>NC_140938.1:7349521-7949521 GCF_014529385.1 Adiantum capillus-veneris
GCAAAGAAGTTGGGTTTGATTCAATCACATGCGTAGAGTAGTGGCATGGACAACAAGGACATCAAATGTCTAAGATCCTACGTAAGCCCTATGAAAACATCATACAACTCCCTCTTCATTCCTTTGTGGCATTGATTAATCATTTAACTTTGCATGATTCAAGAGATGCAAACAATTGCCTTATGTGAGATGAAAGAAGAAGACACCCAGGCACAAATCATGTTCTTTGAAATGATGAATGTGGTGTTGTTGGACAACAAACACCATCCAGGTGATTTTAGAGGATACATGGCAGATGAAGTTGGAAAAAAATTAGAAAGCTATTCGAACTGTATTCAACAGAGGTCCTGACAATGTTATGGAAGGAAGAGAATGCTCATGCTTGTTTGATTGGGAGTAGAGCTTGCACATTCACACCATGCAATACATGCATAAGAACTTCCAAGATGAGCACAAGTGTATGTGTAAATTATGGCAATGTGCAAGGAAAGAGGAAGAGACAACCAGCCTGTACAGAAAATATACGATCTTGGTGGGATTTTGAAAAAGTGTCTGATTGTAACTTGTCACAAATGGATCGTTGGCTAAGTTGGTGGCATGTACAGTACCCTCATTGGAGGGAACACTTTATTAAGGTAAACATTACCAAGCAATATTTGAAGGTGGATTTTATTTTAGTGTTGGTATGCTATCTCTAAATACAAATGTGTGGATGATATGTCATACATTCCTATTACAAACCTTGTTGAAACAAAGCACGTGAGTTGGCTTATTGGTGAGGGAAACAAAGAAATGTTGAGCTTGTGCAATGCATGCAGGTCCGATCTGTCAAACGCTTTTCTTCAAAGTGTGAAGATGTTTGCTTTTGTGGAGGGTAGATGTCATGGGACTGGACCTTCTACAGAAAAACTTGCTCGTAGGGCACAACAAGGCCGAGCACCAGACCCAACTGCTATTGCAAGAGAGATTGAGGATGATCTTGGAGGTACACCACTCTATCAACAACCAACAATGGAGGGGGATAATACTACAATAGCCAAAAAAAAAGGTTGAGAAAGTAAGTTTTGTGAGGAGGAAAATTCTTGAGACTGACCTGAGTATCTCCCACAAAACATCTTACAAAATCAAAGAGGTCTCCAAGCGACTAGCAAAGTGGCCAGTCAAGTAGGCAATGAACACGAGGGTGAGCTAGTGGTTGAGGAGACAGACATTCATAAGACAATGTGGGCAATTCGATGTATACCAAAGGGAAGTAGGGTTCAATGTCAAGGGTAGTTAGGATCTAGAGTGTAAATGCAAAAAGAATATAAAGAACACGAGTGCGAGTGCAAAGGTGCTATTGCACCAACCTTTTGGGGTATGTGGACTTGGGAAGGAGGAGCTGATAGTGCTCATGGTAGCGGTTCAGGCACAATTCATGTGGCTCTGCAATGACAATGTGGATTGTGACACATGGCAGATCTGTAGCACAATCACTCAATGCCCTACTAGAGTCCCTAGTATATGGCTAGTATATTGCTCCAGAGTTGCAGGAATTGGAGACAAAGCACAATAAAAAAGATTGCAATTAAGGAAACCAACAATGTGTGTTATCGTCCAAGAGTATCAATTCAAGCCTCCAAGAGAATTGAATCGGCACTAACCATGGAAGCCCGAATTGTGCAACACATTGTTGTAAAGACAAGCATGCATGAGAAATTCATGGTGGAACTTCTTCACAAGTCAGGGGCGAGAGGTATGAAGTTAGTATTGCAAGTAGCCCAATGTGTACATGTGGAGACTTTACAGAACGAGTGGCACAAAGCAAACTGTATAAGGCCTGAAAGCATATTTACTTCACTTTCCTTCGCTACTTTGGCTAAGATTCAAACCACAATATGTTTATTTAGTAGAGCAAGCTAACAAATGAGGATTTGCTTCGTGTGTCAATTGTCATCATACGGCATAAAAAAGAAGTATAATTGAGTTGTATCACTCAAATCTCTTGGTCTTGTCATGTAATTGTATCGCACAAACTATAACTAGTCTTTTAATATTGTTTTTTTTTTTGAGAAATTTAGTATATGGTTTGAAGCATAATTTTTGAAATTGTACATAATGGTTTGAAGGTTTTATTGGAATCTAAAATAACAAGAAAACCTCCCTCCAAAAAGCTCTCTCTAACCAAGGTGTGGAAAGCTTTTTCCCTGCAAACACCCCTTTAGTGAAAGGCTTAGAAAAAGCTCGCTCATGAGCTTGCTCAAAAAGATCTCTCCATTCCCATCCCCCATGCAAATAACCTGCTATATGAGGGGAAAATAATAAATGATCGTTCCTCTAGGACTAAATTTTTACATGAAAGCCATAATTGAATACAAAAGGCAAACTATATGGATGTCATCATGGGTTAGCTTCCTCCCATAGAACATCGCAGTGACCAAACATAATCTACAAGAGAAGCGTAAGAAAGAGGAACCTACTAATGATCCACAAGCAACTAAAGCAAGCCCACCAAAAAACTTCAAATGAGACCATCAGGCTAGCAAAAAACATCAACCACCCAATCCATTAGCACCCACATATCATGTCCCATTATCAGATAACCAAGTCACCTTGACAACACAAATAGGGCCCCATGGAGCAAATGATTGCCTGCCACTTGACAAATGCCTCCCTTGCCAGTCCAAGTCAACCACAAAACACCATTTTACCCAAACATGAGGGTCAAGCGGAGTGCCCTCCAACAAACTAAAAAATAGAGATCCGGCACAAGGAGAGCAAGATCGTGAAGATAGGGAAGCCAAAAGCCCATCCCTGGGGCTGTTGACCCCTACCCATGCACATCATCTCCCTATGACGCTCTCAGTATCTACCATAGTTGTACCTCGTTGTCCTTGCACGTCCCTCCTTATATGAGCATCCAAGTCGAGAGCTGATGATGCAAACCCAAAGTGGCCCAAAATGCTTTGGAACACTATTCTTGTTCATAGAGACATGAATCTTGGGAAAAGAGAAGTTCAACATACTTAAAATTCAGCGAATTTTTTTTAATGGATTGTCTCAAATTCGGGAGGAAAAACATTGAATACTAATGGTACATGCTTTCAAACCACACCGTCCCTTTTACATTCCTCATGGGGAAGCTCACCCACTACTATATGCCAGAAGCATGATGGGCAACGTCATCCTATGCAATTCCTCCAACTAGGAGTACCATAAGGTGGGATGCCAACAACCCCACAAAAATTAGGGTACAGATGGGTGAGGGCACTACCACGACAACATGGCCATGATGCACATGAGCAATTATGTGTACATAAAGCTACTCGGGTGGAGCCCAAATTGTGTGAACCTACAGGCATGGCCGCTAGTGTGGGGCAACCAAAAACAAAAATGGTGGGGTCTTTGCAAGGAAGCAGGGTAGCAAGAAGAAAGGTTGTATGTAGCTGAATGGACAAAGTTTTAAGTTTTGGAGGGTACACATAGTGTGGAAGCAACTCTTGTAGGGCTTACAAAACACACGCGCACACACACACATATACACTCTCTGTCTCTCAAACTGTTGTTGCAGATGCAATAGACTCCTCTCTCTCTCTCTCTCTCTCTCTCTCTCTCTCTCTCTCTCTCTCTCTCTCTCTCTCTCTCTCTCTCTCTCTCTCTCTCTCTCTCTCTCTCTCTCTCTCTCATGTTTAGGTCGCAGCAGCTTTGTAAATAGAGTAGTGGCTTAGCCATTAAAAAGAAAATACATGACAATATGCACTTCTCATCATATGGGTGGAATATTTGGTCCACATGTCCACTAAAGAACTGTTGAGCCACAAACTATTTTGAAACTTCGTAATTCATAAATTTGATGATGAATTTCTTTGCCACATGCTTTCAAGATGGAAGCATGGCTGCCCAAAAATAGTTAAGAGATTCCTTGGCCAGCTCTTATTGAGTCCACCCAAAAAAATAGTTTTTAGAGAGAAACTCTCGAGACTTGCTCCCATAGCACCCACACTTGAACAATAGTCGAGCTTCATGGCTCTACTTCTGTTGATGAGTATATCATGCAACCAATGCCAACAATGTTCCACCCTCTTCACCCACTCTTTATACTTTAGTAGTTGTAATAAAAATCTCTTCACTTTAATCGCTTAAACAATCCCTATTTCATACCCTGCATTGATGCTAGCATCGCAGGCACGTGAGATATACCATGTGGAACTAATCGCAACTAAGGTGATGTTGCTAACAAATAGGTCGCAATAAAGAATGCGCCCTTCACCAACATCATAGGCATCAATAGCTATGGTTGGCTAGAAAAAATTGATCATCAACACTGGCCCCGATGCCCCTTGTCCACCCTTGATCACTTACTTCACACAGTTTCTTGACAACTACGATTTCATCACTTAGCACGAAGTTGCATCTACCACCCCCTCCTATAGCTAGAGGGCACTGCAACATGGCAAAAATCACACAGTAGTCATGGCTTGCATCATTTAGCATTCCATCATTTGCCATGTATGCTACACTTGCACACATTACATCTTGTGAAGGTGTCTCCATGTTTGCTTGTGGGGCCGGAAGAGCAAGCTCTTTTATGTTTGTCAGATCACTTCTCCTTGCCACCACCTAGATCCAACAATCTTTCTACAAGCAGATAACAGTGTCCTCATCCACTGCAATCACCTCTACTGGTCATAATTGATGACTCATCATACTGCCAATTATTGCACGCATCAATGCTTCTATATTTGTCTTATAGCTATTCAGCTTTTGTCTATTCAATTCCTCCCAATATCCTTGTCAGCTCCTATAAGACCACGGGGGACTGAATCATGCAACTCACCACCCAACTGTGTCCTATATAGGCCCTTGGCCCTGCTAATAATAGGACACTCTTTACCGCATGTCCTTCCTGGCCCTTGGCCTGCCCAATCTTACCCTAGACCTGGCATTACTCCCGCCTTTGAGAAGAGTTTTTGTCCTTGAAAACAAAAGTGGTGAGATCTTCATAAGAACACTAATGTTTTTGGCAATGGCACCCTTCATGGATCCAGCTGTCTGTTTGATCGAAATACAATAGGCTCAATGAAATCAAGAAGAACATCTTGATTTTATACGTCGTTGTCCCTTTGCAACCATCGTGTGTAACTGGCCCATATACAACATAGCATATAGACTCCATTTAAAACTCACTTAAGTATGATAAACAAGTTATCACAACTGAGATGTACCCCAAAGAGTACCTCTTTCACTTTCCATCAAAGTAACTGGCTGATGTAAAACTCATCAACAAAGTATAAGTCCTTGAATTCATATCATTCTTCATTAGTAAACAACCCCACCATAATTGTTGTTCAAGGTTGAGAACCTCTGATTTAAGTAGGAAGAGGCTAAACTTGGTTGCAACCTGCTTTGTCTCATAGTAAGCAAACTCCAAGTAGAGAGAATATTTCTAATTGGGTTGCTTTGTGCTAACATAACACATGTAGCATATCCTTTAACACAAGATTAACACTTGTCAACTGCCTATCCTCTTCGGACAATTGACAGTATTGAGGTGTGTTTCCCCACCGTTTACCAACTGTCCTCCAAAATGACTGGTAACATGGATCATAGTTCCCTACATTATTGCTGATTAATCAATATTTTTTTAGGAACAACCATCTTGGTGAACTATAGTGAGCTGATACAAGCACCCAGACCCATCCATGACCTCTATTAAATGATTAATAGATCTACAATTAATCTCATAGAGATAGTGCACATAGAGTGCAAAATGTTTTAGAAGCTACTAATGTCATAAATGTATATGCCGCTCCAAATTAGCCTTTGTTAGGGCCCATAACAGTGTGCATGCATTTAGCAAAAAAGAGATATGAACCTGCATATCCATAACCATACTTGCCAATGCTTATGGCTAATGGTATGCTCACACCTCATGGGAGAAGAACTAAATACTTTCCACATGAAAACCGTGCTAACCTATTTGGACCATAATAGAATGTGAAAATCCATCACATTTAGGTACCAAATGAACTAGCTCATCAACAAAACATAACTTTGTTACGTGTGTAAACAACCATAGTTATTTACCATCACTTGTAACCTAACAAGTCTTACTAAGTATCTGATAAATTTTGGGCACTAAAATTGCTCCTAATACAATGTTCTCAAAATGGTCTAAGAAACGAATTTGACCAGCACCTAGGGACTTTGTCATAGCACATAATTGAAATGATGGGCACCAATGTCAGTCCCAAAGACTCATATTCTCCACATGTGGAATATGTCTCTGAAAAGGATGTCCGAAAAAGAACATCCTACAAGTACGAGATGTACTTGCGTGTCGAGGTAGCTGTAAATACTCTGCAACATAAGTGAGAGAAACCCTCATTATCATTACTCCACACTAGCTAAACTAACTCCTTGAGTTCCTAGACCATGGTGTATCCCATGTGACTACATGTGCCAATCCAAACACTATATGTAGGTCCGTAACTACATAATGTAGAAATGTGTTTTGGAGAATACAACTCAAAATACTTTTCTTCTATGTGATCATGTCATGTCTCTGAAGAGCAAAATGGATGAAAGCATAGAAGCGTATACATCCTACTTGGAAAAAATCAATAAAAAGATATTCAAAAATGGAAAAAAACCAAATCAGATGCGTACCTGGAGGTTGAACATAGCATGCACTTACCCGTAGTCAAATTCACATGACCAATATCCTACTTGAAAAGGTCTAGTAATACTAACTAAAAGATTAATGAAAATAAACCAGTATTATACTAGTAACTGTGGGTGTTGCATTTGCAATCCAAACCCCTTGGTTAAACTTTGTATGAAAACTGCTCAAACTAGCAGCCAATGATGACCAGCACAGTCTATTGTGTCTAATAGTGATTGAAATCAGCTTGGGAATTTGACTTGCCCACTACTCCTTGGTAGATTGTAGACTTCTTTCCTTGAAAGTACGTCTATGATGAGGTCAAATTGCGATCATCAACATCTATGGAGTGATCATATAGTATATGGGTCATACCCCTAAAAATACCACTCCTAGAGATATAATCAATGCTAGAAGTAAGCAACAACTCTTCTCAAGTTGGAATCTTATTCACAATTGGATCTCAAAATAATCATATCTTGCCAAGAACATGAGAGACTGATTCCTAACACCCAATAGAAAGTAGTCAAACTATATTTTCTTAGGTTTGTAACAAGAGATTACCTACTTGAAGAGTCTCTTAGTCTATTCATGTCGTTTCATGAATTATTTGCGTGATAGCAAGGTCATGCCTACTTTCTACCCACATAAAGCATCATCTGTATTGCTAGTACCTTGTGCATAGAAATTGCTCGTTGCTGTAATCATATACAACGGTCACAATCAATTATACTAGCCTCAACTCTTTCTAAATAGAGTAGCTAATGTTATAGCAAAAGCATAAACCATGCTTTAATGGGATGAGTCATGCATGCATATCAGAGAATGATGGTCTCCAAAATGTGAGCAAATACTATACGTGCCTTGCAAGATGTATACTGACATGGATATATCACATTTGGTCATCACAAACCATAATTGTAAGCTTATATCCTCTTATTGCCAAACCTATGTGACATTATCCTTGATCCTAAGTCAATGGATAGTACTGTGGCAAGTAATAGAAACCTTGCTTTGCAGTAAGTTTATCAAAGCGCTTTACTTTGAATAGAAAAGAAATCCTTTTCAAATGAAATGTTAAAGACATAAATACAAGTAGAACTTGAAATTGTCTAACCTTGTTGCCCTTCTAAGAGCAGTTGCCTTTGCTGGAATGCAGCTCATAGCCATGTATGGTGAGAAATTTAGAGCTATCAGATGTACCTTGTATGCCCTCGAGCTTGGTTCATACCGACCTCCAATAAAAAATAGATAGACGTGTTACCAAATTTCCCCAAGTTCGCATGCTACTAGCATATTCCAAACTTTGAAAGCTTCTAGGAAAAATGGCTTAAAGTGAAAACTTGCTTCGCATAAGTTCACCTTGAAGATGAGAATAATGGAGTCTAATTGCTCTTAGTTAACAAGTGCTTGGATTGACACACAAATGTCAAAGCAAAAGAGAATTGACCTTGTCGAGCTTTCAAAAAGAATCAGCCTTGCCAAATCGTGTAATTGTTTGAGAATCAATGAGATTGCCCAATGTTACAAGAGATAATTGTCAAGCTTAGCTATCATATATATCAAACTGCCAAACTCTGCTTGACCAAAGCAACGTTTGCTTGTCAAGTTGACATTGTACAAAATCCTACAAAATGGAATAAGTTCAAAATTGAAACTTAAATCTAAGGTTCTTTCCAATTTCTTGTGACATGATTTTGTTTTGATGTACTTGGTGTACTTATTTTGCATGTACTCTGGCAAGTTGTAATTGCTTTGGAGTAACCATACCTCCGATGCATAAATATAGATAGGGAGTTGTGCCCCTGAGACAGCCTTGCGTTTCCCCTCCACTTGACATCACAAAGAGAATTCATCGAAAAGATAATGGTCAACATAACGCACAAGCCAGTTTCTTGAGTATCTTTATATGGATCCTTGCTACTGTGATGCATCTTATGGTATTGTCATACTTGAGACATGTAAAGGAAAATAAACCCTACCTATTGTTGACCTTGTCGAGTGATATACCGGATTAAAAACTTAAAACATCTACATTAATTGCAGAAACAAAGCATACCTGGGTTGCCCAATACTGCTGGCGGTTACCCTTACCGATAACGAGTTGAGCATGACCTTTTCGTACTTTGTCTCACAAGTCATTAGCCATTGCTAACTCGCTTTTATTGCTAGGCAACCTTGCCTTGTCATTAAAATCCTTGGATAGGTTATCTTTGTTGGACCCTTGCTCATTAATCCAAACATAATCACATGCCTTGCATGGATGTCAAGTTGTACACCCATAGCAAAAGCATAAAGAAGCGTGCAATTAATTGTGATAATTACATTAATAAAGCGTACTTGAAATTAATTAATAGTGCCACATGGTGAATATTTGTTGTCGGCTTCTAAGAGTAGTGACAAGTAGTCGACCATGCCGATCTCCTTGAGATTCTAGTACAGTACCAAATTGTTCCGTCTTTGCATCAAAATTTAACCTCTAATACGCGTGTTCTATCGAGGTACTCAAGAAAATCCATGCTTCTAATTGAATCGACACTGTTTGTACTCAAGTTGTGCTTGGTCCGGGTTTGCAAAATAATTGTTGGTCCTTTGCCAACAATGTATGTAGCAAAATTTAAATGCTTATGTTGATTGTCACAAGCCGTGCTTGTGCTTGGAGTGCTTACAGTGCACTCACTTTTGTTGCATGCCTGAGCTATGTAGCATGTTTGAAAAAATTGTCAAACAAACTAAGAATCTAGCATACCTCATTAATCACTTGACTTGACTTATCGTGTTGTCGATCTCTAAAGCAAAAATCTCGTGGAAAACTTCAAGCTCAAATTGACTATGGTGTACTCGAAGCCATGCTCCTCCAATCATGTGTTGACCCTATAATTATTGGATTTTATTGAGCCTTGAGTTATTGAAACTTTCCACACCAAAGCTCAAAGCTAATTTCCTATAACCTGTTGCTCGCATGCATTTCCTAGAAAATTTTGAAACTTTCCTAGCCTTGAGTTATTGAAACTTTCCACACCAAAGCTCAAAGCTAATTTCCTATAACCTGTTGCTCGCATGCATTTCCTAGAAAATTTTTGATTTTTTGCTCAAGAGCTTCTATGACCTTGTCAAAACCCCAATCCCATGCGACCACATAATGGCCACTTGTTAACCATTGAATTCCCTAAATGTGGTTATCCCACCGTGGGAACCCAAGTTTGGCCAAATTATTGGCCTTAAGGTGTGAAATAAACCTTGAAGCTATGGCAAATGGCATCGACAACACAGAGCAATTTCGTAGAATAGAGGGCGGGAGTTACGGGGTTCCTCTCACCGCGCTGAAGAAACAAAATCGCTGCCACTCGGTCTCACGATGCCAACAAGCCTACATGCATACCGTTCTGCAAATCTTGCTCACAACCTCCTTGTGTGCAAGTGGCCGTTCCCGTAGCCATATCCTCTCAGCTTTGCAAGGGATGCTGGGGTCAGTAGCGCAAAGCAATTCCACAGAGGCAGAGGGCGGGAGTTACGGGCGTCCTCTCGCCGCGCTAAAGAAACAAAATTGCAACCACTCGGCCTCACAATGCTAACAAGATTACATGCATACCGTTTTGCAGATTTCCCTCATGATCTCCTTGTGTGCAAGCGGCCGTTCCTGCATCCATATCTTCCATGCCTCAAAGCTTCCTTGCATGTTTCATGCAAAAAGAAAAATCCCCCAAAACTTCCATGACATTCAACACCTCTTCACCTCCGTAGAGCCGCCATGGCCTTGCATGGATGAGAGAGAGAGAGAGAGAGAGAGAGAGAGAGAGAGAGAGAGAGAGAGAGAGAGAGAGAGAGAGAGAGAGAGAGAGAGAGAGAGAGAGAGAGATTTCCACGCCGCTTCTCCCCTCTTCCATGGTTGCCTCCCTCCCCTGAGCTCTGATACCAATATAAGACCGTGGGGGACTGAACCATGTGTTAGGCTACAGGTCAGTGGTCAATGGTCAGTGGTTTGGTCGTGCCCGCCTATTTCTATTATGCTTGGAATGAGAATAAGGGGTGTGAGATCATTTTCTCACTAAGCTCCACAAAAATGGTTGTGTTCTCCTTCTGCCTTCTCTTTTTCCCTCTCTTGCATCCTACACTCTCTGGATCCTCACCCTACAAGTGGTATCAAAGCACTGGCATCCCGACCCCGAGCCCCGGCTATCCGTGTGTGCAGCAAGCCCAAAGCAAGATGGAATATTTTGGAGATTAGGAGAATCTGTAGAATTGGGATATGCAAAAAATGGGGCAAGTCTTATTAGGAAATATGGCCTAGCTAAGTAGATAATTGAGTAGCTTACTTAACGGAGAGAGACAAATTTTCACACATGAGAGATTATAGAGTAGAGAGAGAGAGAGCACACACAATATACGTGGTTCACCCAATGTGGTCTACATCCACGGGAAAGCAGCCACTCAATGGGCTTTAGTACTTCAAACAAGAAGTACATTACAAAGGGATTATACCCTTAATAGAGCTCCCGCCTTGCTTCACTCTCACCACCTCACACCCACCTTGTTGCATCAACTTCACACTCTGTTTTTGTGTGTAGCAGAGGCCTCCTTTTATAGGCCAAAAGGGTTGCCCTCTCTCATGAGAGGTAGCCGTCTGTAACCGCCCTTGTGTATACAAGTCCAAATCAGACTCTCCAATCCGCACATGTGTGGCCGCCCTTGAGAAGACAAGTCTGCCATTGAATTCGGTCACCGGCCATTGAATTCGGCCACCGACCATCGGCCATTGACCATCGTCCACCGGCCAACCGGCCAAACGATCGGCCATTTTTCGACCACTTTCCAACCGTTGTCCGGCCATAATATTCGGGTGAAGCCAGTTTCGCTCTTTGCTCAAGATTGGCCGTGAAAATTTTGGTTTCCAGTGAGTGATTTTTCTTCATGCACGATGGCTTCTCCTCATAACGGGGGGCCTTACAAATGTGCATTTTTAATACAAACAATTACAAGGGGTAAATCAGGTTCCATACTTAAAAAGTCTTGCACTGTGTAGAGCATGAAGAGAGCATTGAGCTTGAGAGATAGCAGCAGATCTACAATTGAGCAAGTGAGCTCTGCGAGGGAAATCTTGAGAGGTAACCTTCGCTCTCCATTCGAAGCTGACATATGCCCTCCATTCAAAACCATTGCCTGGATAGTAATGGAGATGATCTCTTCATCTCATGAGGAGGGAGCTTGGGAGAAATAAATTTGGGCATTAAAGCTTGGGAGTAAGAGCTTGAAGCTGCAAAGAAATCGGCAGCACTGGCAGCTGCTAGCGAGTAGAGCAAGGGAAAATCGGTAGCAAGGGTGTGTAGTGCTGCAGAGCAGAGCCTGCGGGATAGAGAATTCATTTTATAAAAAAAAATTGACTTGTACACTTAGTGTGTGCAAGCGGCCTTTCATACGTCCGAAGTGTGTTACACACTCCCACACCCACACACACTTCGTCCGGTATCCGCCCTCACACATTTTTGACTCAAAGCTCGATAGATAGATAGATAGATAGAGAGAGAGAGAGAGAGAGAGAGAGAGAGAGAGAGAGAGAGAGAGAGAGAGAGAGAGAGAGAGAGAGAGAGAGAGAGAGAGAACATCTTGGCTCACGACATCATTGGCCCTCCTTTTAGCAAGAATGAGAGCGGGTATAGGCTCCCATTCTGTGCAGCTTCAGCAACACCAGTTCCTCCAGATCTCGCCATCAACGATCCTTTCCCGGTTGGAGACATTTCCATGGATGATATCGACTTTGACAAGCTAGCTCATGACAGCTAGCACCTCTGCCTAGCGGCGAAGGCACGACAACATCACTAGATTCGACTCCAATTTCTTCCACAACATCTCATGAGCACTCATAGCTCGGAGAGCTATCTTGCCATTGGAGTTTAGGCATTCTCTTACAGCTTAGCATCGATTTTGGTACCGTCTTGGCGGCTACTCGGCTAAAGTGCTTTCGTCCGGTGGCACAAGGCAACATCGGCTTCACTTTTTCGGCATCGACTTTGTCAATGACCTACCGACGATCTTTTGGCATACATGGGTGAGGTACCTATGTCATAGAAGAGTGACGCTCGACATCCGATTCGAGCACATTTCTGTCCGACGGTGGAACTCGACACCGACATTTCCATTCTACATTGACACGCAGGTTTATAGGGGGCTTTCAAGCCCACATATACAGCTTTTTTCCAGGTTTTCAGACACTTACAAGCACAACACCTTTTAGGCAATTTTGGCAGTCATTTTGACAGCGGTTTCTCTACGGACAAATGCGTTGAAGATGCATGTTTGTTTGAGCACGCATAGTGCTATTGAGCTCTTTTGGGAGCAGATATCCCCACATGGATCTTTTTTACTACACACAACAATTCTTGGTGCCTGTTTGTGTATAGTCACTCATGTACGTTGAGTTGCGGTTCTTGCCTTTGTATGTCTTTTGTGTCACCGTTTCGGCTTGACATTTTGGTAGTTTTGCCCGACCGTTTTTGAGACTCGGATTGAAAAAGCCTTTTTGAGACTGTGGCTAGTCGTTTTGAGTATGGTTTAGCCTTTTGGAGGGTCGTTGCGTGAGGTTTTCTTTGACTTCAGGTATTTTTGAATGTTGAGATACCTTCGATGATACAGGTTGCTGGAGTTCCCCTCTTATGGTACCCTCCCCATAGGATATTATCTGGACAGTTTCTTTTGCTTTTGACACCGAGTTAGCGGTCTCACGAAAGTGGTTTTTTGAGCAATATATGCACTTACTTTTGTCTTGTCGGGTTTGAAAGTTTGCTCCCCCACAAAGGAGACTCTGCTATAATTTTTTTTGGAGTCCATTTTATGCATTCTTGGCACACTTGACTGTTCTTAGACAATGATTTTATCACATTTGGTTTAAGTTTTTGTGCTTATTTTAGGAAAAACTCTGCCAAAATTATCCTAGAAAATTTACCATAAAGTTTTTAGCCACTTTCTCTTGAGTCATGGCTATGAGCAGTGCTTATGAAAGAGAAGAGTACTATGTCAAAAAGTTTGATGGCACAAACTTTGCTATTTGGTAGTAGCGTATGCAAGATGTTTTGATCGACAAAGGCTTGATAGCACCCTTGCGTGAAAGAAGAGAGAATGCGTACACTGATGATCAATGGGAAGACTTGGATGAGCGTGCAACCATTTTCCTGCACCTTGGTGAATCCATTTACTTTACCATGATGGATAAGACAAATGCCAAATATTTAGGGGATGCTCTATGTGCAGCATGGGATTGCAACAATGCCTCGACCAAGGTTTTCTTGATGAAGAAGCTTATGTGCATGAATATGAAAGAGGGCACTAATGTTAGTTTTCACTTGAACCAATTCAACAACATTTTTTCACGGATTACTTCAAAAGGTCTCAATTTGGTGATGAAATGAAGGCCATTTTCTTGCTATGTTCACTACCATCGTCATAGGATACCTTCAACACAGCCATAAGCAACTTTTCACCTAATGGCAAGCTAGGTTTCAGCGATGTTGATAGTGCATTGCTCACTGAGGAGATTCGATGTCAATATCTTGATGCGAGTGGGCATGGTGATGTGTATGTGGATAGTGGCAATCATGACAAGCAAAGGCAACATGGTCATAGCCGCAATCATTCTCAAGAGTGCAGGCAAGGTTGTAGCAAGAGTCGCGGCAAAGACATGAGAAATGTTGAGTGTTACTACTGCCATAAAAAGGGACACTTGAAGAAATATTTCTGCACATTGCAACATGACAAGGGCAAGGAGAAATCGAAATCTAACAAACCTAAAAGCAGCATGAAAATTGAAGAGATTAATGTGTTCGAGTATCCAGCCATTGAGATAGTTTTTGACATGCCAAATGATGTTTTGATTTTCACATTGGATTTGAGTCATGATGCATTGGTAGCTCGACAAGTGTTATGCACAAAATTCGATTGTGGACTCGTGCTAGCTTTCACGTGACTCCTCACAAAGAGTGGTTTTTTACGTACACTGCCACTCATGGCATAGCGAAGCTAGGCAACTCTTATGAGCTTGATATATGCGGTGTGGGTAGCATCAAGTTTTCTATGCGTAATGGCAATGAGTTTATGATGCACATTTTCAGACATGTACCCAAATTGACAAAGAGTTTGATGTCTGTTGAACAGTTGGATGATTTGGGTTACACTACCATATTTGCTCATGGTTCTTGGATTATCAAGAAGGGAAATCCGGTCATGCTTAAAGGCTAGAAGTCTGGCTCATTGTACTCACTTTATGTCTCTTCCATGAAAGAGAATTCCATTTGTGTAGCCGAGTTGTCGTTTATAAAGTTGTGGCATAGCCGGCTAGGTCATATGAGTTAGAAGGGAATGAAAGTCTTGTAGCATTTTGGTTATATCCCTGTGTTAGATTACTCTAACTTCTCTTTATGTGAGCATTGCATCTAGGGCAAACATACTAGGTTGACATCAATGCCTTTGGACAAGGAGTTAGGGAGTCCTCTAGATCTCGTTCATAGCGACTTGTGCGGACCTATGTCAGTCAAGTCTCTAGGGGGAGCATTATACTTTCTAACATTCATAGACGACTCTACTAGAAAGGTGTGGGTTTATCACTTGAAGCAGAAGAGCGATGTCTTTAGTGTCTTTTAGAAGTTCTTAGCCCTGGTCGAGAACCAATCGGGTAAAAAGCTTAAAGCTTTGTGAAGTGACAACAGAGGCGAGTACATCTCCTTTGAGTTCAAAAAATTTCTGCAGTAAACGAGGCATTAGAAGACAATTTACCACGCCTTACACACCCGCCCAGAACGCTGTGGTTGAGAGGATGAGTAGAACCATTCAGGAACGGGTGACTTCTATGTTGTCTACGGCCAACTTACCTCAAGAATTTTGGAGAGAAGCTGTTATGACGCTGCTTATTTGATCAATCACTCACCTAGTACACCACACAAGTACAAGGTTTCTCAGGAAATGTGGGCGAAAAAATAGCCCAATTATGACAGATTATGTGTTTTTGGGTGTGAGACACTTTCACATGTGCCAAAACAACTTAGACAACAGCTGGACCCCAAATCACACAAGTGCATCTTCATTGGATATGGTGTGGACGGAGAGATGGGATATCGTCTCTGGCACCCGAAACCTAAGAAGGTTATACAAAGCTCACAATTGATATTCAACAAGTCTAAGATGCATAGACATCTAGTGAAAGGCATTGAGTATCGCAGATTCCGGTTTGAGGATGTTGCCTTACCATCGATTACACAAATGTTGGACGTGATAGTGATGCACCTTCCACTAGTACACACACACACATATTGCTCCAGAGAGAGCGGAATCTAGCAATTAGGCACTTCAAAGATCTACTCATACATTTTATGCACCTGACTGTTCTGAGCCAGGATTGGACTATTTGCTAGTCACTGACTACAGTGAACCCACTTGCTACAAAGAGGCCATTCAAATGGACGATAGCGTGAAGTGGGAAAAGGCTATGCAATCTGAGTATAACTCAATCTTAGCAAATGAAACTTGGGAATCGACAGCGTTACCTATAGGCAAACAAGCATTGCCTTGCAAGTGGGTGTACAAGAAGAAGTATACCATCGATGATCCCTAGCCTAAGTATAAGGCTAGATTAGTTGCACAAATGAAAGGCATGGATTTCGATGAAATCTTTTCTCTTGTGGTCAAGATGACTACATTGCATCTTGTGCTTGGTCTAGTAGCCATCGAGGACATGGAATTGGTCCAAATGGATGTGAAGACAACGTTTCTTCATGGGGAACTTGAAGAGGATGCCTATATGAAACAGCTAGAAGGTTTTGCGATAAAGCATGAGAAGCCAAGACGGGCAAAACTAGTGTGTAGACTCAAGAAAGCTTTGTATGGATTAAAGCAATGCTCAAGGCCATCGTACATCAAGTTTGATAAGTACATTCAGTCCCAGGGTTATGTACGGAGCAAAGAGGATCGATGCTTGTACACAAGGAGGTTGAACAATGGTTCCCTCATCATTCTGATTTTGTATGTGGATGATATGCTCATAGCCGGAAGTCAAAAGATGAGACTGCACTTCTCAAGGATGCCTTAAGCAAGTAGTTTGCTATGAAAGATTTGGGTGATGCCAATCACTTTCTTTGTATGCGCATCAAGAGAGATCGCAAACATGGTATACTTGAACTCTCACAAGAAGAGTATATTCACAAGGTCTTGCAGCATTTTAATATGCAAGAGAGGAAAGCATTGAGTACCCCAATGGCTGCATACAAAAAAATTAGCAAGCATGGTTGTCCCAAATTGGATGTTGAAAAGGCCAAGATGGCAAAGGTGCCCTATTCTTTGGCAGTAGACAGTCTCATGTTTGCCATGGTTAGCACACGGCTAGACATTGCGTATGTAGTGGGAGTGGTCAGCAGGTATATGGAAAATCCAGGCAAAAAGCATTGGAGGACAGTTAAGCACATCTTGAGATACACCTAGGGCTTAACTAGCAAGTGCTTACACTTTGAGAACATTGATGCATCCATAGTTGGATACACTGATTCAGATTATGTGGGTTGTGTGGACACTAGACGATCCACATCTGGCTACGTTTTCTTGTTCGTTGGAGCGACAATTTCTTGGAGATCATGTCTTCAGAATTGCACTTTGTCTTCCACCGCTAAGGTAGAGTATGTTGCAGTTTCCAGTTCCAGTAAAGAAGCTGTGTAGTTGTCTCGTCTAGTGGGAGACCTTGGTATACACCAGACTCCAGTGCTACATTGCAAAAGTCAGAGTGTGATTGCATTAACAAAGAACCCGGTGTTTCACTCCAAGTTGAAACACATTGAGGTCAGGTATCATGTGGTACGAAAAATCTTTGCAAACACATTGAGTTAACCAAAGTTCACACGGATGAAAACCCAACGGATGCTCTAACGAAGAGCTTAGCTTCATAGCGGTTCGCACATTACATAGAGATGATGGGCGTAGGGTGAAGCTATGGTCATGCTTCACGTTTGTATAGTTGTACATAATAGCCCCTACATTCTTTAGCCACTTGGGCCACGTTGACCTTCAAGTGGAAGATTGTTAGGTTACATGCCATTGGCCAGTAATCGGTTTAGCTAAGCACCTGCCCATTTCTATTATTCTTTGGCTATAATGAGAATAAGGAGTGTGAGATTATTGTCTCACTAAGCTCCACCAAACAAATTGTGTTCTCCTTCCCCCTTCCTTCTCTTGCATCCTACACTCTCCAGAACCTCACCCCACACCATGCACCTCACCACACAACCTGTCCTATATAGGCCCTTGGCCCTACTAATAATAGGATCCCATTTACCGCATGTTCATATTGGCCCTTGGCCTATCAGGTCTTACCCTAGATGTGACACGTCCCCCTCCGGTCCCTCACACAACTCGTGCCACATAGTGTGCCTGAAAATGCCGGCCTTTGATACACTGTAGTGAGTCACCGTGACTAGTTTCCAGAGAGCCCTTCCTAGGGAAAGAAGTGTTTTGTAAAGCAAGAGTTGAAAGACAGATGAGTCATTTAGGCCAAAGAAGAAGAGTTTTAACACCAAGATCAGGGCGATGGGTACAAGAGGCAACTAGAGTACATGAGCGAGTTTGCTGAGGGGGAGAGAGAGAGAGAGAGAGAGAGAGAGAGAGAGAGAGAGAGAGAGAGAGAGAGAGAGAGAGAGAGAGAGGGGGGGGGGGGAGAGATTTGTGTCGGGTAGCTCGTGTGAGTCAAATGATGTACTTGGGTGTGCATTTACGTGATTGTGATGGTAATTGGATGTGGCATCCATCATACTGCCTCGCAATTGATCAAGGCTAGTGCCACTACCATGGAAACTACTCCGCGTGAGCATGGCCTTGCCGATTGAAGGCCCAAGGCACTATGCTAATTGATGCCTTAAAGATCAAGATAGGCAGCCATGCTGACCACCTTCTTGCCTCAACAATTCAATGGCTACCACATCATACGGTTCAGGATTGTCCCTCTCGTGCCATCAATTGCACATTAGGCGTGCACGACAACTAGTGCTCCCCACCATGCCTTAAAGATGAAGATAGGCAGCGAGGCCAACCACATTCTTGCCTCGACAAAGAGATGGCCACCACATCATACGGCTCAGGATCGTCCTTGTCGTGCCATCAATTGCACATGAGGTGCACTGGAAGCCAATGCTCCCCACCATGCCATCAAGGTCTAACCCAAGCATGGCACGATCGCGAGCTCTTTAGCTTCCCCCTCGACTCTTCAACTTCCTCCCTTCTGCAAGCCAGCCTCTTGGAGTGTTGTTCACGAATCCCCAACGGTGTCTCCCCTGTAGTTCCAGATGGCACTTTCACTCAAAGCTGCCTCCTATGCTATGTGGCAAGCGGGAAAAGGGCTCGCCCTTATAGAGTAGAATAGATGGGATGCATTTTTTCATCCTCTTTGCATACTATAACGCATATATTGATGAATTTTAACACACACATACCCGTGTGTGGTCCCACTACATACTATAACGCATATATTGATGAATTTTAACACACATACACCCGTGTGTGGTCTCGTGTTCAAAACCCGCACATGGATGTCTCTGTTCTTTCAAACTTGCCCACTCTTTTTTTTTTTCTAATGGCGGATTGAATTACAAATGGGAAAGCTCAATGCAAGGAGAACCCATAGACAGTATTACAAATTGTAACTCAGAAACATTCAAAGTAGAGCTGGTAATGGCTAACAGGGAGCTCGTCCAAGTCATAGGCAACTTGAAGAGACTGTCCAAGAGATATCTTGAAGAAAGAAACATATTCCACTTGAATCTGCTGAAACATGAGGGAATTTCATGCTCTCCACATTGTCCATAGTACTGTGAATCTAACCCAGCCAAAAAAGTATGCATACGATCGAAGCAAAGGCGGAATCACTCCAAAGATCCAAAAAAATTACCAAATTGTAAGCCAAGGAAACACGAGCGAAGAGCTGCTGAAGAGATGCTATCCACAAACTATCATGTACGAGAACAAGACACAATAGATGTGGAATATTCTCAATGCCTGCACCATACTGAATGCATCGCGAAGAGGCCAATCTCCTAGAGCGCAATAATTTGCCAGTGGGAGAACCCCAACAATACATCTCCACATAAACAATCGCTCCTTGAGAGGTAGCTGTTACCATTTACATGTGGTAGTGATGTGTGTGAACACACTAGGGCCGCCGGGGCATTTTTTCCCTCTTTAGGAGGTTTTTTCCCCCGTGCATTGTATATACGCCCATCACTCTAGGGCTATCTATCTTTTTCATTGCACACTAAGTTACACACTCTCTATTGTGTGCCTTGAGCTTCCTTCCTCTTCTCCAAGCTGTGTGTGTGTTTCTCTGCAACCCTAATTCCAACAATTGGTATCAGAGCTTAGTCGCCAGTTGCTCCAGTACACGCCTGCTCACTTTCTCCGATTTCAGTGAGCTTTGGCAAGCATTCGCAGGTCGACAAATATTTCGGGTAAGCTCGTAGAGCTTGGTCTGCTCAAATTTTTTATTTGGGCTCATTTCGACTTCCGTTTCCACTTTAGGCAGTACTGCACATGCTATTTCATCATTTTGTGCAGAGTTTCTGTCAGTGCCGTTTTCTGCATAACAGGTGCCTTTTAGTCTTCTATGGTTTGTGCTATATAGCACGTGTTGTTCCCGCTCCGTTTCTCCTATTTTCGGGCAGTTTTCACATCAGGTGCAACATTTACCATGGCTGACAATAACAACACAGATGTGTTCAAGATGTTTGCTGCTGAGGACAGGTTGGATGGGGACAACTACCCTATGTGGGCTCATATGATGCAACATGTTCTTGTGTCAAAGGGTGTCATGTTCTTGTGTCAAAGGGTGTCTGGAACATTGTGCAGGGCATTGATGTACGTCCTGGTTCTGAGGATGTAGGCGATGTTGAGGATGTTGCAGGTCTTGCTGCAAGGATTGCTGCTGTTAGAGTTGTTTTGCCTACGGCTTAATAAGCTCATTGGGATGTAAAGGATGCGCAGGCTCATGCGTTGATTGTGTTTTCTGTGAAGCGCACCATTGTTCCTCACATTCGTTCAGCAAAATCTGCAAAACAGGCTTGGGATATTCTAGCAGGTCTTTATGCAAGCCGCAATGAGGCTAAAATTGCTTTGCTGCGTAAAGAGCTGGAGTCAAAGATTATGCATGAGGAAGATGATATGGACACTTTCCTTGCTAGTGTCAAGGATATCAATGAGCAACTTATTTATGCAGTGAAGTCATTTCAGATAGTTCCCTTGTGCACACTGTTCTTGATGCCTTACCAGATTCCTACCAGACTTTTGCTAGTACTTGGAGAGTTATGACCCAAGGAAATCCTAAAGTTGTCAAGTTTGATGCATTATGCACATTGCTGTTGCAAGAGTCACTTTCTAGAAAAAACAGGACTAGGCAACGTGCAGTTGAATAGGCTTTTATTGCTTCTCAAAGAAAGGTTGGTAACAGCAATGCAGCCACTTCTTATGGTTTTGCTGCGAGTGACAAAAATACTGTTCCTAATGCTTCTGCTGGCAGCACTTTGTCTGGCAATTCTGGTGATAAGGGCAAAAAGAAGATGCGTTGCCATTATTGTAAAGCTAATGATCACTTGATCAAGCAGTGTCCTAAGTTGAAGGCAAAAGAGGCTAAGAAGAAAGAGGGTGGTTCACTGCAAATGTTGGTTCCACTACAAATGCAGCCATTGTTGAGTCTTCTGTCAAAGGAGACTGTAATGCTGATGTTGATGTAGAATGGGCTTTTAGTGCAGAGTGCACTTACAATCCTGTTTTCCATGATGCATGCTTGTCAGTTGCTGCAGATTCACATGTGTGGTATTTCGACAATGGTGCTACAAAGCACATTACCTCACATCGTGAAATGTTTACCTCTCTCGAGTCTGTCCCTCATGGGAATTCAGTCACTTGTGCCAACAATGCCTCTTATCCAGTTCAGGGAGTTGGAAAGATTGTGCTTAATGTTGCTAATGGCAGTTCTTTCACACTTGTTGATGCACTTTATGTACCTGGGATCAAGAAGAATCTCTTGTCTGTATCCGCACTTGCTAGACTTGGACTTGTAGTCAAATTTGTGGATGACAGATGTTCAGTTCATGATCTCAGTTTTGGTGATGAGATTGTTGCATCTGGCCTTTTGTGTCATGGGCTGTATAAGCTCACTTTGTATGACAAGTGTGGACAAAATTTTGCAAATGCTGTTGCAGATTCAAGGGCTATTTCATATGCAAAACTTTGGCATGCACGTTTCGGTCATCTGAATTTTGTCAGTTTGCTGCGTTTGCAGAAATCTCATATGGTTGCTTCTTTGCCGCCTCTTGAATCACCTGTCAAACATGTTTGTGAAGGCTGTATTTTGGGTAAGATGCACCGTTCTAAGTTTCCAAAGGATGGTTCAGTTTGGGCCACATGCAGGTTGCAGCTTGTGCATAGTGATGTTTGTGGGCCCATGCAAACTTCGTCCTTGGGCAATTACCTGTACTTTGTGACTTTCATTGATGATTACTCCAGGCATGCATGGGTATTTCCGCTTAAAGCGAAGTCCGAAATTTTTATGTGCTTCAAACAATTTCTAGCTATGGCTGAAAATGTCTCGAAATGTACTATGGGCACCCTCCGTTCCGATCGAGGGGGGGAGTATATGTCTCATGAATTTAATGCATTTCTAGCTAGTCATGGGATAAAACACCAATGTATAGTGCCTTATACACCTCAGCTCCCACTTGTCGTATGACTACCGTGCGTTTTCTATGTGCATTGGCAGCTCATTTTGGTTGGGGTGTACATCAATCATAGATTGTTACTGCTTTCTTGAATGGTGACATATTTGAGGAAGTTATGTAACAGAGCCTTGCGGTTTTGTCGTAAAAGGACAAGAGGACAAAGTGGGCAAATGTAAGAAGGCTTTGTATGGGTTGAAGCAATCTCCTCGTGCTTGGTATGAGAAAGCTGACACTCATTTGGTTAAACGAGGCTTTCGTAACAGTCCAACAGAAAGCACATTGTATGTAAAGCGTGAGGGTGATGTACTTCTCATTGTGGTTCTTTATGTTGATGATTTGCTGATCACTGGACCAAATGAGAGACATATTGTTGAATTTAAGGCTGATTTGAATGCTACTTTCAAGATGAAATATTTGGGGCTGTTGCATCATTACTTGGGTATACAGTTTAAGCAGTGTGATGGTGGTATTGCCTTGTGTCAGAAAAGTTACATAGAGACATTGCTATGTAAGTTTGGACTTGAGGATTGCAAACCTATTGCCACTCCCATGGAAACAGGTTTGAAGTTGAGTCTACATGATGTTGGCGATCTTGCTGATGTCACTCTTTATCAAACTGCTGTTGGCTGCCTCATTTATGTATGCAATACGAGGCCGGATATTCAGTTTGCAGTGTCACAGGTCAGTAGATTTATGCATAGCCCAGGGTCTAAGCATCGGCAGGTTGTCAATAGGATTTTCCGCTACCTTAGTGGCACTTTACATCTTGGCTTGTTTTATCCCAAGGGGGATCATTGCCGCCAGACTTACATGCTTTTTGGACTCATATTGGGCTGGTTGTTTTGACACGCGAGTGTCCACAAGTGGTTTTTGTTTCATGCTTGGAAGTTTATGTATATCATGGTTGAGCAAGAAGCAACCTACTGTGGCCACTTCGAGTTGTGAGGCTGAGTACAGGGCAGTCTTCACAGCTACGGTTGAGTGTGTATGGCTCAAACGCCTTATGGATGATTTGGGTGTTGGACACGACAGTGCCAACACTATCTACACTGACAATCATAGTGCATTGACAGTTGCGAGGAACCCAATTTTTCATGCTCACACAAAGCACATTGAGGTGCATTACCACTATGTCAGGGAGAGGCTCTCAGCAGGAGAGATTAGCTTGGCTTATGTGCCAAGACAGGACAACCTTGCAGAGCTTTTCACAAAGGCATTGTCTCGTGAGAAGCTTGAAGCTTTCCGCAAAGCTTTGGGCTTACTCCCCTTTGTGGATTGATCATGTCCTTAGGGCATGGCACTTCCCTTTACTCATGTGCCAGCTCTCGTTCACTGCATCACTCCAGGGGGGATTTGTTACCATATACATGTGGTAGTGATGTGTGTGAACACACTAGGACCGTCGGGGCATTTTTTCCCTCTTTAGGAGGTTTTTTCCCCTGTGCATTGTATATACGCCCATCACTCTAGGGCTATCTATCTTTTTCATTGCACACTAAGTTACACACTCTCTATTGTGTGCCTTGAGCTTCCTTCATCTTCTCCAAGCCGTGTGTGTTTCTCTGCAACCCTAATTCCAACAGTAGCTTAGCATGCCACACTTTCATAACTTTACTCCACCACCAAGTAACACTCTTATTCATATTCCCTACCTTGTTGCAGTGTTCTTGGATCCAGGAAGATGACTGCAAATGATAGTACACTTTCTTTGTAGATATCGAACCAATCAAAGAACTAGCGTAGAGCCAATGGCAAATTCGATTGTCTTCAACCAGAGGCAAGATGGGAGATATAGAGTCAAATGAACTCCTTAATGGTGTCCCACATGCACCTGTAGTGTAACCCAAGTCCAAAGGTAAGAGCAACCTATTTGAACGAGAGCACCCATCCTTCAGCGTCTATCACATCTGTTATCCTGTCAATACCTTTGCGAGAGAGAAAGTAAGCCTATCTAGGAGAGCGTTGAACAAGAGTTTGAGCAAAAACTCTACTCCAATGCAAACTCTCCAATCGAAGTGAATTTCCATAGGCATCATCTCTACCATTCCACAACAATTCCCTTGTGACCAACTTTCAATCTGCCACATGACTGGAAGCAAAAGGACATTCCGGAATTGTAGCTTCAACTTTACCAAAAACCACATCCCAATACGACGGCTGCCAATGGCCGAAGGTTGGCGTGGAAATCGCATGAGAGCACAAAAGCGCAAGCATTTGCGTCCAGGGCCGTTTTTGCTCAACCAGCACCAACAACAAAGTAGCCTTGCTTGCTGTAACATGAGAACACAAATGAAGGATATTCAGACCACCACAACATTTTGGAGCACATAGCTTATCCATCGCAAGCAATCACAAGCCTTTTTTGTGAGAGAAAGTGGAGCAGAAGTGCTCCAAAATCCGAGACATGAAATCCCGAAAACGACGGGGTGGCCAATGCAACAATGGCAGGGAAAATTGCATGTATGCCACCAAAATAGACTGCACTATTCTAAGTCTTACATGGAGTGGCCAGGTAGACAATTTCCAATAATGCAATTTAGACCTCACTTTATTCTCAACTCATTGCGGCAACTTCGCATTGTTAACCGACCAAGCCAACGGATAACCAAGATGCCTCACAATTTGATTAGGCTTCACTATCTCACCTAGCCATAACATAGCATGCCAATCCATTTGATGCAACAACAACAATTTAGATTTTTATAAATTCACTTGCAGACATGTAGCTAACCCATAAACATGTAGTGCTTCCATAACCCAACAAACATCCTCAGGTTGATTTCTAGGCCAAAACATGGATTCATCCACATACGCTTGTGCCAGAAAATGATAATGAGCTGGTAGTTGCAATCCATGTAGCCAACCAGATACTGTTAAGGAGTCCATATACAACAACAGAGGATGTTTAGCAATAGCATACAACATGGCACTCAAAGGGCATCTTTACCTGACTGATCGACCAAGATCCCATAACCGAGTTAGCTCACCATCGAGAATTCCGATAGATTGACTATTTTCATAAAGAAAATAGACTACTCGACGCATCCTGTACCCAAAGCCCAAACCCGTCATGATCTGAGCAGTGAAGCTCCAATAAACAGTATCAAATGCTTTCTCTATATCAATCTGGTTGATAAGCACATATTGTCCAGTATATTTTGCATACTCAATTCCAATAAAAGCATTACCAATATTATCCATAATTTACCGACGAGGGATAAATCCATACTGAGCCAGATGTATGCCGAAAAACAAAAGGTCAACAACACATGTAGCTACCCATTTCGACAACAATTTGTAAATGACCGTCATAAACATTATTGGATACCAATGTGAGAAGTATTCATAGAATGCTTGCTTATGCAACAATTTCACCAGTCCTTCTTGCCACGACTGCGGCAAAGATTGCGTGGTCCATGCATGATTTATCATGAAAAAGAGAAGCTGCTTAAAGGATTCCCAAAAGCGAAGGAAAAATTCAACCGTAAGCTCGTCCCATCCAAGCGATTTCCAACGACCAATATACAACAAACTGTCGTGCAACTCATCCTCAATAAGACTTGCTTCAAGAGTAGCTACATCATTCATTGTCAATATAAGATGTACATAAGACAACAATAACTGTCTGGTTTGCGAAACCTCATTTGAGGGAGCTTCAGTCTTGGCAAAAACTCGTTGAAAATGATGCACTATTGAGTCCGTCAATTGACCTTTCTTGGTTGTCCATTGTCCAACGTTGTCTTTAACCCTTTTGATAGAGACAAATGTCGTCCAATGATGCAAATGCTTAAAAAATTGTTTCACTGAACAACTTTTATCCATATAAGCGTATTGTTTAGATCTAATTTTTCATTTTTCAAGTTTTTTCTTATCATTATGCATCAACGAGGTTTTGTCTGCGCATAATTCTTTTTGTTGTGAATCAGTAAGCCTTCTAGTATCTACAAAACTTCCTAAGGCTTGACAAGTAGTCTTATCTTTGTGTGCTTTATTTCTCAAGTGGTACGTGTATCATGAATCATAATCCTTTATGACTGCCGGGATGCTCGTGACAAAATGATACCATGCCACACTTGCCCAATCTCACTCCGCTGGAAGCTAATCTAAAAGTACGTAGCAGTGGACATGGCCTGCCAACAAGCTCTTACATCTTCGTTATGGAGGACGGATTGTTGCCAGCCTCGCGTCCAGAGCCTCTCTTCGCTCACGCGTTTCAGCTGTACAAGTAAGGATTTTTGTCCTTCAGAATCATAACCCACTTCTCGTATTCGAGATATCGACCTTCTGTTGGCGTTTATAGGTAAGACAAGAAGGGCCCTTCAGCTGGTTGTGCTTGCGCGCAAGAAGTCTGGTTTTGCAGAGATTCTCTTTAACCGAAGGTGCCATGACATTTCTCTTTTGCACATGCCAGTGTTTTTAAGCTATGCCTCTTTGAGCTTAGCGGATGTGCCCATCGAGGCGGGTACACTTATTCATGATTTTAGGTGTAGTTGTGTATGCACCCCTTTCTCCCATGCATGTCCCTGAAGACATAATTGTAGACATGCAGAGAAGGAGATAGCACTTCAGAGCTCTCGACGGTCGAGGTTGAAACGCGGTACTGTGTCTCCTCGACTTCCAGTCCCTGATCACATACCAAGGCCGCCTTATGTCAACTCTATTCGTGTGCCCGATTTCTCGAAGCTACCACAGATACACGATAGTCATGGCATAGAGTGCATGCGAGCTTCAGGCCGATTGGCAGCAGAGGTTCTCAATTACGCTGGCACTTTGGTCAAGGTTAGGACTTTCTTGATTATATAGTTTTGCTCTTTTTAATGCAAGTATATGATTCTGTACTATGTGGAGGTTGCCAACTTTGTATTAAAGCTACCCTATTCAAAAGTTCATCTCTTTCTCTCCCTCCTGTCCAATTTTTGAGCTGGCCTTTTTTTAATTTATTGTGATGTTGCTGCTTCCTAAACAGGTTTGACTTTCAGAAATATCTTATGTGCAATGCGATGAAGGATTTGCAGCTGATGAATTTTTGTCTGCTTACCTAAAATCTCTATTCACATGGTTTGAATCGATATTTAGTGCGCACACAAGACACCTTGTCTTTATTCAGCTTCATGCTTAGAAGGGAATTTAACAGATCACAGCTCTTCAGATCAGATCAGGCTCGGAGCAATGAAAGGGTATCCTCACTCTGCAAGGATTCTGTCTCAAATGCATGTGTCGGGAGCAGTCAGGCTCTCAAATGGCGTATGAGATTCTGAAATTGGCCAAGAAACCGATGGGGATGCTGACAGTGGCAATTTGGGACCTCCAGTTCTTTTTTAGCAAAAGTTTTGCCGT
Source organism: Adiantum capillus-veneris (assembly GCF_014529385.1). Taxonomy (NCBI): domain Eukaryota; kingdom Viridiplantae; phylum Streptophyta; class Polypodiopsida; order Polypodiales; family Pteridaceae; genus Adiantum; species Adiantum capillus-veneris. Next base: position 7,377,233 of record NC_140938.1, read on the forward strand.
TTCTTAGTCTTCTTCTCTCTCTCTCTCTCTCACTCACACTCACACACACACACACACACACACACACACACACACACACACACACACACACACACACACTTTATTTTGTAAATCTTTGGGATTAATTTACAAGTGGGAAACCTCGAGGCGAGGAAAACCCATAGAAATGAACAGATACAAAAGCGTGAACATAGAAGTGTTCATCTGCAAAAAAGGGCTAAAAGCATTCATAGGAAAGCTGATGCATGTTTTAAGTGATATCACCCACTTCCCAGGCAAAACATAAAGATTGCCCAAGGGAAAGCTTGAAAAACTGAAAAGGATCTGCATGAGCACAAGAGAACATGCAGCTGTTGCATTGACGCCACAACGTCCAATAGGCCCAAAAAACTGTAAATCATTGTGAAGAAGGAGGGAGAATGCCGAAAGCGCAAAACCTTTTGTGGAAAACCATGGAGGGGAATCGAAGCCGCATGCCAGGTGCTATACCACGAAGAAAAACTCTCTAGTGAAGCGGCAATCCCAAAAGAGATGACTAACAATCTCCTCCGCGATTGAGCAACGAATACAACGGGAGGAGCATATATGATGTATACTGAGAAAAGCACCCACTGGAAGAACTCCAACCAAGTATCGCCAAAGAAACAATCGCTCCTTCAAAGGCAAATGGCTCTTCCAAAGGGCAGAAAGCGCTTTCTTTCACCAAATATTAGACTTGTGCATTGACCATAATGCATTACAATGATCAACAATCCAGGGTTGAGGCAGAAGAAGAGCATAAACCTTACTAGTAGACATTGCCTTAAAGGGCATGTCCTGGAGACACCAATCAGACATGCGATCCGTAGCAAACAAAGGCGGAACAGGCAAAAAGTCAACGAGCATGTGTTGAAGCTATCTCCAAAACTGACTGGAGGTGTAGGGCATCCAAGAACGTGCCTTTCTATCATGCCAAACACAATCTCCCAAAAAGCTAGCTGCCAAAATGACCAAAGGAGGAAGTAACAACATGCCGACACAAGCAGGCAAGCATAAGAGCCCACGGCTGAGTTTGTTGCACGAGAGTCGGCAACAACATAGCTTTCCGGGCAAGAACGTGCTGAGAATATTGAGACCACCACATTGCTTTGGAGTCTCCATTGACATCAAACGCAGGCCTTTTTTGTGAGCATGAGTGCGCCACAAATGAGACAAAATCAATGACATAATTGACGCGAGACAACGTCGAGGCTAGTACAACAACGGCAAATAGAACTGAACATAAGCCATCATGATAGTCTAGATAATTTACAGCCGAACATGCAATGGGCATGTGGACAGCTTCTAGTAATGCAATTTGACGTTCAAATGCTGCATAACCCAATCCACTTTTTGAGCATGAGTAACATTCCATCCAATTGAATACCCCAAATGCCTCACAATCACATTCGGAGGAACAATTTTTCCTGGCCACAACAAATCATGCCAATCACAAGAATTCAACGATAGAAGCTTTGATTTGCGAAAATTGACTCGAAGACCCGTTGCAAGCCCATACAACTCCAAAGCTTCCATAATCCTTCACACATCAGCCTAGCAGTTACGAGGCATGAACAACGAGTCGTCAGCATAGGCTGCCCGATGAAGTTGTGACCCGACGGTAATTGTAGGCCATGAAGACAACCAACAAGAATTCAATGACAAAAGCTTCGATTTGCAAAAATTGACTCAAGGACCTGCCGCAAGCCCATACAGCTCCAAAGCTTCCATAATCCTTCGAACATCATCTTGGCAGTTACGGCGCATGAACAACGAGTCGTCAGAATAGGCCTGCCCAATGAAGTTGCGACCCCAACGGTAAGTGCAGGCCATGAAGACAACCTGCATTAACAAAGGATGTGTGGCGATAGCATACAATGGTGCACTAAGAGGACAACCATGGTACTCGAGAGGCTAAAGCTGAGATCTGAAAACTCTAGGGAATCTGGCACAGGACTGCAAACTTTCACTGAGGGTGCTGCTAGTGATGAGGCAAAGGGCTGAAAACTGAAAAGCTAGGCTGATCTGGATAACGAGGCTGAAAATGCTGATGCTGCTGAGGTTAATGAGGGCTGAAAACGGTGATGATGCTAAGGCTGATGAGGGCTGAAAACGCATTGGTGCTGGAATTGCTGGTGATGAGGTTCTGATGGACAATGCTGAGGCTGATCTGCTTTCAAAAATGCAAGTGCTGAGGAAGAGGCTGATGGAAACGCTGGGGATGAGGGTGAAAACACTGGAGGTACTGATGCTTTGGGCGCTGGCAGCCTGGCTGCCCACCTACGGGCGTAATGATCTGATGGTGAGCCAAGGGCTCACCTATATCAAGCTCAGGAAGAGGAGGTCGAGCAGTGCTGGAAGACCCCATGACTTCTTATAATCATGTCACTTTATTAATAATGTTAATGTTATGAATAAGAGGTGCTTCATATGCTTCTAACTACCTAGGCTCATTCTAGAAACTAATGTTCTAAATGTGAACACTCCCTGGTACCTACACCTAGCAAACAACGGCACATGTTCTTGTACAATCAGAGGGTATGCATCTTAACTAAAGTGCCTCGGCATGCAGGTCCTTTGAGAGGCTCACAATGTTGTCATAACACTTCCTAGGCTGGCCTAAACGGAGTATAGCTTGTCCAAAGGCACATAGAATTAGATGTGCATGTGACAATGTTCAACAATGGTTAAACATTGTGTATTTCTTGAATGCAAACTAGGAGGAAGACTGGTCCTATAGGTCATTGAAATGTCTTAAAACGGGCCTTCAGGAACGGGCAATAGCATCAAAATACCTTGTTGCTTACCTGGAGGGGCTTTTAATTTTTTGACAAATAGCATAATGTGTGACATATCTAAAAACAGGTCAAAAAAAGAATTTGTCTACCACTTCTAAAGTGGTATTCATGCCTCTGTGCCCACCCGTGAGTGCATCATGTCTATCGTGCAATATAGCTTCTCAAAGAGAAAGGAACACACAAAGACGGTGACGAAAAAATACAAGAGACCATCATGAATGAGATAGTTGTTGTGCCCTTGTGTAGCAATAGCTTGCAACCATTGTTTACCAAACTCGGAATGTGCATACTTATTTTTCATGCTATCAAAAGATACTCCTTGAATGAAGATTGTAGACCAGACTCAAGGGCCAAGACCCGTCCTTTGCGACTTAACGCATCTACATTGTACAATTGTGTTAGCTTTTCTTGAAACATAGTCAATCAAACCATTAAATTGCTACTGTGACCGCTAGGCTTGACGGTCACTCCAATGTGCACCATGCATAGATTGGAGCCACTTGAGGGCTTGATGATCGATATGAACCACAAACACTCTTACCATATAAAAAATGCTTCCAATGCTTTAGAGAATGAATGACAAAGAGAAGTAATTATGGTACACCCAATAGTTCTTTTTAGGGCAAATTCGCAGAGGCGACGTGATTATGCAGATGCGGAGCACCTTCTTGGTACAAACATAGGAGTGGCGGAGATCCATGATCTCTAGAGGGCAGCTGCATCATGGGCAGCCTCAATCTAGTTCCTTCTCTGTCTAGATCAGTTCTCTTACCAGATCGGAGCTTTGCTTTCAGAGCAGGCTAGGGTTGTAGCCCATGTGAGGCTGAGATAATGGTCTTATTTGCAGGAGCAAATGGTAGTAGTAGTAGTAGCAGTTGTGCGTACCTTGGGTCTATCTTTCCGTGCATGTTAGTTCTATGCCGGATCACCCTTGGTCACTTGTATGAGCAGTTTGTTATCAACATGGAGAGCCTTCCCAGATCTCTCTCTGTGAAACCGGCCCGTAGACTCGCTAGAGGGTGGTAGGCTTTAGCTTTCACCCGATCTTTACACTGATAACTTTACTTGAACTATACGACACAAAGGAACTTGACAAATAATCCTGCGATTGGAATTAACACTTCAAACAAAGCTCGACTTGGCAGCTAGAGTGCTCCCAAGTAGACACCGACACCGTGTAGGCCCTAAAGACTAGTGGCCCTTTTGCTATATCTTTATTCTTATTGCAAACAAACAATCCAATGCTTTCACCTAACTCTCACCAAGTTTTCCAAACCTGTCCATGGCTGTAATTGCAGGTTTTGGACCAAGTTTTGGAAGTATAACGGCGCCAAAACCCTTGTAGGTCAAAAGTACATGTCTAGGACTCTTTGCCTCGCATTCTAGAAGCTTTCCGATGAGCTGCATGTCAATTTCAGCGTGCTGTAATTTCCTGTTTTGTCACTGCCAAAGCCCTGTATATGCATCCCAAGGCTTTCTTGAGGCTCCCCTGGTGCGAAACCCTAAACTTATAGAAAAACACAGCAGGCCGTAATTTTTTGTTTTGGATCATTTTGAGGGGAGCGGACACGCCTATGTGTGTCTCAGGTGCTCCTGCCTTTGAATCGGACGAGTTTTCATGCGAGAAAACTCTCCTGCTGTTAATGAAAACGCTAGGCTGAATCTGTAGCAAAAACGCTAGAGAAACTGCATCCAAAACGTTATTTGCTTCTGTTGGCTGAAAACGCTAGGCTGTCTTCTGCCGGTCTTGCTGAGGAGAGAACACTGCAAGTTGTTGGAACTTCTTATGTCTCTTCTGCCAAAAAGTGCTAGCGCTAGGTTTCTCTTATAGTGCCTTAGCAAATTTTCCCTACTCACTTTTCCAACAAAAGTCACTTATTAAATAATAAGCGAAAAATGTGTATTTTGGGAGAAAAGGGTTCTATGCACTATAAAATGCTCATGATGGGTACTGAATGTCATGCTGACGATCATGCTGTGTGCAACCAGAGGATATGCAACTACTCTAAGTGCTTGGACATGCACGGCCTGCGCACAGGCTCACAAAGGTGCCAGAACACTTCCTAAGTTGACCTGAACCCTAGACCTGAGATAGCTTGTCCACATGCACATAGAGTTAGATGTGCACGTGACATCCCCTCCTTTTCAAAGTGAGGTACTGGTACCGAACTGTATGGCACCAAAGGAGTGGGCCAACAACGCCTGGAATCCTGGGAAGAACTCTTCGTCGGCCCACTCTGATGCGTGGGTCGTGCGATTTGAACTTCATGAAGGTCTGCAATGCTTGCTTCTCTGGACCGCACCGAAAGCGACACAAAGTGATCTATGGAGGCTTCAATGCTCCAGCTACGTCTATGGACGTGGGTCCACCTTCTTCAAGAATCTCTGAGAGTAACTAGAAAAATACTATTCTTTTTAAATGACTCTGCATGCAATGTAGACGAACAAAGTGACGAAGTGCCAAATTGTTCACCAGACACACGCAAAAAGTGGGATCAAAACTTGACTTTTCGACCTAAACCTATTAATTGCGGCAAATCACAATGGAAATGCTGATGCTTGATGGACAATCTTTCTCGTGCTCTTTCTAAGATTGTGGCATGCCAAGGAAGAGACATGTAAAAGCGATGCACCAAACGGACATTCGTTAAACAATATGAATTCCTTGAATGTACACTTTGTTTCTTTTCGAGAGTGATCCGCATACATCCATGCTCATCCGTGAGTGAATCATGTGCATCGTACAATACGGCATGCCTATGAAAAGGGAACACATAAAGACGGTGACGAAAAAACAAGAAACCGTCACGAATGAAAAACTTGAACAATGCGTGTTGACTAATCATGCAAACACACAATACTTCCTAAGTGGGTTCTTTGGACCTCGACTCGAGAGCCAAGATCGGTTCTGCGTGATTGATCGTATCTGCAATGAGGTTAGCTTCACTAGAAAAATCAGCATCTAAACCATCATCCCTGTGAACAATCACATCTCTATCATGCTTTGGAGAAGAAAGGACTGAGAGAGTCTCCTTCCCCTATTTCTTTTCAAGCTTCGCCTGCACATTAGAACTGAGAGGTAAAGAATGAATAACCTCCTCACCACGAATGATAATGGGAGAGTCAATTTTGGCATTGAGAGTTAGCGTATTGTTTGCCCAATCAATGAGAGAGTTATGCTCACGAGACCATCAAATGCCCAAAATCATGTCCCATCCTGAAAAAGGAGACACTACAAGTTTTCTACAGAAGGAAGCTTGCTGAACAGTGAATAATACATCAAGTCACTCTCGTGTAATGAGAGTGTCCATACCGGGAGCGAAGCCCGACACCTCGAGAGGAGATGTCTGGCTAACCTCCAAGCGGGCTCTTTCTACAAGAGGCACCAATCACATCATGCATACTGCTTGAATCAAACAAGATCACCATGCGTATACCATTCACATGACGATAATACTTTATGAGAGACTCATTAACTAGATGATCATGAGAAACTTGGGACACACCAGTGTTCTCATTTAGGGCATTAACAGAAGATGTGGGTTCTGTGGGTTTTGTGGGTTTGTTGGATGCGTTCTTAGGACATGTCTTCTTTATATGATCCTTGACGTGACATTGATAACATCGACCTTCCTTAGCATAAATGACTTGTCCTGCTGTCGTGATGTATCCTCCTATAATTCCTTATGCTGCTTTTTCATCCGGGGTTAGCTTAGGTTTAGCAGGTGTTTTAGCTTTACCCTTAGATTCATTTTGAGAGTTCTTTTCCGAAGGATTAGAGGAAGATTGGCTAGAAGAGTTACCGTTCTTACCGTTGTGTGGGTTCTGAGGAGTCTAAGAGGTACTGTGAGAAGACTTATTCTCCTTAGGCTTTTCTTTGTTGTGCTTCATCTCTTGTGCGAGAGCAATCGCTACCGCCTTGTTGAGATCTATTGGGTCGAGTATCTCGACATCAAACTTGATGTACTCGTCCAACCCGTAAAGGAATGCCTCTTTGCGCTCATCATCCAATTTGCGTAATTGGGTGCCGAGCTGCAAAACACGATTAGAGAAAGACATAATTGGCATATCATTTTGCTTGAGACTGCGCCAATCGTCTTTCAACCGCACTAGGTACTGACTGAGGTGGCATAAACCGCGCCTTGAGCTTGTCTTGGAAGTCGGCCCAATTGAAAGAACGGGGTACGCATTCTTCGGCTTCCTCTAGGTGCGCGGCGAACTGTGCCTCTTGCCATGCGTGATACCAATTTATGAAATCACCGGCAAGATACATGGCTGCAGTCAAAACTTTGCTATTTCCTGTTTTCTTAGTTGTCGCAAAGTAAGCATTAAATTGATGCAACCAAGAATGAATAACATTAGCATCCATCTTACTGTTATACTTACTGAACGTCAACTTCTCAGTGACTGGATTGTTAGAGTCTGCATGTCTGCTTGTGCTACTTGATGAACTGTCCACATCTTTGACCGGCTCGGACTTCGAGGTGAGTACCTGTAGGACCAACTCTTGCATGCGTTGGTCTCTTTGCGCTTCACGCTCTAATTCCAAGGCCCCTCATCTTTCTTCGGCCGCTATGCGTTGAGCTTCGCGTGCTTGCTCACGCTCAAGCTCCATAGTTGCCCTTCGTTCTTTGCGCTCGCGATCCAAGACTGCCTTTCTTTCTTCGGCCGCCAAGCGCGCTTGGTCATGCTCGCGATCCAAGGTGGCGTGTTGCGCTTCTTGTTGTAGCATCATGTCCATCATCGACTTGACCAAAGCCTCCATAGGATTTGGTACAACCCGCGGCGTAGATGGGGAAGGAGGAGGGTCGGAAAAAATTCCTCCTGGTGTGGAAAATTCTTCGTCACCACCTCCATGCTCTTCACCTTCACGCAAAGTATCCATTCCACTTCGGGTGATGACCATACATTGAGATCTCGGGTACTTAAGTTTCTCGAGGAACTTGGGTTCTTGGGTTCTTGAGGTTCTTGAGTTCTTTAGCTTGCAATCGGTGTTTGAGAAGGCTTTTCTCTTACCCGAGCTCGACTCTTCCTTGCGGGCGCACCCCTTGGTGGCCTTGCGCTCACACCAAAGTTGCTTTTTCCCACCTCACGTCGAGTGGCCGGCCGCTAAGTGCACGATTCGCTCTCAATGTGTGAAAAGAGGAACAAGGGGAGGCTGGAGAAGCCCTTCTTTTTTGGGTTACCTGTCACTCTTCAAAAACACGATTAGGAATCGACACGCCCAAGTGGACTTGGGTTACGTGCGACCGCAACAAGCAAAAAATAAGAATAAAATTCTTGTAGTTCTTTCCTTGAGTGATACAGAACACTGCCAAAGCTCTGATACCAATGTAAGGTGCAGCGGAAGTGAATGTTGATCTTGCTGAAGATGAGTGCTCCGAACTGTGCTCAAGGGTTCCTTTTACTTGAGGAAGGGAGAGCCTTCCGTTCCTTAGAGAGAGAATGCAATGATCACAAACAAAGTGAATGCAATTGTGAATGGAGGTGGGGAGAGAGAGAGAGAGAGAGAGAGAGAGAGAGAGAGAGAGAGAGAGAGAGAGAGAGAGAGAGAGAGAGAATACGACACCAGACTGTTCTCAAACCCTCCTTCAAGGGCCCCCTCTCTATGGCGAGAGAGGTCTATGCTATAGATTGCACAAATCTGGTACAATGGTCTAGATGCAATGGACTTACCGAGGATGTCGACGACAATGATGACGACGACGAGGATGGGCTGAAAACTGAAAACGCTAGGGCTGAACGACTGAAATTTGCAAAATGCTGATTTTCTGCTGAATATTGACACTGTGTCGGTAAGGACAGCGATGGCGACGACGCGCTGAAAACGCAGATGCTGAAATCTGCGGACAACTGGCTGAATCTGAAAACGCTGGCTGACTTGACGGTACGGCGAGGATCTGCGGTGGGTAGGTGAGATCTTCGAGGCTAAGGATTAAATCTGCCGAGGCTAAGTGCTGCAAACTGAAAACGCTGAAGTGCTGGGGTTGATCTGACGCCGGAAACTGCAAACGCTAGGCTAGGTCTGCAAACTGAAAAACGCCAGGCAGGATCTGCTGTTGATGAAAACGCTAGGCTGAATCTGTAGCAAAAACGCTAGGGTAACTGCATTCTAAAACACTATCTACTTCTGTTGGCTGAAAAAGCTAGGTTGTCTTCTGCTGGTCTTGTTGAGGAGAGAACACTGCAAGCTGCTGGAACTTCTTCTGTCTCTTCTGCCAAAAAGTGCTAGCGCTAGGTTTCTAACCCCAATCTTAATTCACCATCAAATGTCTCATGAATGGTCTCCCAATGATAACCTCATAGTTAGGATCTCTTTAGTATCTTTGCCAAAATAACTATGGCTAATATATGTCTATATTCATTGTCACAACTTGTAATATATGCATCTTCAAGCAATCCTAATGGGTTTACAATCTTCCCACATGCTAACTGAAGAAACATCCTACCCTACCTAAGGGCTATTTTTCCCCATGTCTCCCATGCCAATTTGGTAGCTATACTCTCTTCCGCACCCATGTGCGAGATCAAGAGAGTAGTTATTAAGCTTGATTGGTAGGGTAGATTTTCCCATGTTCTTCTCGTCAAAGCTAACCTTGTTAATTGAGGTTGGTTTGCATTTTTCTTTGTGTTTGAGGAACTAAGGATTCCCCCTATTGTCTTAAGTTTTATGCAAAAGTCCTTGACCTTGCTTAAGCCTACAATGTTTCCCAACAAGTTTGGCCAAACTTTCAAAGATCTACTAGTGATAATGTGCAATTTATTGGTGTGTATATCAACACTTGCATGTTAAAAACATCCTTTTGTTCATTAGGTAGTCCCTCAAGTGGTGTAATCACTAGAACTACCAATGGTCCCTTCTATAGTTTGCCCTACTCACTTTTCCAACAAAAGTCACTTATTAAATAATAAGCAAAAAATGTGTATTTTGGAAAAAAGGGTTCTATGCACTGTAAAATGCTCATGATGGGTACTGAATGTCATGCTGATGATTATGCTATATGCAACCAGAGGATATGCAACTACTCTAGTGCCTGGACATGCATGACTTGCGCACAGGCTCACAAAGGTGCCAAAACACTTCCTAAGTTGACTTGAACCCTAGACTTGAGATAGCTTGTCTACATGCACATAGGGTTAGATGTGCACGCGACACCAATTCATGTCTTCATTGCATCTTAGAGAGGGACAACTTTTCATTTATAGGGAAATAGTTGGCCTCTAGTTCCAGTGACCATCTTCCATCTAGTAAATGAAGTGCCATCTAGTAAGTGCAATGTGCACATGCAAGGTATTTGGTACTGTTCTTGGTTTCACAAGACGGGCACACGTGCCAATAGAAAAGAACAGACTGAATAGACCTTTAGCACTTCAATAACAAATGAACTGAGAGAGAGAGAGCACACGCGACACGGAGTGGTGGAATTCCACACAAGAGAGTATTGGCCCCAAACCTTGGTGCCCCTTTCGGTATTTTTTTATATTACTTGAACTCAGTACAATGCCAGTACTCGCGCTCTGCACCTTCACCCAGAAGAGTGCCAGAGAATGAGCCCTCTGCACATATTTAAAGGCCCTTGGCCTATGAAAAGCAGTTTACATGAAAAGCCTTCAAAGTTAAAAGCAATTGGCCCAAAAGTAGATGCCCAAAAGATGCCAGCACAAAAGCAGAATTCCGTACAGCTCTGCCATGTTAGCAATTAGTGTAAAACGCGGAAATCCGTACAATTGTGCCATGCCAGCATGTCAGCGTAAAATCCGGAAATCCGTACAGACTGTCAGCGCGAATTCTGGGAATCCGTATAGCTGCCACGTCATCTTCTCCGTGCTTGTGTGTGTGGCCTTCCTTTATTTTAATGTCTTTATGTCACTTGGGCCCCATCGGATGGGGTCCCATAAGTTGGTAGGACTTCTTCTTCTTCAGCTGCTTCTTCTTAGGGTTTAGGCCCTTCGGCTGGGATCTACAGGTTGGCTCTGTTCTTCAGTGGCTTGACGCGTCAGAGTTTGTGACACTTCGCATGTCTCACAAACAGTGATGCATTGGTTTTCGTGTGTGAGTTTTGTTTCTTCTTCCTTGCTTTGGTGGGTGGGTGTGGGTGAGTGAAGGTTGGTTATTGTTTTCTTTCTATACCTATCAAGCTTGCCCTTGGGGTGCGCACGCGTGTGTGTGTCTGAAGCATATGTGCTTGGTATGGTGTATTTTTGTTTTGGGATGGTGTGGTGTGTCGGGTTTCCTGATCTTATCTCTCTTATCAGGTTTTTGCTAATGGAGGTCTTATGGTGGAGTTCAAGTTTCCTTTACTGTCTTTGTGGAGTTCCCCCCCTAGTTTTGGATTACAGAAGCCACCTTCAGGCTTCAACACGTAGACTGTCTTCTGACCGCTTCAGTTATAGCGCTCTATTCACCGTCGTTTTTGGTCTCCTTTGGTATATTTCTTGGCGATGCCAGTTGCTGCTTCTCTTGTCATCTTCGTCATTGACTGCCCCTTACTTCTGTTTTTTCACAGCCCTTGCTTTCCGATAGTACCAGTCGGCAGGCTTTTCCTGACATCGAGCTACTGCCATGGCACCAGTTTCGTAGTCCATATTACCGCTGGTGGCTCTTTGGTGGTCTTGTTCTCTAGTATGTAGTTGCAGAGTGAGCTTTTTGGTGGGAGTACCTATCTTGCAGAGGCTGCTGTCATCCTCTCTCCCCTTAGCTTGCCACTTTCTACACTCTTTTAGGAGAGGTTTTTTCCCTGGATTCTTAGTGTTTCAGTTTGCCCATGTGGCCAGTTGTGTACAGTTTTCCAGATGTCGCCTTGGCCATGCTTTGTACAATGTAAATAGCTATGTACTTGCCCTTAGAATCCGCATTATTTGGGTGTTTTTGAGGGGCTTTTCAAGTAATAGAAATCAGCTAATTTTCCTTGCACGCTCACAAAAACGCGCCCCCCCCCCCCCCCCCCCCCCCCCCCCCCACCCCCCCCCTCCTCAACCAAAACACACATGCAAGTCAAGAAGAAACTTGAAAGAAAAGTGGGTTCTTATTTTGGGGAAAAGAGTGAGTTTTTCTATATTGAAACTGCTAAATTTGGACCCTTGAAGTTTCATGGCTGAATTCTTGACTCACCGAAACAATTTTACTTTGCATACATGACAGTTAAGGGGAATTGATTCTTTCACATTTGCATTTTTAAAAAAATGGCTGGGTTCATGAAAGAACAGGTTATTTTCTCTATTCTCTCTCTCTATCTAATATGCTCTCCATCTTGATCTTAGCATCTGGCAATTTTGTTGTGGTCTCATTGACTTTTTGAAAATCAAGAACATCGGGTAAAGACAGTGAAAATATTCAAATCTTTTTGATTGTTGGCTCATTCTTTAACATGGATTTCTTTGTCCTTATTAACTCAGGAATCAGGTGACGTGCTGACCTGTATAAAAAAGCTGTCTAGTTTTGTTTCCTTACACTGCATTTCGTTTGCAGGAAACTTGATTTGCTTGGTTAATTTAAAATGATTATTTGTTTTCAAGTGAAATCTCTCGTTTGTGTCACAATGGACCTAGGACTGATTATTTCAGACCTCTTTTGCATTGCCGGTTTATTGTAGTGAGCCTTCCCTTTTTTATGCAGCCAGGTGTGACAACAGATGAAATTGACAAGGCTGTGCATAAGATGATTGTTGAAGCTGGGGCCTATCCCTCTCCACTTGGATATGGTGGTTTCCCAAAGAGTGTTTGCACTTCTGTAAATGATTGCATCTGCCATGGGATACCAGATTCTCGGTCCTTGCAGGTCTGCCAATTTCAAATGTTCAGGTCCACTGGAGCAATGATCTTCTATGTGTAACTAGAGTATTATCTGACTGTAACAACTCAAATTGTGACTGGATTTTGAAGGTTGTTTTTGTGATAAGAAATATATAAGTCTGACTTTTCTCATTTTTTTACTAGTGTTGCACATCGCCGGTCAGTTTGACAGTTTGGTTCAATGTGCAGGATGGAGACATTGTGAATATTGATGTGACTGTGTATTTAAATGTAAGACGCGACAGAAGTGTTCCCTTTTCTGAAACCCTAAAACTAGTGCATTGATTGAACATATCATGTTTTGATAGTGATTTTTTTGGCGTGTTTGTAAAGGGTTATCATGGGGACACTTCAAAGACTTATTTTTGTGGAGCGGTGGATGACGATGCAAAGAAGTTAGTAGAGGTTTGCTTCACAGATTCCTTACTCTTTCATTATGTATGACTAAACTGTGACTTGCAGTTGTTTTATATCATAATGGTTGCACTAATTTATCAATTCAATTGATGATGAAGACATTCAAGACAAGCAGAAATAAACATTGACAGTGTAGAGGGTCGGATTTTATGAGGCCTATTTTCCCTCGAAAGGATTTTTCCACTACACAAGTGCATGCGTAGGAAACACTAAACTGTCGAGCTCTTTGTTAATTACGATACTTTGTGAAGGCTTGTAACTTCACAAACCGGGTAATTAGTAGCTCTATTTGCTGACTCTGCACCTGTAATACTAGTCTCTTTCCGATTATGCAAATTGGCTAGGTGGATAAAGACTCTTTTGTCTTTGGAAAGGTGTATTGGTATATGCCAGAAGCCATTGAAAAGCTTAAGGACTTTTGAGGCTACACTGGTAGAGATAAAATATTTCTAGTTTCATCCGTAGAATCTCGATGGGCGCAAATGCACACGCCGTTACACAACACAACATTCACTTTGGATCCAAAATTTCAGCTCCATGAACAATCCTCCAATTCTGTGATGCGTGGTTTCAAAGTTGTGTGCATGCAACTCTTAGGCTCAGATGAGGGGAAGGATGCATTTCATCAACGCGTTTACTATGCCAATAGGGTTGGTATCTTTGGTGATCCTTTGCACATTGACGCCATCAAAAAAGTTAGCGCACCTATGTGGTGGAAAGAATATGGTGGAGAAAAGATAGAACTGCAACATGTAAAAACTCCCTCTTCTTCTTTGCTGTGTCATGATAGATTAAGCATAGAATAGAGGGGAACATGGAGTTGGAGAGAGCCTTCTGATGAGCCTAAGCACGCTTTGTGATGCTCCGCACGCGTGCGCGTACGCACACACACACACACACAAACACTTTGTTTTTTTTGTAAATCTATGTTTATTTGTGGGAAACCTGAGCAAGAGAAAAACCCATCACAAAGAATAGGGTATACAAATGAAGAGGGCTATGCATCAAAAGGATGCAAGCCTAAACAGAGATCTAGAAACAGATGAAAAAGAGCTCAAAGTATCCAGAGATAGGTCACCACTGTCAAAGCAGAACTGTAATGTATGTCTCAAGGAGACCTTGAATACAACAAAGATATCTGAGGGCGGTTGGCTGAACATCAATTGGTTTTTGAAGTTCCAGATACTGAAGCGCAGCCATGTTGGTGGCGAAAAAAGCTTCAAGCTATTTGGAAATGCATTCTTCCTTAGAAAGAGAGATTAGTCTTGTGGAGATGCTTAGTAGGGGTCCTACCTCGTGGATGTTACCTGGAATCTCGTCACATTACATCGGCTCGTTGTATGCGTTGTTTCTCATAGAGTTGAGACTCTTGCTCGTATGCTTTTGTATTGCCAGCATACCAGGGATTTTGTTTGCAAAGTTACTCAATCCGTGAGTTTACGTTTTCCCTCGTAGCGTTCTTGGAAACATTTTTGGATGTTTGGAGTGATTCCTGCTCCCTTGCTCTCTCTCTCTCTCTCTCTCTCTCTCTCTCTCTCTCTCTCCCCCCCCCCTCCCCCCTCTTCTTTCACACACACACACACACACACACTGTGGGACTTAAGAGCTCCTGGTTTATTTATTTATTAACTCTTGAAGCTTCACTTCCGTAAAAGTCCACACCATGGGACTCGGCCCATCTCTAATACTGGCAAATACGGATTCTTTCCTAAGTAGTTTACTACCCTAAGTAGTTCTCTCTGCAAGCATAGGCGGCCTCGCTGTCTCAGAAGGGAGTCGTTCCACTCATGCCAATTCTGCTCATTGCTGTGATATGGCGGCCCACCTCCCTCCTCTATAGAAAGAGGTGAGGGCGCTTCTCTACCCCTCACTTAGCTTTGTTTGTCGTTCTGCTTAGAAAGATTTGCGTTGTGTTTTACACTGAAGCATGGAGCTCGCTACAACTGTCATGCAGATCGGCCACTCTGCCCATGCATATTACTTTGCAGTTTTTTTTGAAAAAAAGGGGAGCATTTTTTACTTTGATGAAACTGCTTACTTTGATGAAACTGCTGTAGATTGTGTTTGATATTGAGCATGATGTTTTTTTGCTCTGAACCTAGTTATGATTCTCCATGGTTGGGAGTATATATGATAAATCGTGCTATGATTGTCACGTGACACATCCAACCCTATGTGTCCGTGGACAAGCTACAGCATGATCATGGTTCAGTCAGTCAAGTCAATCTAGATTAGAAGTGATCTGACACTTTTTGTGAGTCTATTCATAGACCGTGCATGCCCAGTCACTTAGCATAGATGCATATCCTCTGGTTGCACACAGCATGATCATCAGTATTCCCATGAGAATCCATCAGATTCCATCAGGGGAATTTTCCAGTGATTTTAGCCTATTTTCCCTATTTTTGACATTTTCCACTTATTAATTTAAGTGACTTCCCAACAAAAGTAGGTAGGGCAATTTTGCTCAGAAAATATATAAGCAAACCCAAGTTAGCACTAAATGGCAGAAGAGGTAGCAAGAGCACATGCTCAACAGACACCTTCTCAGCAGGACCCCAAGAACTTCTAGTGTTTTTGCTCCACCGCAACTTGGCTAGCGTTTTTGGACAAGACACCACAGATCAGCCAACGTTTTGCATCTGCAGAGCCACGGCAACAAGACCACAGTAGATCAGCCTAGCGGTTTTGCATCTGCAGAATCCCGGCGACAAAACACAGATTTTCAGCCCTAGCGTTTTTGCATCTGCCAGCAACCTCAGCGTTTTGCAGATCTATCGCGACGGAATCAGCCCTAGGACCAGCGTTTTCAGTTTTCAGCAGTTAGACATCGCAGATAAAGTCCCGAACCTCGCAGATCTCACCTTCCCGCAGCAGTTCCTCGCCGCACGATCAGTTTCGCAAGGTTAACAGTTTCAGCCTGGAAAACACAGATTTCAGCATCTGCGTTTTCAGCGCGTCGTCGTTGCATCGTCGCCATCAACATCGTCATCGACATAGAGTCAGAATTCAGCAGATAGAAGATTAGCAGATTTCAGCCCATAGCGATTTTGGACAGCAGTAGAAAGATTGCAGATTTCAGCCCTTAGGTCGACTTCGTCATCACCGTCGTCATCGTCGACATAGCCTAGACTTGCATCAGTCTCATGCATACCATTTGTATCAGATTGTGCAATCATAAGTAGACCACTCTCGCCGACGAGAGTGGGGCCTTCGAAGGAGGGTTTTACAACATCTCTGGTGTCGTATCTCTCTTCTCTCTCTATCTCTCAGTCTCATACACTTGCACGCACATTGTCCATTCACTTTGTTTGTGATCATAGCACTTTCCATTAAGAACGGAAGGCTCTCCCTTCCATAAGAACTAAAAGGAACCTTGAGCACAGTTCGGAGCACTCATCTTGAGCAAAGCGCAAATAATAATTCCGCTGCACCTAACATTGGTATCAGAGCTTTAGCAGTGTTCTGTATCACTCAAGGAAAGAACCACAAGAATCACAAGATTTTTTTTTGCTTGTTGCGGTCGCACGAACCCAAGTTCGCTTGGGCGTGTCGATTCCTAATCGTGCTTTGTTGAAGATTGACAAGAATCCCAAGAAAGAAGGGCTTGTCCAGCCTCCCCTTGTGTCTCTTTTCACTTATTGAGAGCGGACCGTGCACTTAGTGGCCGGCCAATCAACGTGAGGTGGGAAAAAGCAACCTTGGTGTGAGCGCAAGGCCGCCAAGGGGTGCGCCCACGGAAAGGAGTAGAACTCTGGTGAAGAGAAGATCCTTCTCAAACGCGGTTTGCAAGCGAAAGAAAACCTCAAGAACCTCAAGACCCCCAAGAACCCAAGTTCCTCGTGGACTTAAGAACAAGATCCCCAAGAACCCAAGTTCCTCGTGAACTTAAGATCCCAAGACCACAAGAACCCACAAGAACCCACGACTTCAGAATGATCATCACTCAAAGCGGAATGGATACTTCGCTTGGAGGTGATGAGCATGAGAGAGGCGAAGAAGAATTTTCCCCACCAGGAGGTTTTTCCGACCCTCCCCCTTTCCCATCTACGACAAGGATTGCGCTAACTCCTATGGAGGAGTTGGACCAGGAAAGAAAAGCAGAAATAGAGCGTGAACACAAAGAAAGAATGGCAGCCATAGAGCGTAACTACACAGAAAGAATGGCAGCCATAGATCGCGAGAACAAAGCAATAAGGCAAGAGATGTTGCGACTCTTTTCTCGAATGCGTGCTCAGATGCAGCAGGATCGGGAAAAGGAGACTCTCTCAGTCTCTTCTTCTC
This sequence comes from Adiantum capillus-veneris, assembly GCF_014529385.1. Lineage (NCBI taxonomy): Eukaryota > Viridiplantae > Streptophyta > Polypodiopsida > Polypodiales > Pteridaceae > Adiantum > Adiantum capillus-veneris. The sequence goes on from NC_140938.1 coordinate 7,394,542, forward strand.
CAAAGCATGACACACAGGATTTGCATGATTGTGTGAAGCATGATGATGATTTGATTGACAATGACTTGCATGATGTTTTGGATGACAAGCATGATGATTTGATTTACAAAGATAAGCATGATGATTTGCATGATCAAGATGTGATTTCTCACAAGCATGATGAGTTGCATGAAGATGGTGTGATTGTTCACAAGGATGATGTGTTAGTTGATGCTTTTTCTAGCGAAGCTAACCTCATTACAGATTCGATCAATCACGAAGAACCGATCTTGGCTTTCGAGTCGAGGTCCAAAGAACCCCCACAGGACGATTCGATCATTCAGGAAGGATCGATCTTGGCTCTCGAGCCTAGGTCTCAAGAACCCTCACAGGAAGTATTATGTATTCGCATGATTGTTACGCACGCATTGTTCGAGTGTTTCATTCGTGATCGTTTCCTATATTTTAGTCAGCGTCATTATGTGATCCCTTTTTCTAGGCATGACATATTGTATGTTGAACACGTTTCTCTCATGAATGCGCACGAATGTATGCGGATTTTTCATGAAAAGCTGAAAAGTATGTATGTCAAGAAGTCACATTTCATGTCTCTTCCTTGGCATGACACAGTTGTAGAAAGAGCACATAAAAGTATGAGCACCAAGCATGGGCATTTCCATTGTGAATTGCCAAAGATGATTGCTTTAGATCATAAAAGAAAGATTGGATCTCATTGTTTGCATATGTTTGATGAACGGGTGGTCACTCCGTCTCTATGTTCATCTACATTGCATACACAGTTTTTAGCGAAGACAAGATTTTTTCCACTCACTTTACATGGAATGGGTATGTTCATGGTTTTGTGTTGGAAATGGTTTCAGGAATTTTCAGCCATGGAGATTCTTGAAGAAGAAAGAATCAGGACTCTCGACGAAGTTGAAGCAAGGAAGGAGCCACAGAAGACTTTGTGTCGCTTTCGGCGCGGCCCATAGAAGCAAGCGTTGCAGACCTTTATGAAGGTCAAGTACGGCACGACCCACACATCAGAGTGGGCCGGCGAAGAGTCCCTTCCAGGATTCCGGATGCTATTGGCGATCTCCCCCGACGCCATATAGTTCGGTACCAGTACCTCACTTTGAAAAGGAGGGGATGTCACGTGACACATCCAACCCTATGTGTCCATGGACAAGCTACAGCATGATCAGGGTTCAGTCGGTCAAGTCAGTCTAGATTAGAAGTGATCTGACACTTTTTGTGAGTCTATTCGTAGACCGTGCTGCCCAGTCACTTAGCATAGATGCATATCCTCTGGTTGCACACAGCATGATCATCAGTATTCCCATCATAATCCATTAGATTCCATCAGGGGAATTTTCCTGTGATTTTAGCCTATTTTTGACATTTTTCACTTATTAATTTAAGCGACTTCCCAACAAAAGTAGGTAGGGCAATTTTGCTAAGAAAATATATAAGCAAACCCAAGTTAGCACTAAATGGCAGAAGAGGCAGGAGGAGCACATGCTCAACAGGCACCTTCTCAGCAGGACCCCAAGAACTTCTAGCGTTTTTGCTCCACCGCAACTTGGCTAGCGTTTTTGGAGGAGACACCAGAGATCAGCCAGCGTTTTACATTTGCAGAGCCACAACGACAAGACCACAGTAGATCAGCCTAGCGTTTTTGCATCTGCAGAATCCCGGCGACAAAACACAGATTTTCAGCCCTAGCGTTTTTGCATGTGCCAGCAACCTCAGCGTTTTGCAGATCTATCGCGACAGAAACAGCCCTAGGACGAGCGGTTTCAGTTTTCAGCAGTTAGACATCGCAGATCAAGTCCCGAACCTCGCAGATCTCACCTTCCCGCAGCAGTTCCTCGCTGCACGGTCAGCTCCGCAAGGTTAACAGTTTCAGCCCGGAAAACGCAGATTTCAGCATCTGGGTTTTCAGCGCGTCGTCGTCGCATCATCGCCATCGACATTGTCATCGACATAGAGTCAGAATTCAGCAGATAGAAGATTAGCAGATTTCAGCCCATAGCGATTTTGGACAGCAGGAGAAAGATTGCAGATTTCAGCCCTTAGGTCGACTTCGTCATCACCGTCGTCATCGTCGACATAGCTTAGATGTGCATCAGTCTCATGCATACCATTTGTACCAGATTGTGCAATCATAAGTAGACCACTCTCGCCGACGAGAGTGGGGCCTTCGGAGGAGGGTTTTACAACATCTCTGGTGTCGTATCTCTCTTCTCTCTCTATCTCTCAGTCTCATACACTTGCACGCACATTGTCCATTCGCTTTGTTTGTGATCATAGCACTTTCCATTAAGAACGGAAGGCTCTCCCTTCGATAAGAACTAAAAGGAACCTTGAGCATAGTTCGGAGCACTCATCTTGAGCAAAGCGCAAACAATCATTCCGCTGCACCTAACAATGACATGGTGACTGTGGTAATTCATGGTTACTGTAAAGAATAAAGGTGTCATTCTTATTCACTGTTTTCTAATGGCATGAGGTTTACACTGGCTTTTTGAAAGCGGGCTCCTTCTGCCGCTCTATTGAACCGGACTTTACTTTGTGGAGAGTAACCAAGCCTACCTTGGTGGCCTAATGGGCTTCAGAATACCGCGTGGATTAATTAATACTGTCGCTGTTTTAGTTACTGGTCTTAAGCAGACTCAGGTATGGTTTACCTAATGTTAACCGCTTTATAAATTTCTGTAAACACTGGTTTGATTGGGTGACTACTCTACATTAGCAATAGTTTCTTTTTGGGATTGTTGCTGCGTTACCTTGCTTGGCAAATCCTTTCGATGGTAACCTGACACATCGCAGAGCCTACTGATGACTTTTTAGTACATTGACTTTGTAACCCTGTTGGGTATATGTATTTACTTTAGGGGGTGGTGTTTTCTATCCTACTATGCTCTGGTTCTTGGAATGGTTTGAGCCTGGTTGCACCATCTTGCTGTACCTACTACCTTATGAACTGGGGTAAGCTATACATTGCATTGCCTAGTAACACATAGATGGTTGGCTAGCTATGTTGTTCTCTGTCCAGCCGCGCTATAATTTTAAATAATGTTGGACCCGATTGCATACCATGGCAGCACTTGAACTATACTCTATTCATTTAGGCTGTATTTACTTGGATGGATGGTACTTCTTTCGTAAACTTTGAGTACTGAGATGAATCTAATACGGTAAAGCATGACATATTTTTTTCAAATAACTTCATGGTTTGGCTCATAAACCAGGTTTTTTATCTGGGTTCCTTGAAAGAGAAATATGGGTTAAGTGATAGTGGATAATTCAGAGTCCATTTTACCATAATAGACTTCTGACATGGAATTTTTTGACTAAAGTTTGAGAACTTTAAAAAGGAAGTTTTTTGAGGAAAACTTCTCATCTATACTTCATTTGATTGGCTTTTTAGAAACTGATAAAAATGATTTGCAAAAAAAGGGGGGAAGGATTCAGACACTTCAATTAGAAGGGGTGATGGCCTTCTAGTTAAAATGATATATATATTTTAAAACTCTAGTGTTTTATTTTAAAAAAAGAGAGAAAAATGATAACATTTTTTTCTAAAATCTATGGACTAAGCTTGAAAAGGTTTAAAAGAAGTTTGTAAGATGGACATGGATAACAACTGGTATAGTCCATTGATACCTGTAAAACACATCCAAGGCTAACTGAACTGTGTCTTGTTTGGATGGATGCAGGTAAGGACTCTATCTTAGCTTGGAAGGTTTTTTTTGGCTTTTGCAAGCTGTCCTACACTGGATTACACACTCACTTACTATCTGGGAAGTTCATCTGTTATTTGAATTACTGGAATGGGACCGCATTCGTACAAACATTGTACAAAAATAATTCTAAGACTGAGTTGTTTTTGTACTTGTCTTCTCGTTTTTCTAAAGCCAGCTATCTTTTGAATGTAAAAAGTTCAATTATGTTTTATTATTTATGGTAAAACATCTACACACACACAGAGTTACAGGACGGGTACATACACCTCAGGGGATGTTAAGCACCATTCACTCCACCATTGGGGTGAAACAAGGTTGTCCATTATCTCCCACAGTTTTTGGTATGTATGTAGATGAGGTTTCAGACTATATTGAGAGGGAGGGTGACAGAGGTGCGCAGCTATTAAGGACATGGATACCCTTATTGTTATTTGTAGATGATATTGTGCCATTCAGACTCACCAGAGGGGATGCAACATCATCTTGATGCTTTACACACTTTCGCGCAAGATACTAGTATGTCTGTTAACCTTGGGAAGACCAAGGCTATGGTATTTAATGTCACAAACAGGGTAACGTGGCATATCCAGACCGGACACACACACACACACACACACACACACACACACACACACACACACACACACACACACACACACACACACACACATTCTCTCTTGTAGTGGCGGAAGCCCCCGGAAATCACGTTGAATGCTGACGTGGCATTGTTGTACGGACTCCGCAGTTTGCGCCGCGATTCACAGAAAGCAGTACGGACAGGTGACATGGCAATAGCGTACGGATTACAGCTTTCTGGGCCTGCTTTATTCTATGCACTGCAACAGGAAGGAGAGAGAGAGAACCTTTTGCTTTTTCTACGTAAATTGGAAAGAGAGAGAGAGAGAGAGGAAACTCTTTGCTTTATTTTTGTGGCCAAGTATGGCTAGTAAGAGAGAGAATCTGCTTTATTTTTCAAAAGCTTTTGATTTTCAGCTGTTGGGACAGTTTTTGGGCTCTGCTTTTAGCACCCCTTGTAATCTTTAAATATGTGAGCAAGCCTCACACAACTCAGAGCATCTGGACGCAGAGTCCGAGTGTGAGCACCTGTCCGCACTCTTGTACTTTGAACACAGATCGATACAAAAAGAAATACCGAAAGGAGCGCCAGTCTTTGGGGCCAATATCTCTAGGCAGGGAACTCCGCCGGGCCAGTGTCGAATCAATTGTGAACTGTGAACCGTTTGAAGTGATTATTTGTGGTGTCGTGGTAGATTCTCGACTTGGAGTGTCCAAAGTGTGTTACGGTGGTATCAGAGCACGGCCGATTTCTCTTTTACGGGAAATCTGATTCCTAAATTTTTTTCCGCGGCACCTATGGCTTCAGGCAAAGATCAGTCGACTCCCTCTGCATCCGGAGATGCGAGAAGGGATCACAATGAAGATTTAGGCAAGGAGTATGGCCCGCCTCGGCCTACTCAGGCGGAGCGTCGAGAGATGGAGCATCGACAATTGATCGGCGATGCAACAAAGATGATGCTTAATTTTGCGAAGGACCCGAAATTTACAAAATATATGAGCCAGACTTCTTTCGATGAGGTGCACACGCAGTGGCAGAAAACCACGAAACCACCGCAAAAACCCGCTCTCAAGAAACCTCCTACTCCCAAGAGATATACAAAGAAAGAATTAGAAGAGGTGGTTGATGCACGAATTGCTCAGCTTTTTGACGCGCAGAACAAAGTTAAAAAGCACGACAAAAAGCAGGAGAAAAGCACTGACTTCTTGGGTTATTTGGGTCGTCAGTCTATATTTGAAAAAGGAAGAAAGCAGAAGAAGCGTGTTCGATTTGAAGGAGTACCCTGTTCTTCTTCTTCTTCTTCTTCTTTTCTTCTGACAGTTCTTCTAGCTCATCTGACTCGAGCAAAGAAGACAGAAAAGGCAAAAAGCGAAGCAAAAAGCAACCCTTCGAAAAGGGCAAGAAAAAGGCAAAGAAGTCTAAATCTTGCCCCGTGGTTGACAGTTCTATAGAGGACTCGTCTTGTTCGAACTCGGATGACAACAGCTTTTATGCAAAGAAGAAGAATTTTTACAAAGCCAACCAGTATGACTTTCTGGAAGACAAAAGCAAGAAAGTCCGAGAGTTTTAGGAAGGTGGACAGTCAATTAAATTTGACACGTTTTCTGGTTATAGAGATGCTTCGAAGGCTTTGTCTTTTGTATAGCAGTTTGACATCGCTTTCGCGGGAGGGCGTTACTCAAAGCACTCTTAAGATTCGGAGAGCTGTCTCTTACTTTAAGGCGAATGCTCGAACCTTGGTGGTCCACGCTTCTATTAAACAAGATAGCGCCAGTTAAATGGCTGAAATTCAAGAGGCTTTTTATTTCTTCTTGGCTGACTCGAGACGCGACATACGAAATGCTTGGAACCGTCTTCGGATGACCAAGAAGGATACAGTGGATGCTTATTGCGAGAGATTCTCGAGCTCTTTTCTACCCGCCTCTTCATTTAAGAAGATCTCGTTCAAGGAACAGATTGAGCGGTTTACCTTGGGTCTACTACCTACAAAGATTAGAGATCACTTATAATCGGCCTGTACAACGTAAAGGGCGGTACTATTTCAATTACCTATTAACTTTAAAATCGATTGGTTCGATTCCAGTCGTGGGCTGCTATTAATATTAAGACCCAATTTTCAATTTAAAAAAGAACAACTTACACAGAGCACCGAGAAGGGAAGAGAACACAGTTGCGTCCAGCGACTAGAATGTCATTGCGCACACGAGACCGACACCCTGTAGGCCCCAAAGACTGGCGCCCCTTTCGGTATTTCTTTATTCAAATTAAGGTAGACGATTCGACCACTTCGCACAAGCTTTCACAAAGCTGTCCAAACCTGGCAAGGGCTGAAAACGCAGGTTTTCGACCTGATTTTGGCAGCATAACGGCGCAAAAACCCCTGTAGGTCAAAAGCACCTGTCTAGGACGGATTCCCTCACTATCTGGATGTCACGAGGATGTGGCAGTTATTAACCACGTCACAGAGATGTGGCAACTGCTAACCTTGGTTGTTGGTTTCTTTCCAATGGGGTTTATTTTATTTGTTTAAGACCCTCTTTTTGAAGTAGCAAACGGTCGGACATTGTATGGCCACTGTGAACGGTAGATTCACCCGCAGATGGGAAACGGTCGGCACTGGAATTCGTATGGTAAGAGGATGTCTAGGCTCAGAGCAAGATCATATAGGTCCCCCCGTCGCACTTAGCAAGTTGGTGGATACTAGGAAGTGAACTCAATTAAGGCGTAAAGTCAAGGTGGGCCAAATGAGTATGAGACCAACCAACAAAAAGTATCCGACAGTTGGGCCACATTGCGCTTTTGGATGCGGTCCCAATGAGGATAGATGGTCAGAAGACCAGTGGGAACCCAACGAAAGCATCTCCTAAAATTTAGGGAACTGCTATTTTGGGCCGTGAGATGTGTTCGCGTCATTACCTCCGGTATGACTAGGGGAACATTTTATAACTCTGCCGTGAAGTCAACTGGGCAACCGGTCAGGATATTTTTAAGCGGCGAACCCGAAACGGGCAAATGCTTGTAAATGCGCCAAGTGTCGAATTTTCATGCACTTTCCTCTTGCAGAAGAAGTGGCGCTGAATTTTATGCTGGGAGAGGCCTCATTTCAGCTTTTGTCACAGGTTAAGAGCTATGGAGTGCTTCCTTTCCCTCTCATGTACAGTGTGGTGCTAGGAGTGATGCCCTGCACACTACACACTGCTCTCTCTCTCTCCCCTACGTGCAGTTATGTGATGCCCCACAAGAGGGCTCCTCATTTGACTGATGTACAGTTGTGTGGGTTCATGCTTTTGTGCTGAGGCAAGAGCCTCCTTGAGCAGGAATAGGGGTAGCTAGCTGCTGCTCCAAAGCAGGCACTGGTGAGGGTCATAACCTCACCGTACAGGTGCAAAATCAGCGCTGTGTATGCGCTGTAAATTCACTGTTTTTCAGTCATACGGACGCCAGGATCATTGGGAATCGTGTCCCACTGGCAGAGGACAGTTAGGGGACTGTTTGGGGCTGAAAACAGGGCAAAAACCAGTAAATACAGCGTGCTGAATTTACTGTTTTTGGACAGGAATCAGAGGGTATACGACAGTGCAAGCGAGTTCCAGCAGGGGAATTGGTTTCGCGCAAGTTTTGGGGCTGTTATGTTGCCGAAATTTGGCCAAATCAAATGGTATCTAGGTGGATACACGTGAAGGATTCCCAGGACCTTACCTTGTAATTTACCCTCCTAAAGAATAAAGAAATACCGAAAGGGGCGCCAATTTTGGGGCCTACAGGTTGTCGGCGTCTGCTCGGAGCATTCTAGCTTCCGAGCCGTGTGTGTATTCAAGTGTTAACTCCCGTCGCAGGTTCTCTTTGCAAAGTGCTCTGTGTGTGTGTATAAAGTAAAGAATTTCGGGTGAAAGCCAACGCCTACCGCCCTACGGGCCGGTTTCACTGGAAGCTTTCTGGTGAGCTGTCACAGAAATTCAGTGGGCTGTAATTCCCTGTTTTTCACTGCCGGGTGTCCAAAAGCTTGTACACGCATCCCAAGGCTGTCACAAGGCTCCCCCAGGGTTTCCTTGCAGTTTAGGTGCGAAACCCTAAACCTGCAGAAAAACACAGCAGGCTGTAATTCGCTGTTTCGGATCGTTTTTAGCGGAGCGAAGACGCCTATGCGTGTCCCAAGGGCTCCCGCACGCAATGGGACAGTTCCCCTGTGAATTGGACGAGTTTTCACGCGAGAAAACTCTCCAAACTCGCAATCTTTCGCGATGGAACTGTGCGTACCTGTGGGGGATTAGCAATTAGCTAATCCGGTTCCTGTTCAGAAGGCTCTTGCCTTGGCAAACGCGCATAAACCCCCAGAACTGTACATGTTCATTTGAGTAGCCCATCTAGTGGGGCATTACCATATATGCCAAAGGGGAGAGAGAGATGCACGAGAGCAAATCATCGCGCTACATGAGACAGAGGAGAAGGCAAGCTTTCCATTAAAGCTGTAGACCTGCACCCACTACTCACACACACACTGTAGCTCACTTATGATAAAAAATCAGCCTCCTCTCTCAAATTGGGCGCCCCCTCTTCATGCTGGAAGTGGCAAAACTGCCTGGAGCCGCCATGTGTCCAGTTTGCCCCTTTTGAGTTAATTCTCTAGTTCCCACTGACTTATAAAGTTATAAGTGACTTTCCGAGTGGCCCATACTCATTTGGCGCACACAGGCTTCCATACTCATCAAAATTCAGTGCTAACTGGCCCGACCAGTCCGAGACTGACCGACCCAAACTCCCGCTGTGAGAAACCTATTCGGCCGCAGCCGTTTCACACTGGCCATGCAATGTCCACTTGCACCTTTTCAAGGGTTCCGGGGAAAACAAGTAAAAATAAAATAAATAAAAATATCTAGTACTTATTTACGGAAGGCAACAGGAAAAATACACCTCCTGGTGACATCACTGCTTGGAACAAAAGTCAGCTTCCATTCAGGAGTTGATGAGTCATGCGAAACGGGGTTTTGCCATTCACTCTGGCAGTTTGACCTACCCCACCGATGAGATCATGACACAAAGAGCCGAACAGACTTCGACAAATGAAAGTAGAAAGAGGAAGAGCAACCCAGAAAAGAAAGATGCACGACCCAAGCTTACTCCTCAGGAGAGAGCTCGCTTCATCAAGGAAGGGAAGCGCTTTGGATGCGGGAAAACTGGACATATCTCCGCAAAGTGCCCTAAAAAGGCACAGAAAGAACAGAATGACAAGGACGACGAGAGGCGTGAGAGTTCGAGAGCATCTGAGGAACGTGGAAAAAAAGGCAAGATGAAAACAAGACTGGTTCCAGATGGCGTGGGTACTGATCCTAGCACGTTGGACGAGAGTACAGAACTTTGCCGACCTTGGGATAAAGTGAAAGACCAAGAAGCCCTGATCTTCTTTGATGGAGGAGCCAAGGCCAACTTCATTTCACCGGAATTGGCGGCGCGGCTCGAGATCACTCCCGATCGGATGGGATCACTTGCGGAGGCAGTTCTAGCGGCACCCGGCAGGGACGTAGCCATTACACCTGTCATTGGCAAACTTCGGTTGCATTGTCAGGGGTATTTGGGGCATGAGGACTTTTATATAATGCCTTTGGAAGGTTATAATGTTCTCTTGGGAATTCCCTGGTACCACAAGAACAGCGCCGTGGTCGACTATCGGGCAAGGAAAGCGACATTGACCACAAAGAAGGGCAGAACTATTGTACTTGACATTGAACTTAAGGGCAAGTCTATCCCTATTGTATCGGTTTCAGCCATTTCAAAGTTAATGAAATCCAGATTGTTTGTTTACTCGATCTTTATGAAAGAGTTGAGTGATGAGGATAGGACAAATATGTCTGAACTTGATAAAGAACGCCAAGATTTTCTCCACTCTCATGCCGATTGCTTCTCAGAGGGCCTGCCAGGCGAGTTACCACCCGCTCGTCTTGAAGATCATACTATTGATCTGATACCTGGAAGCACACCACCGAATTGGCCACCTTACTGTGTGAGCTGAGCTCAGAACGAAGAAATTATGAACCAAGTGAAAGACCTCTTGGAAAAGGGTCTTGTCTAGCCTAGAACTTCACCGTATTGCTCTCCAGTGTTGTTGGTTTTGAAGAAAGACGGATCTTGGAGAATGTGTGTCGATTATAGAGCTCTCAACAAAATCACCATCAAGAACAGATTTCCGATTCCTAGAATCGATGATATACTTGACCGAGTTCAGGGATCCTCGTGCTTTAGCATGATTGACTTGAAAAGTGGATATCATCAGATCCGAATCGCGTCGGGAGATGTCTACAAGACAGGTTTCGAACGACTTTTGGGTTATTTGAGTTTTTGGTGATGCCTTTTGGCCTAACCAATGCTCGTGCGACATTTAACCGGATGATGGACATGATTTTTCGAGAGTATAGGCTATTTGTTGGCACTTTCTTTGACGATATCATTGTTTTCTCCAAGAATGAGACAGAACATAGAGATGATCTGCTTCAGGTCTTTCAGGCATTACGAGATCACAAGTTAGTGATTAATGCAAAGAAGAGTGAATTTTTCCTACCAGAGATACACTTTTTGGGACACATTGTGTCAGCAGCAAGAGTGCAAATGGGTCCGGCCAAGATAGAGACTATCCGTGATTGGCCCGATTTGATGAATGTCCATGAAGTTAGGAGCTTCTTGGGATTGTGTTCGTACTATAGACGGCTCATTCGGAAGTTTGCAGAGGTTGCTTCCCCTTTGCATATCTTGACAGAGAAAGGAATCACTTTCTCGTGGGGACCCACAGAGGTGACTGCCTTTCAGACATTAAAAGAGAAATTGACTACGAGACCAGTTTTGACTTTGCCGGACTTGCAAAAGTCATCCGAAGTATATTGTGATGCTTGTGGTCGTAGTATGGGTGCGGTCTTAATGCAAGAAGGCCATGTCATTGCTTACGAGAGTCGATTGTTCTCAAGGCCGGAATTGACAGCACAGATTTATGAGAAAGAGCTTTTGGCGTTTATCCATGCTCTTACTTAGTGGCGGCACTACCTACTCGCAGCGGGTTTTACTGTCTTTACAGACCACCAGATGTCACGAGGACGTGGCAGTTATTAACCATGTCACAGAGATGTGGCAACTGCTAACCTTGGTTGTTGGTTTCTTTCCAATGGGGTTTATTTTATTTATTTTGAGACCCTCTTTTTGAAGTAGCAAACGGTCGGACATTGTATGGCCAATGTGAACGGTAGATTCACCCGCAGACGGGAAGTGGTCGGCACTGGAATTCGTATGGTAAGAGGATGTCTAGGCTCAGAGCAAGATCATATAGGTCCCCCCGTCGCACTTAGCAAGTTGGTGGATACTAGGAAGTGAACTCAATTAAGGCGTAAAGTCAAGGTGGGACTTCCAACAAAAAGTATCCGACAGTTGGGCCACATTGCATTTTTGGATGCGGTCCCAATGAGGATAGATGGTCAGAAGACGAGTGGGAGCCCAACGGAAGCATCTCCTAAAATTTAGGGAACTGCTATTTTGGGCCACGAAATGTGTTCGCGTCATTACCTTCGGTATGACTAGGGGAACACTTTACAACTCTGCCGCGAAGTCAACTGACGCACCAGTTGAGATATTTTTAGCAGGGAAAGCCCAAACTCGGAAACTGGGCGATGTGTCAGCTTGTGAGCGATTCTGCCACTCTGGGAGGCAAAAACGAGCTGCATATCATCAAAGGGGGCGCCATTTTCAGCCACAGGCGGATTGCGACATGTACAGAAGCTATGGAATGCTTACCTTGCCCTCTATGCACAGTATGGTGACGGGAGTGATGCCCCGCACGCTACATACTGCTCTCTTTCTCCCCTACGTGCAGTTATGTGATGCCCCACAAGAGGGCTACTCATTTGACTGATGTACAGTTGTGTGGGTTCATGCTTTTGTGCTGAGGCAAGAGCCTCCTTGAGCAGGAACAGGGGTAGCTAACTGCTGCTCCAAAGCAGGCACTGGTGAGGGTCATAACCTCACCGTACAGGTGCAAAATCAGCGCTGTGTATGCGCTGTAATTTGACTGTTTTTCAGCCATACGGACGCCAGGATCATTGGGAATCGTGCCCCACTGGCAAAGGACAGTTAGGGGACTGTTTGGGGCTGAAAACAGGGCAAAAACCAGTAAATACAGCGTGCTGAATTTACTGTTTTTGGACAGGAATCAGAGGGTATACGACAGTGCAAGCGAGTTCCAGCAGGGGAATTGGTTTCGCGCAAGTTTTGGGGCTGTTATGCTGCCGAAATTTGGCCAAATCAAATGGTATCTAGGTGGATACACGTGAAGGATTCCCAGGACCTTACCTTGTAATTTACCCTCCTAAAGAATAAAGAAATACCGAAAGGGGCGCCAATTTTGGGGCCTACAGGTTGTCGGCGTTTGCTCGGAGCATTCTAGCTTCCGAGCCGTGTGTGTGATGAAGTGTTAATTCTCGTTACAGGTCTCCTTTGCAAAGTGCTCTGTGTGTGTGTTTAAGTAAATATTTTCGGGTGAAAGCCAACGCCTACCGCCCTACGGGCCGGTTTCATGGTTCCATTGCCGGGACATCAATCACTTTTTCCTCAAAGAGTGAGCCTGGATTGTTCAGGGTAAAGACACACAGTGCAAGAACGCGGGGATTACACTATGGCCGACAAGGGGAAGGGAATTATGGAAGAGGGTTCCTCTCCAAAGGACAGGCAGGAGATTCCTATTGGCGAGAGCTCACGGCCACGTCAATCTGTACCTCCTGTCAACGTGAATGTCCCTCCAGTAGTACAGAGCTTTATGACAGGGCAAATTGAGGATAATGCGTTTAAGACTCAGTTAGTTGCCGCGGTGAATGTCTTATCGCAGCTGGTGCAGAATCCGAGGTTTATGGAATTCTTGCAAGCGCCACCAGTGCAACAGCAAAATAGGCAACCTACGCCGCGTACGGAGCTTGTTGAAGCTCAAGCCCAGGTACTTCATGAGGCGCAGGAGGAAAGGGAACACTCGCATGTTGCGGAGTCGGGGGCTCCAAAGCAGGTTCCTCCTGTGCTTGAACAGGTGGCTAGAACGCCTATTCCACAGGTTATGCCAGTTCAGCCCGCCACCTTTCAGAGCCAGCATGCTGTCTTGAATGGACAGGGAGCTGGATACCAAGCTATGCACTCAGTTTTTCCACCACCCACGGTACATCCTGGGTATTTCGGGGGTGGATCAGTGTTCCAAAGTATGGCTGGTTATGCGTCTGGAAGTCAGCCGTACATGCCAGGAACAGTGTTCGGGGGTATGCAAGGCATCATGCCAAACCCCATGTATGGTACTATCGGCATGCAACAAGGTTTCCACGGCAACCAGGGCCAGTTTGGGGTGCCACAGGGTCATTTTGGCATGGCTGGTTTTTCTGGACAGCAGCCAGATATCGCACCTCTGACGCAAAATGTGAATGGCCAACACGTGCCGATCATGCCTACTACAGTGTCCATGTTGCAGACCATTCCGTATGACAATTTGGGGGCACTAGAGAAGCCGAAGGCTTACAAAGAAGGTGGTGCAACGGTAAAGTTCAGTACCTTCAGTGGTTTCGAGGACAAGACAAAGGCACTCACTTTCCTCCAGCAGTTTGATACAGCTTATGCGGGAGGGAATTTTACAGAGGCCTCGAAGGTCAGGAAAGCTGCCACTTTCCTAAAGGACAATGCGCTTACCTGGTGGACGACATTGTTAATGCAAGGACAGGCACCCGCCACTTGGGTTTACTTCAAGCAAATGTTTGCATCTGCTTGGCTATCAAATGAATTTGAAGCCGATGTCTTGACAGATTGGCACCAGCTTACGGCAGCTTCGTGCAAGAGCTTGCTGGAGTACAATAGGAGGTTTTGTAAAGCATTACTCTCAGTGACCTCCTACAGATTTGTGCCATTGACAGAGCAGATAGAGAAGTATTGTTGTGGGTTGCCTAAAGGGCTTCGCGATTACTGTACAAAGAATAGAGTGGCTACCCTTACTCAGCTTATGGAAGTTGCGAACACTGGTCTTGCCCTGTTGAAAGGAGAGGACAATGGATTTCCGAGCAGTGATAAAGGAGGGCAGCAAAAGAAAAATTCAGCGAAGAAGCCCTTTGTGAAAACGGCTCCTGATGCGTCACAGGGGTCAGAACAAGCCACCAAAGACAAGGATTCAGCTGGGACTTCTGGAGCGCAGGCAAAGAAACAGAAAAGGAAGCCTTTTGTGCGCAAGTCGCTCGAGGAAAAGAAGGTTCTAATGGCTGAGAACAAATGCTTTATATGCGAGCAGCCTGGTCACTTTTCTATCAATTGTCCACAAAGGAAAAGGCCAGCTGACTCAGAGGATAAAGAAGACCAGAAAGGCAAGAAGCCAAAACCCACGGCAGGTTTAGTGCCAGACATGGTGGGTGACAGGCCCAGCACAGATGCCAGTGAGTTATGCAGGGCATGGGGTAAAGTTAGGGATCAGACGGCACTCATCTTCTTTGATCCAGGTGCCAAAGCCAACTCTATCTCACCAGAGTTAGCTATGAAGCTCGGCATCAAAGATGAAGAGATGGGGTACACAGCAGAGGCAGGGTTGGCATGTCCTGGCCACTCAGAGTGTGTTACTCCCATCATTGGAAAACTGCGTCTGCATATTCAGTCGTATGTGGACACTGAAGAGTTTTACATCATGCCGCTGGAAGGTTGTGACGCCTTGTTGGGGATCCCGTGGATGTTCCGAGTACATGGAGTCTTGGATGCCTACAACAAAAAGATCACTGTACAGCATAGGGGCAAAACTCACATCTTGGATGTAAAGCTTAAAGGAGAGTCAGTCCCTATTGTATCTGCTTCTGCTATCACTTCTGTAATAAAGAATCATCTTTCTGTGTACTTGATTTTTGCACGTGATGTCTCAGATAGGGATCAGTCAAATTTATGTGTGTTAGATAAAGAAAGGTCAGCATTTTTGCAAAAGTTTAGTGACTGTTTTTCTGATTCATTACCGTCGCAATTACCGCCAGAGAGACCTGAGGACCATCGGATAGATTTGGTGCCAGGGTGTAGCCCACCAAATAGACCTCCCTACAGGGTTAGTGCGGCACAGCAGAAAGAGATTATGGACCAGGTGGAGGAGTTATTAGAGAAGGGGCTGATTCAGCCTAGTTCTTCACCCTTTTGCTCCCCAGTGCTCCTAGTGCAGAAGAAGGATGGCTCATGGCGCATGTGTATTGATTACCGTGCGTTGAATAAGAATACCATCAAGAATAGGTTTCCTATTCCTCGCATTGATGATATTCTCGATCGTTTAGAGGGTGCTGCAATTTTCAGCAGGATAGACCTGAAGAGTGGGTACCGTCAGATTCGTATAAGCCCAGAGGATGTGCACAAGACTGCGTTTAGAACGACATTTGGTCTTTATGAGTTTCTAGTGATGCCGTTTGGGCTAACAAATGCTCCAGCCACGTTCAACAGAATGATGGACCGGATTTTCCGCTCGCATCAACAGTTTGTTGGAACATTCTTCGATGACATGATTGTGTATTCGAAGAATGAAGAGGAGCATAGGCGTCACTTGACCATTGTGTTCGAAGAGCTGCGCAGTCACAAGTTACTTGTCAATCCTAAGAAAAGTGAATTCTTCCTTGAAGAGATCCACTTTCTGGGCCACATAGTCTCAAAGGATGGTGTTAGAATGGATCCCGCAAAGGTCGAAGCTATCAAGACATGGCCAGACTTGAAGACTGTGCACGATGTCAGAAGCTTCTTGGGATTGTGTTCCTACTATAGAAGGTTTATCAGAAATTTTGCAGAGATAGCATTGCCTCTTCACGCATTGCAAAAGAAAGAGGTCACTTTCAGATGGACCCAAAAAGAGATTTCAGCTTTTAGTCTCTTAAAGGAAAAGTTGACTTCAGATCCAGTTATTGTTTTGCCAGATCTCAGGAAGTCATTTGTGGTCCAGTGTGACGCGTGTGGCAGTAGCATCGGAGCAGTGCTAATGCAAGATGGACGGGTAGTAGCCTATGAAAGCCGAATTTTGCAAGGGCCAGAGAGGACTATGCAAGTCTATGAGAAAGAACTCTTGGCCGTTATTCATGCGCTTTCTAGCTGGAAGCACTACCTCTTAGTTGCTGATTTTGTTGTCCAAACAGATCATCAGACCTTGCGATACTTCTTGACACAGTCAAAGTTATCCGAAAAGCATATGCGATGGGCAAACATTCTTTCCATGTTCCACTTCCAGATTATGCATGTGGAAGGCAAGAAGAATGTTGTGGCTGATGCGTTATCAAGAAAGCCACAAATTTCAGCTGTGTCAATTCCTTATCATCATGAGTTAGATGACATGAAGGAACAATATACTGCTGATGAAGATTTTGCAAGGATCTTTGAACAGTTACAAGAGGGGCAACATCACGAGCACTACCTCCTCAGAGACGGTTTTATGATGATGCATGGCAGACTTTGTGTCACTAGGCCACTGCGACATAAGGTCATGGAAGAGAGTCATGTCCCACCGTATGCAGGGCATCGTGGCATTGATGCAACAGTTAAAGCGGTAGAGACGTTCTTCTATTGGCCTACCTTGAGGAGAGATGTGGATGCCTTTGTGCGAGCATGCATAGTTTGCCAAAAGGTCAAGTTTGACAGGCAAAAGGCACCAGGGTTGTTACAACCACTGCCGATTCCGGATAAGCCATGGGAAAGCATTGCTATGGACTTTATCTTTGATCTTCCAAGGACGCCAACAGGGAATGATGGTATATGGACCATTATCTGCAGGTTCAGCAAGGAGGCCCATTTTATCCCTGTCAGGAAGAAGATAAAATCTGATCAGATGGCACGCTTGTTCATGTACAATGTGTTTAAGTACCATGGTATGCCACAATCGATTATCAGTGATCGTGATCCTCGCATGACCAGTTTGTTCTGGAGAGGATTGTTTGAGAACATGGGTACTACGCTCAAGTTCTCGTCTTCGTTTCATCCACAAACTGATGGACAGTCAGAAGAGGCCAATTCTACTGTCTTAGATCTGCTGAAATGCTATGTGTCAGATAATAAGGGCAAGTGGGAACAGTATTTGCCTATGCTTGAGTATGCGTACAATAATACAATGCATTCGTCTACTGGCAAAGCACCTTTTGAAATTGTTGAAGGCGGCAAAAAGGTTCCTCCCATTTTGCATACAAAGGACAAGATCTTTGAGGCAGATCGATATGTTGAGAACATGGATGAGATGTATAAGAAAATTAAAGTTGCCTTGGAGAAGACTCAGGCAAAACAGAAAAAGGCTGCTGATCGTCACCGTCGTGAATTGCTACTATCACCTGGTGATTGGGTTCTCTTAAGGTTCGAAAAGGCAAGGTTAAAGAAGATGAAGGGCAAGGAACGGCTGTTTCCTAAGCTCAGCATGCGATACTATGGGCCTTTTCAAGTGCTTGACAAGATCAGCGATGTGGCTTACAGGCTGAAATTGCCTGATGCGTGGAAGATTCATAATGCGTTTCACGTGAGTCTTCTAAGACCCTTCGTGGGTGATGTGCCAGAAGATATGCCAGTTGAGGATCAGCCAGAAGTTGAGGAACTTGATGAGATCCTGGTACCTGAGCAAGTTTTGGCACATAAGGACAGAAAAGTTAAAGGACAAGTTGCAAGACGCTATTTGGTGAAGTTCAAGAACTATCCACCTATGGATGCAAAGTGGATGGAAGAGCATGAACTGTCAGAGTCACCAAATGTATTGCAGCTTTACCTTGAAGCCTTTGGGTTACAGCCTACTTATGCCCCAACCGAATGTGTGCAAAGGAGGGGTAATGATAGAGCTAGTACATCGAATGTACATATGAATTCAGTGCCATAGATAGAAATGGCAAAAGCATGAAGGCCTCATTAAGTCATTTGTATCTATGTATGTTACGACCTTTCTTGCGGATACATGCGATGATAAAAGAGTGTTGATAGCACAAGATCATCAGTGGCGTGTATTTATGGTATGCAATCGAGGACGTTTGCGATTTCAAGAGGGGGGTATGTCACGAGGACGTGGCAGTTATTAACCATGTCACAGAGATGTGGCAACTGCTAACCTTGGTTGTTGGTTTCTTTCCAATGGGGTTTATTTTATTTATTTTGAGACCCTCTTTTTGAAGTAGCAAACGGTCGGACATTGTATGGCCAATGTGAACGGTAGATTCACCCGCAGACGGGAAGTGGTCGGCACTGCAATTCGTATGGTAAGAGGATGTCTAGGCTCAGAGCAAGATCATATAGGTCCCCCCGTCGTACTTAGCAAGTTGGTGGATACTAGGAAGTGAACTCAATTAAGGCGTAAAGTCAAGGTGGGACTTCCAACAAAAAGTATCCGACAGTTGGGCCACATTGCATTTTTGGATGCGGTCCCAATGAGGATAGATGGTCAGAAGACGAGTGGGAGCCCAACGGAAGCATCTCCTAAAATTTAGGGAACTGCTATTTTGGGCCACGAAATGTGTTCGCGTCATTACCTTCGGTATGACTAGGGGAACACTTTACAACTCTGCCGCGAAGTCAACTGACGCACCAGTTGAGATATTTTTAGCAGGGAAAGCCCAAACTCGGAAACTGGGCGACGTGTCAGCTTGTGAGCGATTCTGCCACTCTGGGAGGCAAAAACGAGCTGCATATCATCAAAGGGGGCGCCATTTTCAGCCACAGGCGGATTGCAACATGTACAGAAGCTATGGAATGCTTACCTTGCCCTCTATGCACAGTATGGTGACGGGAGTGATGCCCCGCACGCTACATACTGCTCTCTTTCTCCCCTATGTGCAGTTATGTGATGCCCCACAAGAGGGCTACTCATTTGACTGATGTACAGTTGTGTGGGTTCATGCTTTTGTGCTGAGGCAAGAGCCTCCTTGAGCAGGAACAGGGGTAGCTAACTGTTGCTCCAAAGCAGGCACTGGTGAGGGTCATAACCTCACCGTACAGGTGCAAAATCAGCGCTGTGTATGCGCTGGAATTTGACTGTTTTTCAGCCATACGGACGCCAGGATCATTGGGAATCGTGCCCCACTGGCAAAGGACAGTTAGGGGACTGTTTGGGGCTGAAAACAGGGCAAAAACCAGTAAATACAGCGTGCTGAATTTACTGTTTTTGGACAGGAATCAGAGGGTATACGACAGTGCAAGCGAGTTCCAGCAGGGGAATTGGTTTCACGCAAGTTTTGGGACTGTTATGCTGCCGAAATTTGGCCAAATCAAATGGTATCTAGGTGGATACACGTGAAGGATTCCCAGGACCTTACCTTGTAATTTACCCTCCTAAAGAATAAAGAAATACCGAAAGGGGCGCCAATTTTGGGGCCTACAGGTTGTCGGCGTCTGCTCGGAGCATTCTAGCTTCCGAGCCGTGTGTGTGATGAAGTGTTAATTCTCGTTACAGGTCTCCTTTGCAAAGTGCTCTGTGTGTGTGTTTAAGTAAATATTTTCGGGTGAAAGCCAACGCCTACCGCCCTACGGGCCGGTTTCACCAGAGTTAACGCTACTTCTTGTCATAGAAGCAGCTATTGGAAAAGCAGATGCGGTGGGCGAACATCTTGTCACAGCTTTACTTCCAGATTGTCCGTGTTCAGGGACATAAGAATTTGGTGGCAGATGCTTTGTCTCGGAAGCCGTTGATTCTGGCTATTTCTGCGATACATCATAGGAGCTTCGAGGATATGGTCGATCTGTATGCCACGGATACAGATTTTGCAGATATCTTTACACGGATACGGATGGGGAGATAGTAGCGGGATATTCCATTCGGGATGGCTACTCGATGAGGAAAACCATGTTGTGTGTTACACAGCCGTTGAGGGAAAAGGTTATGACTGAATGCCACTGTCCGCCTTTTACGGGTCACCGCGGCATTGCTACCACCATGAAAGGGGTAGAGAGAGACTTCTTTTGGCCGAGACTCAAGAAGGATGTGGACGAGTTTGTGCGCAATTGCTTGGTATGCGAGAAGGTCAAGTTTGACAGGCATAAAGCATAGGGATTGTTGCAGCCTTTGCCCATACCCACCCTGCCACGTGTCACATCCAACCCTATGTGTCGGTGGACAAGCTACAGCATGACCAGGGTTCAGTTCAGTCAAGTTATTCTAGGATAGGAAGTGATCTGGCACTTTTGTGAGTCTGTTCGCAGACTGTGCATGTCTAGGCACTTAGATTAGATACATATCCTCCGGTTGCACACAACATGATCATCAGCATTACCATCAGAATCCATCAGAATCAGTCAGGGGAATTTTCTAGTGCATTAAACCTATTTTCTCTATTTTTGACATTTTTCACTTATTTATTAAGTGACTTTTGAACTAGGTAGGGCAATTTTGCTAATGAAATATATAAGGAAACCAGAGCTAGCACTTTTTGGCAGAAGAGGTAGCAAGAGCTTTGCTCAACAGGCGTCTTCTCACACAAGATCCCTAAGAACCCTTGCGTTTCCCCCTCAAGAGAACTCCAGTGTTTTTCAGCCCTAAAGGCCAGCGTTTTCAGCCCAGTTGACCTGCCGTTTTTCAGCCCTAAGACATCAGCGATTTCAGCCTATGAACCAGCGTTTGTAGTAGCATGAACCAACGTTTTTGTAGCAGCATGAACCAGCGTTTTTGCAGCATTAATTTCAGCATGAGCCAGCGTTTTTCTCAGCAGTAAAGACAACGTTTTTGCAATAGCAGATCAGCCCCGTCAACTTCGACAATTGCAGATTCGCCAAGCACTCAGTTTTCAGCATTAGACTCGTCCTCGTCGTCCACACCGTCGGCCTCGACATAGCACCATGTAGATTTGCATCAGCATCTTGTACCAGATTGTGCAATCAATAGTAGACCACTCTCGCTATCGAGAGTGGGGCCCTTGGAGGAGGGCTTGACAACTTCCCGGTGTCGTATTCTCTTCTCTCTCTATCTCTCAGTCTCAGCATCTTCATTCACAGTGTTCACCACTTTGTTTGTGTCCATTGCACTCTCTCACTAAAGGAACGAAAGGCTTTCCCTTCCGTAAGTAAAAGGAACCTTGAGCATGATTGGATCACTCATCTTGAGCAAAGTTCAACATTCACTTCCGTTGCACCTTACATTGGTATCAGAGCTTTGGCAGTGTTCTGTATCACTCAAGGAAAGAACCACAAGAACCACATAAGCGGTCGCACGTAACCCAAGACTTCTTGGGCATGTCAATTCCTAATCGTGTTTTTGAAGAGTTACAGGAATCCCAAGAAAGAAGGGCTTGTCCAGCCTCCCCTTGTGCCTCTTTTCACTCATTGAGAGTGGACCGTGCACTTAGCGGCCGGTCAATCGACTTGAGGTGGGAAAAAGCAACCTTGGTGTGAGTGCAAGGCCGCCAAGGGGTGCGCCCGCGGAAAAGAGCAGAACTCAAGTGAAGAGAAGACCTTTCTCTAACACAGATTGCAAGCGAAAGAAGAACCTCAAGACCCTCAAGAACCTCAAGAACTTCAAGAACCTCAAGAACCTCAAGACCACCAAGAACCACAAGAACCCAAGTTCCTCGTGTTCACTCGAAGCGGAATGGATACTTCGCTTGGAGGTGGTGAGCATGGGAGTGGCGAAGAAGAGTTTTCCTCACGAGGAGGTTTTTCTGACCTTTCCCATCTACGCCAAAGATTGCACCCGATCCTATGGCAGCTTTCGACAAGATGATGATGGACAGGAAGTTAGAACGCGAAGCAAGAAAAGCAGAAATAGAGCGTGAACCCGAAGAAAGAATGGTAGCCATAGAGCATGATCACAACGAAAGGAAAGCCGCCTTGTTTTGATTCTTTTCTCAAGTGCAGTCACAGATGCAAGAGATTCGGGAAAAGGAGACTCTCTCAGTCTCTTCTCTCCAAAGCATGACACACAGGATTTGCATGATGATAAGCATGATGATTTGAATGATTATGATAAGCATGATGATGAAGATGTGATTATTCACGAGCATGATGATTTGCATGATCAAGATGTGATTTCTCACAAGCATGATGATTTGCAGGAAGATGATGTGATTGTTCACAAGGATGATGGTTTAGTTGATACTTTGTCTTTTGAAGCTAACCTCATTGCAGATTTGATCAATCACGAAGAACCGATCTTGGCTCTTGAGTTGAGGTCCAAAGGTCCCCCTCGGGACGAACCCCCTTAGAAAGAACCCTCTCAAGAAGAACCGATATTGGCTCTCGAGCTCAGGTCCAAAGAACCCCCCCAGGAAGTATTATGTGTTCGCATGATTATTCAGCACGCATTGTTTGAGTGTTTCATTCGTAATCGTTTCCTGTATTTTAGTCACCATGTGATCCCTTTTCCTAGGCATGATATATGGTACGTTGAGCACGATTTACTCATGGATGAGCACGGATGTATGCGGATTTCTCATGAAAAGATAAAATGTTTGCATTCCAGGAAGTCACATTCAATGTCTCTTCCTTGGCATGACACAGTCATAGAAAGATCACAAGAAGAGTTGAGCATCAAGCCTTGGCATGTCTATTGTGATTTGCCACAGTTGATTGATTTAGATCAGAAGAACGAGTTTGGATTTCATGTTTTGCATGTGTTCATCTACATTGCATACACAGTCTTTTAGGAAGATTAGATTTTTTCCAGTCACTTTACATGGAATGGGTATGCTCATGTTTTTGTGTTGGAAGCGGTTCCAAGAATTTTTAGCCTTGGAGATTCTTGAGGAAGGTGGACTTACGTACATAGACAAAGTGGAAGCATTGAAGTAGTCTCCGATGACTTTGTGTCGCTTTCGGTGCGGCCCAAAGAAGCAAGCGTTGCAGACCTTTATGAAGTTTAAGTATCGCACGATCCACACATCAGAGTGGGTCGGCGAAGAGTCCTTTCTAGGATTCCAGGTGCTATTGGCGATCTCCCTCGACGCCATACAGTTCGGTACTAGTACCTCACTTTGAAAAGGAGGGGCTGTCACGTGACACATCCAACCCTATGTCTCCGTGGACAAGCTATAGCATGACCAGGGTTCAGTTCAATCAAGTCAGTCTAGGATAGTAAGAGATGTGGCACTTTTGTGAGTCTGCTCGCAGACCGTGCATGTCCAGGCACTTAGATTAGATGCATATCCTCCGGTTGCACACAACATGATCATCAGCATTACCATCAGAATCCATCGGGGGAATTTTCCAGTGCAATAAACCTATTTTCCCTATTTTTGACATTTTTCACTTATTTATTAAGTGACTTTTGTTGGGAACTAGGTAGGGCGATTTTGCTAGTGAAATATATAAGGAAACCAGAGCTAGCACTTTCTGGCAGAAGAGGTAGCAGGAGCATTGCTTAGCAGGCGTCTTCTCATGCAAGATCCCTAACCCTGGCGTTTCCCCCTCAAGAGAACTCCAGCGTTTTTCAGCCCTAAAGGCATGCGTTTTCAGCCCAATTGACCTGGTGTTTTTCAGCCCTAAGACATCAGCGATTTCAGCCTATGAACTAGCGTTTGTAGCAGCATGAACCAGTGTTTTTGTAGCAACATGAACCAGCGTTTTTGCAGCAGCAATTTCAACATGAGCCAGCGTTTTTCTCAGCAGTAAAGACAACGTTTTTGCAATAGCAGATCAGCCCCGTCAACTTCGACAATTGCAGATTCGCCAAGCACTCAGTTTTTAGCATTAGACCCGTCCTCGTTGTCCACACCGTCGGCCTCGACATAGCACCATGTAGATTTGCATCAGCATCTTGTACCAGATTGTGCAATCAATAGTAGACCACTCGCCATCGAGAGTGGGGCCCTTGAAGGAGGGCTTGACAACTTCCCGGTGTCGTATTCTCTTCTCTCTCTATCTCTCAGTCTCAGCACCTTCATTCACAGTGTTACCACTTTGTTTGTGTCCATTGCACTCTCTCACTAAAGGAACGGAAGGCTCTCCCTTCCGTAAGTAAAAGGAACCTTGAGCACGATCAGATCACTCATCTTGAGCAAAGTTCAACATTCACTTCCGCTGCACCTTACACATCCATCCCTGGGAAAGTATTGCAATTGATTTCATTTTTGATCTCCTGAGAACACAGAGTGGTCACGATGGTATCTGGACTGTTATTGACAGATTTAGCAAGCAGACTCATTTCGTTATAGTGAAGAAAACAGTCAAGCCGGATCACTTAGCGATACTGTTTGTGGCCCAGATTTTCAGATCACATGACATGCCCGAGACGATTGTCTCCGACAGGGACCTCAAATTTACGAGTTTGTTTTGGAAGGCAATTTGGGAGAACATTGACACGCGGTTGCAGTTCTCGTCATCTTTCTACCCGCAGATTGACGGGCGAGCTAAGATTGTCAATTCAGTGGTTTTAGATTTATTGAAGTCTTATATCTCGAATCAGAAGACTCAATGGGAAAAGTATCTACCTTTGGTGGAATTTGCCTATAACAACATGATACACTCTTCAACGGGGAAGGCGCCATTTGAAATTGTTGAAGGTGCTGCGAAGGTTCCACCCTTCCTAAGCACGAAAGATAAGATTGAAGCTGACGAGTATACGCGCAACTTAAACAGCTTTTGTCAAGGTCCGCGAGGCTTTGCAGAAATCTCAGGAAAGACAAAAAAAGACAGCGGATCGCCATCATCGCGATTTGAAATTAAAGGACGATGATTGGGTGCTCTTACGTTTTGAGAAGGCGCGCCTGAGAAAGAAAAAGGGAAAGGAGAGGCTTTTTCCAAAGCTTAGTATGCGATACTACGGACCTTTCCAGATCTCTGAAAAGATAAATGATGTCTCCTTCCGATTGAAACTGCTTGACACTTGGAGGATTCACAATGCACTTCATGTGAGTCTCTTGAAACCTTTTAAAGGTGATGTGCCCGAAGATGGGGAGCCCGATTTACAACCCGAAGTGGAAGAAAACGAGATCCTTGTTCCTGAACAGATTTTGGCACATAAGGAGAGAAAGAATAAGGGTAAAGTAAGAAGGCGGTTCTCGGTTAAATTCAAGAACTATCCTGCATTGGATGCGAAGTGGATGGAGGAGGAGGACTTAGCAGATACTCCTCAGATTGTGAACCTTTACCTTGAAGCTTGTGGTTTAGCATAGTCTATTCCAAATGGAACCCGGAATTTAGCTTGGCCGCAGATCTGGTGCAGTGGGATGCACAAGAGGGGAGTTACTCCGCTCCTTTGTCAACAGATGCCTTGATTTTAGAATACTAGAGTCACTGATGTCTCTTCGAGCTTGAGGGATACTGAGAGCTGACAGTATTCTATTGTATGACTTTATGAAATGGAATTCCGGAATATGAAACTGATTTGTTCTTGACTTGTTTCAAGTGCAGGAACTGATAGACGAAATGACTGCAGCATTTTGGTCTGAATGATCTCAAATAGACATGGTTGCAATAGGGGTTAGTCAATCGGGCATCTATGAGGTCCTAAGTGGATCTAGATGCGATTGCTAACTGCATTGCCGATAAATCATAGTCTAAGATCCGAATGAATGCTGAATGTGATGTGATGTCCTGTGATGTCGTGTGATGTGACTGTCGTTTGGTACATGTACTAGATGTGTGTTCCTAGTGCGTCCGTACTAACAGTCAGTGTCTGCTAAGGCAGTTTATGGGCTTTGTCTGTTTTGCAGGCGTAATCGAGGGCGATTACAATGCTTTCAAGAGGGAGGTATGTCACAAACAGGGTGACGTGGCATATCCAGACCAGACACACACACACACACACACATTCTCTCTTGCAGTGGCGGAAGCCCCCATAAATCACGTTGAATGCTGACGTGGCACTGTTGTACGGACTCTTGCAGTTTGCGCCGCGATTCACGAAAAGCAGTACGGACAGGTGACGTGGCAGGAGCGTACGGATTTCAGCTTTCTGGGCATGCTTTATTCTACGCAAATTGGAAAGAGAGGGAGAGGAAACTCTTTGCTTTATTTTTGTGGCCAAGTATGGCTAGTAAGAGAGAGAATCTGCTTTATTTTTCAAGAGCTTTTGATTTTCAGCTTTTGGGACAGTTTTTGGGCTCTGCTTTTAGCACCCCTTGTAATCTTTAAATATGTCAGCAGGCCTCACACAACTCATAGCATCTGGACGTAGAGTTTGAGTGTGAGCGCCTGCCCGCACTCTTGTACTTTGAACACAGATTAATACAAAAAGAAATACCGAAAGGGGCGCTAGTCTTTGGGGCCAATATCTCTAGGCACGGAACTCCACCGGGCCAGTGTCGAATCAACTGTGAACTGTTTGAAGTGATTATTTATGGGGTCTTGGTAGATTCTCGACTTGGAGTGTCCAAGTCTGCTACATTTAATATTATAGCACAGTGGGTCAGACGATCGGCATCCATATGTTAAAGACGATCGGCATCCATCTTTACATATGGACAGAAGAGGGTAGAGTATATAGACATGTACACTTATGCCCAACTTTCTCTATGAGGTGAACAACACAGAGACTAGATTGACTAGGGCATATGCAGCTTTGGGAGGACTTGATAGGATGTGCTCACAGGTTCAGTTCCAGGAACCTCGCACCAAGCTATGGCTATTTGATACTTTGGTTGCCTCAACCGTGCTTTATGGAGTACAAATATAGAGACCTTCGTTGGATCATGAGAGCCGCCAACATGGGTGCGCTGATGGATGCCAAGGCATGAAGATGCCACTTCTCTCTATGATATCTAGGATGATCAGGGCTAAGGCCACAATTCCACATGAGATTATTAGAGCAGAGGTGGCCGCACCCCCACTAGTCGTAGAGGCGCTCACGAGATCAGTATCTTTCTTACATAGCCTATGCGAGCTACCATGGGAGCGTTACGCTCGGCTTGCTCTGGAGTCCTCTCAAAAGCTCATAGCTTAGGGAGACACATCATGTGGGTATGCACATATGGCATCATGGTTTGAGTTACATGGTTTCTCTATGGATAGGCTTCCTCCTTTTCAGTATTCCTTGGAATCTGGATGCCCCGTCCCTCTCTTTGACACACACGGAGATTAGTAGAGTTACACGGATGGATATATTCCAGCTTGACTAGCCGACGTAGGAGCTTGGTACGAAGATGGATTTCTATAGAGAGCATCTTCTACAGCTCATGGAGGATGGATTTATGACTAGACCAGCTTACATGGATTCCCACTTGTCACATGGATTATGGTGTGCTATTGGACAGATCCGCAAATCATCTCACCAGCTGGAGATTGAGAGAGGCAGATTTAGAGGCATCCCAGCGGAGGACAGATTCTGTCAGCTATGTTAGAGAGAGCCAGAGACAAATCTTCATTACATATACCAGTGTACAGCCTACTATGAGATACCTGGTTGCTTCCATTACCTCTTCAGAGAGGGGTTTGGGCCTCTATCTAGAGTCATGCGATTCTACGACGAGAGATGCCTTGGTCTACATTTGATGGAGATACGACATCGAGCAGGGCTCCCGAGAGAGAGAGAGAGAGAGAGAGAGAGAGAGAGAGAGAGAGAGAGAGAGAGAGAGAGAGAGAGAGAGAGAGAGAGAGAGAGAGAGCGCTAGCTACATTTGGAGAGACATACCCAGAGTTAGATCATAGATTTTTGGGAAAATTACCAAAATACCCCTCTAATTTGTGGAAATTCCCAAAGTATTCCTATAATTTGTTTGTTTGTTTTTTTTTTTTTGGAAAAAGTCAGGGCTGTATATTACTGAGTACAATATAATCCCCAGCGGATGCCAAAATAGCCTATCACGTGGGGTGTACAAGCTGAATGTAAGGAGGAGAGCCACTATAGTGACAACTTGATTAGAACAATCTCACGGTGGTCGGTGTGATGAGTGGAGGAGAAACCACCGAGGAGGGGCATAATGCCACGTAATCTGGCCACCTGTAAGTGTGAAGAAGAGTGGGGATCGAGCCCAACGCTGAAGGAAGGCAAATCGGCGTGCCTCGGCTGCTCGGGATGTACCTGAGGATGAATCCCACTGCCAAATCAGGGTATGAATGATGTCCAGCCAAATGGAGCCAAATGGCAGTGAGAGTATCCTGAAGGAGCTGTGGAGCCGCACTCAGAATGTGGAGACAACGAGCTCTCCAAACGTTCCATAGTGTAATACTAGTGATGACTGAAAAAACTTCATCACGTGTCTGAGAATCCCCCTGCCAAGCAATTTGTGGTAGCATAGCCAAAGTACCTCGCCGATAACCAGTCGATGTGAGCATAAAGGCTGGATCTGTGTCTGAGCCCTTGTAGAAAAGATGGGGGCCGGGCATCGGCATCAACCATGAGACAGATCCCCAAGTAAGAAATCCATGCTGAACACCTGCTCTGCTAAGTAGAAAGCAAACTGCAAGCCACAGTACATGGGAAGCTGAGCATGACCAAAGACAGTGTGCAGGTGACTCAAGTAGTTGCAAAGGACAGTGAGTACATAACGGATCATGACCCATAGTCGCTAGCCAAGTCCCAACTGGAAGTCCCGCATGTGCAATCATCCACATGAAAAAAGAATACGACGAGCCGCATGTAAATCCCAGATGGTGGACCAAAACTACTGCAGATAGGCATGGGAGAGTGTCACAAACGGGAGTGCATAGCAATATAAAATACATTTGGATAAATAGAATTTATCACTTATTACTGAAGCCAAAGGATATAGAGAGAAATAGATAGAGAGAGAGAGAGAGTGAGAAGATCGACACAGTACTGGGGACCGGAAGATGGGCTGGTCCCCCCCCTTAAAGAGAATTCTTTATTTGGGAGAATCTTTTTACAAGCACAAGAACCGGAGAAAACCCCTCCGTTCTAATTCTCTGACTCGATGGTCATTCCTTCCCGTAAGGGAAATCCGAGAGAGGAGCTCTCAATTCTTTTTCCGTCTGTACTTGGAGTTGAGACTCCGCATACAATTTCCAAATTCCGTTCCCGGAATTCCCAAGTGTAGGCCGAAGCCTTCTCGCTTCTCCTTCGCGATGAAGTACCTACAAACACACACGCAAAGACGCGACAACAATTCGTATGGCGAATCCACAATAGATACCTGTCACTCTTGCGCGGGAAAAGCGACTTCCGTGCTTCGTAGTCTCGCGATCTCTTGCGTTATCTGGCGGCAGTTCCTTGCTGACGTTGGTAACTTCCTTTCAGTGAGGGCATGTGGTGCTTTTATAGCTCCTTCGCCACGGCACGAATAGCTGCTCGCGTAGAGATCGCGACCGTTTTTTTTTTTTTTTCCCCAGATTTTTTTTTTCAAAATTTTTTTTTGTTGTTCTGCCAAAAAAAGAGAAAGAGAAAACGCTGGCCGATCTGTTGCCTTATTTATCAGATGGCTGCCCACTTATTAAATGGGCAACCGGCGTATTTTAAAAATAGTTTGAATCTGCCCAAAAACTCAATAAAACCTTATAAGTTAAAAACAATGCTTTCACAGCACTTCCCAGGCGTCCTTGGATGCAACCACATGCACAAATGCAATGCAGACATAGATTCCTCGCGGGAAAGCGTTTGCTCTTTCGGAAAACTCGTTCAATTTTTCTGCTTTTTAAGAAAAGCTTCTCAGAACCCATCTTTATTCTTGTGCTTGCGTCTTTACGCGTATTCCTCTTTTCCAGTTCGGATTTCCTTTTGACTATGGATATCCCCTTTCCGATGCACCCGTCACCCACCTTGTGACGCATCAGGAATACCCATCACCTAGTCCTTTCCTACCGAACTTACGGTACAATCCCCTTTACGATGCTCTATGTCACCCATCCTATGACGCATCAGCGATGTCCATTCCCGGATGGTCGGATACTTCTTCCCGATGCTCCCTGTCACCCATCCGATGTGATGCATCAGAAGTACCCGTTCCTGGTGGCCTTATAGATATTCCCGTTCACAATGCTCCCGTCATTACTTTGAATGACGCACTAGGAATACTCTGTACTCGGATGTCTCCAGTGAGAAAAACCCTCTCACTTAAAATTCCAATAATTCATTTAGAATTATTTTCTTGGTGTTCCAAGCGAGAAAACCCTCTCACTTACAAATCCAATAATTCATTTTGAATTATTTTCCTGTTTGATAAAGCCAATTTAGCAACATCCCTCTCACTTATAAAAAGTTGTCCTCAATTGTAGAGGTCCAACTAAACTGCTGGGGAGAAACTGGAAAAAAATTCCAAATCTTGCTCAATGGTGAGTTGAGCTGGTCCTTTCTCAAAAGAGAACTTAAAAATTAAACTAAACATAAATTCAATAATTCAATACTTACCTTACTGATTCATGTCCTTCCTCTAGTACCTCGAGGATATCCTTCACCAATCATCAAACTAACGAGCCATGTAAGAACTCATCATTCACGTCTTTTCAACAGATCGGAAGTTTTCCTTATCCGAGAATCTGTTAGCTCAATTCCACCTTCTCAATCCCGAGAAGAATAATCCTCCTAGAAATCAATCTAGGTCTTTGCCCTTGCACATAACCTTGCGCAAAAAGGCGCTCAAGAGAGTATAACAAACTCTCGTTCAGTTCCTTGGCATAGGTCTGCATCTTCGTGTGTTATCCATGTACTCAAAGGTGTACATAATTCTTAAGCTGTGTTAGAGTTTTAGTGAACCTGGGAAATTACCTTCCCTTTGTAAGATCCTTAGAGCGAAGACGCACAACCTGACGATCCCTTGGCTCGATCTTAGAGCAAAACCCGCTCATTAAATAAACTAGGATTTCAATCCTTGGATTCCTCGAGCACAGGCCGTAGTCGTCACTTTTTCCTTCCCTTGTAAAGAGAGTGTTCAGTCACTTGTGCGAAAAGCACTACCATGTCTTCCCTGACCGGGTAGGGGGTGTTGGTTCATAAGCTTAGTGAAAGCTTTTCTTGGTTGAAAGCTCGGAATGGTTCCTTCCTTTTTTCCGTCCTACCCGCAATAGCAGGTAGTTTGTTTGTGAACTACCGGATACGAGATCAATAGTTGACCTTCCGGATGGTTGAGCACACCAATTCATCTCTGAAAACAATGTTTCAAATTGATCCTACTCTCATAAATACTTGAGAGTGATTGTCCTGGTTAGACACATGC
Organism: Adiantum capillus-veneris; assembly: GCF_014529385.1. Lineage (NCBI taxonomy): Eukaryota > Viridiplantae > Streptophyta > Polypodiopsida > Polypodiales > Pteridaceae > Adiantum > Adiantum capillus-veneris. The sequence continues at coordinate 7,425,837 of NC_140938.1, forward strand.
ATATCTCGTGGCATAAAAGCAATACGCATTTTATGAGTTCCTCAAAGATTTAACTTTGATCAAAACCTGCTCTCTCACTTAAAGTTTGAGGGTCAAAAACTCAGGAGTTAGATTGAATTCTTACTCCAAACTTTCTGTGTTCAATGTTTCCCGTCCCACTACGGGGATTGGATTCTATGTACACTAAGGTGTACACTTTCAGCTTTGTATTGCTGACTCCACCATCTGCTGCAAAGTATCTTGCAGATGCATTTACAAAATTCGGGTAAAAGTCCTTCGTTAAATTTGTTCATTTTTCCTTTCTCAGAGAGGATCAAGAATGGAGCTACCTTGGCAAGAGTGAACCACTACTTGCTTTGACTTGCTTGTGTTCCTATTGGGCAAACCAATCCCAATCTTCTTGGATGCCTTCCTCAAAGCGTAGAGGAAAAATATTTGTCCGAAAATTCAGCCTTGAATTGAATCCAAGTATTGTTGTTAGTTCCTTGCAAAGCTTTGGTATACCACCAAGTACTTGCAATCCCCTTGAGGTGTTTGGTCACATGCCTCACCTTCGACGCTTCTCAGAAATTGCCGTCTGCAAAGGCAACTTCATACTGTCGAATGAAAGCCGTAGCTTTTGGAACATCTTCCCTTCCCGTCAAAAGTATCAAACTTGACTGGAGTGTTCCTAGGTCTAGACACCTTCTTCTTATCCTTCCCGAAATGACGGGATTTCTTGGCTATGGTTCTGGATTGATGTTCATGGATATCTTTTGGGTTCTGAAGTATCTGGAGCATTCCACTCCTCAGATTCTCTAGGTTCTTGAGCATCATGCTCTTGTCACCTTCGCAGAGAATCCCAAGTCTTGTGTCGACTTCTTGCAGAGAGAAATTTTTTTTCCAACTCTGCGAGCTTTTCCTGCAGGACTTAGGTTTCTGCCTGCTTGCTTCTCTCTTGGCTTGTCATGGCTTCTTCCCGTATCTTCCCAGAGTCGTCCTCCTTTACAGAGAAAGAGAGGAGACCATGCTCTGATACCACTGTCACAAACGGGAGCGCATAGCAATATAAAATACATTCGGATAAATAGAATTTATCACCTATTACTGAAGCCAAAGGATATAGAGAGAAATAGAGAGAGAGAGAGAGAGAGAGAGAGAGAGAGAGAGAGAGAGAGAGAGAGAGAGAGAGAGAGAGTGAGAAGATTGACACAGTACTGGGGACCAGAAGATGGGCTGGTCCCCCCCCTTAAAGAGAATTCTTTATTTGGGAGAATCTTTTTACAAGCACAAGAACCGGAGAAAACCCCTCCGTTCTAATTCTCTGATTCGAAGGGGGGGGACCAGAAGATGGGTTGGTCCCCCCCCTTAAAGAGAATTCTTTATTGGGAGAATCTTTTTACAAGCACAAGAACCGGAGAAAACCCCTCCGTTCTAATTCTCTGATTCGATGGTCGTTCCTTCTCGTAAGGAAAATCCGAGAGACGAGCTCTCAATCCTTTTTCCGTCTGTACTCGGAGTTGAGACTCCGCAGACAATTTCCGAATTCCGTTCCCGCGGGAACGGAATTCCCAAGCGTAGGCCGAAGCCTTCTCGCTTCTCCTTCACGATGAAGTATCTGCAAACACACGCAAACACGCGACAACAATTCGTATGGCGAATCCACAATAGATACCTGTCGCTCTTGCGCGGGAAAAGCGACTTCCGTGCTTCGTAGTCTCGCGATCTCTTGCGTTATCTGGCGGCAGAGTCTTCTCTTGTTGACGTTGGTAACTTCCTTTCAGTGAGGGCATGTGGTGCTTTTATAGCTCCTTCGCCACGGCACGAATAGCTGCTCGCGTAGAGATCGCGACCGTTTTTTTTTTTTTCCCCAGAATTATTTTTTTCAATTTTTTTTTCCGCTGTTCTGCCAAAAAAAGAGAAAGAGAAAACGCTGGCCGATCTGTTGCCTTATTTATCGGATGGTTGCCCACTTATTAAATGGGCGGCCGGCGTATTTTAAAAATAGTCTGAATCTGCCCAAAAACTCAATAAAACCTTATAAGTTAAAAACAATGCTTTCACAGCACTTCCTAGGCGTCCCTAGATGCAACCACCTGCACAAATGCAATGCAGACATAGATTCCTCGCGGGAAAGCGTTTGCTCTTTCCGGAAAACTCGTTCAATTTTTCCGCTTTTTAAGAAAAGCTTCTCAGAACCCATCTTTATTCTTGTGCTTGCATCTTTACGCGTATTCCTCTTTTCCAGTTCGGATTTCCTTTCGACTATGGATATCCCCTTTCCGATGCACCCGTCACCCACCTTGTGACGCATCAGGAATACCCATCACCTAGTCCTTTCCTACCGAACTTACGATACAATCCCCTTCACGATGCTCTATGTCACCCATCCTATGACGCATTAGAGATGTCCGTTCCCGGATGGTCGGATACTTCTTCCCGATGCTCCCTGTCACCCATCCGATGGACGCATCAGAAGTACCCGTTCCTGGTGGCCTTACAGATATTCCCGTTCACAATGCTCCCGTCATTACTTTGAATGACGCACTAGGAATACTTTGTACTCGGATGTCTCCAATGAGAAAAACCCTCTCACTTAAAATTCCAATAATTCATTTAGAATTATTTTCTTGGTGTTCCAAGCAAGAATACCCTCTCACTTACAAATCCAAGAATTCATTTTGAATTATTTTCCTGTTTGATAAAGCCAATTTAGCAACAGAGAGGCCTGAATGTAACCAGAAACACATACGAGTGGGCTGCTCTGGCTGCTGTCTCATCAGTGCTAACCGTCCATTTCTGACAGTGTACTCAAAGAAGGATACTGGTGCACCGGTGGGGTCAGAGTGAGGCCAATGCCACTCGCCTGGGTCGCAATAAAGTTGAGATAGGGCACGACCCTCCCACACCCAAAGCCTCCAAAGTGCAGCATCGGCGGAAGCGAAACGAGGGTCAACACAACGACGCTTCTCGCTGGAGCCAACTACTGTGATGGCCTCCCATCGAGCTCCTGGAAGGGCAAGGTGCGGAGAGGTGGCATCATATGTCAATTTAGCATGAATCCCCTTAGACTGGTCAGTATCAACTGTGAATAGCCCTTCAAATTTTCCAAAATTCCCAAAATACCCCTGGTTGTGAGAGTAAATTTCTTGAAAAACAAAAAAACTTGTAGCTTTTCATAAGAAGAGTGATTGTCTACCATACAGGATGCTAAAACTAAACTTTGAGCTGGTTATGCAGGCTTTGGAGATGAATTCCTTCATTATTTTTAGACATAATTGCTTTTTTTTTGGGAGGTAATTTGCAAAAGTTACATGCTAAGCACTCAAAAACCGATCTCAATTGTCAAACAAGAATAAAGATTATAAAATCTTGAAGATCAACAAAAATAGATACAAGGGTATTTTGGGAATTTTTGAAGTTTGAGGGGTATATTGGGAATTTCCACAAATTAGAGGGGTATTTTGGTAATTTTCCCTAGGTTTTTTCATACCAGAGCATAGATGAGAGCAGCCAGATAGTGGAGATAGAGACCCTATTATCAATGGAGGTATAGTGAGTGTTCGATCAGCGGAGATTGGGAGATTCAGGAAATCCTGATGAGAGGCCGCTCTTCCGTACGAAAGAGACTATGAGAGCATATGAGACTTATCTTGGCAAGACACAAGAGCTTCTCTGTGCAGACCCTCTTTATGGAGGATATTGATACCATTCGGCAGAGACCCTTGCGAGCCTTTGATCTTTGACACCACCCTAGTTTATCATTTTCTTTATTTTTATTTTGTACACACACTTTTACTGTTTCACAGAGACTTTGTGTTAGATCCACCAGGATTGTGTCAGTTTGGTCTCATCGGTCATTTTGGCCTGTTGAAGACGTTAATATAACATTCCATTTTTTCATTTCATTTCATCTCTCTCTCTCTCTCTCTCTCACACACACACACACACACACACACACACACACACACACACACACACACACACACACACACGAGAGGAGATGGAACCCCAAAAAGCTATGACATCTGCTAATTCTAGAAACCAACAGATGCCTTGCATGCCAAGCCACAACCCCTGCGTTTGATCACGTTTTGATCTCAAAACATTATGTCCAGATCCTTAAAGAATTTTCCATATCATAATGGATATTTCTTGAGCTTCTGACATCTTTATGCCCATTCCCCTATTCAACACTGGCTTCTTGGACAACGAAAATGCCGTCTCAAGGTCACTTTTCGGTTATTTTATTCTTAGAGAAATCCGTCAAAACCCTTCAAAACCAAATCTTAGCTGCATGTGAATTTTGTAAGGCTCCTTTAATAGTCTAGCCCTAGTCTTAACATTCCCTCTTACTCCGTAACTTATTTCAGGTCAAATATATGTTCTCTCTTTGAGTTAGAGATTCAAAATTACTTGCCTAGCATTATATTTTCATTTTGATCAATCTAAAATACCTATAAGTGATCGAAATGATTTTATATATTTTTAGAGTAAGTTAGGCTTATCAAAGTTTATATTTGGTGACAATAAAGGTGAGATATTGCATTGGATCTACTAATTGCACTAAACACTTTCTCAAAATAGTTGCCTATACTATTTGCTGCTTGAGAGAACATACTTACGGCTAGCGTGTTTTCTAAACTAATTGCTGTACACCATTCTACAATGGTATGCAACATTTATTATTGTTATTTTTTGACAAAAAGATCCTTCCATTAGTTAAAAAACTTGCTCAATGGGCTACAAACTTCCCTTACTAGAGAGGGCACATCAAAATGTGGGGAGACTCTCCCAATGAAAAAACAAGATATGTACAATGATGGCTAAATCAACATATGGGAGGAAGAAATAACCACATTGGTGGGCGAAACTGCCATGCGGGTGCCCCATGAGCTGGGTGAAGTAGGGCCTTGGTTGCCAAAGTCTCAAGAAGGCCTCAGGCACTCCCGCATGCGGTCGGAGCTGCCTTGAAGCCTCTCAAACTGTCCCGTGTATGGATCAACTCCAATCAGATTCAATGTCACGTACAATCTCCATTGGTGGGACAGATCGAGCCTCGAAAATGCGGAAACATCAGGCTCTCCAAATGAACCAAAGTGTAAGATTGTAGATGAGCTCCCAACAACTCTGTCTATCTCTTCTCCACTCCCGAGGTACAAGCTCTATGGCGGGCTGAAGTCTAGGCCGTCCCTCCTGGACCACAATCATCTTGATGACTAAAGCCATCTCGAAAGAAAGTGTTGGGCATGTGGGGGTAGACAAAGCTGCAGCACCCCAACTGTACTTGCTAGCTGTCAAATGTATATGCATCAATCGAAGGATCTAAAGCCAAACTTGCTGTTCCATGGAGCAATCCCACAGATAGTGGTATTGTGTCTCAAGTGTGTGGCCACTACATACCTATGTGTGGCCACTGTGCACCGACCGACTCCCAACTGCAGTAGCCACTGGAAGATAGTGACTCTCTTCGACTATTTGCTGTCCCACATGCCTTCCCAGAAATCTTCTCAAGAACTCAGTTATGAGACCCTTTTGCCAATGTTCCATTGCAACAGTAGGAGCGTCTCTCCGCGCTGTTAGTATTTGACATCCCAGCTGTGCTGTATATGAAAAAAAAGGAGTCCCTAGGTGATCGGCTGGAGTAAAAGGATCTCGCCAAAACCATTCCCCCATGTCCCACTACATTCGCACCCGGAGGCTGCTCTCCAAGGTCCATAACTGCGAGTGTGGCAGTGTCCCGATTCAAGAGCTGACGCCTCCCATTGATGCCCACTACTCGAATTCGCTGAAAGCAACACTCGGCCACCTTTGGTGTCTCAGTAGTGACTATGGAGGCGGCCGTCTCTGTGTTACTCAAAGAACTTGCAAAACCTTGCATCTGAGCAAGCCCGAACTGCAATGAGTACCTCCAATCGAATAAAAGTCCCAATCTAGCAAGGCTACTTTCGGTGAGTTGAAATTAAAGATGGGGGCAAGCAACTGATAGGTGAGGGCTCCTTAGGCAAGGGCAAGGTGATAAGGGTGACTGGCTTGGCAGGGCAAGGGGGTTGGGTAAGGGGTTATGAGGGCGAGAGGGTGAGGGTAAGCGAGATGGGGATGGGCGAAGGTGAGAGGGTTGGGAGGTCAAGGGCAAGTTAGGGGGGTGGGCGAGGCAAGGATAGAGGGAGGCACGAGGGCGAGATGTGGGGGCGCGATGGTGGGAGGGGTGAGGACGGGGGTAGGGAAGGGAGATAGGGGTGAACGAGACGAGGAGGGGGTTGGGCTAGGGTTCTGGGTTAGGGTGAGAGAATGGGAGAGGACAAGTGAGATGGTATGCATGGGCTATATCTGCACAATACTAGTAAGCTTGCTATGGAAAAATCTACAAATCCACATTCGACGCAATTTCAAGATGCCATGGCCCATTACATAGAACTGCGAGTGGGAACCCAACGATTGAACATTACCGGGTGTATTCATGCCATGTGCGCACAACAATGGATGCCTTGTTTTTTTTATGTACATGTTTTCATGTATAATTGATAATGTAAGGTGCAACGGAAGTGAATGTTGTTATTGCTCAAGATGAGTGCTCCGAACTGTGCTCAAGGGTTCCTTTTACTTACAGAAGGGAGAGCCTTCCGCTCTTCTAAGAGAGAGAGTGCAATGATCACAACAAAGTGAATGCTACTGTGAATGAAAGTGCTGAGACTGAGAGAGAAAAAGAGAGAAGACAATACGACACCAGACGGTTCTCAAACCCTCCTCCAAGGGCCCCCCTCTCTATGACGAGAGGTCTATGCTATAGATTGCACAAATTTGGTACAACGGTCTAGATGCATTGGACTTGCCGACGATGTCGACGACTATGATGACGATGGGCTGAAATTTGAAAATGAAAGGACTGATCTGCTGAATTCTGAAACGCTGGCTGATTTAGTAAACGCTGGCTGAATTCGGCGACGCAGCGAGGATCTGCTACAGAGGTTGAGATCTGCGAGGCTGAGGGCTGATCTGCAGGTGTAGAGGGCTGAAAACTGAAAATGCTAGTTTCTTAGCAATTTGCCCTACCTACTTTTCCAACAAAAGCCACTTATTAATAAGGGAAAATTACCAAAATACCCCTCTAATTTGAGGAAATTCCCAAAATACCCCTCAAGTTTCAAAAATTCCCAAAATACCCCTGGTTGTGAGAGTAAATTTCTCGAAAAATAAATTTTTTTGTAGGACTTCACAAGAAGAGTGATTGTCTATTGTACAAGATGCTAAAACTACAATTTGAGTTGGTTCCGTAGGCTTTGGAGATGAATTGCTTCATTATTTTTAGACATAATTGCCTTTTTTGCGATGGTAATTGGTGACAGATTACATGCTGAGCACTCACAAACATATCTCATTTGTCAAAAACGAATGAAGATTAGAAAATCTTGAACAATCCAACCAAAATAGATACAAGGGTATTTTGGGAATTATTGAAATTTGAGGGTATTTTGGGAATTTCCTCAAATTAGAGGGGTATTTTGGTAATTTTCCCTATTAATAAATAAATGAAAAATGTGTATTTTGGAAAAAAAGGTTCTATGCTCTGTAAAATGCTCATGATGGGTACTGAATGTCATGCTAATGATCATGCTGTGTGCAATCAGACGATATGCAACTAATCTAAGTTCCTGGACATGCACGGCCTGTGCACAGACTCACAAAGGTGCCAGAACACTTCCTAGGCTAACCTGAACCTTGGACCTGAGATAGCTTGTCCACATGCACATAGGGTTAGATGTGCATGTGACATCCCCTCCTTTTTAAAGTGAGGTACTGGTACCGAGCTGCATGGCTTCCTTGTAGTCTGCCAACAACTCTGGATAATCTCTAAAAAATTCTTCATCGACCCACACTGCCTCGTGGGTTCCCCGATCCTTGAACTTCAAAAAGTACTCTTGCACTTGCTTCTTTGAACCATGGCGAAACCGATGCAACAAGACTTGCTTCGGTTCCATGACTTCGACTTCATGTATGATTTCTGGTTCTTCTTCTTTGGAAATGTCCTTTGGAGGTGTACCCTAAAACACTTTCAACCAAGAAACATGGAAAACATTGTGCATGGACCATGAGTTAGGCAATTGCAATTTCATAGAAACCTCATTGATCTTTTTAATGACAGGAAATGGACCATACATTGTGGAAGACAACTTAGGACACTTCTTTTTGACTTGCTTAAGACGTTGCTTCATGATTCTCAAATAGACCCAATCTTCTTTCTTGATAGTAACATCCTGACGATGCTTGTTAGCTTGCCGTGAATAAGACTCCTGAGCCTTGCTTAGCCGAAGCTTCACACTCTTGAGTAATCTCATCCAATGACCGACTTTCAACATTGGCATCAGGCAATGGACTGACTGATCGAGTCAAAAGAGACTCGAGGCGGTGCGTTGCACCTCTTGTTGTAGCATCATGTCCATCATCGACTTGACTAAAGCCTCCATAGGATTTGGTGCAATCCGTGGCGTAGATGGGATGGGGGAGGATCGGGGAACAATCCTCTTGGTGTAGAAACTTCTTCTCCAACTCCACTCTCATCACCTTCATGCAAAGTATCCATTCCGCTTCGGGTGATGACCATACACTGAGATCTTGGTTACTTGGGTTTTTGAGGGACTCGGGTTCTTGAGATTCTTGAGTTCTTAGCTTGCAATCAGTGTTTGAGAAGGCTTTTCTCTTACTTGAGCTCGATGCTTCCCTGCGGGCGCACCCCTTGGCGGCCTTGCGCTCACACCAAGGTTGCTTTTTCCCACCTTACATCGATTGGCCAGCCGCTAAGTGCACGGTCCGCTCTCAATGAGTGAAAAGAGGAACAAGGGGAGGCTGGACAAGCCCTTCTTTCTTGGGTTACTTGCCACTCTTCAAAAACACGATTAGGAATCGACACGCCCAAGTGGACTTGGGCTACGTGCAACCGCAACAAGCAAAATAATTTCTTGTGGTTCTTTCCTTGAGTGATACAGAACACTGCTAAGAAGCTCTGATACCAATGTAAGGTGCAGCGGAAGTGAATGTTGTTATTGCTCAAGGTGAGTGCTCCGAACTGTGCTCACGGGTTCCTTTTACTTATGGAAGGGAGAGCCTTTTGTTCTTCTTAGAGAGAGAGTGCAATGATCACAACAAAGTGAATGCTACTGTGAATGAAAGTGCTGAGAGAGAGAGAGAGAGAGAGAGAGAGAGAGAGAGAGAGAGAGAGAGAGAGAGAAAAGAATACGACACCGGACGGTTCTCAAACCCTCCTCCAAGGGCCCCCCTCTCTATGGCGAGAGTCTATGCTATAGATTGCACATCTGGTACAATGGTCTAGATGCAATGGACTTGCTGACGATGTCGACGACTATGATGACGAGGACGAGGACGAGGACGGGCTGAAACTAAAAATGAAAGGACTGATCTGCTGAATTCTGAAGCGCTGGCTGATTTGGAAAACACTGGCTGAATTCGGCCACACATCGAGGATCTGCTACAGAGGTTGAGATCTGCGAGGCTAAGGGCTGATCTGCAGGTATAGAGGGCTAAAAACCGGAATGCTGAAAACTGAAAACGTTAGGTCTAATCTGCAAGTTGGAAAACGCTAGGGCTGATCTGCTGAGTTGCAAAAACGCTAGGCTGATCTGCAAGTTGGAAAACACCTGGCTAATCTGCAAGTGCAAAAATGTTGGGTATTTAAGGCTGAAAACGCTGATGGTTTCCTACTGGTCTTGCTGAGAAGATGCACTGCAAGTTGCCTGAGCTCCTTCTGCTACTTCTTCTGCTTGTACTGAGCGTCCAAAGGTTTTCTTTTATAGTTTTTTAGCAATTTGCCCTACCTACTTTTCCAACAAAAGTCCCTTATTAATAAAAAAAGTGAAAAATGTGTGTTTCGGAAATGTGTATTTTGGTCTATGCTCCGTAAAAAGCTCATGGTGGGTACTGAATGTCATGCTAATGATCATCCTGTGTACAATCAAAGGATATGCAACTAATCTAAGTGCATTGACATGCACGGCCTGCACACAGGCTCACAAAGGTGCCAGAACACTTCCTAGGCTAACCTGAACCCTAGACCTGAGATAGCTTGTCCACATGCACATAGGGTTAGATGTGCACGTGAGATAAATACGATGGAGATGGGAATTTGATTTTATTATGTGAAGAAAACATACCTATAGATAAAGGAAAGCAAATACTCAAGACAGTTCACAATCTCTCCAATCCCAGGTGAGTGCACAAAGAAGCAAAGAAGCCAGAGTTCTTAGAGGGGCCAGAAATTAGGACGAGTGCTGATGATATATCGTGTTTGAAAACATCAGGTTGAAAAGCTGACGTCCAAAAGCTGCCAGCGCAACATGCAGAAATCCGTACAATTCACCACGTCATCAGTGCAATTTGTGGGCGTCCGTATGCTGCCACGCCAACATGTTTTTACGCAATATTTGTGTGTGTGTGTGTGTTTTGGTCCAGCTTTATTTTTAATCTAGGGACTAGGGCCCCATCAGACGAGGTCCCCATAAGTTGGTGGAACTTCTTTCAATAAACTACCCTACTCGGTGACTCGCAAGGTTATGTAAGTTGGTGGGAACTCCTCCTCCTTTTGTAGCTTCTAGGATTTAGGCCCTCGGCCAAGATCTACAAGTCGGCTCATGTCTTCAGTGACTTGACACGTCAGCAATTTGTAACAGCTCACCCTCACGAATGGGAGCCTGTAGCTATTGTTGCATAGCTCCATACCTTAAGGACTAGTGTCCACATAGTTACTACCAACATGCATCCTAGCAAGGGTGCCTGGTCGATGATTGTCTGGCCTGTATTCCCAACATAGGGATCTAGGGCCCTCGTTGAGAGATTTTGTAACCTAAGGCATGAGTCCCACTAGCTGACATATGCAATAGCTTACAAATCCCTAGGGCCCTCATTTATAGATTTTTGTACCTAAGGCATGTGTCACACTAGCTGGACATACTCTATCTTGCACCAAAATGGCTAGCTTAGTCAAAGAATTTTTTTGGATGCATATAGAGGATGGCTTCATGAAGAGGTTGAGGTACATGGACATGCACATGCTACGTAGCATGAGGGTGGCAATTGGACATCTCAAGTTGTCATCACATTCACTTGATTTTGAGGGTAGACAAGCATGAGGCATCCCCCAATTATCCAAGCTATGCAGATTGTGTGAACAGTTTGTAGAGAGTGAGGCACACTTTGTATGCGTCTATTGTAGAAACATGCGAGCTACCGTCACACTCTTTAAATAGCTAGATACCTATCTAGAGTCTTCCGTGAGGACCCTTAAGTTGAGATGCCTTTCCTAGAGATACATTGACACAGGGAGGGGCATGCAAGTAGGCAGGACCATAGATCGGAGCAGACAGATGCTGCTTATGGAGTTTCGTTAGTTACCGTGATGATGAGATGACACAACATGGGTTTTCACACTCCGCCACAAAGAGGATGTTAGAGGATTGATGAGAATATTGTGAGCCCCTGGATATAGAGCCCTGTACAGGGGTTTGTTTTGTGTGTGTGTGTGTGTGTGTGCGTGTGCGCATGCTCGTGTGCGCATGCTCGTGTGTTTTTTTTTGGGGGGCGGGGCGGGAGTGGGGTGGGAGACGCAGGAGATATGGATACTACTCCAATGCCACATTCTTGAAGGGAGATGATGACTTCCTACTGATCACGGCACCATACTTTGGGCTTTGGTGATGCTGTTACTAGTGTTCAAGATCCTTATGCCCGCCTATTATAAACAGACAGAGCTGATGAGGATCATATCAAGCATGATGGATTTACCCTAGCATGTAGATTTACATTTGAGCTTCTGCATGGTATTGTCTGATATTTTAGTCCTTTTTGGTTTTAGTTGATGCCAATGTAATCTTTCTTTTGGTTCCGCCTGTGCCGCTCTGACATGGTATTATTACCCAAGTTTATTTGATCAGCCTCTTCTACTTTGTTTTCTGAAAGGAGCATGTGCAAATTTGTGTCTCATTCACGAAGACCTGCTCTGTACATCCTACTGCCCTTGTTTAAAAAAAAAAAGATTTTGTTTGGCTGGTGGATTTCTGGGTGTAGTGCCGCTAGTAATTCCATTTCTGAAATGTTTGGTGGCCGATGTTGGTAGTTATTGCTGCGTTTGCAGCAGGTACAGTACATCATTCTGCTGCAGAAAGGTCACTGACTTTGATACTCTCTAGGTTTTAGAGCCGTCTGCAGCTGTGTCTTGTGTCAGGAGTAGCATATACTTGTGTTTTTGTTTCTAATCTCATCTGTTACGCAATATTTCCAGCTTCAATTTTGCGTGAACAGTTGTACGGACCAACAAGGTAAATGGCAAATACATGGATCATAGGAGGCCATATATGCTCCCAGAAACAAGGCCTCAAGATTCTCAAGAGACTAAGCCGCAAAGAGTTCAGCAACCAATGCTTTAACCCCCAGCAACATTAAGAATAAAAAATGTGTTTCAAATTTTAACGTGTTTCAAATTTTGCAACATTTTTCAGAGTATTTACATGCTTATGAACGCATGCACTATTTATGTACAGATGCTGCATGTTGGAGAGACGAACATATAGAATGTTACACAAACTTACACATTCTTATGCATACGCTTGTGTACTTAGAAACACAAACACTCTTTGACGTGTTTAATGTTTGGACATAGATTGATTGTGATTTTTTTTGGGGAAATCTCAGCAGTTGACATCCATTTAAAGGGTCCAAAAGATGTGAAGGGGCACTTCTGTGAAGGGCAAAAATGAGACTACATTTATACTGACAGTTTTCGCCTCATGTATCTTCTCTCAACATTCAACTGTTTTCTTGGTGACAGGTAACTCGCACATGCTTGGAAAAAGCTATTGCAGTATGTGGCCCTGGTGTGGAGTTTAAGCAAATAGGAAAGACAATAAAGTAGGTGGCTTGTCAACCTTTACAAAAACTGTGCATGTTCTCGTCTTCAAAAGTTCAATCAAATTAAAGCTAGATACGCTGGAGATTTGTGAGTTTGTTCAGCTTTTGATTGGTACTTAATAGATAGCTTACCCCTTGAGCTTCTTCCTTGTTAAGGAACATACATGCAAATAAAATCACTCATTTTTTAAACTCCATTGACCGCATTGCTGTTACGAAGTTGAGGAGTAGAAAACAGTAACGTCCATTGAATAAAACATTTACAATATATTTACTCACTGTATAAGTACTATCAACTAAAGCTTGAAGCACCTGAAAACACCTAAGCAAGAAAGTTGCCTTTCTGAAAAATCTTGATGGAACGGTAGTTTTTGATGCATTGGCCATATGGCATACGGTAATAAACCTTACGGAAAACAAATGAATTTTCAAAGGGAGCTCTAATCTATGGTCATCCTATGATTGAGATTACATGCCACAGACTGTACAAGCATGAGAAAGATACTAGCTTATTATCCACGTTTAGGCAAGTGCAGTGAAATCAATGATAGAATTAGATGTATTTGGTCATAGGATTAGGCAGGCTCATAATTTCAGAGATAAGCCTCTACCTGTCTGGCTTTTTCCTGTAAGCTATACCTCCTGTACTTGCTTGCACATCCCTTAATTAAATCCCTGCCCTCACCATTTCCTGCAGCCTCTCCCCTTGTTTTGCCCTAGTGCTGTTGTCAGCAGACTTTTGCCCTTAGAGCTGCTGTCCCTCCGACATGCGGACTGCTATAACTAGGTAGGCATGAGTAGGCAGTTATAATTGTTTATGTGAGGCATTGCAAAGCGATCTATGGAGTGCTACGTGAGCATGTGCTTGGTATTTTTTATGTAGCACAACTTGTTGTTCTTCTCCAGCCATTCTTACTGCTGAAATGCTTCCAACCTAATTTTGAATAGCCCATAATCCTAATTTTGGCTTTCTAAAATGTATGAACTTAACTCTGATGGGGGACATTTGTTTGAAAGGGTAAGGGCTAATCATAATTTTTGTGTTACAAAGAAACATGAGCAGGTGTTTCAAGTACTACCCAAAACCACTGTCTTCTTGTGTTAAGTAGTAGCTGCTTTGCGGCATGACACTCCCTAAAATATATCGCCACCTTGTTGGGCCTTGCAAGTTGCCCTTGCCAACATGTTGGTATCACCGGTGTATGCTGCTTGTGGGTATTCTTTCTCCAATGTCTTGAATTGGCGACTCTGATGTCCAAAAGTGGCTGAATTAGGGCAGACTTGAGATCTACCGTGGTGCTGCAAAAACACAGAGGAACTTGCAGATCCGAAGCCTTCTTGTCCACTTCCTGGGTATAGACTATCTGCAATTCTTTCCCTCGTTTTCTGCTGCGTAGGGATGCTCTCCTGCCTCCAGAACTCAAGGAATTTGACCCTGCATTGGCTGCTCAAGTCACCCTCCCTTCTGGCTCTGTAACGGCTGTGGTAGATCTCAAAAACGCAGGGGAAAGTTGCTCCAGATTGAGGGTGATCATCCCTTACAGGGGTGGCTGGAAATGGCTGCTTCGGGCTGTGATTTGCTGCCCAATTAGATCGCCTAATGTGATTTGCTGCCCAATGTGATTTACTGGAAGTTTGAAAGATGTTAAGCCGCAAGCGAGTTGGCAACTTGGGTTGAATGTTTGGTATTGATTAGGATGGTGGTGTGTTTTTTCAATTTAGCTTTTCCCAAAGTTATATAATGCTCTTATATTTCTCCTCTTGAATGGATTGTTTTTAGGAGGATGATTTTTGAGAGCCCTGCATATTTGTTTTGTGGCAGCCATGGGGAGGCATTATATACTGCTCTGTTTGATGGGACGTGGCCAATATTTGACCATAATGAGCTGATCGGGTCTGTATGAGAGAAAGCAAGTTCTGAGTCGTGAAGCCTCCTGGGTAGCTTGTTAGAAGAGGGCATCTAGGACAGGGCTTATACAATGGCTGTCTTTGGTGCACAGATCCATAGCTCTCCCTTGAAGTAGTCGTTTTTTGGATAGTTTGAGGGGTATTTCTATCGTTTAGGGTGGAATGCTGTCAAGGACTCGGAGTTTCAAGGAGCTAGATTTCAATAGCTAGGAGTGGGTAAGCTATACTGTGTTCCATTTGTGACGCAAACAAAATTCCCTCCAGTTAAAGCCAGGATACATTCAGTACAAGGCATTCGGAGTTTCAAGAGAGGACTTTCTGTAATCAATTTTTCTACTGTCTTGTTTGCAGTGATCATGCAGATCAATTTGGGTATGGTGTGGTCCGCCATTTTGTTGGTCACGGTGTTGGGAAAGTTTTTCATTCTGCCCCAACAGTTTTACATTATCGCAACAATGATGGAACGCGAATGGTGGTTGGACAAACCTTCACCATAGGTACACAGTTATCTTGCAATCATTCATGATAGAAACTTAGAACATAGTGAATGTATGCAGTGTGTGTCTGCGAGCGTGCCTGCACGGCACAAGCTCTACACATGGTTTGCACATGGGCTTTGCCTACAAAGGATGATGATGTGTGGAGAGTGTTCACACCCATACAAGGTGCAACAAAGCATTGGAGCATGTTCTGATAGCCAGTTCTGTACCCACTCACTATAGAGCATGATGGAATTAGTGGCAAAATGATGATTTTAACTTTTATTTTTAAGGGAATCCAGGCTAGGTATTTTACTTTTTCTCATTGATAGATTATGAATCCATTCAGTTGGAAAGCGGTGAAGGCACTGGGTAATCTTATTTGATGTGGGGTTTCAGAGCCTATGTTGACAATGGGGAGCATTGAGGATGAGACATGGGATGACAACTGGACTGTTGTCACCGCAGACGGCAGTCTTTCCGCTCAATTTGAGCACACACTCCTTATCACTGACAAAGGAGTGGACATTTTGACTGTTGCTTGATTTCGATCACCTCATTGATATTGCAGCTTAAGTGGGAGATTAATTATTTATAGCATTTTTTCCGATGCCGTAAGAACGCATCAAAGCTTGAAAGACTCGAGGGATTGGTAAAAGATGTATTGTATAGCTGTAAGAGCGCATCAAAGCTTGAAAGACTTCAGGGATTGGTAAAAGATGTATTTATAGCCCTTTCTTTTGTGATTTTGGTGTAAAAATGTTGTGAAAGGTGAGTGATTGTTCTTCTAAATTGTGCCAGTTCGCAAATGACATGCATGGAGGTGAGCTTTCTTTGGTCAGAAGCAGATGTGCCCCCAGCAGGATACACATTGTTTAAAAGGAGAGGTCCACGAGGGCATAGCGAGCCCCTTCAAAAAAGTACTTGAACTTGAAATACGGCTTCTGTTAAAACCAACAATGCTGCCTTTTGCCATGGAATTTGAATGTGAGCTAGAGAAGCAAGCCATGTGTGTGATAGAGCAGCTCCTTAATACTCACTATCTAATGTATTGCATGGAAGCATAAGTGGATAATGCAACTCTTGCCTCTATGGTTGTGTGCATGATCTAAGAAAACCCAATTTGATTTCATTTTAGAGGTTGAAATTTATTTTAGTTCGACAAATCGAGTAAATAAGCGTTTCAAGTTCAAATCTGTCTAGGGCAATTAGAAAGCATATAAATAAATGACTTGTGTGAAGTCTAATTCTTGCTTAGAGCTTGGTCTTGTGTGGTTTTTTAAATTAACTATGAATGGAGTGAAGTTTCAATGCAATCGAGGGGTCTCTCATGTCTTAGGCTATGAATACCAATGGGGTCCACAAATCGGGTGAAATGCATGGACCCACCACCTATTGGAAAAAATATGAGGTAGGGTAGGCACATTAGTGTCTAATTTGTTGTACATTGCTTATACTAAATTCATACGAGGTTCTCTAGCGCGACACAATAATAGAGAAGTTTTGTGCCTTGATTATCCTGTTACATGTTTTGACTTTTTTTTTGTTTTTGGCTTTCTCTGTACAAAATTGGGGTCCATGTATGTTTCAACCCGAGCAGCTGAACGATACTTTACCTGTACTTCGGTTCCCATACATGTTTACTATATTGGTAACATATGGGAAAAACATTCGCTACATTCATTACAGCGAGGCGTTGTTTTCCATCCAAAAGACATGGATATGTAACGCTTGCAACACTAGAAAGGCAATGCCATGGGTCTCACCCTGAAAAGATTTGAACAAAGAGGTGATGCTTTACTACGATGTGTGCACATATATTTTTGATATGTATTCCATTGAGGGTCCTTGTTTTTTCAATGGGTTGATCGTAAATTTAGTGGTGCGAGATTATCGTTTGAATATCACATAACTAATCTCTCTCTCCCACACGATTTTGGTTGAGAGCTATGATAGTTCCAAGATGTTGTTCGTTGAGGACAAATTGGATGGAGACAACTATCCATTGTGGGCTTACATAATGCAACATATATGTACTTGTTTCCAATGGTGTATGGAACATTGTTAAAGGTTTTGATATATGCCCAAGTACAATGGATCCAAATTTTGTGGAGGATGTTGTAGGTTCTAGCAGTTTTTCTCTTGTTGCGAGATTATCGTTTGAATAGTACATAACTAATCTCTCTCTCCCACACGATTTTGGTTGAGAGCTATGATATTTTTAAGATGTTGTTTGCTGACGACAAATTGGATGGAGACAACTATCCATTGTGGGCTTACATAATGCAACATATATGTACTTGTTTCCAATGGTGTATGGGACATTGTTAAAGGTTTTGATATATGCCCAAGTACTGTGGATCCAAATTTTGTGGAGGATGTTGTAGGTTATAGCAGTTTTGCTCCTGTTGTTATGGATGCTTTACCTACAGCTGAAAAAATTCGTTGGGATAGTGGAGACGCATACATATGCATTGATTGGGTGATATGTCAAGCACACCATTACCTCACATGCGTTCAATAAAAATAACAAAACAGGTGGATTGTATTGTATGTAGGTCGCAACAGTGGTGCAAAAATAGCATATCTGTGCAAATAGCTAGAATTAAAGATAATGCATGAGGAAAATGAAATGGACATTTTTCTTGTTGAAATCAAAGATATCAATGAGAAGCTTATGCTGTAAGTGAAGTCACTTCCGACCGTTCACTTGTGCAGACTGTATTGGATGAATTATTAGTTTTTTTTTTCACTTTGAGGATTGTTGCATAGGGAAATGATAATGCAGTGAAGTTTGATGGGTTGGGCACTTTACTCCTAGGGGGGATTTGTTACCATATATGTGTGTGAAGACACTTAGGACCGCCAGGGCACTTTTTTCCCCTCATAGTTTCCCCCCCCTGTGGTTTGTATATACACCTATCACTCTAGGGCTATCTTGTTTTGTATTTGCACACCAAGTAATATACTCTTTGTTGTGTGCCTCGACCTTCTTCTTCATCTTCAAGATATGTGACCCTAACTCCAACATTCAGCTCTTTGAAAATATACCAAATGTCAGGTTTTAATGAGCAAAGTAGATTCTCTCTCTCTCTCTCTCTCTCAATTATTTAAGAGAAAGCCTTGCAACCTTTCTTACAAATGGGCATCTGTATTTTGAGAGATGCTTAAAAACAACTATAGATGGACGCTTAATTGTAGAAAATGTGCTACTAACTCTAGAGGAAACTCTTTAAGATCGATATAGTTCCTTGGATAATATCATGTTATTCCTCACATAAGAAAATGCTTTGGTCCCTCAAAGTCAAGATCCAATGATACTCTGAGTAGAACAATATCATCATCATGTTGTCTTTAGGACGTGGAGCAGCCTCCTCAACAATTGTGGCAATGCGAATAGAGTTAAGGTACACCTGAAGAGTATAGAAAGATGTCAAATTCACCTTATCATTGCATCACTCTTGACACATTTTGATGAGAGGACCGCTTGCCTAGGAGAAGCCTTTCTTGAGGGATATCAAATCACACAATCCATCCACAAAGTCCAAGGACTCTTCAATATAAATAAAGAGCCGGACTAAGTAGTAAGCAAGAGTTGAGCACATCCCTTAGCTCTTATTGAAGGATGATCTCCCATATGAAGGCTATAGACTAGAAGTCCATTAAAGGATAAAGCAAGCTAAGCAAAGTGTATCTAAGAACATTCTCCATCAATGATTGCCTTAGGACTCTTCAACAACTATTGACATAAATAAAGAGCCGGACTAAGTAGTAAGCAAGAGTTGAGCACATCCCTTAGCTCTTATTGAAGGATGATCTCCCATATGAAGGCTATACACTAGAAGTCCATTAAAGGATAAAGCAAGCCAAGCAAAGTGTATCTAAGAACATTTTCCATCAATGATTGCATAAGGCAACACAGGGCATGGATGAGGTAGTCAAAAAACACGCGGCCACTCTCTTTTTGCTAGCATAGAAGCTACTTATGCACATCACGAGCTTTCTATATTATTTCCTCAATAAAGAGAAACTAGTAAGGCAAGTAATAAGGCATTGCTAAATTTTGAGAAATTCCTTCTTAGAAACATAAAATGCTTCATTTTTTTTCGTGATATTCATACCAATGAAATTTAGTCAATGGAATAACCGTACTTGGACTCGTTGGTGACACATAATAAAATTTTGGTGCCTTGTGTCCAAGCTTGGGTATCTTACCCTCCGTATGTGGAGTAAGTCCGACAAAACTAGAGTTGTTCTCATAACGGAGAAAACCCACATGTGAAGTAACTGGGACACATGATCCTATGTCTGATAGCGATCCAAAAAAACTTCTTAATGCCAAACTATGATGGATATTACATTATGTAGTCATACATGTAGATATTCAGATTTTTCACCTATTTGTAGTTGTAAAAGGAAACCTCATATTGTGTAGAGAAATTCCTTCCTACTACATAGGATCATGCACAATACCCAAATCTACAGCCATAGCCTAGAAGGATGTTTGCCCATATGGCCTCACAATCCTTTAGACTTGAGTAGGCAATAGGTGATCCTAGATATGATCAAAGCAACCTCAAGTTACACACTCGATATAGATTGTCATGGTGTAGTAAGAATGTAACTTGGCATAAAGTTGGACCAAGTAATTAATCTTGCAAGTCACATTGTACCATGGTATTAGTAAGATTATTTATGGAAATTACACATCAAATATTCCTTCATTAGAACTTCTTGTTTTATTTTTTTTCCCAAACTCGCAATAGTGAGTGTATAAATTGTATTCATCAAGAAAATGTACAAGGTGACCTCAAGCTCGTATCAAGCCTTGAGGGAACACGGATTACATTCGATAACACTAGGGTTCCTCAAAGAGACAACCCATTGACCCTCACTAGAATAGTTCTAACTGAAAAACACTTAGTGGATAGCCCAATACCAATCATCCAAGGTCTTCCTCCTACCAATGGAGACAATCCGTCCCTTGCTTTCTAGTACTATTTTAGATAAGCTTGCAATTGCCAGAGTCTTCTCAAACACCCTACGGTTCTTGATCTTCCAAATTTCTTAAAAGAAAGAAAACCCGACGACTTGCGTGCAAATCAGGAGCGCTTGGTTTTCCATCCTCGTCCCTCCAAGGAACATGTCATTCTCAAAAAAAACTACCCTCCATGTCCTTTGTACTCACTTGAAACTTTGCTAGGCCACTGGTAGCCGACCAATCTTCCGAATAGGTGAGGAAGATTCTCACATGCTATTTTGCAGCCATTACATCTATCCGGCCCAATCCCTCTGGCATGGAAATGGATTTTCATACTTGTTGGTAGTGCCCCCGGTAACACCTTCCAAATAAAGCACTTCATTGCCAAGGGCCATTGTAGGGTCCATATGTTCTTCACTACCACCCCCCATCTTGCCTTCATCGACTGTAAACTCCATAGCTTGTTGAGGGGAGAGAACCAATCAGCCAAGCCCATAAGAGACTAATAAACGTCTTTGGTTTTTGGTTTTCCAAATTGCTTGCCCTTGGGCCACCTCCAGGATTCCCACTTGAACTCGGATTCACACACCGAGATGCAACATCTATCCAGCCCTTCTAGAACTTTGATTGCCAAATTTCTATCACATTCAGGTTGAATCGAGGAGCCAATTGATCAGAATCTTTCCTTTCCTATTATTGTAGTCCCATAAATGGGCCAGCTGACTTAGGCCTTTGTTGTTCATCTTTCAAGCAATGTCCCTCCAAAGAGGGTTCATAGGATATTACCAGGTTTAGAGATCCAAGGGGACCAGTGAGAGATGGAGTTCTGGAAGTATTAGATTAATTCTCCCCACTCTAGTGCCTTGGAAACTCTCTTGCACTTTTGTACTAGTTCCCTTGTTACTCCCCTCAGTTTTAGGGAGGACCACGAAGGGGCGAAAAGCTTGCTGTGCAACTCCAGCCCTTCCATTGGCCTCCCTGAGAGGAGAGTTTTGCCTTTCCAACCATGACCCTTACCATGCTAGACCAGGACTGGTCTTGCTCATAGACTATCGTAAGAAATTTGGCACACTGAGCCTCTGCATGGGTAATTGGGTTGGTAATCCCCATCCCTCCTTGCTCCACATGTCTAGCAGCAGAATCCCACTATGGCCATTGCCAAGGCGTCTCATCTTTGGTGTTTTTTTTCCATGTGGGACGCATGTCTAACCTCACCATCCTATCTTATTGCAGTATTAGCGAGAACTACGATTAATTTGTCAAACCATGGGACGAAGTTAACTTGACTAGTGCATAGAGGCCACAAGAGGTTGTCAATCTCTTGGAAAACAACCAACAACTCGCATCTAACTCAGGCTACACTCAAGTGACTGAAATCACCAAAAGTCAATCACTCATCGGCAAGCAAATCACATCCGTTACAGCATCAAATGACATCCAAACGTAACGAAACTTCTAGGACAAGTTTATAAAACCTAAGCACACATGCCTATGGCCTCAAACCCCACTTTAGGTCAAGTTCCAAAATCGCGATTATTAACAGCAGCGAATTTTTGACCTGGTCGTTTTCGACCCAGAATGCATCTAAATGCTTAGCAATAATGCCCCAATACCCCGCCTATGCTTAGTTTTCGTTTTTAAAGTGTAAATTCCTAGTTATGATGAAATTAGGCCGCGGGTCACGACGCCAAAAGCTACAAAATACTGTGAATGGCTTATGTCAATGCGTAGAGGTCTTACCTGCGGTTGCAATGCAACAAACGCAATCGCAATGTGACAACCGGAGAGGGAGAAGGAAGCGCGCGAAGGAGAGAAGTGAGCACCGTTAGCTCACGCTGTGTATTTCTTATCCAAAAACTTATAAAAAACTTACAAAAATTAGCTTTTATACTTAGCCAAGGTTTTTGGGTGGTCAAAAGTAATAATCTGGAGTTCTACCAAAGCTGGGAATTGAATGGCTGATACAATCTGGAAGCTTGTAGCCCCGGCTCATTAATTACAAGGTTTATCACGAAAACAGGAGTTACAATATTCCCGATTTATCAAAATAATAATTGTTTTACAAGGAGAACTCCGAAAAATGGTGTCCGCGTTAGCTTGCTGCTAACATTCCCCCCCTCCTTCCCTGTGTCGTCCCTTGACACAGCTTTATGGATTGAAATAATCTTCGGGTTGACGGTGAGCGAGGCACTCCTTCAGTGCTTCCAGTGCTTTTTTATATCTGATTTTGTGTTCTTTGTCTGGCACTTGCAAAAACTGCATGGTGACTTTGTTTTGAGTTCCACTGCCGAGTAGCCTACAAATCTTACCGTGAGGTTGCTTATCACTGACGCAAATATCTTCGTTCGCCAGGTGAAGAAGCCAATGTAAAATGCCTCCTCAAAGGCTAGCATATTGTGCGAGGACAGAAACATGCATCGGGCATAAAAGCCAAAAAGAACTTCCTCTGAGGGCTGCCCACTTAGATCATAGCAGAGGCCTTTGTTTCCTTCTAAAAATGAGAGCCATGGGGCTCCTGTCTGCTTCGGATCATTGAAGACCTGTATGCATGTGAGTAGCATCCGACAGATTTTATATAGCATGGCACAGAAGAGATTTGGCAGACTTTTGAAGAATGTCATGGCACCCGTTAGGGTTTTCACCATGTATTCTTCTGTTGCTTGGCCTCTCTCTGGAGCTGGCAGCCTGGGAAAGTTTAGCCATGTTGGCCTCTTCTTTTGCAATGCTTCGTGTGCTTGCCATGTCCTTACTCGAGGTACGTGGCAAAATGTTGGATCTTTCTGTATGGCCGCAGATGCTCTCGTGAATAGAATCAAGTATCTTGGATTCTTGTTCAACCAGCTTAGCCTCCATTTTGGGTGGTCTTGATCTGCGCCATCTTCTTGCATATCTCTGTATAATCTTTCCTTTACCTGTAAGAGTTCAACCTTGATGAGAGGGTATGGCAGGGATTGTTGGTGCCATTGAGCATTGATTTGATTGGGAGTGAGCTGTGTGACGTTGACGGAGTGTAAAACTCTCAACTCCCAATCCATAGCTGCCTTCCACTGCTCATCTACCTCCAAGGCGATCTTCTCCTTTAGTGCATCTTCTTCAGCCTTTGACAGCTAGACAATCGGCACTGTGTCTTCCTCTGTGATTTGGACTTGAAAATCTTCTCCCCCACTCGGCTCTGCTGTAAACTACGTCTCAAAATCAGCAAATGAGACCGAGGGGATTTCCACTTGGGGCGGCTCTGAAGTGCCTGCCTCTTCCTATATGTTCGGATTTCCATCTCTGAGGAGTTGGTTTACTCTTTTCAATTCTGCAATCTCTTTAAGGAGCTCCTCCTCTCTTTGGACCTGCATGAGTGCCAGGTCTCTGCGTTGTGACTGCTCCAGCTTCAACTCCAGCTCTAAATCTCTGTTTTTTTTTTCAAGTGCTTTATACACCTCATCTGTTCCCTTGATCGAGGCCACGGATGGATTTTCTCTTAATTGCCGCAAGAAAGTGGCCGATCATTAATTCTTTGTTCAGAATGCTGCAGAGATGCGTTCACTACATCTAATTGTACTTGAATCTTTTGAGCTGACAGAGAGGTGGTAAGAAGTTCATTTGTCACTTTTGTCAACTGCTCATCTTTCACTTTGCAGGCATCAGATAGCTTAGTCAGGAGGTCACCCAACTCCTCCATTTCCTTCTGTTGGCTGTCCCTGGCTATCTGATGTCGTTCTGCTTCAGTCTTTAACTCTTGTACCTGATTTTGAAGATCAGTAATTATAGCCATTTTGTCTTCGAGCTCTCCTTGAAGAGCATCGATAACCATTTCTAATTCTTTGGCTTTAGTACTGCGGTTAAAGGCTGTTGAGCGGAGTTTCTCCGTCATGATCTGCATCTGCCTTGTATACTCGTTCACTTGTAGAATGACTTCATCATTGGACTGCCATTCTTCTTGTCTTGCAAGTTGAGATGGGCCGGAAGCCTCTTGTGTTGCTTCTTGCTGTGTTGTTATTGCTGGTGTTTCTATAGAGATGGTTGCTTCCTGGCTATCTTGAGGTTTTGAAACCTCGGCAGTTTCTGGCTGAGTGGAGACAAGCTATGTGGTCTCAACCCTTGCAGTTTCTTCAGTTGTAGGCCTTCCTGCCTTCTCAATGTCAGTTTCTTCCTCATGTGTAGTGGTTTGCTCCTTTTCTTTATCTTCTTCTTTATCAGTTTCATCTGTCGGCTGGTGAGTCTCCTCGACTGTCTGTTCTGGTTCTTGTCAGCTTCCTTTTCTTCATGTTGTTCGACATGGTCAGCTTGCTATATAGCTTCCGTTTGGTGGGTGAACTCAGACTCTCTTTCCTTGTCTGTCTCGGCTTCTCCAGTGGTTTCTTGGCCTGGCGGTGATGATGGTGGAGTGGGCATGGGCTGGTCTTGTTGTTCCAGCGGCGGTGAGGTGGGTCGGGGAGATGCATGGCCTTGCTCTTGAGTTGCTGCTTCCTCACCTTTCTTGGACGCTTCTTCCACTTCTTTCAGCTTCAAGGCCTCTGCCTCTTGGTAGATTCTTTCTAAATGATCCTTGGGATCCTCGGCCTCTTTCCTTGAATGATGTTTCGTTCGAAGTCCCTTCAAGCCGGTGTGGGTACCCACTTTTCTGGGTCTTTTCCTTGCGCTTGCCTAGTGCGTTGATACGCTTGTTTTTATCTTTCAAATCTCGCTTGCTTTTGAGCTGGCTCCTCTTGGTGGACAGCCACAACTTTTCGCTTCATTTCTTCCCTCCTAGCTCTTTTTTCTTCGTTGTCAGAGCTTTCACTGCTATGCTACTCGGATGAACTGTCATCGGATTCATCACCTGATTTAAATGATCGCTTACCAGATCTTGTAGATCTTGGAGAGGGTGGAGCTGCCAAGTGATCCGGGGCAGGCGGTAGGTTGTCAGCCATGCTGATGGCATGATAGGCTATTTTGGTCAAGACTTCAGGTGCGCCCAAGTAGGTTATCTTTCCCTCCTTCTTGGTGGCCTTCAATGTTGTTAACACATATTGCGCGTGGTCCACAGGTTGTCTGGTGGTTGACTTCAGAACTTGTGTAAAAGTTGTGGCCACGGCGTGATTTGGTGTTGTGTACCTTGGTGGCCTTTCGCTAGGAAATGGAAATGTTGATGGTACAGACGGCGGGCTTGCTCTCATCATCCACCTGCTTGTGGATGAGATCGGAAAATGTAGCCGCAGCTGTTTCCTTTGTAAATGTGCCCACTATTTTCCTATCTCTTGCCCGCATGGTCATCCCTTTAGTGGGAAATCTGAATGCCTCTGTCACTATTTCCTTTGTAATCACAACCTCTACCTTATTTCCTTGGTTGTCTGAGAGTTGGGCAGTTTCGTCTTCCTTGATGGTGGACAGAAGCTTGTAAGCTTTCTGAAAGTCTACTCCGCAGGGCTCTTGTTCATAGAAGTGTCGGAGTCCCAACCTGCAGTTAGCCTCTTTGGTTTCTGGCTTTGCTGCGACATCATAAACTGATTTGGGCAAGAGCTGCAACTCCACCGGATGTCCTTCTTCACTCTTAAATCTGCCCGTGAAGACCGTGGTGTGGTGTTAACTGCTCTTTAGAAAGATAAGATGCCTTTGTTGCCTTTACTGACTCGGGGTCCAGTTGATACGGGGGTAGTTCTTGCAGTTTCTCCTTTTGGTTTAACTTTTTCTTGGCCTTCTCTGCGGCTTGCACAGCTCTTGTTCAGTGAATAGAGTGCAAAGTTAGCGGAGTTGTCAGATTTTTCTCCAGAATGTTCTTTTAAACTGAAATGCTGATAATCTGGTCCAAATTGCTTCAAATCAATTTTTGAACAAGCAAAGATGCATAAAATCATGCAAGGAACAAAACTATATGGTCAAAACAAAAATTTGCAACCAAAGTAATAATCGCGATTATTTACAGCTGGAAAAATTTTCAACTTTTTTGTAATTTTGGTTTTATAGGCTTGAAGTATGTGCCAATTACATGCTCTGAGGGAAATTTGGGCTCATTTGGTTGTACAGGGTGAAAATGGCACCAGATTTTGGCTTTAGGTCTCTGAAACAGTAGATATAAAGGAAATTTGAGATTTTAAAATCCAAATTGACTCAAAATTGGCTAGTGGGCTTATCACATCATGTACTTTGGATTTATGATGACAAATTTTCAAAATTGCCCCATTTTGGCCAAAAAGTAAATAATCGCGATTATTAACTTTTCTTCCCAAAATGATATTTTTTGGCATAGACTGGTTCTAGGCATGGTATAGACCTTGGGTATGAATTATGAGGTGATTTGGATCAAGAAAAGTTGTTCATAACCCAAATTTTGGCTTTCACAGACTTCTTTGCGTTTTTTGGTAATTTTGCAAGTAAAGGGTGGTCATTTTAGCTCATACTTGATTTTTGGCATATAATAGGTGTGTACACATGATAGGTGAGGTGAATTGACAATTTCCATGCAAAAATGTTGCAAAAGTAAATAATCGCGATTATTTACAACAGTGACAAAAACTTTGTATTTCACATAAATTTTGGCCTGAACATGTTTCATACACCTAATACAAGTCCTAAATTGAATTTAGTCAAGTTTGGTCATGCCGGCACCACTTTGTGCTCTGTCGACTCTGAATTCACCGTTTTTTGTGATTACTCTGTCTGTTAGGTTGGTCAGTCAACTTTGAGGGTTTAGACTGGTGTGATTACTCTGTCTGTTAGGTTGGTCGATCAACTTTGAGGCTTTAGACTTGTCTGTAACCTCGTCTTGAAGCTACCTGTCCAATTTTGGCTCATTTGGAGTCAGTTTGGCCACGTATGTCGAATTTGACGCTTTGAAACCTTCGAGCCGTTTTCCGCTTTTCGAGGGTTTTACTCGATGAATTTCTCCAAACCAATCATATACATTGTATATGAGCCTCATTAGCAAGAAGCCATCTGTGGGGTCAGGTCGGAATTCTGGCCTTTCCAAAAAAACCCTAATTCTCTACTGAGGACCCCCTTGACCCCAGCCGAATGATCATCTGATGATATGGAATGGTTCTATTATGTTAGAGCATGCTATGGTTCAAATCCCATCCGATTTGGTCAAGCTGGCAGGCCGCTATGGTCACTTTTAGGTCGTAGGTCTTCGTGCACTGCTCGACTTCTAGGGTTTTTTCTAGGGCTTTAGACTAGCCACCGGCTGTACAAAATGGATCATTGATTAGTAAGGAACTTATCCCTCATGTCTCGTGTGAGACGGCGCTGAAAAAGGTCAATTGTGGGCTCCGAAAATGACGTGCGAAAGAAGCCGAAATGCTCTCTCTGCAAAGCTCCAAGTGGAAATGAGGTGGTTTTAGCTTATGCTGGATATCTATATCTGGACTTCCCGAACCAATATTCCCCAGACTCCCCCGTTAGTCCTATTAGGCTCAAAAATTTTCAAAATCGGATTCCTGTTGCTCATTCTGCAAGAATTTTGTAAAAGTAGGCTTGACCGCCTAATTTGGCCTTCCCGCTTCCATCTTCTGATTTCGTTGAAAATTTTTGTGCTTGTCCGCCTTGTCTTTCTGATCACCATTGTGTCTTCCATTTTTTCATCTGAGCTTCCCTGTTGTTTATTATTAATTTTTGACCTTTTTATTTGAAAAAATCAAAGAAAATAGAAAAATGCTCTAAAAAAGCAAAGTGAAAATCCATTAATTAAGAAAATCCCTTGAAAAACACAGCTTTATTGTTTTTTGTTAGATTTCTCCATTTTTAAGCCTCCTTTTCAACAAAAATGATGAAAAATACACAAAAAAGGACTACTTTTAATGATTTTCTAATAGTATATACACTATTTACACTCATCGGGAAGATATTATTAGTGAATTTTTCCTTTTTGATGAATTATAAGGGCATTATTACGTAGTTTTGCAAAAAATCACACGTTAACATGAAACTTTTTCCTCCCTCTTCAAACATTGCCCTTAATTACTTAGTATTTAGTAGTACCCTTCCACCCCTCCTAGATGGAGTTCTCTGGGACGACTACGTGCATGGGTCGAACAATTGTGTCTATGCATAGCCATGATTGGCTCTACCATGATATGAAGATCAATGCAATTCAACTCAATATGCTGTGCAAGAGCTGGGTCTTGAGTAATTAACTCAAGGGTTTCCGATGTCGAGGTTTGCTGTTGAATGTCTTCCAAAGAGCAAATCTTGTAGCCTTTGTGCTCTCTGTTTGATAGTACCATCAGGGTGTTTAAGCACGCTGATTGCTTGAGCTGTGGGGAGCACTTTAGATGGTTGTTAAGCTGTTTCTCGCCATTGGTAGCTCGGTCTGCTTGGTGCATGGTTCTTGAGAGTCTGTTGAGACTTAACTTGCCACTGTTTGATTGGTTTCACGTTGTGTGGAGAAGATAAGTGCTCCTTTTTCTTCCAAACCTTTTTCATGTTAGGTTCCTTGTTCATAGATGCTCGATTCTGTGCTTGAATCCTTGGAACCGTCTTCTGTTTCTCCGGTGAAATTTTAGGCACCCAAATATGATTTGGTTTATCCACAAGTTGTGCCTTTGGTACCCAAATTTTCATGACTCCTTGCATGCTACTTGTAGCATTTGTTTGTCGAGGGGATGGAGAAGATTTACTTCGTGGATTGGTACTCTGATTGCATCTTATCCATTCCTTTTTGCTAGGTGCAATAGGAACAATGAGTTGCCCTCCCTTAAGTGATAGCTTTAGCTGATTTGTATCCCAATCTGGTATTGCTTTGTATGTACGCATCCAAGGAATGTCAAGAATCATCGTCTCATTCATGTGTTCATCTGGCAAGCATACAAACTGATGTGGACATGAGCATCCATGTACTACCACGTTCAAGTTGACTACTCCCAATGTTGGAGTTGGGTTCTTGTTGCATCCTTTGATTGTCGTTATTCCTGCGGTCAATGCTTGACTTGTTGCCTTCTTGTATGTTGAATAACTGACTGCATTCACTCTAGCTCCTGTGTCTATCAAAGCATTGGTGCTATGATTGTTGAGTTGTACTTTGATGTGGAGATCCATTCCATCTAATCAATCGTTATCTGTTGAAACTGCTTCTTTAGGTAATTCCCATTGTCGATCATCTAGTTCCAAAGTGTTGATGGGAATTGATATCTATTGATTCTTGAGAGCAGCTTTACGCTCGAGCACCCGAAGTTTAGCTTCCTCCTGGGCTTCATCAATAACTTGCTATCGCTTCATCTTCCTTTGTTTGGCTGCATGCATTCTCTCTAGCAATTCATTGGTTAGTGGCAAATTGTATTTCTTTAAACGACATCCACTAATCCAATTAGCCATTGGTTCACTATCTATGCTTGACAATTTTACTGCTCCGCTTGGAGATACATCTTCAATGATAAATGGTCCATTTCCCTTTTTCTTAAACTTGGGAATGTGTTGCTTAAGGGAATAGATTAGAACTAAGTCCCCTTTCTTGAAAATTTTGGTGATTAAGTGGGAATCAAAAAACTGTTTTTGTTTCCTCTTTTGTGCATAGATATGAGCTACAACAGTTAGCCTTTGCTCGTCTAGCTTTTCCAAATCTTCAAGTCTTTCTGACAATTCATGTCTAGTCCACTCAAGAGTCTGTGCTACCCTTAAGGTCGACAATAGAAATTCTATTGGCAGTATGGTATCAAGACCATAAACAAGGTTAAAGGGTGTAGCATTTAAAGCCGTTTTGAAGGAAACTCGATAAGCCCATAGAGCAGCATAAAGATTCATTTTCCAGTTTTTCCTTCTTGAACTAACCACTTTGGTCAGTACCGAGCTAAGAATTTTATTCGTATGCTCAGCTTGTCCGTTTGCTTGTGGGTGATAGGGAGCTGATTTATTATGGATAACCATAAACTCATTAAGCAAATACTCTATTACCTCGTTGAGGAATGAGTTCCCCGATCACTGACAATCTCTATTGGTAGTCCATACCTTACGAATACATATTCATATAAGAATGCAGCAGTGGTTCTGGCATCATTCCTTTGGGTTGCTTTAGCCTCGGTCCACTTGGTCAAATAGTCCGTAGCTACGATGATATATTGAGCTTGGGTTCTATAAGCAGGTGGCTGTATCGGTCCAACAAAATCCCCCATTTTGCGAAGGCTCTAGCCCCCATCATTGGTCTTAAGGGCATGCTGTCTACTCGTGTTGGGATTTTTGCTCGTTGACAAGAATCACACCTTCGAAAATATTCTTTGGCATCTGCAAAAAGTGTTGGCCACCATATGCCTGCCATCAAGATTGCTCTTGCGGTGGTCTCACTAGAAAAGTGACCTCCAGCTAATCCAACATGTACTTGTTCTATAATCGGAATATACTCGTTTTCATTTGCACAAAGATGAAAATGTTGATCCTTTCCTCTCTGATACAATTGGTTTCCAATGAGATCATAGTCTCTTGCTTCCGTTTCAATTGCTCTTTGACGGTGTTTACTCATATCCTCAAGAAATGTTCGGTTCGATAAGTAAGTAACCAAATAGTTACTCCACGTAGGAACAGGTGACATTTGAAACAATGTCACGAGGAATGGGTGGTTGTTTCTGACATTGAGGTCAATCTTTTACAAAAGATTGAACATCTCTTCTCATAGTCGGCCAGAATACTCCAAGTCTTAAGATTCGTTGCATAGTTTGGTCTTCCACAAAGTGAAGTCCCACTATGGTAACATGTGCTTGACTTATAGCCGATTGCTCGATTAAATCAACTGTGATAGGAAGTGGTGAATCCACTTGAGCTATTGTCATCAATGACACAATTTTTTCAGACCATCTAGGTATCATTTCCACGGAGAAGAAATAGACATCTAGTAGATCATCATCTACCCCTTTAGGTGATTCCCCTAAAACAATCCTGGACAAATGATCTGCTCTTTGATGTGTAGTGCCTTTTTTTACAACCACAGTGAAATCAAATTCGAGAAGAATGATGAACCATCTCACTATTCTTCCTGTGCTGCATGGCTTGTTGACCAAATATAACAAAGCTTGGTGGTCCACAAAGAACACAAACTTGTTGGCCAATAGTTAATGTCTATACTTTTTAACAGCATAGATCATTCCTAGTCCTTCTCTTTCAGTGGTGGTGTAATTATTTTCTGCCATATTCAGTTGTCGGCTTGCATAAGAAATAGGAAAGTCAATTTTCCCATCTCCTTGTTGGGCTAGTATACAACCAATAGCAAAGTTTGAAGCATCTACGTGTACATGGAATACCTTATCCCAATTGGGTGCTTTCAATATTGGAGCTGAGGTGAGAGCTTGCTTAAGCTTCATGAAGGATTCTTCACATGCCTTGGTCCATTCAAAGTGCGTAATCAAGCTATACATCGGTTTTGCAATAATAGCATACATGTAGATGAACCGTCGGTAATATCCACAATGTCCCATGAAGGCTTGTACCCCTTTGACTGTTGTTGGTCTAGGCAAATCAGCAATGACATGAATCTTCTCAATATCGGTAGCTATGCCATTTTTAGACACTATGCGTCCAAGGATTTTCCCTTGTCTTCCCATGAATGTGCACTTTTCCGGGTTTAAGCAAATCCTGTAAAGTCTACATTTCTCGAATACCTTTTTGAGGTCAAAATGATCAGTTCGGATTGATGAATGTACACATAAATCATCCATGTATACTTCCAAGAATTTCCGAAGATACTCTTTGAAAGCATGGCTCATCAATCTTTGAAATGTGGCTGGAGCATTAGTTAACCCAAACGGCATAACCCGATAGGTAAATATAGCCCATTTTGTTGTAAAAGCAGTTTTAGGATGATCTTTTGGGTCAACCCAAAGTTGATTGTATCTTGAAAAACCATATAGGAAGCTGTAAGCTTCTTTTCCTGCCACTCGTTCTAAAACATGCTCAGTTATCGGAAGAGGAAAGTTGTCTCTAATGGTAGCTGCATTTAATTTTTTGAGGTTAACGCACACTCGTAATTTCCCATTCTTCTTAGGTACTACCACAATTGGGGACACCCAATCAGTGTGTTCAATTTCGTAAATGAATTCAGCTTCCTTTAGTTTTTCAATTTCTTCTCTGATCTTCCTGGAAAATGTTTCGTTATAAGTGTATGGTCTCTGTCTACTTGGTTTCGCATCATCTCTCATGGGTATGGTATGTTGGCAGATTTCTGGATCAACACCCTTGAGATCCTTGTAAGACCAAGCAAAGATATCCCGGTATTCCTTTTACAAACTTAGCAAAAGATTTTCTTCTTCTTCTGTTAGGTCATTTGCAATGTAAGCCGGCCTAGGTTCTTCTCCTGGTTGGGCTAAGTCTACCCTTTTTAGCGTTTTCAGGTCCTTCGTAAGACTCACCTTGTTTCCGTAGTTTCCTAACAGGTTGTTCGAATATGATTTTTTGATCTTGGAGAGTATACTTTTTGTAATGGGATGGAACATGCATTACATCCTTACCATCCTCTTCCGTGGTTTCCATTTCGGTGGTGTATATATCCTTTAGAGATTTTTTCAACTAGAAATTGAGCGGTTTTCTAGGTCATCAGTGGTTTTTTATCTTGATGACCTAGAAAAAACCACTCATGACCTAGAAAATAGGAGTGTCTTTGTTTAGCCAAGATGGAAGTTTAGTTTCAGCCGAAGAGACTGAATCAAACTCTTGGATGGGTGTCTTCAAGACATCTCTATAGGCGTGGTCTTTTAGATCGACTCTTGTTATAGATCCCACCTGCTTCAAGTACAGATAGTCGTTTCCCCAATCTTGGATAAGCTGTACTTGTCGCATGAAAGGTCTTCCCAATATGATTTCATAGTTGAGTTTTTTTCCAAAGTCTACTATGGCAAAAGTGTGTTGATATTCAATTCCACACGAGTTGACTATCATTTTTTCTAGTAGCCTTAGCGGTCTTTCAATGTGTCCGTCAGCCAACTGCAATTTCATTCGTGTTTGTCTAATGGCTGGCTATCCCCAGGATTCCCATACTGCTTTAGTGGCTATGGCTATGCCAGCTCCACTATCCAGTATTGCCATGGTTTCAATGTCATTATATTTCACTGGGAGGGTAGTGTTTCCTTCTTCCCCTTCATAATATTCTCCGACCTTGTTCATAGGAACTGATCGAATCTCTTTGTGTTCCGTTTCATTTTTCGAGTTTCCTAGATTCTTAGAGATTAACCCCGTTATCCCCACCTTTTCTAGGGTTTTCTATAAATCATTCCATAAGTATGGCCTGAGTTTCAACAGTTCCCCCAAAGTAAGAGTGCATTGGATAGGTGTAGATATGATTGAATAAATGTTGTCTACTTCTAGGGTCTCTTTGGCTCTTTTGACTTGAGTGGTTTTGCAAATGATAGACTCATTTTTGTTATCTCCCAAGTAAGAAGGTAATGTTTTTAATGTCATTGGTTTAGATATCCCTGAAGCCTCTGATCCGCAATCCGCGTATAAGGATTGTATATCCAGGTTTATATCAGATGGTAGGTTATCCAACCAGACTTCCTCTATAGGAGCTAACTTTAAAGTTAGGCTCCCATCATTGATCTCCCTTACCTTTTCCCATAAGTGTCCTAGCCAATCTTCTTCTAC
Source organism: Adiantum capillus-veneris (assembly GCF_014529385.1). NCBI lineage: Eukaryota > Viridiplantae > Streptophyta > Polypodiopsida > Polypodiales > Pteridaceae > Adiantum > Adiantum capillus-veneris. Next base: position 7,459,623 of record NC_140938.1, read on the forward strand.
GAATGGAATTCCGTCTGAGGCATCTTCATTGTCCAACACCAGGAGCTCTGGTTCATTTGTTTCAAGGCGGGGTTCTGCCACCACATCGGATTTTGCGTTCGTTTCTTCTATCGCAAGCTCTTCTGATTTTGCAATACTTTCAAGCTTGGGTTTTTGTTTATGCAGAATTTCCTTCGTGATTCTTACCAAATTTTGATAAGCTTCCAGCTTAGTTGCTTCCATGTCTGGAGATGGATAGTTTTTCCATTTGTTTTCCATGTTTTGGCCCGCTTTAAGTCGTGCTTGGTAGGCTTCCAAGGCGGCGTTGATAGGTTCAAAAATTTTATTAGCCAGAATGGATCCTCCAGATTTCACTGTTGTTTCCTTGAATTCACTACCAATTTCTTTCAACTTGTCCTAGGCTAGAATTTTTGCTTTCTCTTCGTTTTCAACCTGTTGTTTTTGTTTTCTCATCTAATATCTTTTGCTTTTGCTCCTTTTGATTCTTTGAGAAGAAACTTTCGTGTTCTCTGAATCATCAGAGGAATTGTGTTTCTTTTTCTTTGTCTGGGCTCTAGTGATTACCTTGATTGGAACAATCGGTTCGCTCTCTGATGAGCTACTAGGCATCACTTGGACTACGTTGACTACAGTTTTTCCCTTGTTCAAAGGATTCTTAGGACAATCTTTCAGAAAGTGTCCTCCCTTTTTGCAACATTGTATGCAATAGGCTTCAATCGGTTTGAGGTTTTTGTCAGGCTTTGAACAATCGTTCTTCCAATGGTCATCAGCACCGCAGTTATGATAGTTTCATGTTCTGGGCTTCATCATGGGTCTTCCCATAGGAGGTTTGACACCTTGATTAGCTACATAATACATCGGTGCGAACTTTGGTGGAGCATAAGTCATGGATTTTTCCATTGGTGGTGGGTGTGGATGCCAATCTCCCTCTACCATTACTGTAGATGGCTAGGCTCTGCATAGGGTGTAACATGCACTAATGCTTGTTTATCTATGACTGCTTCTGAGTGCATGTACTTTACAGGAACCACATTATGTCTTGGATAAGGAGGTTGTTGTTCCAACATAGGTTGAGGTCTTTCCATACCCATTGGTGGTCTTTGAACTTGAGGCATATTAGACTGATATCTGTACATGGGTTGTCCTTGTGGCCTCATGGGCACGTACTGAACATTCCCATCATACTTTGGTCTGAAGTAGCACTCGTGGGTCTCGTGGTTGGTCCATTTACCCTTGATTGCACACCATTTTTGTGGCCTAATTGGTTGTCCTTGTGGGGATATCCCCTGTCTTGGTCCTCTCATAGGTGCTTTTTGCATATTGTTCATCATGTCATTCATCCTTTTTAACATATCTTCTATGGCTGACAGTGGTGCCGTAGTAGCCGTTCCCACTTGTGCTGGTTTTGTGGATGCAGTCTTCTCGCTTTGGTTATCCTTAGGGACATCTTCTTCATTCAAGATCTCACAATTGTCTCCTAGGTCGATAGCATTAGACACACACGTCTCTAGGGTTGTATGCTTTTTACTATAGAGTATAGCATGAAGTTCTTTGTTTAGAAGTCCCTCCAGAAACAACGAGACAAGTCGCTCCTCTACAGGTATCTTCATCTCTGGGCATCTAGAAATGTATTGTTTCATTCGAGTTGCACAATCCCTAACCGACTCACCATGTTTCTGTTTAAAGCTGTAGATTTGAGCTACCGTATTATGTTTAATCCCCGTTTTAGAACAAGCAGCTACAAACCCTTGAGGTAATGTATTCAAATCCATGATTGACCTTGGTGGAATGTTTTGGAACCATGTCAAAGCTTTTCCTTCTAATGTCATTCCAAACCCTTCGAATTGAGTATCGAAATAGAATATACGCTTTGCTCTTAGCACTTGCTTGAAGCTTTCTAAGTGGTCATATGGATCCCTTGATCCACTGTATTTTCTGACCCATTTTTGAAAATCAGTTGGTCTGACACATCTATGTTCAACTCCAGGTCTTCTGGGAGTTGGTCCTGTTCCTAGTCCTTCAAACCAATCTGTGTGACTCATGTAGCCCTGGGCTGGCCTTAGTGTCATCTATTTTTCTACGTGATGAGGTGGTTTCTGGTTTCTTCACATTACTCTCAGATGATCTCTCACGATGTTCGTCTCTTGGAGTGGTTTCTGGTCCTTGACCCAATATCCAATCCCGTATGGAATACCCCTGGTATTTGGTTTGTTCTACTTCCTCAGAAGTCATCATAACAAAGTTGTTGCTATAACAATCCCTAAACAAGTAAGTTGGTAGATCCGCAGTCATCATAACAAAGTTGTTGTTATAACAATCCCTAAACAAGTAAGTTGGTAGATCCGCAGATCCCTTATCTTTGATTTTGAAGATATAGATGATCTTCATGGCCGTTAATTGTCCTGGTCTTGCATGAGAAGTCCACAAAAGATCTTTTATGTTTCTATCTTTCCAACAATAGACTCCGATCCTAGGATTATCCGGACTAAGCCGTTTCAAAGGCTTCAAGTCTACTTGATCGTATCCCTCGAATTCCAAAGTTGGTGGTCCTTCTTTTACTGACATATCCGGGATTATAGTGTTTAATTCTAAGCCCCATTTGTCTACCATATCAGGATTTTCAACTTGTACATATTGAGTTCCATTTCGATCCATGTACATTTTTCCTTGTTTGTTGGCCCTAACTTCTTCTTCGAACTCAATACCATGATCATCAATACGAATAGCATACTCTTTGTTAGGATCCAAGTAAGCTTGGGATCCATGATGATTAGTCTTGTAAAAAGAAAATATATGTTTGTAGTACATTGTCGTTCCGGTTTTCGAGTGAGTCGAGTAAGAAGACATTTCGGATGTTGAATCTGAAAAAGTGTCCGAAACTTCTTCAGGAATTGTGTGCAAGGAATTGCTTTGATTTATGCTTTCTTCAGTGGATACTCTACTGGTGTTTTCTCCAAATAGGCCTTGATTTCCTATTACACGACTGGATCTAAGGTTCATATAGACTTATGAAGCCCTGGATAGAGTACCCACCTTAGATTGACTTGTAGTCAATTTCCACTTGACTCAATTGCAACTTTCTATCAAGCCACTGATTCCTTGTCTGCAACCTGATTCCTGTACAAAATTTGTCAAATTAGCTATTTTTCTATAAGGACAGTAGAGCTCTTGAGAACTCCAGTGATTGGTCTCTGTATTTTACTTCACTTCGTGCTATGGAAGTCGAAATTTTGACTTTTAGATTCAGCTTAGCAAAATCAAAGGTTTAATCTGCAATCTGTAAACTGAGTGTATCTGTACTAATTTTGATCCGATTGAACCCAAAATTTCCTAGTGGCCTTATTTTATGCTGGTCTAATACTGTATAAGCCCAAAAGTCAAATTTGAAGTCTTTAGATAGCAGAAGTAAATAATCGCAATTATTTACTTTTGTTACTTTTTTGCACTTTCTGGATTGGTTTGGCAAGTATACAACTTGTTAAAGCCCTTAGGAAAGTTTCAACAAGTTTGGACAAAATTTCATCAAGTTTACCCACTGTTTCGTGTCCGTAGACTCTGATTTCGAGAATCTGGCTTAGGTTTCACTTTTGTGGTCCAAATTTCACCAAAATTGATTTGTGGGGTCCAATTGATGTACTTGACCTTGTGGTATACTCAAATTTGCAAAATCACCAAGTTTTGAAGCAAATGTAAATAATCGCGATTATTTACTTTTGACAATTTTTTGCAAATTTTTGTCCCAACGTTGACACAGATCTATTAAGAACCTTATGTTAAGGTCACTAGCCAATTTTCATCAAGTTTGGACAATTTTTGGTCAAATGGTCATCAATTATTAACTTTGTAATTTTTGCCACAGTTTTCATCCCAGTGATTCAAATCTTACCAAATTTGGTTTGTGGACTTATTACAACATGGTAAAGCTAGTGGTATGCCAGCTTGGTCAAAAAAGTTCAAAAACAGAGCAGAAGTAAATAATTGTAATTATTTACTTTTGTAAAATTTTTGTAAGTTTTTGGTCAACTGAGCATATACACATGTTTATCACCTCAATATAAGCGTATGAATCAATTTTCAACAAGTTTGGATAAAGTTTTCCTCAATTCACACTCAAGATTCAAAAAGTCAGTACAAACTTTAGTTTTCACCCAGTTTAGTGATCCAAATCTTTTGGGCCTTTACAAAAGTTGTTTGTACACATACAATGAATCAATGATATGAGTCTTGGCTGATTTAGAGCAAAAAGTTAATAATCGTGATTATTAACTTGAGGCTTGAAATGAGCACTTTTTTGAAATTTTCTCAAGGACAGTCCTTTTATGATGTGTTTTAAGCTTATGAATCAAGTCAAAACTTAGTTTTGCCTAAAAAGTCAAGAAAAAGTAAATAATCTGAGTTTTGGTCAACTTTCTTGAAATTTTTACCTCGAAGTGTCCTTGAGCTTACCCACTGGTTCAGACAACTCTTAAGCTTACTCCCCAGTTGGATTGAGTAAATTCGAGTCTTTTCGTGCTATTTCTAGCCGTAGACCTGAAATTCTGCAACTTTACATAACCACTTACACTTGATTCTTTTAGAGAGAGCAATGCTATGAATTCCACCTCGGATCCTACTTACCCTACTCCTAGTTTCTCATGCAATGGGGTTGTGGAAAGTGTCCACAAACACTCGTTTTCTTGTGTTTTTTATGTTTTTCAGAGTCTCGATCTTAAGACTTGTTTCGTCTACCAATCATTCTCCAAATCCTAATCTAAATCTACAATCCTACAGTCATAAAGGTACTCAGCAAGTACGATTACTTCCAAGCTACCTCTACACAGCAAAAGACGACAATCTTAAGCTATGCGGTTTCTAAAAGAGAGTTTTGAACTCTAGGCGCGAACCTAGAGGAAGTTAAAGGACAATTACACAAGACGCTCGTGTTTTTCCTAGTTTAGGTCTTTTTCGATCCCCGACAGTGGCGCCAAATGTGGGACGCATGTTTAACTTCACCATCCTATCTTATTGCAGTATTAGCGAGAACCACGATTAATTTGTCAAACCATGGGACGAAGCTGACTCGACTAGTGCATAGAGGCTACAAGAGGTTGTCAATCTCTTGGAAAACAACTAACAACTCGCATCTACTCAAGCTACACTCAAGTGACTGAAATCACCAAAAGCCAATCACTTATCGGCAAGCAAATCACATCCGTTACAGCATCAAATGACATCCAAACGTAATGAAACTTCTAGGACAAGTTTATAAGACCTAAGCACACATGTCTATGGCCTCAAACCCCACTTTAGGTCAAGTTCCAAAATCGCGATTATTAACAGCAGTGGATTTTTGACCTAGTCGTTTTCGACCCAGAATGCATCTAAATGCTTAGTAATGATGCCCCAATATCCCACCTATGCTTAGTTTTTATTTTAAAAGTGTAAATTCTTAGTTATGATGAAATTAGGCCGCAGGTCGACGACGCCAAAAGCTACGAAATACTGTGAATGGTTTACGTCAATGCGTAGAGCTCTTACCTGCGGTTGCAATGCAACAAACCCAATCATAATGTGACGATCGGAGATGGTGTAGGAAGCGTGAGAAGGAGAGAAGTGAGCACCGTTAGCTCACGCTGTGTATTTATTATCCAAAAACTTACAAAAATTGGCTTTTATACCTTAGCCAAGGTTTTTGGGTGGTCAAAAGTAATAATCTAGAGTTCTACCAAAGCTGGGAATTGAATGGTTGATACAATCTAGAAGCTCGTAGCCCCGACTCATTAATTACAAGGTTTATCATGAAAACAGGAGTTACAATATTCCCGATTTATCAAAATAATAATTGTTTTACAAGGAGAACTCTGAAAAATGGTGTCCTTGTTAGCTTGTTGCTAACATTCCACAAGAAGCATTTCATAGGCTTCAAGAACTCCTTCCAATGGCACTTAGAAATCTTGAGAATTGGGCTAGTGAAGGCTATGTATGGGATCATAAACGAGTTAATTACTTTCACCCTACTCTCTAATGGGAGTAGCACTAACTCCCATTGTTATAAAATATAATATCTAACCAACCCAAATGATTTTCTCATATTAAACCGATCATTTAATGTGGGAGAATAAACATGAACAAGGGTTCGAATATAGACATGTGCTTATGGATCTATCTCAACACGGGGCCAAGGTAAAGGGGTCCAAATGAGAGAGGGTTTGTCAAAGAGAAAGGCTATATAATGGAGCTTAAAAGACCTTAGGGTTAGATTCACTAAAGACCTCCAAAGTTTAGTGTTAAAAGTCCTTTTACCTTAGGCAACAAACTAGGGCTGTGCTTGAGGTGCCTGTCATGCTTGCTGACTAAAGGTGCTTGAGGTGCTAGGGTTGAGCTTGAGGTGAGAACCTTCCCCAAGCTTGAGGGGCTCAAGGTGTTTCAAAATAATTCAACAAGATCCCTAATCAAGGGGGGGTGAGCCCTCATTGTAGGACCTAGAGAGAGAACACACACACCATCACACAAGTCAAGCCTTGCCTAATGAAGCAACATGGACACATGTCAAGTTCCTCTCCATGTTGCCCTCATAAGGTGCCTAAAGCCTATTGGTAGTCTCTCAAGGGGTCCAATGATAATTTAGCTAATTTAAATAATTGTGCATGCAGTTATCAAGTCCTCTCTCTCAAAGGGGAAAGGGGGACACTTGTTCCAAGGATAGCATGCTTGCTTGATATGCACTTTGCATGTGATTGGCTAGGCTTGAAGGGGTCCAATGAGCTTCCACCATGAGCTAGAAGAGGGGATTGACCAAAGAAAGGAGGGGGCTAGCTTGGGGGGTATACTCCCCCCCCCCCCCCCCCCCCCCCCCACACACACACACACACATACACCCTCATTTGTGAGGTGCAAAGTGCAAGAGTTCCATCTCCGTCTCCAAGCTTGTTGAGAAGTTGAGACCCTATACCAACACTCTTGGCTATGGAATGCAAATCCAACCAAGAGCCATGCTTCAATTCTTAAGCTTGCCATCTTCTTCATCTTCTTTACTATGCTACTATGCTATGCTAAGCAAGAAGAGTGATCATTAGGAAAAGTTTGGACTCAAAAATGGGCCTTGTAAGAAATGCCAGGTCAGCTTAGAGAGAGATAATAAAAAGTCCCTAATTTCATTTTTTATATTCACTTTCAAAAAAACTTAGATATCAGATTTGGGGGGTACGTTTATTAAAACTCTCAAAAAGTGTTCAGACAATGATAACATACAACGGCTCCGAATTGAACGCCGATTATCTCAATCTTTTGGAATTTTCAAAACTAAGATTTGGCGCTCAACGAGGTGCATTGAAGTTACTCTTCTCCTCAGTTTTGCGTCTCTCTTGCTTTCCGCCTGCGCGCAGTCTCTTCCCTTGAGCTCTCTTCCATTTGCTCCACTCTTGCGCTCTCCTCTGTTTTGAGCTTTCTAATTCACCAAGTAGTCTCAATGTCATTATCATCAGACAAGGAGTCAAAACGATGTGTATCATATGCATATCGAACTGTCCAGAGAATACGAGCCCCTCCACAAGAAGAATAAGCGAGGCATCCTTTCCGAAGCTTCAAAAGAGAACTTCAGATTTCAAGGTAAAAAAAGCGTCGATCTTTGGGTGGATGGCAGGATATATCCTGAGTATCCTATCACCAACTCAACTCCACCGTTCAGAAACATAACGTCATTGCTGAACTACGTAGGAGATGGTTATTCTGGTTTATATGGCTACACCAAGCATTTGGCGGCTAGAAGTGATATTCTTAAGCTTGAGAGAGACCTTGCACACAAAGAAAACTTTTGCTTGAAGCAAACTGTGACAGAGTGCGCTCAGCAACTGAAAGGCAAGGACGAAAGCATCACGCAGCTCACGCAGGATCTCACAGAAAAAAATACTGTCTTGGGTCCTTGGTTAAGAGAACGATGCTTACGAGACATTGAACAGCTAAAGGTTGGTTCTGGGGGTTTGAAGAAGAGGGTTAAAGCAATCAAGTAAGATTATCATTCAAGTAGGTTAAATTCATCTTTACATTTGTAGTTTTATATCTTACTTTTCATATTTATGCTTAGATCGTTGCTACATCCTCAGTCAAATATTGACAGCAACACACCAACTTCTTCAATTCCTTATGGTCTCATACTAAAACGCAAAGATGTCGTCGGACTTTTGGAAGATAAGCGCTACTGCAAGATTGTTACTAAGCAACTTGACACTCTTTTGAAACAGAATCAACTCCAAACACGTGATGTTCAGTCAATTCTAGATGAAGCCAGAATATCCAACAAAGGTTATTCTGCAATTTTTAAGTATGTCTGGTGTTTGAATCAATTGTCTTCACCTGTCAAATCAAATGTCTGCAATTTTTAGGTATATTGGATATGTGTAGCATTTGAAAACTTGGAAATAGTCCATTTAGTTAATTTTCTGTTTATTTACAGAACTATGCAGCAACAAAGGTAAGAAGTTCAATCTCAAGCACACGTTGCTGCCAAATCCTTTCTCCATTTGAAAGACAAGACTGGAGGTCAACCAGGAAGTGCTTCGGACATTGGGCACTCCTTTTCACATTGAAGCAATGTACAGATCGCCATCAGCAGAGGAAGTGGTCTATGAAAAGTACAATAATATATTTTATGATTTAGTAGCTTTGCAGACATATATTATTCAATTGTTCGAGGTTTCTCAAGAGGAATGCAATGGAGTTTTGAAGTTTGTGCTTAAACTGGATGAGTGCGAGCTAGTGAAAGAGACAAAGGTTGAGCGTGTCACAATAACACTTATGAATAGATCATTAGATGAAAGCATTGCTTCAAACGACCCTAGAAACTTTAGCGTGCAATCCGAAAACAATATTTTCTTATTAGCCACATTCAAGGTTTGATATCAACAAGTTTTTTCTTAAAAAAATGGTTAGACATGTTTCATTTGATTGGTTTGGTTTTCCCATTTCAGGTGCCTACAGAGAATTTCGATATTCTTAACTGGGTTTTCCATCAAACAAGTATTTCTGAAGTCATAAGCGAACAGAGAAATGGAAAGACACTCGATGTATTAGGCATGGGTTCATACACAGTAGAGTGGCATATGGATGGAGATCTCCAAACCCTAAAGTGTATGTACAACATCTCAAAAGGAGCAACAAGTAAAAGCCCTTGTTTGTATTGCATGGGAGGAGTCATTGGTCTTGACAAAAGAAATTGGAGGAGAGCACCGGACAGGGACTTTTGCAGGACCTTAACTTCCGCCCAGTGTTGGATATTCCACTATTGAGAGTACGTATTTGCACGATGCATGCACTCTGCAGAATCATTGAGAAACTTATGTTTCTGTACATTTGTTTTTCTTGCACCACTCTGCTAGCATCAGCAAAACAAAGGGCTATATTATCATTGGAAACAGTTTTCTCAGATATGGGCTTGCATGGAGGACATGTGAAAATAGAGCAGGACGAGAAGAGGTCCAAGAATGGTCGAGATATGCCAAAGAAGTTGTCTATTGGCGGTGTGAAAGCCCATCTCTTCTTGTCGATGCCAACAAGTGGATGCCAACAAGTGGCAGACAATGCAAAAGCAAAAGTGCTCAGGAAAGGTTGACATTGAGATACAACCGGTGGAGAAACCTGCACAATGCAGTGGTTGACCACGCAGACAATGGTGCAGCAAGGACTCGCAAAGCGAACGTGTGGAAAAGTTTGGATTCCATATTCAAGTTTTGTGAGCTCAATACTTGGAGAGATACTGACTATACATTGTTTCAAGACGCTCTGGAGACCTTCCACAGGTCTTTCATAGCTGCATGGACAAATCAACACATAACTCATTACATGGTATATTACTTTATTTGATAAAATTGTGATTATATATTTACATATTAACAATAGGCTGGTCTTTTTTGCAGCATATCATATGCAACCACATGCCTTGGTTTGCTAGGCAGTATGGTAGCTTGGCTATATGGTCTACACAAGGTATGGAGAAAACTCACTACCAAGCCCATACTGGCTATTTCAGTCACACTCGTCACGGAGGTGGTGCAAACAAAGCCAACAGTTTGGAGGAACTACATCAATGGACTTATCGAAAACTTATGCATAGAACACACCGAAAGGAATGTGTCAAAGATAGTCAGATTGGCCAAGCAATGAGATTAGCAAGCAAACGACGGAAGAAGGAAATATGGGAGGCATCTTTTGCGGCATCGTGACATGCAGAGTGGTGACTTCGAAAAGAACGCATTGGAAAAACTTGGACAACTCTGACCCAAGTTGTTTGAGACTTCCTAAAGATAGCGCATTGTAACCCAACATAATTTTTTGTGCCAAGAGAAGACAACCAGTCACAAAAGTGAGAAACATAATGTACTCATTGTTTTGATAGAAAATGTAATATTTTTTGGCATCGACAATATACATTGGAGCTTCTCTATTCTTCATCTTCGTCAGGAAAAGTAACAAAATATTTTGGCCTTTTTGCCTGCTGTGTGTTATCGTCTTCTTCTTGCCTTGGTCTTTTGCAACCTAATCCTGCAGGTTTGTTTGTCGACAGTACATTTGTCTCCACCTCCACAGCCACAAGAGACATTTTTTCAGTAGGCAGATGCACAATTGGTTGTTTATTGCGAAACATAGCATGCTTGTCATACTCTAGTAATTGCACAGGGTCAGTGATTCCGCATGCCAAACCATATGCTGCTTGGGTCAAAAAATAGCGACTACGCAAACCATACATTCCTGGCCCTTGGCCAAACATATACAATGCGGCCTTTTTTTCTAAAAGCATTATTTTATCTGCGTTCCACCTAATGACGGCCCCTCATAAATATCTTAAAAGTGTCTTCAACGTCATCAAGGGTAGCTCTGCGTTGTCATTGGAGAAGGACGAAGGGAAGATCAAAAAACTCTGATACTTAAGATTCTTTAAGTATTGGCCGGGAGAGGAATTCTTCCCTAAATCTCCCATGCCTCGTCCACGAGGGCGAGGATTGAAGGTATCATCATAGACTACCAACTGCAACAAATTAAAGTTATGAAATGAGATAAGTAGAAACCAAAAAGGTAAGGCAAATAAAAAAGATTACCTTCTGGTTTTCATCTTCCTCAGGTAAGTCTTCATTCCATAGGTTGATGCAACCCTGACCTCCAGTGGGCGCATTGGAGGTTGAGGCCAAAGATGATGAAGAAGTGCTTGCCTTACCCATTTCTTCAATCCCTAGCTTTTTTTTCACCTTCATGAACTCCTTTTCTGTTGGAAGCATGCGCTCATATCTAGCAACATCATTGTAAATCATCACAAGCGCACTTGCGGGGTCAACGAACTCATCGTCATTTACATGGGAATCTATAACAGAATACTTGTCGTGCTCAGGGTCAATGACAGCATCATCCTCTTCGAGATTCTGTGCCACAATGGCAAGGCAATAGTCCTCTCGAAGGTCAAAAAGCTCCATAATGTCGTTAAGCATGACATACTGCAAATCACCAATAGGTATGGTAGGTAGAACACTAGTAGGAAAAGCACCCTCTTGAAGCTAGACTCCCTCTGAAACCTGCAAGGCAAGGCTTCCCCGAGACTTGGGCTCTTGACCCTCCCCAGTCTGATCCTCTAGCGAGGCCTTTGCAGCATCAACATGCTCATCCAAAATTAAATGCAAATATAAAATAAAACCTGCATAATATTCAGCCACTCGACACTTGCGGTTATGAAGTGTACACTTGTAGTTTGTTATCCACAAGTGCACTGGCAGCTTAAGGCAACTCCTAGAAAATATGTGTTTCTTGGAGGAGTCCGAATTGATATCCTTCATGTGAACAAAACGAACTCCTTGTATCTCGACAGTGCCACCGAACGTTTGCTGTTGGTAGGTCTACTCAAAACGTGATAAGTAATGTTGTGCGGAGACAATCCACTCATGCAAAGAAAAATCTGGATTGAACATCGGCCTGATATCTGTCTCGCGCTGCTGAAGCCCAATGTGGTATAGAAAATGAGATAGTTTGTCTTGGGGGGCATCCTGAGAGCAAGGCACTTCCTCCTCTGCTTCAACATTGAAAGGGTCCATAATGGAAATTCAAAAGCGAAGATAGACGAGAAAGCACAACATCCAAACAAATGGCAAATGGGGGAGCAAGTCATATTTATAGGACTACCGAGGACATTGATGACATCGATTGACGTGCATCATGGGGCCGCCGTACATCATGCAGTCGCCGTGATGATTACACCACGTGTCAGCCGCCGTGGAACGGTCGTGCCACAATGCAAAACTGGTGCCGCCACTCCAGAAAAGCACCGCTATCGCGTTTTGGCACGACAGCTTGTTGTCGCGTCATAACGCGATACGGCCAGTCTAGAGTACTTAGGCCCACCTCCGCGCATTGTGTCGCGACGCCTTTTTGTCGCGCCACCCATGCATCATATAGTCGCCGTGATGATTACGCCTCATGTCAGCCGTCGTGGAACGGTCGTGCCACAACGCGAAAATGGTGCCGCCGCTCCACAAAAGCACCGCTATCGCGTTTTGGCGCGACATCTTGTTGTCGCGTCATAACGCGATACGGCGAGTCCAGAGTACTCAGGTCCGCCTCCTCGTGTTGTGCTGCGACATACTGTTGTTGCTAGGGCAACCCGTTGGGGCACTTCTTTCCTCGTTGTGCCACACCACGAATAGGCAGTGCCACTAATTTCGACACCACCAATATCGCGTTGAGTCTCGATGTGCCATGTGGCGCGTAATCATTATGCTCGCATGCTTCCCGTCATACCTCGCAATGTCATGATTAATGCAGCCGCCTCTTCTCATTATACTTATTCCGCTAATATAAACACCCCCCCCCTTTTTTTTTCTCATCGTTTTTTTCGAAGTGTCTCTAGTCACTCTCCGTATTTACCCACATCCAGATTTCCATATTTCCTCGCATTCTCCTCGTTCAGGTCATGGCCCACACAAAGCAAACAGCAAGGAAGGTTTATCCTGGCCAGACTGGTCCGCAGGGCCAGGCTAGCTCGTCTACAGTGCAACCGTCAACATCGCAGGTGATTCCGGGCAAGACCATGCCGTAGTTACGGGCAACAATGCGAAGAAGAAGATACGAGCAGAATAGGAGCGTTCTACTCGAACTTCGTAAGCTCCAAAAGCACATTTCATTGGCAATACCTAAACTGCCATTCCAGAGAGTTGTTCGTGAGATTTGTGAGCAACACAATCTGAATTTCCGGTGGTCTCGAAGTGCAATGGGGTGCTTGCACGAGGCCGCCGAGGATTTTTATTAGAGCTTTTCCAGGACAGCTACATTCTCTCGGCCCACGCCCATAGGGCAACATTGATGCCGCGAGACATCAACACACTTCGCCTTCTCAGGTTCAGGTATGACAGAACAATACCGCCTGCCGGTATTTCACACCGAAAGATGAACAATATTCTTACAATACCACCTATTGACAAGGTCAAAGTTCATGAAGTATCTACACAAATGCATGGATACAGCACCCGTCTCAACACCGAGCGGGACACAACAGAAGACGATAGTGAAAGATTGGAGCAGTTACGCCTTGAGATGATGGAGGAACAAATGGCAGATACCATCAACGACGCCAACACTGATGATTTGTTATTGCCATTTCCCTATTTCCATGTTGGCCTTCCTCTATAGGGATGCATTCTGTATTTTCCCTATCACCCCCACGAGATTGCAATTTTACAGAACCGGACGCGGGAACTCACAGACTCAATCATCAATTGCTTGCTTTGGTGCGTGCTATTCTTTTTTTCACAATAAATTCTTTTAATATATTCAATTTTGTATGACACGAATTTCTTTACAATTTTGTAGTTTCAAATTTGCCTTGGAATATGTAAGATGATATCGCCGTCCTTGACTCGAACCTCTCGGTCGTTTTGATGGCCGAGGATACATCTTTAGTGGAAGTAGTTGATTGGTTCCAGTCAGTGAACATGGAGACGGCAAATTTTTTTGTTCTGGCTTATCATGAAGGGTACGCAATGTTTTCAATAGTGAAATTATTTTATCTTGAACTCTAATTTGTTGTGATGACATATGTTTTTCTTATGTTTATTTGTAACAGCGCTCATTGGAGTCTTGTTCTCTTACACCTTGAACGAAACCGGTGCTACCTTGCTAATTCATCCCATGGATTTCATGGGGAAGTACGTAGGTAAGAGGTTTTGTATTTTGTTCGACATCACATAGAATTTTGTTAAAAGTCGCTTATGAAATTTAATTGTATTTTGCGCAGATCTATTCGGAAGCTTGTGTCTGCTCTTGAAGCTTTAACGCAAGAGCAGATATATGAGAATCTTACTATTATTAGTTGCAAAGTCCCTAAGCAGGACGATGCCTACTCTTGTGGACGGAGGGTCTTAATGAATGCGGAAATTTTGTTGGGGGTCATGCTTGATGGAATTCGTAGAAGTGTAAGCATTTGACACTCGTTTACAGATTTGTATCTTAATAAGTTAGTAGTTATGTTAATAAACATGATGTTCTTAATGCAGATAAGAAATTTGGTAGATTATTCAAAGGCTAATGTTTCTTCGTTTAGAAACAGAATGATTGAAAACTTGATCAATTGCGTGACCATGCATCCAGATGAAGCACGTGATGCTTTTATCCCGCCTGCAACAAGGCCCATGCCTAGGCCTCCGCCAACAAGATACCCCTTGTCTGCCATACCAACACAATCACATATCAATATCTCCCCAGATGCCTCCCCAACCCAAGCTCCCACCAGCTCTCGTCCTCAAGAAACAACTCCAGAACCCTCAAACCCCCCACCCATCACCTCTCCTGCTCATGAAGCAGCTCTGGAGCCCCCAAACCCCCCACCTAGCACCTCTCCTGCTCATGAAGCAGCTCCAGAGCCCCCAAACCTCCCACCCAGCACCTCTCCTACTCATGAAGCAGCTCCAGAGCCCCCAAACCCCCAAGCCACCACCTCTCCTCAACCTCAACCAACAGCCCCCACATCACCGCACGCACAAGATTAGAATAAGATTATGAAATGTACTTTTGACAAATTGATTACAAGCAGTGGATTGAAATTTGACTTTTGTTTTGATTATGTTTCAAAGTTTACAAAATGTTGTGTATAGCTTTCCAAAAAAATGGGAGAGTGAGGATCCAATGGTGTTTGGTTATGTAGAGAGCTGCCTTTGTCGAGTAATCTTTGAGAATAGTATTTGAATCATTGTGTATAGTTAGTTCACTATTTCAAGTCTGTCGTTGGTAATCTGTGCAATATTTTCTTGTCTGTGAGGTACCTACAATGCAACATACGCCATAAGACATTGGGATACATGCGCACGATAGAAACATCAACGTATAAAAGTAATACATATAGCTTAGTACCTTTCGCATGTTACACTTGAAAACAAATTTTGAAGGCAAATTGAGATCGGACTCATTTAACAGATCCTCTCGAACCTATCTTAAAGTGACATTTGATTTGACCACAACAAGTGTAAGCAAATAATTTGAAAACCATATCTCGATGGACATCAAGGGATTAAAAGCATTGTCATTTAAATCTTGATCCATAGCTACCAACGGACCATTCACTCGATGCCACCTCATGTAGTAGAAAGAAACTATAAAATTCTGTGATGCTATCATACACTTGCACACAACCGAGCGCTTGTCAACTTTGCACAAAATGCCTTCAGAATCACTGACATCCCAATTATCATCCAAAAAATCAAGGCAATTTTGGGATTTGCAGATGAACATGGTTTCAGTTTTTCTAACCTCCTCATCATGGAAGAAATCTATAAAGACATGTAATGGCATAAATAGACTAACTCATACTTGCGTGCTTGCAATGTTTGGTCGCAAACACAATTTCCTGATGAAGCTTGAGTTTAAAACACTCAGAGGTTTCTGAAGTTGGAACTGGCCACTTTGGGGAATCTTGTTGGGGAAGAGGGAAAGGCTTCAAAGTCCCAAATCCATGGACAGAGCAAGGGGCGTTGTACAAGTAGTCGTAAAAGAAAACTCCCCTCTCTACGAGAGCTCTTCTCGCACTATTTCTGTACATAAGTTCTCCCACCGAAGCATGAAAAGCATCAAAAATATCAATTATGCACTCAGCTGGTTGCCAATCTTCTTTGTTAGAAGGATAAATATTTGCAAAAACAAAAGATAAGAGAATGGTCACAAGAAATAGTCAACAAAATAACTTGAAGGATCTTTAAAGAATTTTTAGCAATATAGTAGTCACACAGTTTGGTCTATGAGCAGGAAACCCCAAAGGTGACTGTTGTAGTCGTAGTTCGGAGTGCATATATGCATGCTCAATGAGCACCTCTTTCACTGTCTTTCCCGTTTGAGACAAGCGAAAAATCTTTCACACGTCCTTTGTAGCTGTTGATGAATTCATTTGACATCCGTTTTCTTCTTCTTGTTTGAAGCAGAACCCAACTACCAATGGTGACTGTGGTAGACATCCAGTGACCATGGTCTATGCAAAATCTGTTGAATAGTTCCATAGATTTAACAGAGGCGGATGGTCGTCGTGGTCGTCTTCCTTCCATCTCTGCTTCTATTAGCTGCGAAGTGACACTACGCAAAAATGATAAAAGAAAAAAGGCTCACTAGTTTACACAAGAAGTAGTAGCTTGAAAAGTGTTCATCAAAAGGTGTGCCTCATTGAATGTGAGTTATGGCACATTCGGCGTTCGTCGCCCATGGCAGGGGAATAATTTGCACAAATCGCGTCGTATCTTCTTATTCAGATCTTTTTAACATAAAAAACTCTTTTTTGAAAACGTAAAAAGCTGAGATAAAAATCAAATAAATTAGAGCTATCGTTGTGGTGACTCAAACTCTATTGGTCGAACAACATTCTCTCTCTAACGCCAAAAAGTCCTTTTTTGAGTCCAAACTTTTCCTAATGGATAAGTGAATGTGAGGAGCTATTTCTATATCCTATGAATCTTTCTTCTTCCTCTTCCCTACCCTCATTCCCCGCTAGCTCTCTCAACCTTTGAAGGTGTTTGAGGGCTTGGGACTGAGGCCGGGGATG
This sequence comes from Adiantum capillus-veneris, assembly GCF_014529385.1. Lineage (NCBI taxonomy): Eukaryota > Viridiplantae > Streptophyta > Polypodiopsida > Polypodiales > Pteridaceae > Adiantum > Adiantum capillus-veneris. The sequence continues at coordinate 7,476,652 of NC_140938.1, forward strand.
GTTAATGCTTTTACAAAGATTATGTTATGCTCGTGATGCATGAAGCTTTCCATCTTCATTGCATCACCTAGGTCACAACGAACACAAAGATTGTATTGTACCAAGTCTCTCTTTGGATGGGAGAATTTATAATACAAAAGTCTACTGGAGGGGGGAACGGATCCACATAAATCCATTCCTCCCTTGTTGTCAAGTTCTCTAACTCTCTCTCTTTAAAAAGTATTGTTCATGCCAAGTTTATTAAATATATGGTTATGTTGCTACCACTAATTAAGTTCACCCTCTATGTTCTCTAAGTAGTCTCATGAAAATTCTGACTCTAATTCTCTTAATTTCTCTATCGTCAAAGTTCTTAGGCCATTTTCATTACATTGGTATCAGAGATATTGGCTTCTCTTTTCTTGCTTAAGAAGAGAGGTCCTTAAGCTGTCCATGAAAGGTTGCCATGTTCACTGCAATAGGGTAAGTGGGACATGGATCTATTATCTTGGTTGAGAAGGACTTAGTTCAAGGTACACAGTTGGGAACTATAGTCTTAATAATGGAGCCTCTTGGGGTTTGCCTTTGGCTTAACCATTATTGAGCTACGAGAAAGCTCAATAAGAACCATAATCAACGAGCAATGTTCGACCCTCTCCACTAGTCTTTGCAATCAGCAGTGTCTAAACCATGGGTGTGGCTGCTTGAGAAATAATTTTCAAAGGTAAAGAAGAGTAGCGACTAAGGTTTTTGAGGGACCAAAGCACAAAGTAATGTATACATAATTTTAATTAGCATGATCGACAATAACCAAGCCTGAGTAGAATGAACATTGATAACTTTGATTTTGCACGTGAAGGTGCTAATGATGATGCCCCCATGTTTGTTAATTACCTTGTTATACTAGGTTGCAACAAGATATGTGAAACCCTTCTTTGCAAGCCGAAGTTACTCAACAAATTTGTGCTTATGGGATTTCCCTTCCTCTCCAAGAGGAGAGAGAGCTTAGGAGGCCTCTTGATGAGACAAACGAAAGAAGATTCTCTCCCATAAGAGAGGAGGAATCCAAAGAACGAGAAAGAAGTGAATCCCTAAGTTCCTCTGAAGATGTGGCTCCATGAAGTCGACAATCTAGACGGTCGCCAACTCCTCCCAATAGGAAACGGTCAATCGATAGTCTTTCTCCTTGTCACTCCGAAAGGGAAGAGAGGAAACAAAGGAAGAAAAAGGCAAGAAAGAGGTCACCCTCTTCTCCTTCTTCTTCACCTTCCTCCTCTTTCGATAAAAGCAATAGCTATTCTCCTAGAGAATACAAGAGGAGAGGACATTGCAAACTTACCCTGCATGGCAAAGGTCCCAAAAGATCAAGAAGTTCAAAGAGGGAGGAAAGAGTATCTCTTTTCTCACCTTTGGTGCTACCGACAAAGTATTGGTGTGCGCGTATGTCGCACGTGTCAATGCAAGGAACTTGCTGATACACCGTGTGCGAGCCACAAATGGCTCCAAGAACACAACAAGCCTAAACTAGTAAGCTCAAAGAAGGTGATGGTGTGTCACTCACCGCTCTACGCTTGCTTCGTGGAGGATTCCTCGCCGCGAAGAAGGAGCCGTTGCTTCGCCACGCTCAACCGCTTCGTCGCCGCCATGCCGTCGTCGCAATGCTCGATCGCACACACTCTCTCTCTCTCTCTCTCTCTCTCTCTCTCTCTCTCTCACACACACACACACACATACACACATACACAAGGAGATGAAGAAGAAGAAGATGGAGATGGAGCAAGAGCACTCTTCTATTGCACAAATGAGAGAATGAGTGAATTTTAGGTTTAGTTGACTTTTATATGAGCTCACCCCATTCACACTTGGGCGCCCATGCTTAGCCAACTAATCCCTTGAATGTTCCAGTTAGAGTGCACCTCTCATCGGCGATCACTCTTACCCTTTTCCTATTGGACCAACAAGCCCGGTACCTAACTCTACCAAATAAATAATACAATGTCCGCCGCAGGTTACAACGTCCGTCGTAGGTGATGGGGTGTCCGTGAGCCGTGAGGGTTAACATGCCCCCCTTCCTGATGTAGATTCCGTCCTCAGAAGCTATTGAGTTGAAGCTCGTTCGTCGAGGTGGAAGAGCATTTGAGATGAATGTCCTTAGCCTTCTTCAGTCACTGCAAAATCAAACAACATTGGCACAGTAATTGCATTCTCATATAGAATTAAAAAGCATATGCATTTGTAGGCAGACAATTTGATTGGTAACAGAATTTTAAACCATTTGTCAGCAATAAACATTAAATTGCAATATAATCAAATGCATAAACAGATGTAAAGGTAAAAAATTAAACAAGTCTGGGGTCGCTAATTTAACGGTCGAAAGGCACTAGAGATCGACTATTAATACCATGGGTAAGCTTCTTAATTTTCTCTGGTCAATTAAGTTGTTTAATCGCGAGAGCCAAGTCTTTCATGTTCGAGGGCTGACTAGAGGCTATACCTAGAAGACCTTGTAGTTAAGCTACGATAAAAGGAATTGCTCATGAAATCATCGCCTGACTTATTTCCTTTTCTTTGACCCCCCAAAGTCTTTTCACACTAATTCAATTTTGATGTGTGTGCTTATTTTGTATGCCTTGGGTTTTTTGCTTTTCAAGGAAAAGCGCCCACACTGGGAACCTCTAGGGCTCTAGTACCATAGGCGATACATGTGAGTGAAGTATCCAATCAAGCTGAGATTTCTCTTTCAGCTTAAGATTTTACATTGTGGCACTTTGATTTTTTGTTTGTTCATTTTTAGCATTTTAATTTTGTAACTTTGGGAGGTCATATAACACTGTTACCCCTCTCCAGGCTCATCACACTAGTAAACTCCCTTTATAATACTTAAGCTAAAGGTCAATAGGATCAAGCCCACTAGAAAGCCCTAGTACATTTCACACAATGCTGCCTAAATCGGATTAAGAACCTAAGTAACCATTGATTATTATGAAGGCATTCCCCATGGTATTAAGAGAAGATCTCTAACACCTAACTTGGTCAAAGTAGCTTAGTCGGACTGCTTGATTTTTAAATCTAGACAAGTGATTATGACAAAAAATTCATTGAATTTAATGTTTGGTACTAAGCAAATGCGCTAAATATTATGCTACCAATCACAATCAAAGCAGACAAACATGGATGCAAAAAGATAATGGGCCATGCTAATGGACAAGAAACACCTGTTTGTGTCGATGGTCACGCTTGATTTGAAGTGTGAATGAGAGAAAGATCCCATGAAGGTCCAAATCCTAACAACAGCAACACGTTCTTGTACACACTAAGAAACACAAAGAATACCTCTAGGAGGCACATCAGTGGGAAAAGGTACCAACAATTATTGAGCACAACAAAAAAAAACATAACGAATCCTAACCTAATTATTTGCACCCCCCCTAGAAAGTCAAGGAAATAGGATATTGTAGAGATTGGGGGGAAACCCTAAGGTTAAACCCCTATCCTCGTCGTCGAGATAAACAAAGTCATCATCCATGAGACCATATGTGCCATCCGTGTAGTCATGTAAATCTTCTTCTTCATCATAGGTACCCATGTTTACTAAGAAGGTCACTAGACACCTATAGTCATCTTGGTCAAAAGGATAGGCTTGTGCAATGGGAGAAACACTCTCTACTAAGTATAGATCAGTCGTGGTCAAGAGACGTGTCATCCACTCTAACTCCTCAAAATTCCTCTCACATGCTAGCGTACTTACCAAATCCCATTCACATGCAAGCACCGGAAAGACCATGTGAAACATTTGTGAAAAGTAACGAGGGTACCTCTCACCCAAGGCAGGAGTGGATGACTCTAGCGTACTAGCCATATCTGTACACGCAAATAGATGATGGTTAGAGTGCAAATATTACAAGGGTCGTATTCTTGTGCATAATGTGTTTTTATGATTTTGTGTTATGGCTCTTGCTCTTTTACTTTTTAATCTTGTTTTTGTGAGTATAAGGCTTTATATATACATTCCCTAAGATTGGAGATTAAGAGGTCAGGGAGAAAGGTTGAGAGGAAAGCAAGTGAATAATGGATGTCAACAAACACTCCCCCCTTCCTTGGGTAGATCATACCGTTTGAAATGATGTCGTCACCCTTTGAAACCAGTTGTTCCAAGTTGTTATAGGTGAAGGCTTTAACCAATAGTTTTCGACCGCTCTATGTGTTTCATCTAGTTGCAAGGGTGGTAAGGTACTCTCCCATGATTTTATTTGCAACATCGTTGTAGGTGGTGAACTTACAACGGGAGGTGTAAACTCTTTCTTGCTTGTATGGATATGTACAATGGTAGGTGGAGGTTGTGTCGAAGCTTCTATTTCCATATAGGAACTACATGAAGAGAAAGAAGCTTCATTTGCTTTCCCTGTTCGTGAGCTAGGTGGAACAAATCGTTCTTTCTTTGGTACCCAAACTAGCTCTAGAGCGGGTGTGTCGCATTCCGTGATTTTTTCCTTTCCACGATCTTCAATTTGTTTTGGAGCCACAGGATTGAGCTCACATGGGCCCGGTGACAAGTAAGAGCACAATTTACGTTTTGGCACCCAAATTTGATCACTTCCTTCATAGTATCCTTGGGCTTCCAATAGTTTTTTAGGAATCCAACGCAACATTTCTTTACATTTCTTGGGGCGAATGGGACGTCTCTTACCAGGCTCTTGTCTTTTAACACTAGCTATGGTCGCTAAAGAAGCTTTAGGGACCCACTTGTATGTTTTCTTTGTTATATGGGGATGGGTCTTGTATGTCTCAAGCTTTATTTCAGCTACATCAGTTGAAGCTCTAGAGAGTTGGGCTATGGGGACATATGGTTCAACCTCTTGGACATGCAATGTTTTGGGTTTTATTTCCTTAAGAGGAAATATCTCAGGGACTATGGCTTGCGTGGCAGGGCTAAGAGTTGGTTTCTGTGTTGTGACACCCCCTGTCCCCCAATCAGGTGGCTATCATCCACGTGCATCCTAGGTTTATATTACCCTCCATAGTTTCAACAGGCATGACCAAAAAGTCTTGAGCTACAACCCCATTGTCATAACTGACAGAAGTGTGCCAGATTCCAAAAATTGCAGTTTTTTTCTTGTTGACACCCTTGACTTGGATAATACTCTCAGATAGAGGTGGCTTCCCTAACTGACACCACACCCCATATGATAGCAGATTATATTTAGCACCCGTGTCCAATAAGGCGTTATATAGCACTTTTCCATAGGTGCTATTTAGCTCAATAGAGTATCGTAGAGGTGTGTCATAGTCCAACCAATCCTCGTCGATTTCAACGTGGAATGCATGTGTGACTCCAAGGTTAGCCTCTCGTTTTTGTGTTATACGTTGTTGTCGCTCCTTAGCCTCAGCTTGAGCTTGTATCTTCTTCAATTCTATTTGTGCCTTGGCTTCCTTTTTTGTATGGATGGCACGCAACTCCTCTTGGCTTAAAGGATCATAGTATCTTTTAAATTTGCTCCCATTTAGGAATCCAATGGTTTCAACTCCATCAAGAGTCTCCACACGAATGGTTCCTTGTGGGGTGATCTCACATACTCTATATGGTCCTTTTCCCGCATATTTCAACTTTTTCTTTTCGTTACGCACTCCATACATAAGGACTTTATCACCAACATTGATATATTTGTTCTTTAGATGATGGTCAAACCATTTCTTCCTCCTATCTTTCTCCACAAGTGCATTTTGCACAGCTAATTGCCTCTCTTCATCTAGCCTTTCAAGGATATATAATCGCTCAACTAAGGGGTTACCATCCCAACCTTCTTGAGAAGCTACTCGAAGACTAGGAACGACAAACTCCCATGGCATAACCGCTTCGTGGCCATACACCATCTTGAATGGTGTGAAGTTAATGGCAACTTTATACATAGTACGATAAGCCCATAGAGCTGATGTAAGCTTTAAATCCCAATCTGTGCGATGAGCTTCCACCGTTTTGGTTAAGATAGAGATTAAGGTCTTATTGGTGCTCTCAGCTTGGCCATTTGCTTGTGGATAATAAGGTATGGATTTATGGTGAGCTATCATAAAGTTGGTAGTGAGTTCTTTTATTACTCCATTTATAAAATAAATACCATTGTCACTCACAATCTCAAAGGGACAACCAAATCTTGTAATAATGTTCTCAAAGAGAAACTTGGCAGTTGACCTCGCATAGGCCTTATGTGTTGCCCTGGCTTCCGTCCACTTTGTCACATAGTCAGTGGCAACGATAATATATCGAGATTGAGTGCTACGAGCTGTCATACTAATTGGGCCTACAAAGTCCAAACCCCATTTTTCAAATGGTTGAGTCACTTTAACAGGATGTAAGGGCATCCTATCCTTTTGTTGTGTGATTTGTAACGTTGGCATTCATCACATCCTTTTGCAAAAAGTGATGCATCCTTAAATAAGGTTGGTCACCAATAGCCTGATTGCAACACCTTTCTAGCTGTTAGTTCCCCTGAGAAATGTCCTCCGGCTATACCCATGTGGGCTTCTTGCAGTATGTATAAATACTCATCCTCACGGGCACAACGTCTAAGAATATCATCCTTCCCTAGCCTGTAGAGAGTTCCCGCAATGAGAGAGTAAGGTTCACATTCTTTTAACAATTTTCGAGCTCTGTCTTTACGAAGCTCTTTGGGTGGAAAACCATTAACTATAGAAAGTTCACAATCTTCTCACTCCATTCAGGTATGGTTTCGAGTAGGAATAGAGAAGTATAAGGCAATTCATCATCGACTCCAGTAGGGGCTTCACCATTGGGTATACGAGACAAATGATCAGCCATGACATGTCTTTTACCACGTCTCACCACAACGGTAAAATCAAACTCAAGAAGAATTAACAACCATCGTGTAATTCTTCTCGTGGAACAAGGTTTATTTATTAGATACAACACGGCTTGATGATCAACATAGAACACAAACTTGTTGGCCAAAAGGTAGTAGAGAAATTTCTTCACTGCATATATCATACCTAAACCTTCTCGCTCTGTGGTGGTGTAGTTTCTTTCGGCATCATTCAATCGACGACTTGCAAAGCTAATGGGGTAGTCCAGTTTATGTTCTCCTGGTTGAGCTAGAACAAACCCAATAGCAAAGTTCGATGCATCAATATGCACATGAAAAATTACATTCCAATCGGGCACTCGTAGAATAGGAGCACTAGTCAAGGTCTTTTTCAATGACTCATAAGCATGGTCACACTCCGCAGTCCATTGGAACTCAATAAGAAGCTTGTACAAAGGACGAGCTCTCTCGGCAAAGTTTAAAATAAACCGTCGGTAATAACCAACATGGCCCATGAACCTTTGAACTCCTTTATAATTTGTAGGTGGTGGCAATTCCGCAATGGCTTTAATTTTGCCCTCATCTGTGGAAATCCCATTTTTGGACACTATATGCCCTAAAATGACTCCATGTTTAACCCAAAATTGGCATTTGAAAGGGTTTAAGGAGATGCAATACAATCTACACTTCCCAAACACTTTTCGTAAGCATGATAGATGTTCTTTCCAAGAGGAATAAACACAAAGGTCATCTAAGAAAGCTTCACAAAACTCCCTCAAATATTCTCTAAAAGCAGTGTTTATTAATCTTTGAAAGGTAGCCGGGGCATTGGTTAAGCCAAAAGCCATAACACGAAATGCGAACACTCCAAATTCGGTTATAAAGGCTGTTTTAGCTCGGTCCTCTAGCGCAATTGTGATTTGATTGTAGCCAGAGTACCCATCTAAAAAGCTATAAGCTTCCTTCCTTGCAACTCTTTCAAGCACATGTTCTGAATATGGCAAGGGGTAATGGTCCCTCCTAGTGGCGGCATTGACCTTCTTGAGATCCACGCACACTCTGAGTTTCCCATTCTTTTTTGGCACAATCACTATTGGAGACACCCATTCTGAGTGCTCAATAGGGTATATGAATCCGCATTCCACAAGCTTTTCAATCTCTTCTTGAACGATTTTTGCATATTTAGGATTCATTGGGTAGGGTCGTTGTTGAACTGGTTTAGCCATGCTATTCATGGGGATTGTGTGTTGCACCATGGAAGGTGGAACACCTTTCATATCATGATAAGTCCAGGCAAATATATCCCTGAATTCCTTGAGACGTTCTTTAAGTACACACTCCTCAGTCTTGGTCAGATCTTGGGCAATGAAAACAGGTTTAGACTCTTCTCCTGGGTATGCTAACTCTATTTCCTTAACTATTGCTAGACCGTCATAGACTCCATTGCTCCCATCGATAAGTTTTCTTTGAGCCTTTGTATACACAACCTTACGTTCCTCTGTGGTATAGGATTTGAAATGTTCAGGTGCAGGGTGTAAGTCTATGGGGTCCTGTTGTTCTGTGGACTATGATTTAACTTCTGATTCCTTTTGTTGTTGAGCTAACTCTCGATTTTGTCGTCTTCTTACGGTACGGCTCAACTTTGGATTCTTTGTAGCCTCTAGTTGTGCGATGTCAATGGGTTGTGGACTACACCACATAACTCTTTGAAGGTATTCACCCCAGTTATCTACCAACTTTCGATGAGCATCACATGCCCCTATATAATTAAGCCATTCTTCGGTAGATTTCTTTTCACTTATTCTAGGCACATTTGCTCGATATCATCGCCTCTTATATCTCCTACTCTTCTTGTTTAATTCTTGATTACGACCGATCTCTAGTGAAGAGTCACTAGATGAATCACTACTTGTGTCTTCTGCTCCCTTGGATAGATTGTCATCTAGGTTACCACTGTGCCCTGAATGGTTTGTCCCCACATTTGCACTAAGATTTAACTCAGATTATTCATCCTCAGAGTCAATTTCAATTGATGATTCTGACCCCAAATCGTGTGGGTTATAGTCTTGTGAGGCGCTACTGGTTCCAATGCCAGTCAAACTTTCATCTTGTAGATCATCAGAAGCTATATGCATTGCTTCTAGTATATTTAAGGGTACCAATGGTGGTATTTCATCCCCCTCAGGCGTTACCCAGGTCGTCCCCCTATTTCCCCAAGTGTCTATGGTTGCTGCTAGGTGGATCCAATCCACATTGTCTGACTCAGTCATCCCAGGTAGTACATCCATATAAGGAGAATCTTCCCCAACATCAGTGTCCGCTTTACACGTGTAACAATACTGCAATGGGGCCGAGTGAACTGTGGTGTCAGATCTATGATCAATTATAAACCTGTTTCCTAGAGGATGTGCTCGAACCATCACAAGATCCACTCGAATGACAGAATCTTGGAACTACAGGTAGACATGGTTTTTGGACCAGTCATGCACCATTTTTGCTTCCCTCATGAAAGGACATCCTAAGATCATCTCCGATGCCATAGTGTGTTTGGAGAAATCCATAACAATAAAGGTAATCCTTATTTTATGTCCAAAGAACTTGAACTTGAGATCTTCTAGCATCCCAATAGGTTTAATGATAGACCCATTTGGACATAAAATAAGGATTACCTTTATTGTTATGGATAGGTTTAACCAGTCATGCACCATTTTTGCTTCCCTCATGAAAGGACGTCCTCAGATCATCTCCGATGCCATAGTGTGTTTGGAGAAATCCATAACAATAAAGGTAATCCTTATTTTATGTCCAAAGACCTTGATCTTGAGATCTTCTAGCATCCCAATTATAAACCTATTTCCTAGAGGATGTGCTCGAACCATCACAAGATCCACTCGAATGACAAAATCTTGGAACTGCAGGTAGACATGGTTTTTGGACCAGTCATGCACCATTTTTGCTTCCCTCATGAAAGGACGTCCTAAGATCATCTCCGATGCCATAGTGTGTTTGGAGAAATCCATAACAATAAAGGTAATCCTTATTTCATGTCCAAAGACCTTGATCTTGAGATCTTCTAGCATCCCAATAGGTTTAACGATAGACCCATTGGCCATTTTCACTACTATGGTTGTGGTCGCAAGGTGAGGTCTTTCCATAGTTTCCCATCAATTTTTAGTCACAATGCTAACCCCAGTGCCACCATCAAGGATTCCCTTCACAGTTAATCCCTTAGTAGTGATTGGTATGGTCGCATTGGATTCATCACCCTCAAAGTATTGTCCCAACTTGTTAACAGGTATTTCTATAACAAGGTTCTCATCTAGGTTGGGTTGTGGATCTAAGTGTTCCTCCTCTATTGGCATCTCCCCAGCTCCATCCATCTGGGCAAATTGTGGTAGCCCAAACTTTAGTTCTCCATTGAGGAAGGCTCGAAAGAGTTGAGACTAGCTCAGGGTCTTTATATAGTTTGGACATGATGGTGGTTCTAACTTCTGAAGACATGAAATCCATCAATTTGGCAATGTTTAACGACACCTTTTGGACTTCAGTCCCTTGACGTGGGGAAGATGGGATCTCCATTTCTTCGATAGGATCAAGTAGTCCCTCTGTAAACATTCTTTCCATCAAGAAGTGAGTACGCCCACTTTCCCATGGCTTTAAGTCACTTTCTTCTTGGATGACACTAGGTATGTCCAAGGGTCTATGGACTTGGTGAGGTTGTTGTTGCGTAGGGAACACGGTGTCTATAATCTGGATCTTCCTAGGTGCTGGTTCTAGATCCCTTTGGGTATCTTCTACCAAACTCCTTAATTGCTTGACTCGCTCAATCTCCTCTGTAGGGTTTGGGTAAGTTCCTATCTTCTTTTTGGATCCTGGCCATTGTGGCTCATGAAGATCTTCCTTGTTGGTTTCTATGTTAGTGGTCGTTTTGGTCTCCATGGTTTCACCTGAATCAGAATCTTCTTCAGCATCATTCATATATACGGGGTCATCACCAGTCCCTATGTTGGTCTTTGAACTGGGGTCTGACTTCATTGCTTTTGCGATCTCTTTCTTCGTGTTTTCTTCTTTTTCTGAGATTGGGCAATTGATGCCGTGTCTCTTTCCTCAAGAATATAATTTTGTTTTTGGAGCATCGATCGTGTGAGTACGTTTACTGGTACCACAAGTGTACTTTGTGATGGCTCCTCGGTAACTTCAATCAAGTTTAATGGCGTAATCTTCGGTGCATTTGGATTATTTGGACATTGGGCAATCAAATGATCTATGCCACATCGATTACACATGAGTATTGGCATTGTAGACGTGCTCGCTTGATTGGTTTGCATTAGTGTGGCGTTCTTTTGTAGCCTAATAGGACACTCGGCTACACGATGTGGGCCTCCACACTCATAGCATTGAAGAGGTGGTCTCTTAGCAGTGTAATTGATATTTTGGCCTCTTGCCGTAAGAGCAGCTACTTGATATACAGGTTTGACTTGTCCCCAATAGTCCTCCATGTAGTATTGTGAACTTTCTTCAAGCACATCCATCCCATAGGCGATATTAGGATCTATATCTTCCTCACAGCCTTCCAAACAAGAAATAGATGACTCACAACCCACTTGATTCACAGAAGTGATTCTCGGATGTGGTGGTTGCGTTCCTAGCATTGGAGGTGGTAAGGGTGTTGTTTGAACAACATTTTGGGCCCTAGGGACCATGTGTTGTGCTGTTTGTTCAAGAGGTGGGGCCGGCATCAATGTAGGAACTCGCGGTGTGTCTGTCCATGCTAAGGTTGGTCTATTGGCCATTGTGCACTTAAATACTATGCAATCCTTAGCTTGATAACCATACCTCCCACAGGCATTGCAGTTCCCATTGAATTTTACTCTAAAAGTAGGGCATTCACTGGTACTATGCAGTCCATAGCATATTGAGCACCATTGATGCTCCCTTCTTGGATACATATGATTGTTTTTTGGAGCACGATTGTCTCTAAGACTCTCTTGAATAGCCTTGGTGAGATCTGCTAAAGTCATCTCAAATATCTTTGGCTCCTTAGCAATAGGCTTTAGGTCATTTCCTTGAATCATTAAATTATCCTCCAATTGGATTGCATTGGTGGTGACTGCTTTCCAAGTGGTGATACCTCTAATGACTAGGCCATTGTAGATATCCTCATGTCGTAACCCCCTAATGAATCTATCAAGCAATTGGTTATTGTTGAAGCGCTCATTTGGATTACATCGAGAATTCAAATGCTTCAAGTGACTAATAAAGTCTCTCACCGACTCTCCTTCCTCTCGTTGGGCTTTCTGGAGCTGAGAGGCTACACCCCAAAGTACTCCCTCTCGTATGTATTCTTTTAAGGGCAGTCTCCTAAAAGTAGGGTAAATCGTTTTTTTCTTCCACCCTTAGGGTTCTATACCAATCCCCAGCCTTTCCACTTAAGGTTAGGCTTAAAGCATTGCTCTTATGTAGGTCATTGTGTTCTCCTAGAGAATCGCATATTTGTTCAAACACTTCGATATGCTTTCTCACATCCCCGTCTCCACTAAATTTTTGTGTGAGCTTGGCTATTTGTACCGCCTTACTTCTAGGCTCTCTATCAGACGTGTTACGCATATTCTCAGCAATAGATCGACCAATAGCTTGAGCAAATGTTGCCAAGTCACCTAAGTGAGCACGCACCGTGGGTGGAGGTGCTCCAGAGACTACATGTGGAGTAGGTATTGGCATTGGGCTTGGCGCATAGGAAGCCCTTGGGTTCCACGTTGGGTACGATGTTGTGCCATGTGGTGGTCCATAGTTCATATGGGTGGCCCTAGGCATAGCAGACGTCGGATGTGACATGCTAATGCTAGCCGGTATAGTCCCATGGAAATAAGAACTTGTGTATTGTGGTTGTGGAGCATAGGTAGTTGAAACAATGGGAGGGGTAGGGACTACATGAGTATGATGACCCATAGGTGCATACGATTGGTACACACTTGTAGGTACTGTTGCAGGCATTGAGCTACCATGTAGTGGTGCTTTACTAACAAATGAGGTCCATGGCGTGTTTCTTGGCATGTCCATCATTGGGGTAGGCATGGTAGCCGTGGTGTCATCAAGGGGAAGATGAGCTAGACTTGGAAAGGTGAAGCTATCACTTGTGGGCTCAGATTGCACTGAGACCCCTGGAGAAACAACATATGGGGGATCCATCGGACTTACCGAGGGAGTCTCCATTTGCGATAAGGTCGGTTGTTTAGCCTTCCCTGTATCCAAGAATCTCATGAGACCCGTTGAAGGCATGTTGATCCCTTTGTTCAGTCTCTCTAACTCAATGACCCTATGGATGACTTCACGAACTCTTTGTTGTTGATCCTCTACACTAGTAGCACCCATTGTGGATTGTAGGACATCTAACCAACCCACATGATAGGTGTGACCTGTGTATAGGTCGGTCAGAGTCTCTGTTTGTAATTCGTACTCCCAGTTCTCATTTAAGAACACTCCATCTAGGATTGAGGTGCTAGGGATGTCCCTTGAGCTAGATGCAATGTTGCTTTCTAGAGGTTGCCCTTTAGCAGTTGCTAAGTCAGGAGCACTTGATTGCTCTCTTAGCAAGGATATTGACATAGGGGCTTTCTCTTTTAACTCTCTTCGTTGCTCCGCCTTACGTAAGCTCTCGACTTCCTTTTCCCTCGTTGCAAGGATATATTGCTCAACCTCTCGCACTTCGGCAAGGCTTCTACCATCGGGTAATATGACCTCGGAGGGAAATAACTCTGAAGAGTCATGAGGTGCAGTGAATGAAGTATTCACGTGCACATTCTCTAACGGCATAGGCTCTACGTTGGTCACGAATGGAGAATTTACTTCCCCACCCCCCTCATTTACATCATTAGCTCCATGTTCGGAGCGAGTGGCTCTACTAAAGGTTTCCTTCAGGCGGCTAAGCACACTCGGCCCGGACCGAGGACCCATGGCATGCATGTCTTGGCTCGAGCTATCGCAATTAGGCATTGGAAAACCCTCCATGACATCGTAGTCAGAGGAAGAGTCACTAGCCGCTATGTTCGGGTCTTGGTTTGTACTACCTTGGGTCCCCGCCGAGGGTTTAGAACCTAAAGTAGGTGGATATTGAGAACTCGCGTAAGTCAAAATTCTCTCTAGTTGCTCCGTCTCTAGCACACGACCGGAGTGCAGATGCATGTGCCTTTGGCACCCTACAAACGTCGGCGAATAACCTCGAAGGTTAACCGCTTACCTTTTTTAAGCATCCGTTTTCACTCGTGTTTTTACGTTTTCAATGTTTTTTTAATGTTTGATTTTTTTGATTAAAGTGTGTGATAGCTCAAAATGAGCGTATCACTTAGAGGGTTGCTGTGTGCTTTACAACACAATTTTCGGGCATCAGAAGTTCCGTTGGTCCTCAAAAAGTTGATTTTTAGCTACGTGTGAAGCTAAAATTCGTTTTTTTTAAAGGCGTCTGAGGCCTAGGCCTGAGCGTGAGCTTGGGCTTGGGTCTGGGCTTGGGTCAGGGAGATATTCCCGATCCCGATCCTACCATTTTTTATTTTTATTTTTTAAATTATAAGGATAAGGTCGCCGCGGCCTGCATGAGAGCACACACACACACTCTATCTACCTACTTCTAATTAATACACCTACTGTTACACACTAACACACTCTATTAACTCTCACAGATCCACTTCCTACTTACTGTACACAGAAAACTAACTACCTTAATACACAGAGAATAAACACAGTACCTTTGAAAACTCCATTAACAAAGAAAACTAACAACCTTAATACACACAGAATAAACATAGTACCTTTGAAAACTCCATTAACAAAGAAAACACACAGTATAACACCAAATCCCTCTTCTCAACACACACACCCTCCTTCCTTACCTTTCCTACAATAGAAATTTCACCACGGAGAAGCACAGAGTGCTACTCGAGCTTAATGTATGGCATTCCCCGGCAACGGCGCCAAAAATGTGTACGTATGTCGCATGTGTCAATGCAAGGAACTTGCCGATACACCGTGTGCGAGCCACAAATGGCTCCAAGCACACAACAAGCCTAAACTAGTAAGCTCAAAGAAGGCGATGGTGTGTCACTCACCGCTCTATGTTTGCTTCGTGGAGGATTCCTCGCCGCGAAGAAGAAGGAGCCGCCGCTTCTCCACGCTCAACCGCTTCGCCGCCGCCGTGCCGTCGTCACAATGCTCTCTCTCTCTCTCTCTCTCTCTCTCTCTCTCTCTCTCTCTCTCTCTCTCTCTCTCTCTCTCGCTCCCTCCCTCTCTCTCTCACGCATACACACACACACACACACACAAGGAGATGAAGAAGAAGAAGATGGAGATGGAGCAAGAGCACTCTTCTATTGCACAAATGAGAGAATGAGTGAATTTTAGGTTTAGTTGAATTTTATATGAGCTCACCCCATTCACACTTGGGCACCCATGCTTAGCCAACTAATCCCTTGAATGTTCCAGTTAGAGTGCGCCTCTCATCGGCGATCACTCTTACCCTTTTTCTATTGGACCGACAAGCCTGGTACCTGACTCTACCAAATAAATAATACAATGTCCGCCGTAGGTTACAATGTCCGTCGTAGGTGATAGGGTGTCCGTGAGCCGTGAGGGTTAACAATTGGCCTTCATCCAACAATTTGATGTGGCCTTTGGAGACGAGGGCTTCACGGAGTCCTCCAAGCTACACCATGTAGCTAAGCAATTCTAGAAATTTGCTCGTCAATGGTGGGCTAGCCTTCATGGCAACAGTGAAGCAAAGACATGGAAAACTCTACAAGTATCCATCATGAAGCAATTCCTTGCAAGCGATGCAAAGGACAAAGTGCTTACCGAATGGTAGAGTTTGAAGTTGCTCTCCAACGAGTCTATCCACAAATATGTGGACAAGTTTTGGGATTTACATCTCAAGGATACTGTCTTTCAAAAGATAGACTTCGTTGAGCAAAAAAGAGATGGCTGAGTATGTCAACTCCCAACGGCCTGTGGTTCTATCACCGAAGTAATCCACCACATGATGGTTGCTTCGAGCATCAACTTTCAAAAAGGGGCTAGAAGGAATGCCAAGCCCATGGAAAGCAAAGTCAAAAGTGATGCAAAGGGAAAAAACAACGGCCAAAATTCTTCCCAAGGCAATTCTAACAACAACAACAACAATTGGTTCAAGGAGAAGGGAGTTTACAAAGGTAAAAATAAACTCTCTCCTGAAGATCTTGAAGCTTTTTGTAAGGACCACAAATGTTTCAAGTGTGGGGAGCAAGGACATGGCTATTGTTCTTGCCCCGAGAGAAATGCCTGCAATGAGACTCCTAGAGCTTCCACGATCGAAGCTCCAAAAGAGGATGCTCATTGCAAAGGATCACCTCTCTCCTATTCTTGGGGAAAGGTAAGGGATCATGATGCCTTCATCTTGTTTGACCCTGGATCTACTCACAACTTCATATCAATAGAGTTGGCCACTAAGCTGGGCATTCAAGCTTTCAAGATGGGAGATACTATAACTGCCGATGGAGCTTTCAAGGGACAACAAGCCTCCTTTACTCCCTTGATTGGGAAGTTGAGGCTTCATGTCCAAAGCTACATCAACAAAGAAGACTTTTTCATCTCTCCTCTCCAACATGAGGATGTTATCCTAGGGGCACCATGGTTCAACCGCATGGCTGCCAACATGAAGTTCCCTGAAGGAAGAATCTACTTCATCTACAAAGAGAAGAGAATGTATATAGATGCTAATGAGTTCGGTCATACTTTACTACTTGTAAATTCACCTGCCTTTGATAAGTCGATGAAAAGCTCAGTTTTTGCGTACATGATTTTTGTCAAAGAGTCTCTAAATGATGCTAATGTTTTAACAAAGCAAAGTGTTAGGAATCAAGAAGAATTAGATGTCTAATTTTCTAAATGTATTCCAATATGTGTTCATAGATGATATACCTATGGACTTACCTCCAAAATGAGGGGATGATGACCATCAAATTGAACTCCTACCAGGAAGCTCACCGCCTAACAAGCCTCCTTATCAAGTTTCCCAAGCTCAACAAGAGGAGATCATGAGGAAAGTGCAAGAATTGGTATACAAAGGAGCTCCTCTCCCTTTTGTTCTCCAATCCATTTAGTGCAAAAGAAAGATGGTACATAACGCATGTGTGGACTATTGAGCGCTAAACCATATCACTATCAAAAATAGATTTTTTGTACCACAAGTAAAAGATCTGTATGATAAGCTACAAGGTTCGACCTACTTCAACAGGACTGACCTTAAAAGTGCCTATCATCAAATAAGGATAGTGAATGAAGATATCCTAAATACCGTGTTCCGTACAACGTTTAGTCTTTATGAATATCTAGTCATGCCTTTTGGCTTGACTAATGCACCGACCACATTGAATCATTTGATGGAGAAAATATTTTGACCCTACCGTAGATTCACTAGTTGATGATATCATCATCTACTCCAAGTCTTTGGAGGAGCACAAGCAACATCTCCAGGTAGTTTTTCAAGCTTTGAGGGAGAACAAGCTTATTATCACTAAACAGAAGAGTGGATTTTTCCTTCAAGAGATTCAATAATTAGGTCATATTATCTCTCAAGATGGTATCCATATGGATCCATCAAAGTTGGAGGTAATAAAAGCATGGCCTAATCCAAGGAATCTACATGAGCTAAGAAGCTTTATTGGTATGTGTGCATACTATAGACGTTTCATAGCCAAATTTTCTTAAATAATTGGACCATTGCATGACTTAACAAAGAAGAACGTTAAGTACTCATGGGCTGCTAAAGAGAAAAATTCTTTTGACAAGCTCAAAGAGAAGCTTACCTCCCAACCAGTCCTTATGCTTTCGAATCTTGCAAAGCCATTTGAGATCCAATGTGATGCTTGTGGTGATTGCCTTGGAGCAGTTTTGCTTCAAGAAGGGCATGCCATAGCATATGAGAGCTAAAGGCTCAATGCCGATGAACGAGTCTTGGGCATATATGAAAAAGAGCTTTTAGCTATTCTACATGCCCTAGACACATGGAAGCACTATCTATGGGGACTCCATTTATTTTGCAAACAGACCACCAAAGTCTCAAGTACTTCATGACGCAAACCAAGCTTTTTGGCAAACAAATGAGGTAGAAAATTTTCTTTTGCAATTTTATTTTCATATTGCTCACATTGCTGGTAAGCATAATCAAGTTGCTGATGCACTTTCACGACGATGAAGAGTTAATGTGGTGTCTATAGCAACTCACAATGATCTATCTTCTATAATAGATGAGTATGCTACTGACCCCGACTTTAGAGACATAATGTCAGCCCTTGAATTGGCGAAGAAAGAAGAACCATTCACCTTGTAGGATGGTTATCCTCTCCATGGAAATAGCCTATGTATTACCCATTCCCTTCGTGAGAAACTCATGTATGAATCCCATGTTCCTCCCTATGCGGGCCATAGAGATATTCAACCTACTCTTTGAGGAGTAGAGACGTACTTCTATTGGCCTACCATGAAAGTAGACATACAAGAGTATGTTTCAAAATGTGTGGTATGCCAAAAGACCAAGTATGATAGAGGGAAGCAACTTGGATTACTCCAGCCATTGCCAATCCCTAATTCACCATGGGAGAGTATATCCATGGATATTATCTTTGGATTACTGTTTGGAGGTGATAACAACATACAAGTGCCCACCTAGCCAAGGCGCCCGTTGGGTCATCCGGCCAAAGTTTTGATGTGGTCACATTATTTTTCCGATGTTTAATACATCAAACCCTGTAAAAACCTAACGTCAATCGTCTATGTCAAGTCTGAGTCAAAGATGTAATTTCTCTAGTGATGTATGTAAAGGTCCATGAGAAGTTGGCCGCCGGCCACTTTAGAAAGCCCTAGGTATATATTACACTAAGGTTCGTGGGAAAAGGGAGATCATTTTTTGGAAGATAAGTGACTATTGCGTTACGCACAGAGAGCTACCTCTTTGCTCCAACTTGTAATCATCGCTTCTGCGGCTACGATAATCCAAATTCAGTTTTGTTTCTTGCATTGTGTTCCTCTTACTCTGCTCTTTCATTCAAGTATAAGCATTCAAGATTCGGTGAAGGTTTCAAACGCATATGCTTAGGCCTTAAATTGCTGTTTTGAATGTTTATATGCGTATTTTATGTTGTTTTGACCCTAGGAGAGGCTTTAGGGACCTAAAAATGACCCTTTAGGATCATCCGTTTACTGTCTTTGGGATGAACGATCGCGATCGTTGTACCTTCCCAGAATGCTGTGACAGTGATAGGATATGTTCCTGATAGTCCCGTGTAGCTTCCCTTCAAGTTTCGTGCGATTCCAATATGATTTGCATGGTGAACGGGCGTGATGACTGTAGAGCTGTGTAGAAGGACATAGGCAAATTACTTGGCTTTAGTGCGTTTGATTTGCTTGTAGAGTTAGTAGTTGCATCTCTTCGAGTTCACTTCATTAGGGTTGACATCCTAGTGAGTTTCCATGCCTCATCCGAGTCGCTTCCCCTATATCGATAATTTTATGTTGATTCTTGAGAGCTATGCTATGGACGTCCGTCGCGGCGACCCGCAAACATTGGCGCCGCTGCCGGGGAATGAATCTTAGGTGATGAGTGACCGAGTGCGTATTCAGAGTTTTCTTATTGTTCCAAAAGATAATTTCCATTCCATTTACATTTTAGTGAAGCATCTAGACAGGGGTTTAGTGCTTAGTGGAGTCTAGGGTCGGGGGACTGGCTAGATCTACTCTTGAGAGATATAGGGAATTGTGAGTGAGGTTGCTTTAAGAATTTTTTCTCTTCAAATTTCTTTGTATCGATTGAGTACTGATCCATCATCCGTTTTTTATCCTGTTTGTTTTGTTTGATTCATTTTCTTATGTTCTTTCATTTCTGTACTTAGGAGTAGGATAAGTAAATCACATTCTAGTCAGATTTGGGGCAAAAGATAGAGTCAAAAACACCAGAAAACCATAACTTTGACAAAAGGGCCATAAGACTCTGAAATTAGAAAATCTGACCAAACAGAGCTGAAATTGATTCAAATCACAAAGTGGTAGCACCAAACACTGGGAAATACTTGTCAGAGAGAGCCTATAAAATTTCATCAGATTTGTCCCAGGTACTACGATCGCGATCAGTGTACCTCAATGTCAGAACTGTACAAGATTTGACATGTGCCTTCCTGATAGTATTCTGAACAAGTTTTTCTAAAGCAACCACACCCAGAAACATCAAAAAACAAGAAAATCAGGCCACTTGGACAAAACCAGCTTGACAGACCCAGAAAGTGCAAAATCTTGGCTTTTAGTGATCCAAATGCAAAGTGACTTGGGGAATAGCCTTAGAACACCTGTGTCTACAAGCACACCAAAATTGGTCTGATTTGGCCTCTGTACTACGATCGCGATCGGTATACCTCAGTGCCAGAATTGTACAAGATTTGACATGTGTCTTCCTTATAGTATTCTGAACAAGTTTGTCTAAAACAACCATACCCAAAAACATCAAAAATCAAGGAAATCAGGCCACTTGGGTAAAACTAGCCTGACAGACCCAGAAACTGTAAAATCTTGACTTTTGGTGATCCAAATGCAAAAAGACTTGGGGGATAGCCTTAAAACATCAGTGTCTACAAGCATGCCAAATTTGGTTGAATTTGGGCTCAGAACTACGATCGCGATCGGTGTACCTAAGTGCCGGATTTTGACCAGAATTTACCTGTGGACTCCCCAAATGTATACAGACATAAAAGTCTAAAGGACCTATGGTCAAAAACCACAAAAAACTGATCAAAACCACTGAATACAGATCCGAGTAAAAAACTGCTAAACTGGCATAGAAATTGACTTTCAGTATACCAAAAAACATCAAAACTGAGAAGAAACCATACAGAGGGATAGCCTGTACACAGGACAACCCTAGATAGCTTTCAAATCCCAAAACAAACAACAAAATCAAGTCAAATTGACAGATTCAGGAAAATCAGGCACTTCAGACCAAGAAAATGCAAATTCTTGACTTTTTTTAGTCCAAATACAAAAGTGTCTGGCAAGTAGTCTTATAATAGCCTAGTGAACAAGCTGGTGAAGTTTCATCCAATTTGGGCTCCAAACTACGATCGCGATCGGTGTACCCCAGTCCCAAATTTTGACCAAACTTTACCCACACATACACCTAGGTTATATAAGATACCAGGAGTTTTCAAAATTCAAAAAAAATCACCAAAATAGCCAAAAACAACAGACAGTCAGGAAACCACTGCAGCAGACCAAGATCTGGTAAAAACTTGACTTTTTCTTGTCCAAATTCAAAAAGATTTGGGGAGTAGACTATACACATCATTGTCTACCATATCCACAAGTTTCATCCAATTTGGGCTCCAAAGTACGATCGCGATCGGTGTACCTCAGTGACATTTTGAGTTGAGACTTGGTGAGTAGGTAGCTGATAACTAGACAAACAACTTTCTCAAAAGAACCAGGGTCAAAAAACCAGAAGACAGTTGTCAATAGGGCAAACACTGATCACTGATCCTTCAGACCAAAATTTTGAGAAAATTCAAGTTTTTGTGATCCAAATGCAAAATGGGTTTGGGAATAGACTAATCATACCCATGTCTATCAACTCCTAAAATTTCATGCAAAAAGGAGCTGGAACTACGATCGCGATCGGTGTACCCCACTGAAATTTTGGA
The DNA here is from genome assembly GCF_014529385.1 of Adiantum capillus-veneris. NCBI lineage: Eukaryota > Viridiplantae > Streptophyta > Polypodiopsida > Polypodiales > Pteridaceae > Adiantum > Adiantum capillus-veneris. Next base: position 7,498,154 of record NC_140938.1, read on the forward strand.
TTGAAAATTTATGAGTAGGTAGCTGACATCTAGTGCAACATATTTTCCAAAAGAAGCAAGGTCAAAAAAGCAAAAGAAAGTGGTCAAAAGTCCCAGTTACACAATCAAGCCAATAACCGCAAAACTACCTAGGATTTGGGTTTTCATTGGTCAAAACATCTCCAAATTCAAAAATACAAAGACACTTGGTATCAAGACATCAAGGGCTAGCTACTGTGCAAAAATCTTCCAAATCTGTGACATTGGGTCAACGATCGCGATCGGTGTACCTCTACATAGTGGGGGTATCTGACTTCATAAGTTTGTAGACCTACTTGAGTACATCCCAAATCTCAAGTTTGAGTGAAAAATACCCTCTGGAAGCCAAGATACAAGCCAAAATCTCTTTGTGTCCTGATCGTGAAACTGTTTTGAGTGTTGTTTTAGGAGCAGTTCACCAAAAGTGCTCTAACTTTTGATAGACAACTCCAAATTGAGTCAGGTATAGCTAGGAAGAAAGCTTGCGGGCAGTAGCACACACCTAGAGCTAGGAAGAAATCTTGCGAGCAGTAGCACACACCTAGAGCTGAATTTTTCTAGGTTTCCTAATTCCAAACTTTTAGGGTCCCCAGAACCAATTTCCAGAGACCAAAAAAGTCACAACTTCTTGACTTTTTAGAGACTTGACCAGGGGCAAAAAGGGATTGTGTGCACTAAGCCAAGGTGTTCTTATCCAGGACCATCTTGAGAGTATTGAGTGAGGCTTAAACATGACAACTCATCCATCATTAGGGTTTCCCACTCAACTCAGAGCTATGCCACCTACACAAACAACCACAAATACTGCAACACCTATAACAAGAGGGTTGAGACAAGACCATGAGGCTTATCAATCATATCAAGCCAAACCTCAAGGCATGGCTCATGGATATTTTCAAGTGATCATGTAGCTCACTGGAAGCCAAACCAATCAACTAAAATGCGGGAGTTTAGAAGAGCAAAAGTGGAAATTGCTGGAGACTTAGAGGAGAAGCATCCTCTAATCAACAAACCCAACGTAAGGCTCATCAAAACCAATGAAGCCACGAGAGTTCTAACGGATTACACTTAGGATGGCCTTTATATGTTACCTATTGGGGATCAAAACAACTTCTATAGATGTTTAAATTCCATCATTGAAGAGTTGACAGACTACAAGAACCTCTATGCCTTCACATACACAGATGACCAGGGAGTGCAAGTTCTAATGGTAGATAAGTATGGACGAGAGTACAAACTTATCCGCCCAATTGAGCTAGAAAGATATACATAAAGGGGTACTCCAATCTCTGCTTACTACTTTCAACTGAGTGTAAGCGTACCAAGGTTTTTTAAGACTGATTTGCAAGAAGCTAACATTGAAACTATGGGATCAAATGGACCTCAAACATCCAAAATAGCTATTCATGGGAGTGTAGCTCCTACCTCATTGAGTGGAACCAAGAGACCACCAATTAGACTTACAGATCCATCAACATTTCCAAAACATGTCTCAAAGGGGATTCCACCAGGATTTGCTCCAAGAGGAGAAGAAGGAACGAGGGATGTCTTTGTGAGAGACCCCAACACGCTAAGATACATGGTTGAACCAGAACCAGACCATATCAATTGGCCAAATGTGTCAAGAAGAAGTATGATGGATTAAGGGATCCATACGTACATGCATCCTTGTTCAAACAAGTATTAAGAGCCGAACAAGTATTTTATTTTCATACACTACACAGTATGAGGGATTTGGCTTAACCTTGGAAGGGAACAAGTATTTTATTTTCATACCACCAATTAGACTTACAGATCCATCAACATTTCCAAAACATGTCTCAAAGGGGATTCCACCAGGATTTGCTCCAAGAGGAGAAGAAGGAACGAGGGATGTCTTTGTGAGAGACCCCAACACGCTAAGATACATGGTTGAACCAGAACCAAACCATATCAATTGGCCAAATGTGTCAAGAAGAAGTATGATGGATTAAGGGATCCATACGTACATGCATCCTTGTTCAAACAAGTATTAAGAGCCGAATAAGTATTTTATTTTCATACACTACACAGTATGAGGGATTTGGCTTAACCTTGGAAGGGATTTGGGTTAACCTTGGAAGGGAACAAGTATTTTATTTTCATACACAGTATGAGGGATTTGGCTTAACCTTGGAAGGGATAGCATTGAATTGGTTCCAACCGTTGGACAAAAATGCCTTCTCCAACGTTGAACAACTGTTGCAAGAATTTGTTGTGGAGTTCTCTAAAAGGGTAATCAATCATAACACAGTGTCCCAAATCTATGCATTCAAGCAAAAAGAAGATGAGAGAGTGAAGGAAGCATCGCTACGCTTCAAACAGTATATAGAGAGATGTCCGGAATGCGAGTTACCATAGGATGAAAGATTATCAATTCTCTTCATAGAAGGTTTGAAAAATGAAACTCTCAAGAAAGATTTTCACTTAAAAGAATGTACTTCCTTTGAACAAGTCACGAGAGAAGCGTTATACCTAGTTGACAATTGTAAAGCCTATGGCGAGGAAATTGGTGATACAAAGATCACTCTGGATAATGCTCCTTTAGCATCTAGTGAAACCAACACAAGGCAATTGGTTATGTCTCAATTAATGACCAACCTAGACCTAGATGAGCTAGCAGTGCAAGTAGTACAATGAATAAAATGGTGTGCCATTGAGCAAAAATGGACCAATCATGAGATGAGTGAGTGCTACTATAATCAAACCTACACGAGGGGGATACTATTTGGACATCAAATAGAAAAACAAATGCCATTACCAAATCATCCATTATTTCAAAATAGGGTTGTATCAAGGGCTTTACAAAGAGCTGAGGTATCACAACCTAGGCTAGGGCAAGAACCTATGAGAAAACTCTATTCATTGAATGAGGACACTCTGATGTTCATAGCCAATCAAGAGCGTAGACCAGAGACCATTCTGGCTAAGCAAGAACAACCATCAATTGTGCCACCAGTGACTCAACAAGATGGACCATGCTACAAGTGTGGAGGTAATCATTGGGCCAAGAATTGTTCTTGTGTAGAGATAATTGGATATTGTTTGGAGTGTGCCATTACACACATTGTTCCAAATTGTCCAAAACACCCAAACAAACAGGGAAAAACAACAATGAATGTTGTGGGAGTGTTACCTTCTCCAAGTGGATCAGAGGCAGAACCCAAAATTCCTGTGAAGGTAGTGACTAGAGCCCAAGCAAAAGAAAATGCTGAGGACCAAGCTAATGAGGAGAAAGATCAACAACCCAAACAAAGGGAAACAACTAGTGTGTCAGTGAGGACTGGGAGAAAATCCTGGAAAGCCAAAAGAGACAGAATTAAAGTAAAAACAATTGCAAATAAAACTGCACTACGAACAAAATTACAAGGGACAAAGGAGCAGTTAAAACAAGAAAGGAAAAACAAAACGGTGGTGAGCGATAAGAAACCAACGAAGGCGTCTTCCGGAGGATCTGTGTTGGTAGACAAAGTCCTAGAGCCATTAGATGCTGCACTAGAAGCATATGAGGCTAGATTGAAACCCAACCAAACCCTAGAGCAACGAGGGATGAAATATCCTCATGCTGAGGTAGAGACTGAGAGGTTGAAAATGTGTAAGGAATTGGTAAAAACTGCACAAGCAATGATGGAGCCTGAAGCATCAATTCCACCTCCAGAAACAAAACCAAAAAGTGTTGGATTTGAAATGCCTAAGGCAAAGGTTGTTGAAACATTAACTCAAAGAAACATTGAGCTAGAATCACAAAAGGATGTGCAAGCAAAGACTGCAACACAAGAAACCAACAACCTAGAAATTCAACTAGATGATCAAGTAGTGGCCAACACCACTAATGATGCAAGGTCAAGATCACAATTTATGGCACCTATCCCAGAGATAGATGAGCCATGGCCAAATGAATTGTGGGAAGCAATTAGAAGTGCAAAAGATGGAAGTGCGACTTTCCAATCTGCACCCATAACTGAGGTCAATACAGGGCATGAAGTCTATCAGGGAGACATTCAATCTCTAAATGGAGATGCAGGGACGGAAGTTTCAATTGAAATCAAACCAGAGTCCTTGAAGACCTTACCCTCATACATAGGAGAACATGAGGCAAACTCAGAGACTAGAGTGGTGCCATCTCAGAGGAAAGCCATATCCAAGATGATGGATACAAAGAGTATGCAAGAGTTGATGTCGACTCCAATACAGTGCACCATTACTCTATCTGAACTGCTTAAGATTAGACCACATGTATGGGATGAAGTAGGCAACAATTTGGGGAAGGTGGGATTAAAGATACCTCTTCAAGATCTACCCTAAAATGAACAATCAAACAAAACTCAACAAGAAAGTGCAAACGCTAAACCTGTGCCAATAAACAAGGTGGGGGAATATTGCGAAGGAGAAGAAGGAAACACCACCTTACCTGTGGAACACAAAGGAGTTAAAACATTGGCTATACTTGATAGTGGGACTGGAGTAGCCATAGCCACAAAAGACATTTGGGAAAAATGGGGTAGACCAGCGCTTAGGAAAACTAGAATGAAGCTGCAACTTGCAGATGGATACAAGGAAAAACCCCTGGGTATCCTAGAGCAAATTATTGTGACTTCTTGTAGGATTGAATATGAACATACATTTGCAATAGTAGATTTTGGAAAATGGAACAATTTTGATATCATTTTAGGAAGACCTTTCATGCGTCAACTTAAGATGGTTCAAGATTGGGGCTATGACTATATCTACTTGAGACATAAAAAGATCACCACACAAAAATAAGCATAAAAGACCATAGCTATAGAGATGTGAATAGAACTCCTTTAAAAGAAATTGACTCTACTATAGTCAATGGGAAAGAGATACCTGCGTGGCTACAAACCAAACAAGAACTTTGGATGTGTGGTGCTTCGAAGTGTGGAAGCTCAGTGAAGGAGAATTGCATCCTAGAAAGATCAATGTACGATGAAGCTTACATACCGGAACCCTTTCCAAAGCAATTATTTGAGCCATTTGGATGGACTCAAATATTGGCAACCTTGGATGTGTGTGTGAATGAGGTGACCCCGACTAAATTTTGTGATGAGGAAGGGTATGATATAACTCCCGTATTTACGATAAAGGTGTTGAAGGAAGTTAATGAAGTTTGTGAGTGTGAAAGCAGAAAAAGTGAGACAGATAGCTACATCCTGGAGCAGGAGGCAAAATTTAAAATGAAGGAACCAGAGCAACCACAAGAATATGTCATTATTGACATACCTGAAGAAAGAACAAAAGCTGTTTCAAAGAGGCCGACTCTAGAAAAAGTGCAAATAAAAGTAGATGAAGGAGAAAAGCTTCCAAGTTCAACGGCAAATCTTCAACAAACGCAAGATCAAAAGAAGAACAGGGACAAGGAAGAAGATGAACTATCTCCTACGATGATCAAATTCAATTTATGCGGACAAACAGGGCTCAAGCTTACATGTTCGGCCGCAATTGATCCTTATGCTACTAAGAATCTAATGACTTATGGAACGTGGATCATGATGGGAAAGCCACCAATCAATGAGCTAGAAGAAACAGTTTACACAAGTTCAAAAATGCCGATTCGTAGCTTTGGAGTGGCAGAAGCTGTACTCAAATTGAGTACTGGAGAGTATAATGATACTTTCCACATAATTGACTCCCATCACATCAAGGAGAGTCTAATCTTGACAGAAAGTTGGAGGAACGTCTTCTTTCGACAACAACCAAAAGCCGCAACAGCAACACCATCAAAAGCCCCAAAAGCACCTCAATTCAATGCAAAAAAGGAGCAACCAACCGTCACGAAAAAAGGTAAAGCAAAGGAAAACACTGAAGTATATCAACCTCGCCAGACGACTTTACCTTCAATGAGCTTCCAACAAATTTCCCGCGAAGCCTCTACATCAAGAGCCACATCACCAACAATGCAATGGAAACCAAAGCAAAAAGTCTATCAACCAAATTTTCCATCACAAAAAAGCATCCAGAAGAAGCCAACCACAACAACAAAAGGTGATAGGGTGGGTAGCATCAAATGAGTCAATCATTGCTCAAGGCTACTTCGAAGGAAACATTAATGTTTGGGCCAAAAAGCCTAAAGTAACAGCTTGGATGTACTCACCTCAAGAAAGAAGTTCTACAATGAGTGAGCCAAGCTATCAACAAAATAAAAACAACTCAAGCAGGAGAAAGAACAACAAAAAAGGAAAGAAGAAAAGACCTTCCAAGAAAGCAACACAACAAGTATGGGTACCGAAATCAGACTTCGACGAAGATACCCAACACAAACAGGTGAATCAGCGGATGATTCCAATGAAGCTACTTGAAGCACAAGGATTCTATGAAGGTAACACCCAAATATGGTTACCCAAAGTATTTGCTCAACCTAGAGCCACTAAGACCAACCAAGTAGCAAAGGACCCCACACAAAGACAATCAACAACAACAAAGAGCCAATGGAGACTAAGCACAACCAAGGGAGAAACAACCTCAAAATGGATCCCTCGCCTTCTACTACAAAAGCAAGGCTTTTACAATGGTAATAGCCAAGTATGGATACAAAAGCCTAGTGTCCATCAAGTCAAGGGAGAAACTCATGAAGCAACAACAAAGTGGGTCCCAAAACCACTGTTGAAAACTCAGGCTCCTCACAAAGAAGAAAAAGTAAAGGTACAACAATGCGGCTTCCTTACGGAACATTCCATGCAATAAAAGAAGCTAGAGGAGTCAAAGTATGCCAACTTACTTGAAAAGATGGTGGCATCCAAAGACCAACACAATTTAATCTCAAGAACTTATGGCATTGGGTTTCAGGCCATGAACAGGTAAGTCCAAGTCGCCATTAAAAATACATGGCATAAAAGTCAAGAGTCGGGCAGCTAAGCCACTAAATGAGCAAGGCATTAGTCCCAAAGCTTCAAGTAATATTCTTTGTGGTCTAAGAGTCTTAGCTATTCTAGGTACTGCTCAAGGTGGAGCAGTTGAGCATATTTATGTTCTGTCACTCATGCTGGTATAGGTGAGCATAAGAGTCCAAGTCTATGTATTTTAAGTTTGGTAAAGTGAAGAAGAGAGTCCAAAAGACACTCACGCACTATGCGTAGTGAGTAATGAGTGGAGAAGCTTCAACATCAAAAACCCTTCTTAGAAATGTGGAAGCTATTGAGATTTCCTTGGATATCACATGTGCTACATTTGTTCCTTGAAGCACCCAACAACTCATTTTTCACACCGCATGATTTTCTTGAAAGAACTCTTGTGTGCATATAGAGTGTCCCATAATTGGCACTTGCATTACGCACTCTTACTTTATTTCTCCCAAGCACTCACCTTGCATGAACAGGTACTCAACTTCCAAGTGTTCAACCCCAATAAGAGCGTATACCAAAGGCAATTTTTTCCCACCGGGTTTTTTCCCTTTGGTCATCCAGGTTTTAAGACCCTAATCCAGACCTCATCATCAACTTCTTGTATATATTCCTTCTACATCAACAATAAGGAAAGGGCTACCCAAATCAATCAACAACAACTTGGAGCAAAAACAACAGGTCTCCATATGCTTATCAAGAGCATCTTTTATCTTCAAAGGTGACAACAAAGCTCCATCCAACAATGGCACGTCAAAGAATGGCCTACAACATCAAGCAATGAGAAATTTAGCAAGCGAGCTATCCACAAACAATCAAAAGTAGCTCACACAGTGCTTCAACATTGGTGACCTATTGCAGACAACTCAAATTGCAGTGGACCTTGAAAGAATATCCATCATAAATTCCACGCCACGAAGAGGATCAGTTCTACATGATCAAACACTTCAACATCCATCTTTACGGCGGCTAAGATTGGCAACCAAGAGGCGAATGCACAACAATAAGAAACATTGCCTCGATAATCAAAGCTCAAATCATGTATCAACAACATGACAGCTATGCATCACTCAAGGAAGGGGGGAGCGTCATCAATGACAGCGCGCTTCCCAAGATGAAGACCAACCTTGAAGACAACCCTATGACAAGACAGCACAAGGTCGTGTCAAGGGACGACATGAGCTAGGAAGGGGGGAGTGTTTGGAGGTGATAATGACATACAAGTGTCCACCTAGCCAAGGCGCCCGTTGGGTCATCCGGCCAAAGTTTTGATGTGGTCACATTATTTTTCCAATGTTTAATACCTCAAACCCTGTAAAAGCCTAATGTCAATCGTCTATGTCAAGTCTGAGTCAAAGATGTAATTTTTCCAGTGATGTATGTAAAGGTCCATGAGAAGTTGGCCGCCGGCCACTTTAGAAAGACCTAGGTATATATTACACTAAGGTTAGTGGAAAAAGGCAGATCATTTTTTGGAAGATAAGTGACTATTGCGTTACGCACAGAGAGCTACCTCTTTGCTCCAACTTGTAATCATCGCTTCTGTGGCTACGGTAATCCAAATTCAGTTTTGTTTCTTGCATTGTGTTCCTCTTACTCTGCTCTTTCATTCAAGTATAAGAATTCAAGATTCGGTGAAGGTTTCAAACACATTTGCTTAGGCCTTAAATCGCTGTTTTGAGTGTTTATATGCGTATTTTATGTTGTTTTGACCCTAGGAGAGGCTTTAGGGACCTAAAAACGACCCTTTAGGATCATCCGTTTACTGTTTTTGCGTACTTTGGGATGAACGATCACGATCGTTGTACCTTCCCAGAATGTTGTGACAGTGATAGGATATGTTCCTGATAGTCCCTTGTAGCTTCCCTTCAAGTTTCGTGCGATTCCGATATGATTTGCATGGTGAACGGGCGTGATGACTGTAGAGCTGTGTAGAAGGACATAGGCAGATTATTTGGCTTTAGTGCGTTTGATTTTCTTGTAGAGTTAGTAGTTGCATCTCTTCGAGTTCACTTCATTAGGGTTGACATCCTAGTGAGTTTCCATGCCTCATCCGAGTTGCTTCCCCTATATCGATAATTTTATGTTGATGCTTGAGATCTATGCTATGGACGTCCGTGCGACGATCCGCAAACACTTACCCAAGTCTATCCATGGGAATACATAAATATGGACAATAGTTGACAGGTTTAGCAAGCAAGCACACTTTATTCGTATCAAAAAGACTATTAAGGCACACCAAATGGCAACCCTCTTCATATATCATATTTTCAAACACCATGGGTTGCCAACATCCATCGTGACATATAGAGATCCTAGAATGACCAGTAATTTTTAGAAAGGTCTCTTTGAAAATCTAAGTACAAGATTGAATTTCTCTTCGGCCTATCACCCACAAACGGATGGCCAAAGTGAGATAGCCAATCTTACGACTCTTGATCTACTAAAGACTTACGTTACCGAAGTAGATCAATGCTCACAATGGCAGAAGTACTTACCCCTTGTAGAGTATGCATACACTAATACTGTCCATACTACTACAAAAAAGGTACTTTTTGAGAATATAGAGGGAAGACCTAAAAGTCCCTTAAAGTACATGGGAAGATCTTTGTTACTAATGAGTATAGCCGTGACCTACACCTAATCCAAGGAATCTACATGAGCTAAGAAGCTTTATTGGTGTGTGTGCATACTATAGACGCTTCATAGCAAAATTTTCTCAAATAGGAGGACCATTACATGACTTAACAAAGAAGAACGTTAAGTATTCATAGACTGCAAAGGAGAAAAAATCTTTTGACAAGCTCAAAAAGAAGCTTACCTCTCAACCATTCCTCATGCTTCCGGGTCTCTTAAAGCCATTTGAGGCCCAATGTAATGCTTGTGGTGATTGCCTTGGAGTAGCCTTGCTTCAAGAAGGGCATGCTATAGCATATGAGAGGCGAAGGCTCAATACGGATGAAAAAGTCTTGGACATTTATGAGAAAGAGATTTTAGCTGTTTTACATGCCCTAGACACAATGGAAACACTATTTATTGGGGACTCCATTCATTTTACGAACAGACCATCAAAGTCTCAAGTACTTCATGACGCAAACAAAGCTTTTCGACAAACAAATGAGGTGCAAAAATTTTCTTTCGCAATTTAATTTTCATATTGCTCACATTGCTGGTAGCACAATCAAGTGGCCGATGCACTTTGACGACAACCAAAAGTCAATGCGGTGTCTATAGAAACTCACAATGATCTATCTTCCATGATAGATGAGTATGCTATTGACCCTGACTTCAAAGATGTAATGTCGTCCCTTGCTTTGGGAAGAAAGAGGAACCATTCACCTTGCAGGATGGTATCTTCTCCATGGCAATAGGCTATGTGTTACCCACTCCCTTCGTGACAAACTCATGTATGAATCCCATGCTCCTCCCTATGCGGGGCATAGAGGCATTCAACCTACTCTTTGAGGAGTAGAGACATACTTCTATTGGCCTACCATGAAAGTGGACATACAAGAGTATGTTTCAAAATGTGTGGTATGCCAAAAGACTAAGTATGATAGAGGGAAAAAACCTGGATTACTCCAGCCATTGCTAATTCCTAATTCACCGTGGCCATGGATTTTATCTTTGGATTACCCAAGTCTATCCATGGGAATACGGAAATATGGACAATAGTCGACAGGTTTACCAAGAAAAAAGCACACTTTATTCCTGTCGAGAAAAGACTATTAAGGCACACCAAATGGCAGCCATTTTCATATCTCATATTTTCAAACACCATGGATTACCAACATCCATCGTGTCAGATAGAGATCCTAGAATGACCAATAATTTTTGGAAAGGTCTCATTGAAAATCTAGGTACAAGATTGAATTTCTCTTTGGTCTACCACCCACAAACGGATGGCCAAAGTGAGATAGCCAATCTTACGATACTCGATCTACTAAAGGTTTATGTTACAGAAGTAGATCAACGATCACAATGGGAGAAGTACTTACCCCTTGTAGAGTATGCGTACAATAATACTGACCATACTACTACAAGAAAAGAACCTTTTGAATCATAGAGGGAAGACCTAAAAGTCCTTTGCTACTTAAAGTACATGGGAAGATCTTCGTTGTTGATGAGTATAGCCATGACCTACAAGAATCTTTTCAAAAGGTTAAGGAGGCTATATCCATCTCTCAACAAAGGCAAAAAGCTATTGCTGACAAGCACAGAAGGGTCTTAACATTCAAAGAAAATGATTGGGTCTTACTTAAGTTTCCCAAGTCTCGATTGAGACAAACGACGGGCAAATATCCTACGGGCCATCAAAAATATTATGCTAAATTAGCAAAAAGATACTATGGTCCTTTTCAAATCTTGAAGCCAACCAATGACATGGCTTATCAGCTCAAGTTGCCCAACCATTGGCTCATACACAATGCTTTTCATGTGAGCCTACTTAAGCCCTACAAAGGAGAGCCACCAATAGAACCAAATATTGAAGACCCTCCAGAAATCAAAGACCAAGAAGAGGTGCCACAACCCGAAGCTATCCTTCGGCATGAAGACAAGGTACTACGGCATGGTAAGATTATCTGACGGTATCTTATTAAGTTCAAAGATTATCCATTTGACGATGCTAGATGGATGCAAGGAATACAGCTTAAGGATAGTATAAACCTTGTCAATGCTTACAATACTACACTAGAGTAAACAAATATAAATGCTTTCTTAATGAACAATGTTTTTGTCTTATAAGACTAATCCTCTTTTGTGCACAGATTTAAATAGTATGCATGCTTAGAATCATGTTTGTGATGATGAAGTCACTCAAACACCAAGTAGAATTTGTCACTCTACTTTGGGAGTATGATATTGACTAAAGAGCAGGCATGCTTGTGGCAACTACGTCTCCCAAGCACCAAATGGACTAGTCATCCATTCTGGAATGATGTCGCAGGGTAAAAAGGAATCCTCTACCCTAATAAGAAACATAGACTAATGACTAAGACTTTATCTCTTCTACCTCATAGTCAAGACGACTATGATTTCAAGAGAGAGGTGATGTCATAAAATCTAATATCTAACCCAATGATTTTCTCATATAAAACATATCATTTAATGTGGGAGAATAAACAAGAACAAGGGTTAGAATATAAACATGTGTTTATGGATCTGTCTCAACACGGGGCCAAGGTTAAAAGGGGTCCAAATGAGAGATGGTATATTAAAGGGCAATGCTACCTAATGGAGTTTGAAGACCACGGGTTTAGCTTCATTAAAGACCTCCAAAAGTTAGTGTTCAAAATTCCTTTGACCTTAGGCAAGTTAGGGCTAACCTTGAGGTGGGAGTCCTACCCAAGCATGAGGTGCTTGTTGGCTTGCTAAGTTTTAGTGGGAACTTTACCCAAAAGCTTGAGGTGTTTCTCACATGCTTAAATGATTAAAGTTCTTGAAGTATTCAATTAAAAAATAACACTCAAGAGACATGAATGTGCCATGCTTGATTGAATAAGTCCTTGAAGTATTCTATTCAACCAAATGACTTAATAAGCATAAAAAACATATGTTCAAATGATACTTCACATGTGGCCCTCATGATGTGTTTGAATGCTATTAGATAGGTTTTAAAGGGGTCCAATGAGAATTTAGATACATAAAAATAAATAATTAAGTTCTTTCTCTCAAAGAGGAAAAAGAGGACACATGTCCAAAGGAAATAATAAAATAATGAGAGAGAGAGAGAGAGAGGTGGACCAAGCATGAGAGGGGGGTATACTCTCTCTCTCTCTCTCTCTCTCTCACACACACACACACACATTCTCTCATGGAGTGCAAAATGCAAGAGCTCCATCTCCTTCTCCAAGTTTGTTGAGAAGTGGAGAGCCTACACCAACAATCTTGGCTATGGAATGCAAATCCAACCTCCTTCAATGCTTAAGCTTGCCATCTTCTCCATCTTCATTACTATGCTATTATGCTATGCTAAGCAAGAAGAGTGATGAGAAGTGAAGAACTATTTCTTTCTCCTATGAAATGTTTCTTCTTCCTCTTCCCTACCCTCATTCCTCGCTAGCTCTCTCCACCTTCGAAGGTGTTTGAGGCCTTAGGACTAAGGCTTGGGATAGTTAATGCTTTTTGCAAAGTTATGTTAAGCTCGTGATGCATGAAGCTTTCCATATTCATAACATCATCAAGGTCACAAGGAACACAAAGATTGTATTGTAACAAAATCTCTCTTGATGTGAGAATCTATAATACAAACGCCTTTTGGAGGGGGGACCAGCTCCAAGTAAATCCGGTCATCATCTATTGTCATGTTCTCTAATACTCTCTCTCTTGCAAAAGTATTGTTCATGCTAATTTAATTAAGTACTATGTTTATGTTGCTACCATCAATTAGGTTCACCCTCCAAGTTCTCAAAGTAATCTCACAAAAATACTCACTCTAATTCTCTTAATTCCGCTATTCCTCAAAGTTTATAGGCCATTTACATTACATTTATCAAGCTTGGGAAAGATCCCCCTAGTATTGTAAATCCAAAAAAGAAACAATTGAAGCAGCTACCTTTGGAATGGATGTTTGCAAATTTTGTACTAGCAATTGAGAGAGAGAGAGAGAGAGAGAGAGAGAGAGAGAGAGAGAGAGAGAGAGAGAGAGAGAGAGGAGATGGCCAAGAAGCTGTAGCTATAGTCAGAGAAGTGATGGGTCAAGAAGTTGTATGAACAATCCTGTGAATAATCTAAGAAGTGATGGGCCACGAAGCTAAATAAGCAGTCTTGTGAGTAGTTGTTGTTCGGCTACACACATGTACACACACACACACATAGACATAAGGTTTGTGTTGTCACTTGAGTAGATGCACTCAAAGATTACCTGCACCAAGTGGCCCTGCAAAGAGAGAAGGGGGGAGGGTGTGTATAAATGCATTGTGTGCAGGAGTAAAGGATTTTGTAGCCCTCACTCTGACTTCCACCCTAGGGTGGGAAAGCAAATCAATCTTGGCTAGGTATATGTAGAGAGGTTGTTCGCAATTCGACACACCAAGGTGGCCAGCACCACAGAGAGAGAGAGAGAGAGAGAGAGAGAGAGAGAGAGAGAGAGAGATTTTATTATCGTTCTTGGAGGTCAAATATGACCTATGGGACCAAAGTTACATGTGATGTAGTATGTGTATGGCTGATGAGTGACTCTCGATGATCCAAAATTTGGTGATGAGAGTCGCAATGGAGAGCCCACACTTTGGTTGGGAGAGGAAAGTGTGTAGGTCTAGAGCATGGCTAAAAATGTGAGAGAAGCAAGTTCGGATGTAACCAAAAGCTGAGCACTCTAGTAGTGTGTGGTACTCAGACTCTCGAACTTGCAGTGAGCATAATGTGCACATTCGATTTGACTCTTCTCCATTGCCCCAACGCCCTGTTTCGCATCAAAGGAAATGGAAGCTAAGGCGAATGGTTGCGATAGTGCGTATCGCCGACAAGGGGATAGGCTCAAGCATGTACGTGTGAGTACGGTTTCCTCTTTCAGCGAAGAACATGGTTTTGTAGTTGGGGGCAATATGGGTGGTGTAATGTATGAAGCATGACCCATCGGATTTCTCCCAAGCCGTAATACATTGGCGTTGTAGAAAAGCTTCATTCACTTGGGAGTCAATTGAGCATCATGTAGCAAGTGTAATGGATCCCATCTCCCAAACCACTTCTTTATGTCTTGCATCCATCCCCTGCTCAAGATCTTGCTTTTATGCGTCTTTTGAACTTTTTTGCTTGCTTCCCATGCAATTGTAGGAAGTCGATGTGAGGGGTTTTGATGCATCTTTATCATGTACTCCACAACTCTTTCCATGCCAATAACCTAATTGGAAGACATCCCGACTCAAGAAGGAGCATATATGGTGTTTGTGTCTTCACTTGGAGAAAGTTTGTAAGAAAACGCTTTTGGACATTCTCAAACAGACTTTGAGATGCTCCCGCCCTACACTTCAACTCCATAAAGTAGAACTAGTGTCACCAATGCATCAAAAAGATACTTCTTGAGAACCCAACACTTGATGTTTCCCGCATTACACATGTTCTCAAATGCATAATTTTCTCTCTTTCCCGCTTCCAAACGACGCATAGCACATTCATGCCACTTGTGATTGGACGGAACCTCAAGGCCAAGGTACTTAAAGCTCTCAACAACTTCAAGTGTCTCATTGTTGTACACAATGCATGGCTTCTCCTTATGGTTGGTTTTCACAAGCATAACCTTTGTTTTGGATTCATTCACAATGAGCCCACTATGCAAGCAAAAGTTCTCAAGAACAACCATAAGCTTATGTGCATCTTCTAAAGTGTGTGCTAGAAGCACTACATCATCCGCATACAACAAAAGCATGATTACCGCATTGCAAATAGTGACCTCTTTAATGCCTTCTTCTTGCATAAAGTCAAGTACCATTTGTTCCAATTGATCAATGCATAGACCAAAGACAGTTGGTGACAACAAACATCCTTGTTTAATCCCAATAGTGCTTACAAAAATTTCTAAATTTCTCTTCCCATACGCAATTGACAAATCACCTTCTCATAGATTCGAGAAACCACAAGAGGTGCAAAACGATTAAAGAGAGAAAGAGCATAGAGTAATGTCTATGGAACATCATCCTTCTTTTTGGGGGGAAGGGGAAGAGGGGAAGGCATTTAAAAAAGAGCTCAGGGCATTAATGACCATAGATGTTTATCTTACTTTTTATAATCTGCTTGGGGGAGAAGGAATACTTGAAATAAACTTTTCTCCAACAATGTGGAAAAACTTAGAGGTAAATGGACTATATTTCTAAATTTTGTAGGCTTTCTCAGCTTCAAATTAAAATTTAGAGCCATTACACTAAACTTAATTTATTGGCTTTCTAAAGACAATGCAAAAAGATGTGTTCAACTGTTCTTGACAAGTTCTCCCTTTAATATTTACGGTTTCCTTTTCTTTCACAACTATATTTAGTTGCTCTTTGTTGTCTCTCATGACGTGTCTCTGCGTGAGGCCTAATTTATAATTTTTGTTTCAATCTATCATATCTCATCTGAGAATTGTTATAAAAACAAGAGAAATATACATTTGATGTTTTATTGTTTTCTACACCAATTGGACCTGCCTTTTCATGTGAGAAGTGAAATGTGTTTCTATTTTTTGTTTTTTTAAAGGTCCCTTAATTTCTCATCCTCACATAACTTGACTTTCTTTTCATTTTATTGGCTTTCTAAACAAGCCTTGGAAAAGAGAGGAGTTAGCATACATTTAAAATTTTATTATTTCCTACACCGATTGAACCTACCTTTCATGTGAAAGATCGCTTTATTTCACAGCCTCACATAACTTGACTTCCTTTTCATTTTAGAATTCCTTTTGACCTTGTTTTTTCTGAGCACGAGCACGAGCACAAGGATGAGGACGAGGAGAATTACACTAGGATGTTTGTATTTGCAATAATGCAAAAAGGTGGAGCCGAGGATAAAGAGAGGCTTAATTTGAGGCCCCAAATTGATTGACATGGTAAGCATGCATACATCATACTTTGCAAATATTTTAATGTTGATCGAAAATGGCATAGGCCATAATTTTTGTATTTAAGATAGAGACAATTGGATAAAAGTGTAGGACGTTTGGTTTCTCCACTTCTCTTTCTTTAACTTCTTCAAGAGTAACATGATAATATCATATTGATAACACAAGCTAGTACGTAATGGCTTTAAACTAATGTAATTTGCTCAATGCACCTCATAAATTGGGCTTTTCCATTGATGATGATGTGTTTAGAGAGACTCTAATGATGTTTCCTCTAAGTACACATTGTAGGAGCATGCGTTTAATATTGGCAATTGTATCACTTTTCTGCTACTCTCCTTGTCTTTGTTAAGAAGTAATTTTGTTAAGAAGTAATTCTGAGTGCAATTATGTTACGGCATAAGCCGCACACTGCGGGTCTTGCGGATGTTCGAACACTGCGAAGTAGGACTTCATGCGGCTTCAAACAGTTCTTCATAGAATATCATGGGACGAAACGGGGTTTGCATCGTTCTCGATCTCCGTTGGAGCAGCGGGTGTATTTGGGGGGCATACCAGTCATTGTGGATAATCTCTTAATCAATCAATATATCATTCTCATGTAATTCTGTGTTCGGTTGCGTATCAATGAAGAAGATGGTGTTTTGTTCTTGTGTATTGTCTTTTATTCTGTCTTCTTATACATTGTTGTTCATCTAATGTAAGGAAGCACGAGGGTATCCATTCCCGTAGTGCTTATTGCTCCACTGTGGAGCTATAGGCATTACATCTGGCGACCACGACGTGTGATGGGAGACCTGCTGTGAATATGCATGCGCACTAGGTCGCAGGGTCCTCCTGACCCTATTGTTCCAGTCGTGGAAAGACGACAAAGGAGAGGCGGTTCGGATGAATTCGTTTTTTCTACACCCCAGGCTGAGGAACATGTGTCTCCATTGCCAAGCCTGGTTCGTGGTCGGCGTGTGCGGCGTACTCCGTGTAGTCAGTCATGTCCTCCTGCCGTGCGCTCTCTCTCACCCACTCATGTTGCTCCACCACCGACTCCAGTAAGCAGTCTCGGGGTTTCACCGCCATCATCCCCGCCTCCTATTGTTTGGCAGCTCTTTCCAGGAGGGGGCACAGTTGGGCAAGGGGCTATAGCGCAACCAGTGGCGGGTGGTCAGATTAAGTATAGTCGCTTTTAAGGTCTCTCAAAGGAAGATCCTGATGCACATTTGCGGCAATTTAATAAAGTGTATGGATTGAATCATACTGGTGATGTGGTTCCTCTCCATCAACAATCGGTGATGTGGTTCCTCTCCATCAACAATCAGTGTTTGAGTCCACACTTTCAGGAAAAGCTCCGAAATGGCTGTCAAAGTATACTGATGGTCACTTTCAAACTTATGTCGAAGGTTTCAGGGCGTTCTTGCGTCGATTCAGAATAGAAAAGATGTTCCCTCAACGTTTGGAAAAGCTTCGGACGTTGTATCAAAGGTCGTTGCCAGTGGAGGATTATGCTGCGAAGTTTTGGATGCTTTTGCAGCGGGGTACCTCAAGCACAACGGCCAGCAGCCAAGGTGTTGAATAATTATTTTTTGCAAGGACTGAATAAAGATCTCAGAACTACTATGGCAACAGTGGATAAGGTAACCACTCCACTGGATAATGTTACTATACGGGCTGTTGTAGCAGGAGAAGCCTTAGAAGATACGGAGTCACCAAGGAAATCAAAGAAAAAGGATCGCAAGAAATCTCATCGTAAATCTCAGGGAAGTGGCAATGATAGTTCGGAGTCGGAGAGTGCAGACTCAGAATCCTCAGATTCAGGCAGTAGTGGTTCGGTGAAAGAGTCGGACGATGCACCTCGAAAAAAATCCCAGTGTCAAGGGAAAGGTGCTTCATCCGGATCTACGAAATCTTCTGTGATGGTAAAAAGTCTGAAGGAGCTATGGTGTACTCAGTGCCGGATTCCGGGACATGTCGCTCAAGAGTGTGCAATGAATCAGAAATGGTGTGCGATTTGCACAGCCAACACCCATAATACAGTGGAATGCTATTACAATGGTTGTGGCTGCAAGAGTCGGGATTCTTTTACATGGCAGTCACAACAGTCAGGAAAAGAGCATGCGGTGGCGTTGGCCCACGCTCATATATTAGAGGCGCCTTTTCAAGGACCAACCGGCGGCCGAGGTCAAGCAGGGGATCATGGCCGTGGAAGAGGTGGCCGAGATCCTAGTCGACCCAAGACTGTTACCATATACATGTGGTAGTGATGTGTGTGAACACACTAGGACCGACGGGGCATTTTTTCCCTCTTTAGGAGGTTTTTTCCCCCGTGCATTGTATATACGCCCATCACTCTAGGGCTATCTATCTTTCCATTGCACACTAAGTAATAAACTCTCTATTGTGTGCCTTGAGCTTCCTTCGTCTTCTCCAAGCTGTGTGTGTTTCTCTGCAACCCTAATTCCAACAATTGGTATCAGAGCAGGTCACGTCCTCCCGGGCTTAGTCGCCAGCTGCTCCAGCACACGCCTGCTCACTTTCTCCGATTTCAGCGAGCTTTGGCAAGCGTTCGCAGGTCGACAAATATTTTGGGAAAGCTCGAAGAGCTTGGTCTACTCAGAATTTTGATTTGGGCTCATTTCGGCCTCCGTTTCCACTACGGGCAGTACTGCACAGGTTATTTCGTCATTTTGGGCAGATTTTCTGTCATTGCCGTTTTCTGCATAACAGGTGCCTTATAGTCTTCTACGGTTTGTGCTATATAGCACAAGTTGTTCCCGCTCCATTTCTCCTATTTTCGGGCAGTTTTCACATCAGGTGCAGCATTTACCATGGCTGACAACAACAACACAGATGTGTTCAAGATGTTTGCTGCTGAGGACAGGTTGGATGGGGACAACTACCCTATGTGGGCTTATATGATGCAACACGTTCTTGTGTCAAAAGGTGTCTGGAACATTGTGCAGGGCATTGATGTACGTCCTGGTTCTGAAGATGTAGGCGATATTGAGGATGTTGCAGGTCTTGCTGCAAGGATTGCAGCTGTTAGAGTTGTTTTGCCTACAGCAGAACAAGCTCGTTGGGATGTTAAGGATGCGCAGGCTCATGCATTGATTGCGTTGTCTGTGAAGCGCACCATTATTCCTCACATCCGTTCAGCAAAATCTGCAAAACAGGCTTGGGATATTCTAGCAAGTCTTTGTGCAAGCCGCAATGAGGCTAAAATTGCTTTGCTGCGTAAAGAGCTAGAGTCGAAGATTATGCATGAGGAAGATGATATGGAGACTTTCCTTGCTAGTGTCAAGGATATCAATGAGCAACTCATTTCTGCACGTGAAGTCATTTCTGACAGTTCCCTTGTGCAGACTGTTCTTGATGCCTTACCAGATTCCTACCAGACTTTTGCTAGTACTTGGAGACTGATGACCCAAGGAAATCCTGAAGTTGTCAAGTTTGATGCATTATGCACATTGATGTTGCAAGAGTCACTTTCTAGAAAAAACAGGACTAGGCAGCGTGCAGTTGAACAGGCTTTTATTGCTTCTCAAAGAAAGGGTGGTAACAGTAATGCAGCCACTTCTTATGGTTCTGCTGCGAGTGGCAAAAATTCTGTTCCTAATGCTTCTGCTGGAAGCACTTCGTCTGGCAATTCTGGTGATAAGGGCAAAAAGAAGATGCGTTGCCATTATTGTAAAGCCAATGATCACTTGATCAAGTCGTGTCCTAAGTTGAAGGCCAAAGAGGCTAAGAAGAAAGAGGGTGGTTCCACTGCAAATGCTGGTTCCACTACAAATGCAGCCATTGTTGAGTCTTCTGTGAAAGGAGATTGTGATGCTGATGTTGATGCAGAATGGGCTTTTAGCGCAGAGTGCACTTACAATCCTGCTGTCCATGATGCATGCTTGTCAGTTGCTGCAGATTCACATGTGTGGTATTTCGACAGTGGTGCTACAAAGCACATTACCTCACATCGTGAATTGTTTACCTCTCTCGAGTCTGTCCCTCATGGGAATTCAGTCACTTGTGCCAACAACGCCTCTTATCCAGTTCAGGGAGTTGGAAAGATTGTGCTCACTGCTGCTAATGGCAGTTCCTTCACACTTGTTGATGCACTTTATGTACCTGGGATCAAGAAGAATCTATTGTCTGTATCCGCACTTGCTAGACTTGGACTTGTAGTCAAATTTGTGGATGACAGATGTACAGTTCATGATCTCAGTTTTGGTGATGAAATTGTTGCATCTGGGCTTTTGTGCCGTGGGCTGTATAAGCTCACTTTGTATGACAAGTGTGGACAAAATTTTGCAAATGCTGTTGCAGATTCAAGGGCTATTTCAGATGCAAAACTTTGGCATGCACGTTTTGGTCATCTAAATTTTGCCAGTTTGCTGCGTTTGCAGAAATCTGATATGGTTGCTTCTTTGCCGCCTCTTGAAGCACCTATCAAACATGTTTGTGAAGGCTGTATTCTGGGTAAAATGCAGCGTTCTAAGTTTCCAAAGGATGGTTCAGTTAGGGCCACATGCAGGTTGCAGCTTGTGCATAGTGATGTTTGTGGGCCCATGCAAACTCCGTCCTTGGGCAATTACCTGTACTTCGTGACTTTCATTGATGATTACTCCAGGCATGCATGGGTATTTCCGCTTAAAGCAAAGTCCGAAGTTTTTATGTGCTTCAAACAATTTTTGGCTATGGCTGAAAATGTCTCAAAATGTACTATGGGCACCCTCCGTTCCGATCGAGGGGGGGAGTATATGTCTCATGAATTTAATGCATTTCTGGCTAGTCGTGGGATAAAACACCAATGTACAGTGCCTTATACACCTCAGCAAAATGGTGTTGCTGAGAGGAAAAACAGGTCACTAACGGAAATGGCACGATGTATGGTCAAAAGTCAAGCTTTGCCGCATTCTTTTTGGCTTGAGGCCATCATGTGTGCCACTTATGTACTTAACAGGTGTCCTACAAAAGCTTTGCAGTCTATTACTCCATATGAAGCATGGCATGATAGAAAACCTTCTATTGAGCACATGCGTGTTTTTGGCTGTTTGGCATATGCTTTGGTGCCACAAGTGCAGCGCAGAAAATTGGATGATAAGGCTGTCAAATGTATTTTTGTTGGTTATAGTGCTGAAAGCAAAGGTTACAGGTTGTATCATCCGCAAACAAAACGTATTCTGGTTTCACGGGATGTAGTGTTTGTGGAAGATTCTGTTCAACCCTTGCTGTCATGTACTAGAGACAGTAATGTAAGCTCACAGGACATTTATGACACTTTGTTGCCTCTTTTCAGTGGTGGAAATACGAATGTAAGTTCCAATGAGGCAAATGTACAGCCTATGGGGGTTTCTGAAAATGTTTTAGAACAGCCTATTACTGATGCAGATGTACATGATGTACTTGATGAGGAAAGGGCTGAAAATGAGCAGGCTAGAGGTATGCCAAAATGGCTGGTGCACACTTTGCGTGACAGTAAATTGGATGCACCTTTATCTAGTCGTACTCGTTCAGGCTCTCGCCATGCATCTTATGCATCAGATTGTTATGCTTTGGCTGTGTCTAGTTTACATGATGTTGAGGAGCCTCTGTCCTTTGATGAAGCACAGAATTCAGAAAATTGGATTGCTGCCATGAAATCAGAATATGATGCACTTATAGAGAATGACACATGGACTTTATGTGATTTGCCTCCTGGCAAAAAGGCCATTGGTACGAAGTGGGTTTCCAAGTTGAAACGCAAGCCGGATGGTGAGATCGATCGCCATAAGGCTCGACTTGTTGCAAAGGGTTATGCACAACAAAAAGGCATAGATTATGAAGAGACTTTTGCTCCCACTTGTCGTATGACTACTGTGCGTTTTCTATGTGCATTGGCAGCTCATTTTGGTTGGGATGTACATCAATCAGACATTGTTACTGCTTTCTTGAATGGTGACATATTTGAGGAAGTTTATGTAACGCAGCCTCGCGGTTTTGTCATAAAAGGACAAGAGGACAAAGTGTGCAAATGTAAGAAGGCTTTGTATGGGTTGAAGCAATCTCCTCGTGCTTGGTATGAGAAAGCTGACACTCATTTGGTTAAACGAGGCTTTCTTAACAGTCCAACAGAAAGCACATTGTATGTAAAGCGTGAGGATGATGTATTTCTCATTGTGGTTCTTTATGTTGATGATTTGTTGATCACTGGACCAAATGAGAGACATATTGCTGAATTTAAGGCTGATTTGAATGCTACTTTCAAGATGAAAGATTTGGGGCTGTTGCATCATTACTTGGGTATACAGTTTAAGCAGTGTGATGGTGGTATTGCCTTGTGTCAGAAAAGTTACATAGAGACATTGCTATGTAAGTTTGGACTTGAGGATTGCAAACCTATTGCCACTCCCATGGAAACAGGTTTGAAGTTGAGTCTACATGATGCTGGCGATCCTGCTGATGTCACTCTTTACCAAACTGCTGTTGGCTGCCTCATTTATGTATGCAACACGAGGCCAGATATTCAGTTTGCAGTCTCGCAGGTCAGTAGATTTATGCATAGCCCAGGGTCTAAGCATTGGCAGGCTGTCAAGAGGATTTTCCGATACCTTAGTGGCACTTTACATCTTGGCTTGTTTTATCCCAAGGGGGGATCATTGCCGCCAGACTTACATGCTTTTTCGGACTCAGATTGGGCTGGTTGTTTTGACACGCGAGTGTCCACAAGTGGTTTTTGTTTCATGCTTGGCAGTTCATGTATATCATGGTTGAGCAAGAAGCAACCTACTGTGGCCACTTCGAGTTGTGAGGCTGAGTACAGGGCAGTCTTCACAGCTACGGTTGAGTGTGTATGGCTCAGACGCCTTATGGCTGACTTGGGTGTTGGACAGGACACTGCCAACACTATCTACACTGACAGTCAGAGCGCATTGGCAGTTGCGAGGAACCCAGTTTTTCATGCTCGCACAAAGCACATTGAGGTGCATTACCACTATGTCAGGGAGAGGCTCTCAGTAGGAGAGATCAGCTTGGCTTATGTGCCAACACAGGACAACCTTGCAGATCTTTTCACAAAGGCATTGTCTCGTGAGAAGCTTGAAGCTTTCCGCAAAGCTTTGGGCTTACTCCCCTTTGTGGACTGATCCTGTCCTCAGGGCATGGCACTTCCCTTTACTCATGTGCCAGCTCTCGTTCACCGCATCACTCCAGGGGGGATTTGTTACCATATACATGTGGTAGTGATGTGTGTGAACACACTAGGACCGCCGGGGCATTTTTTCCCTCTTTAGGAGGTTTTTTCCCCCGTGCATTGTATATACGCCCATCACTCTAGGGCTATCTATCTTTCCATTGCACACTAAGTAATAAACTCTCTATTGTGTGCCTTGAGCTTCCTTCGTCTTCTCCAAGCTGTGTGTGTTTCTCTGCAACCCTAATTCCAACAAAGACCTTCCTTTTCTGTTTGGGAGATGGGTATTGGCAGTCAGAGTGTTCAGAAGCTTTTGAATATGATCGAAAGAAACGGGAACGTGTTGCCGAAAAGCAGCCGAGTGTAGCTATGGTTCAGATTGAGGGACTGGAGGAATCTGACCCGGTGGTTTTCCTAATTACCCGTTCTGGCAAAAATGTGGTACCAACAGCAAATGTTAAGCTTCCGGATTGGGAAACTCAAGAGGATGTACAAAAAAAGATTGTAACATGGTTGCCACCTTCAGTACCACCATTGCAATCGGTAGGACCATCAATGACCTCTTCAAAGAAGAAAGAGGGAAAAGTCATAAATAGGGCAAATACCATGGAAGAGGATAATTGGGATTCTGCCCTAGAATCACCATTACAAGTGCGATTGGGATCTTTACTAAAACTAGTTTCGAATTTTCACAAATCTTTGCTTAGTCAGAGGTTCAAAGAAATGAATGATATGAAAGTTGATGTTGCAGCAGCTGAGGAAGAGCGAGATGATTCAGTCCCGTTGCCAACAACTAGGATTATAGATACACGCATTCTGGAGCTTTAAGTAAGATATCATGGAACGTATATCGACAAAGTCCTATTAGATGGAGGTGCGGGAGTGAATATTATTACTCAAGCGGCTTTTGAGCGCTTTGGTCTTAGTGATTGGGAACCTGCTCCCTTTGTAGTTTGCATGGCGGATCAGAGAAGAGTACAGTCAGTATCTGAGGCATTGTGCTGGATGTGGCTGGTTTATCCTTTACTGTTTTGTTAGTGGTGTTAAATGTTGAGGATTACAGTCAGGATTATCATATCATTTTGGGGAGACCATGGTTATGCTAAGCCAAGGTAAATCATAATTGGGAGGCAAACATGCTGACAGTTAAAAAGGGTTGTAGGAAAGTTTGGGTGATGTTGGGGACATGCAGACAACCAGTTTAGGCAGCATGGTTTGTGATAGCGGAGACATTGAATATGGTGGAAGGATTAGAAGAGGATGAAAAGGAGCAATTCCTAAAGGCTAATCCGGATTTAGTTTCTTTCTCTTTATCTTGCAGATGTTTCTAAGATTTTGGAGGGGAAGTCTTTATGGGATCAAGGAATGACAGCGCCAGAGGGGCAAGAAAAAGCCTTGCCTATGTTCGAACCATTGGAAGAGATTATTAGGCAAGAACATGAGTTTGAAGCACATATGAGTAAAGTAACGAGGGTGAAGGAGGATGAACTGGATACGGTCTTTCTAGGACCTCCGAAGGAGACTAAGCCAATCCATATCAGTAGACGACTTGAGGCAATTTTTCGAGGGAACCTGATTAATTTGTTGACAGAATTTAAGGATGTTTTTGCATGGGAGTATGCCGATATGAAAGGATTGGATCCAAGGTTTTATCAGCATGAGATTCATTTAAAACCAGATGCAGTGCCCATGAAGCAGCATTCATATAGGATGAATCCGAATGTTGCCAAGCAAGTCAAGGTGGAAATTGATCGCTTGTTGCAAGTGGGTTTTATTACCCCTATTGATAATTCAGAATAGATTTCTCCTATTGTGGTGGTACCAAAGAAGAACAAGAAAATTCGAATTTATGTGGATTATAAGAAGCTGAATGCAGCTACTGTTCCATATCCTTTTTCGCTTCCATTTTTGGATTCTATTTTGGATGATGTGGCAGGGCATGAGATGTATTCTTTTTTGGATGGATTTAGTGGATATAATGAAATTTGGATGGCTGCAGGGAATCAAGCTAAAACAACTTTTATTACAGCCTGGGGCGTTTTCACATGCACAATAATGTGTTCGGATTACGGAATGCATCCTCAAATTTTCAAAGAGATATGTTTCAAATTTTTGGTCCTTACTTGACAGATTTTATGCAAATCTTTCTAAATGACCTCAGTGTCTTTGGAGTGCAATTAGCATTTGAAGCAATTGCGGTTATGTTTTATGAATATAGAGAGGTGAAATTTAGTTTAAATCCTTTGAAATGTACATTCGTAGTGCGGAGTGGTAGATTATTGGGCCATGTAATTTTTGAGGACGGTATTTTAGTGGACTCGGATAAAATAGCAGCAATTATGGAAGCACCTTCGCCGGAAAATCCAAAACAGTGAGCAGTAATTTTGGGTCAAGCTTGGTGGCATGGGAGGCATTTGCGGTTTGTAGCACATTTGGCAATCCCTCTTAACCAGGCAACACATTTTTGAATGGACCCAAGAATGTGATCTGGCCTATAGGAGATTAAAAATTCAGTTGTCTAAAGCTCCTATCATGATTCCTCCGAATTGGGCTCAGGATTTTCATGTTTTTGTGGATGCTTTTGACAAGGCTATTGGCAGTGTGCTGATGCAGGAACAAACTCAAGGGTGGTTTTGACCTATCTATTATGCCAGCAGACGATTATCATCCGCAGAAAAAATTTATTCAGTGACAAAAAGAGAATGCTTAGGGGTGATTTACTCGGTGAAGAAATTTTGTCATTATCTCTTAAGACGGTATTTTTTCTTTCATGTGGATCATTTGGCTCTCTTATATCTGGTGCACCAACAAAATTTGACAGGAAGATTAGCCAGATGGGTGCTCTTGTTACAGGAATTTGATTTTGAGGTCATACATCGTCCCGGAGTGCAGCATGTGGTTGTTGATTACCTATTCCGGCTTGATTCTGGCGAGCCACTGAGAGGGATTACGGATGAATTTCTGGATGCGTTTCTATTTTTGACAAGAGTAGTTGCGGATGAGGTTCCATTTACACAATGATCTCGGATGATTCCGAGCATTCCCTAGACCTGGTATGAGGAGATGTTTCATTTTCTCGACAGTGGAGAAAGGCCTTCATTTTTGTCACAACATCAACGACGCCGGATGGCTATTCGTAGCCGAAATTTTGAGATAGTGATGGGAAAGCTATATTACTACACAATGGCAGATGTTTTGCTAAGATGTGTCGTACCACAAGAGCAAGGATCTGTTCTGGAGGAGGTTCATACAGACATTGTTGGGGGTCACTTTGCAGCTTTGATCACGGCATGGAAAGTGCTACAAGCTAGATTATGGTGGCCGACATTATTTCAAGATGCGAGGGATTTTGTACAACATTGTGATGTTTGTCAACAATTGGGGTAACCTACTAAGTTATCCAGAATGCCCTTCCAGCCAGTGTTACCCTTGGAGCCTTTTCAGAAATGGGGATTGGATTTTGTTGGACGTTTTAAACCAGTGGCAGCTAGCATTGGTAATCGGTATATTTTGACGGCCACGGATTATGTGACTAAATGGGTGGAAGCATGGCCTTTGAAAGATAATACAACGGTTTCTATTGCTGGGTGTTTATATAAGGATATCTTTTCTCGATATGGTTGTTCCATTGAGTTGGTTAGTTATTGGGGTAGCCATTTCTTGAATAAGGTGATGGAGAAAATGTTGCAATTCTATTTTGTACTACACAAGAAGTCTTCTCCATATTATCCTCAGGAGAATGGACCGACAAAATCAACTAATAAGCAATTGGTCCGCATCTTGACAAAGCTAGTTAATCTACATAGAACGGATTGGGATGTCAAACTTCCTTCCGCATTATGGGCCTACTGTACGGCATATAAAGTGGCAACAGGTCTAACTCCATTCAAATTGGCATTTGGTATGGAGGCAATTACCCCAGTGGAGCATGTGGTGCCGAGCTTGAGAATGTTGATTGCGGAAAGGATTCTTCCAGAAGCTTCCATTATTTATCATTTGGATGTTTTGTAGGAATTCGATAAAGAGTGATTGCGCAGTTTTGCGGTATTGCAAGATCTACAATCCCGGCAAAAGAAATGGATGGATCGACCTAAAGGGCGACAATTTTTACAGGACCAGCTGGTTCTTGTATTTAACTCTCGACTTGGGAAGATGCCCGAGAAGCTAAAATTAAGGTGGTCTGAGCCGTTATGGATCTTTAAGTCATGTGGACCTACTTCCTTTTATTTGGATGATTTACGGGGGGAGGTGATTGCTGTTCCAGTGAATGGTTTCTGACTTCGCCATTATTTTTCACCTACCACTATTAAGTGCCCCTTTGTTGTGGTACAAGAGCCAGAAGCCGCCTTAATCATGATTGGGGATTCTTTACCATGCAATCTTGAAAAGCGAGAAAAGGGCTATGATGGTTGCGCCACCGTGGTATGCCCTATTTTGAGAACTCTTTGTGAGTGCTTTCGTGCATGCAATGGATTTCTTATACTTTGTTTGAGCTATTTGCAGAGCTTTAGCATTGCTGCGTTTCTCTCTTCTTCTGTGTGATTTCGCCACCATGACGGCTTCTTTGCTTCAGTGCATCCCTTTCACACCTGTGCAGCAGGTGGCTCTCAGAAAGGTGGACGCATGGTTGTAGGATTTGCGGATGCGCGTCTTCGCCAACCTTGACTTGCAAGGCATTCCTGTTCACCCGCAGGCTACTGCTTTGTAGCCTGCTTTGATTGAACTGTTGGCTTTTGGGGATAGGGTGCAAGTGAACAATCAGCAGATTCGGTTAATAGCCAAAATAATTTCAAGGTGTTGTTGTCTGCCTATCAATGGCATTTCTCGGGCTTCACACTTGCTGCAGAGGCAGAGCTTGAGTTTGGCTTGACGGTGAAGGGGGAATACAAATTGTCAGGGCTCACTGATGCAGCGATTAGGGATGCATATCGCTGATTTTTGGAAGCTATTTGGTTGCAGGCCAAAACGTACACCATCTCTGCTAAAGCTCGTAATGTGTTGCATTCAACCAACTTTGGGCCCATGGCTTGGGCAACAATCGTCAGGGAATGGTTGTTGGCTCAGTGTCAACGAGTGGTGGGACAGATGGGGCACAATACCCCGACTAATACAAAGGTGGGGCAACTTCTAACATTGATGTTCCCCTTACAAGAAGTTTTTCCTCTTGCCCTTCGACCTCTGTGTCACTTTGACGATGACAATTTTTTTGTCCGCAACACCACTCCGCCTGCAGAGGCTCCGAGTTTTGCGTCGATTGAGGAGTTGCCTCATACGCCTGCTCGTGTAACGGATGTAGCTGGTGCTTCTACTGCATTGGTAGCCCCTGTTTCACTAGAGATGGCCATTGCGGGGACATCGAGCCGGAAGAGAGGACGGGAGGGAGTCTTGCTTTCCACACCACCTCCTGCACGGATGCCGTCTCTGGCCGCAAGGCCAACTGATAGAGGATTCCGCAGTTGCGCGATGGCGATGAAGAATGCAGGAGCGTACGACAACTTCAACCCTTGAGAGAATTGGCACTGCGGGTGGGGACATTTCCTCGCAACCAAAAAACCTTGAGGCTATTCGGGTAGGCTTGTGTGTAAGCACAGCGCACCCCATGAGAGGGGGTTGCCATGTGTTGGCAGCTACTTCTAGCTTGGTTCATATTTGTCATGGGTTATGGTTATGGCTTCCTTGTAAAAAGTCAGAGTGTGTGAACTCTTATGCAACTAGTTGCTCTCTGTTGTCCCTCATGGCGTGTCTTTACGTGAGGCCTAATTTATAATTTTTTGTTTTTAATCTATCATATCTCATTTGAGAATTGTTATAAAAACAAGACAACATGCATTTGATGTTTTATTATTTTCTACACCGATTGGACCTACCTTTTCATGTGAAGAATGAAATGTATTTCTATTTTTTTGTTTTTTTTTAGGGTCCCTTAATTTCTCAACCTCACATAACTTGACTTACTTTTCATTTTATTGGCTTTCTAAAACAAGCCTTGGAAAAGAGAGGAGTTAGCATACATTTGAAATTTTATTATTTCCTACACCGATTGAGCCTACCTTTTCATGTGAAAGATCCCTTTATTTCACAGCCTTCATTTTCATTTTATTGTTTTAGAATTCCAATATGAACCTTCACCTTGTTTTTTCCGAGCACGAGCACGAGCACGAGCACGAACACAAGCACGCAGAGAACTACACGCGGATGTTTGTATTTGCAATAGTGCAAAAAGGTGGAGCCGAGGATAAAGAGAGGTTTAATTTGAGGCCCCAAATTCTTTGGCTTAGAAGCATGTTGATTGACATCATACTTTGCAAATGTTGATCGAAAATGGCATAGACCACAATTTTTGTTTTTAAGGTAGAGACAATTGGATAAAAATGTAATTCATTTGGTTTCTCCACTTGTCTTTTTTTAATTTCTTCAAAAGTAACATGATAACATCATTATCTAAATGTGGTTTTTTTCCCTATGTAAATTGTAGTAAGTAATGGCTATAAACTAATGTAGTTTGCTCAATGCACCTCATAATTGGGCTTTTCCATTGATGATGAGGTGTTTAGAGAGACTCTAATGATGTTTCCTCTAAGTACACATTGTACGAGCACGCGTTTAATATTTGGCGATTTGGGTCACTTTTCTGCTACTCTCCTTGTCTTTGTTAAGAAGTAATTCTGAGTGCAATTAGAACTTTCTAGGTTAGCTTTATGAGTGAATAATCATGTTGCACAAAGTTTACGCCAACTTGAGTTACAGAGTATAGTGCACAATCATCATAGTGAAAGGGACGGTGTTTGGTTAGATTAGACAATAAAAAGGTGAGATTAATGCTAAACAAGTGGGTATGGCCAGAGAGATGAGGATTAGATTATAATGTTTGTGCATGTTTATAATGCGTGTACTTTAGAAACACTAACACTTGTGTGATGGTAACACCATTGAAATTTTAATGGAGAGAACTCACAAGCACAGTATATAAAACTAGGGCCGCAACGGTTATAGTCTAAGAAGAACAATGGTGGTCCTAATGGGTTATAGTCTAAGAAGAACAATGGTGGTCCTTGTCAAGGAGGGTGACTACTTTCAACTTTTGTGGGAAAGGTGCATGAACAAACCTTCTCAATGCTTTGTTTTAATCTTTTGCCTAACTACTCCCTCCCCTCCTCTAATGCATGCAAGCTCATGTAAGCCCACAATTTTGCATGTCTTCTTACCACTTTTTGTGGCAACACACCAATGCATTATTATTGAATTTTGGGGTTTGGGGGGGGGGGGGGGGGGGGGGGGGGGGGGGGGGGGGGGGGTTGTTTTGTGTATGTGATGACAACAAGCCAACACATGCAATTCTTTATTATTGCACAATTCTTTTACCTCTTATTTTATGTGTGTGTGTGTGTGTTCTTTTACCTCTTATTTGATGTGTGTGTATGTGTGTAAAAGCATGCTCCTTCCCAAACATTGTCGGTTAAAGCTCTTGCTCACACGTGTTCGAGGGGAGAGGCCGGAATTTTTTCTCTCATTATAATTGTATAGATGTGTGTAAAAAGCATGCTCCTTCCCAAACACAACAACTACCATGACACAATCTACTTTGAAATCTCTCAAACCTAAATCATAAGGAGTGAGATGGCAATCCTATCTTTCTTTATGACATTTGAGGGACACCTTTTCTTAAGGTCGTTTTCCGCTCTCTCTCTCTCTCTCTCTCTCTCTCTCTCTCTCTCTATACCTATTGTTATAGGCTTTTTCAATTAATCAACCCCTCCTAGACAAGTAAAGTAGGCATTGAGAATGTCTTCTAGTACTAACTTGAAAGTTGAACCAAAATATCTTTTAAGTCCCTATTCATCCTTAAACTTTGGGTTTTACTCAAACCCACATGTTCATCTCTCTTCTCTATCTTGTCCTTTTTTTGGTGTTGTGTGTGTGTGTGTGTGTGTGTGTTTTGGTGGTTTGTGGGGGAGGGGGGGGGGGAGGAGGAGGAGGAGGAGGAGGAGGAAGGAGTACCATTTTTTGTATGCCTTTTTTTAAAATTGCAAACATGTTCTTTCTTGTGGTCGGGTGGCTCTCGGATCAGCTGATGTAGTTGTATACATTTGGTCCTTTTTTTTTAATGCCCTCGCTCGGATGTGAGCAAGGTCTGTCATGTAAATTTTTTGGAATTTTTAAATACAATATCACTCACTATTGTGAGTTTTGTCAAAAAAAAAAAAAAAAGATCTCGTGTGGCTTTAAGATCTCATCCCCTATTTAGCCGATGTACTTGGCATCTGTTGTGGATCTCATGATTTGGTGTCTCGGTTGGCTCGAGTTGAGCAGGTCTGGTGCTGTAATTTTTGTCGATCTTTATATATTATTTCCACCCACCAATTGTGGGTTTTGCAAAAAACAAAAAAGCTCTCATGTGGCTTCCTTTCCCATTCTTTGTTTTAGAATGCCAGATTGAGCCTTCATCTTGTTTACATTTTCTATCCTCGGCTAGTTCCAAGTCACTGTTTTTAAAAAAATCACTAGTCTATAAGCGATGGCCGCACCTCTCTCTCTCTCTCTCTCTCTCTCTCTCTCTCTCTCTCTCTCTCTCTCGTGCGCGCGCGCCAAATGCACATTAGCTTGAACCCCATGGGATGTAGGAGATAGAAACACGCGGGGGAGGGGTTGCCAAAATCCCCTCCCCGTTTACATATGTTAGATGTTAGATTCTCTCTAAGTTTCAATATCAAAAAATTAGATTTACAATTGTTTTGGGTGAATTTTGTAATTGCAAAATTCTCACATGCACTATGGCCTTTCTTAAGCGTTAGGATGACTCAACAATTGTTCCTCATAGAGCACTCTCTCTCTCTCTCTCTCTCTCTCTCTCTCTCTCTCTCTCACACACACACACACACACACACGCCTGCCCCATCTGGCATCCAAAAATAAAAGACAAACTATTCCCATGCAAGGGAAAAGAGGTCTTGGTTGAGTCTTCACTAGTGGTCACACAAGGCCTAGTTATCCATCGCTTTAGTGAAAACCATGCCTCAATAATGGTCACACATGTATAGCTATCTCGCATATGTAAATCTGAAAATGTCTTTTTTGGAACTGTGTTGATTTTGCCATAGTTGCACCAACTACATCTAGCAGATAACTAGTGTCTGCTTGACCGCTTCCTTATAAAGGTGAAGTGCAGTTGTTCTAGTAGGTCATCTAAAATGCTACCATTGGAGGTGTAACAGGCCCTAGTTGGACTGCCCTCTAAAACTACCCAATATCTATGTATTTGAAGGCGTTCTTTGAGAACTCAGATCTAAGGCATCTATACTATCTATAATGGGGGGAGGGATTCCGGCCCCCTCCCTACCACGCATCAGCAGCACGTTCAACCGGCATGTGTGGCCTACAAGTCCGACCGCATAGCAATCTCTCTCTCTCTCTCTCTCTCTCTCTCTCTCTCTCACACACACACACACAACACGAAAACCGAGAGAAAGAGGCGAGCGAAGCCCATCCGCCACACTAGTTAGTTAAATATAAGGGCAGCTAACTTGCAACCAAAAGATTGATTATGTGAAAACAGTGAACTTGCAATGAAAAGCACTCTCTTATGGTCTTCTATTTCTATTTACTAAACATAGAATGAAGAAAAGAAGGCTCTTTCTTGTGTAGCATGTCGGTGCATTGTCCTCTTAAGCTTCACTTATTATTAATTTAGTTTTTGTATGCAAGGGGGTTTCCACAACATAATCAACGCTCAAGATTTTTTATTTTTTTTTTGCAAAGCTCACAATGGTGAGTGGATCATATTGACAAACCCAAAAAAGATTAAAACTATCTTTTTTTTATTTGCCAAACTCGTGAGTGAATTCTCCATAATAGATATGTACAAAGAATCCAGAAGCTTGTGTCGAGATTTGATGGACCGCTCGATACACCACTAAGTTACAAAGCCTCATACAAAGGCGAAACATTATCCATAAAACCTTACTAACCGTTACCGATCATAATTGTGAGAATTGCCTGATTCCCATGGCAATTATCACTTCCCTGCTTAATATAGACTTTATATGTAGTTCTGCTTCCTAGCAAGCTTTATATTGTCATCTTACAATACTCATGATCCCTTACACACCGTTAGCGAGTTGCGGTCATGACGGTGAGAATTGCACATCTTGCTTTTTCCAATGGCAATAATCACTTTCCTGCTCTCTTGAACAATCTTTGTGAAGCTAGCTATTGAGGGGTCATTTTCAAATAATGGATGGTTCCTCGCCTTTCAGACTTGCTACAAGTAGCAGAGTCCAACAATTTGTGTACAAATTAGAAGCGCTTGGCTTTTCATCACCTTCACTTCTAAGAATAAATCGTTCTTGGAAGACCCTATCTTCTAGGTCTTTTGAATCCATTTGCATAACTTGCCTACCAGGCCTCTAATCGCTAGGCACTCCTTGAATAAGTGAGGGGGGTCTTACTTGTTGTTTGCACCCCGAGCACCTATGTGATCCAATACCTTGGCTAGAAGCTTGGAAAAGTCCCCCCATAGCACCTTCCATAGAAAAATCTTCATCAAAAGAAGCCATTGTGGAATCCAAATGTTATTTGCTATCACCACTCATCTTGATTTTGGCCATTTCTCACTCCTCTGCTTGTTTAGGGGGGCGAACCAATTAGTCTTGATCATTAGAGTGTGGTATCCTTGATTTTCGGCGTATAGAAATGTCTGCTTTTGGGCCAGCAACAGGCTTTCCACTCAACATTAGAATAACAAATAGGCAACAAGCAATTGTCTAGCCCTTCTATAGCTTTTTTAATTAGCAATCTTTCTGTACCCTTGAGGTGAAACTAGGTAGTCAATTGGTATGTTTCTTTCCAACTCTTGCTTCTGTTGTCCCACATATGGGCTAGTAGTCGAAGTCCTCTATTATTGACCTTTCTAGTAATTTTCTCTCCAAAATGGACTCAATGATTTGCTTCTTGCTTTAGAAAGCTAAGGGGATCAATGTGTTATGGAATTTCAAAAATATATGGTTATCGCTCCCCACTCCATTGCCTCCATTGTGCGGATACACTTACGTACCAGCTCGCTTGTTGTGCCACCTAATCTCACGCTAGACCAATTGAAGGGACCAAGGTTGGCATGATTTTGGGAACGTTTCTTTAATATCTTGCAATATTCTTATGAAAAAGCTCATAAAGAAAATTAAATGACTAAGAAAAGAGGGGGGGGGGGGGGGGGGGCGGGGGCGGGGGGGGGGGGTTGGTTTACATGGGGCAGGACAAGGCGAATTTGGCAAGGTGGCCTATTTTGGGATTTAAGAAAGGTATGTGTGTGTGTTGTCATGACTAGCTATGCAGGAGACATTGCAGGCGAGGGGAATGCTAGGCGTTGCACGAGCGAGAGGGGAGTCATGAGTATGTTTGCATGTGTGAAGTCACAACCAAGTGGACAAGGTCCCTGACAGGTGAGGGGAATGCTAGGCATTGCACAAGCAAGAGGGTAGTCATGGATATGCTTTTTTTTACAGTGAATGGTCGGGCTAAGGGTAGTGAATTGTGTTTGCCTGATTGGCTTAG
This sequence comes from Adiantum capillus-veneris, assembly GCF_014529385.1. Lineage (NCBI taxonomy): Eukaryota > Viridiplantae > Streptophyta > Polypodiopsida > Polypodiales > Pteridaceae > Adiantum > Adiantum capillus-veneris. The sequence goes on from NC_140938.1 coordinate 7,533,282, forward strand.
GGCAAGAACTCGACTTGAATGCACGAGGTCTTGAGACCGATGCCAATTGGTTGCATCATTTTGATGAGGAGTCAAAGCAAAGCAAAGTGAGAAACGAATCTTGATAGATTCCAACATATCCATGAAGTCAATAAACCCTTCAAAATTTGACAAGGAAATGATAAATATTCATTGGAAAAGCATAAACCAACTTAGGAATGGAATGGATTCATACATCAATTGACAAAGGGAGCCACCCAGATGTGGAGAGAATAGTCACTTGTTGACACATAACCGGAGCAAACATGCCTCTATAGCTAGATTTGGCATGGGGGTCTGTGAGATGCCATGGCTCAGTGTGAGCATGGCTTGCTATGTAAATTTTTTCTTTTTTATTCAACTTTCACTCACACACTAGGTGGGTCTAATTTTGAGAATTCCTTTTATTAATGGGAATCAACACAGATGTTGTTTTGTTAATGGGAAAGCAAAAGGGTGGTAGTCTAGTGGTGGGCAAAGACGGAAGCCAAGGTAGTCAACACACAACTGGATTAAGGGGGTAGGTGGCGGTTGTTGGGAGGAGAGCTAGGTGTCAAGCAAAGCAGTAGCATACACAAGTTTTCATTTTTTGATTCTTTAAAGTAGATCCTTAAGGCAACACACATATTTGTTTCACTGGATTAGCTTGTCGATGATTGAGCATTGCACGAGTGTGCGTGAGTTCCATGCTTGACGTCACAACTGACGGGCTCATGCTTTTTGAGTCATGAGAGATAAAAAAGGAATCTCAAGAGATTCCACCAAATGGGTAAGTGAGATTGGAGTGAATAGGTTGCACAAATGTTTTTTCAGGTGCTTGGTCAAGAGGAATCAGCGGAGATGCTGAGATTGCTTTGAAGAGTAAAAAGGGCTAGCTGGCATGTGGAGGAGAGAGAGGCCAATAGAGGATTTATTTTTGCTCTATCAGATGAGGGCAGCAAGTCTGAATCTCCCACTGTGTTCAATGTTGGTCTTGAGGTGCTTGCAAGAAGTGAGGAGAATGTGCTCTCTCTCTCTCTCTCTCTCTCTCTCTCTCTCTCTCTCTCTCTCTCTCTCTCTCTCTCTAAGGCGGCATAAACAAACATAGATATTTTGTCTGAGGAGCCTTGTCTCTTTGTTGTGTGGGTGGGTGATTACCAAGTGTGTGGAGACACCTGCGTTCTCAACATCAAGTGTGGGATGGGGATGAAGTGGTGGGTTATGGGGAGGTAGGACTGCATTTTGCACAGCCAGTGTGAGATGGGGATGAAGTGGTGATGTCGTGCATCTTAAAGAAGGCCAAGAGAATGAGGTCATGTGATGTGGGGAGGCATCGTCTGTAAACCAAGGCAAGGTGGAGGAATGCACATAGCGATGGAGTGTAGGGCAACGAGGGCGACAAGGGCAAGGAGATGATGGTGAGTTGCACATACCTTGTGGCTTTAAAATTACAAGATTCAATCAGCATGTGGGTGGCAAATCAGTCCAACTTTTGAAGAATAGACCCAGTAGGTGTTGTCCAATAAAGATACAAGAATATGCTAAGTTTGGTCAAGCTTTAGCTTTAATACATAATTGTATTCTACTGTGAGGATTGGAGAGTGCAAAGAACTGCACGTTGTGTGGGTTTAGCTCAGCTTGCAAGAGGTGCAAAGCAAAGATGACTCTAGGCATCTTCTGCTACTACAGGGATGGCTCAAGCCTGTTAGTTTGCAATAGCTGTTGTTGATGGCGATGGGTGTTGCAAAGCACATAGAGTCCAGGTAAGCGGGGGTTTGCCCTAGTAGGGGACTCTTGGCCGCTTCTCTCACCACCTTACCATGCCCTCCCACCCCCTCAATATTTCCCTTTGGGAAACACCGTCCCTCCCACCTCTTCCCCAAGAGGAATCGAATGGCCAATGGATGTGGGGGTTTTTTGGGAAGATTGCGTTGCATAAAATGTTTCAAATAATGAAAATAATACAAATAATATCGTATTACAAACACTTGAATTATTCATGAAATACATATAATATTAGTATATCAATCGATAATATATCTATTGATAAGTGATAAACATTTTTCCCCACAAACTCTATGCACTAAGCAATCAAATAATTCTAAGCCTACTTAGAAGTAAGAGCATATCTATTTTTTTCTAAATCTACCATTTAAAATTTATCTCTATGCACTAAAAAATACCTTAATCACCATGCCATAAAGACACTTAATAGGTTAGTTTGGTATGCTTAAACACTACACAAAATTAAAGATAGATTATGCTTTTCATCATAATCTATCACTATTTTATGTATATGAAAATAGAAAGAGCTCAAGCTCTTTTGTATTTTTAATATATGTAAGATCATGCTAAACAATACATAAAAATAGATATAGATTATGATGAAAATTTCATCGTACTCTATCACTATTTTATGTATATAAAAACTAGATTGAGCTCAAGCTCTTTTCTATTTTCAATATATGTAAGCTTAGTGCCAAACATTTAGTTACTACACTGGATGCTTTCAAAGAACCAAAAGTAGCAATTTTGTCTCAAAATAATTTATTTTTTTTGTGTTTGCTGTTTTTTATCTACCTTGTAATGCTTGGGATTAGATTTGCATTTTGTGTGAAGGTGAGTTGTACTCCGGAGGCAAAAAAATCTATTTTGATAGTATTTTTATATCGATCAATATGTAAGTAATAACAAAGATTTAAAAAAATTGACGTGTCATCGAATAATATGGACCAATGTATAATAAACCCATTATTCAAGATTAAAACGTTTTGCAAATAATGTATCATGCAACCTAGCTTCGAGATGCAAAGCGGTTCATGGCAGGTATTGTGTTTCATTGTGGCATTGGGGGGTAGTTGTCAAAGGGAAAAGGATCCCCATGAAGCCTGGTGTGATGTTGGTGATGGATCGGGTACTGATGGATTGGTCTCTTGGTGGATGCGAAGCTGGGTGTTGAACGCCTAGTTCTCTTCTTTTTGGTGGATGTCCCTTGAGAAGTCAGTGATGGAGTGCTCGGGATCCCCCCTATTTGTGAAAAGCTTTCAAGGTATGTTTGATCATCCTTGGTTCTGCTTGGGAGGTATCCGGTCTTTTGGTAGAGGGCCACCCGCTTGTGGAAACCATGTAGGATGTTGTTATTGCATATGTTTGGTCGAGGGTGGCTCCGTGTAAGGCTTGTCAATCATATGGATTTGTATTTGTGAACTTCTTTCTATGATATGTGACCTCCATGAATTGGTTGGAGCATGGAGTTGTAGTAATTCTTTTTTATTTATTTAATACGTCTCCACTCACTCATTTGACTGGGTATTACTAAAAAAAAGGACATAATTTTGGATCGTTTGTTTACTATGGATTGATGGATATAAGCATGGCTTGTTCTCTCATCAAAGATGGAAGGTCCCAGTTGGAAATTGTGGATATTGATTTGTATTGCAAACACGGGCTTGGTATCTGGTGGGTTCAGAAGTAAGAAGCTCAAGAAAAGGGAGGTACCAGCACCAATGAAGAGATTTCAACGATCTAGTGCAAAGAGATCTGAAGTTAGAGCAACATGCCAAGAAGGAGAAAGTCCAGAAGGGAAGAAGGGACTCGAGTGACATCAAGTCATCAATGGAGGAGTCAAGGTCTAGCTCTAGTTCAAGCTCATCTGAGAGTGAATCAGATAATCAACCAAAGATCAAGAAGAAAGGGTTTTTGACAAAGAATAATGAAGCAGTGTCAAAACAAATCATAGAAATGTCAAAAATCAGATCAACAATAGGGAAAGTGGAGACCTAGTGCACAAAATGCAAGCTGAAGGAACACATGTTTACCGGCACAAATGTTTCTAGTGCATGTACTGCAAACCATTCGGCCATTTATGGAACGATTGCAAGATCCGAAATCATCATCTTAAGAAAGACAAGGATGTCTCAATGATATCACTGACAAACCTAGAAGTACCAAATCAAGATGGAATGTCAGGTGCTAGAGACAACAAGGCCACTACCATCAATGGGCTGGAGAGGAAGGTATCAGAGTACTAACAGTATAGGGGGTGAGGTAGAGCTGATTTTGGAAGAACAAATTTTAGTTGCTACACTTGTAAAAAATACGGACACTTTGCAACCCAATTATTTGAGAATGTGAATTCTAATGGGTCTAAAGCAAAAGAGGCCAACCCAATTTGGTGAGTGCAATCAACAACAATGTTAGAGCCATGATTGAAGGATTACCACATGAGCCAGCTACAAAAACAAAACAAACCAAAGAGGCCCAAAGATGGGAGAAGCAGAGGGACACTTGGAAGGCCAAGGGAAAGACTAAGGAGGTTGACAAGTGTCAGGATTAGAGGGCTTCGGTAGCCAAGATCGCGGAGGATCTGGCTACAAAGATTCCATATCAGCCTTAGTGCTTAGAAAAGAAGAACATCCGAAGGCTTTTGCCAAAAATTCTAGAGCATCTGGAGAGGAAGCTCCCAAAAAAGTGGATTTAATAAGGATGAAGCTAAAAAGAAAGCTAAAGAATCAGCCAAGGCCTCGGTGGAGTGTCTAGAAGAAAAGGTATGGCAAGTCAAGGCAGACTTAACTGAGGCTAAGAAAATCGATCTAAGGATAGAAAATGCTCAACAACAATCAATTCCTCACCAAAGGATCAATCATCTAGGAGATGCAAAATTCTAGCAGAAGCATGGCATTGCAAAAATATTCATTCGAAGGGGAGATCCTCCAGCTCAAAAAGCAGCTCTGAAAACAAGCAAGATGAATACTATGTTAAGGTCTTTGAAAGGATTCAAAAGCTAACTATAGAGTTAGATGACATTAGATGGACCTTAACAAAGGCTACAAAGTTTATCAAAATGCAAAGGAAGAAAGCATCAAAATCTATTGTTGTAGACCTATTTGACATAAAGGATGATGAATTTCCAGTCATCCAAATTAAGTACAAGATAAGAAAACAATGGGAACCATTTTCAGCTGTGATACTGGATGGTGGGGTGGGTGTAAGCATCCTTGGAGAACATGTCAGAGACAAAAGCTAGGGATTCAATAAATGAAACCAACTCCATTCAGAATAAGGATGGATAATCAGAGAGTGATCCAGGCGAATGCATTAGTAGAGAACCTACATATGAGAGCGGGAAAGGAGAAATTCAAGACCAGCTTTCTAGTAATAGATGTTCAAGGAGCTATAGTATGTTATTGGGTCGGCCTTGGCTCAAGAGTGCAGGAGCCATCCATGATTATGCAAGCCAGACATCAATGCTTCAGGGACCCAATAGGCAAATTCAAGTAAAAACAAACAACACCAAAAGATGAAAGAAAGAAATGAAATTAGAAGAACTGTGTAGGAAATATGGTTTGAAAAAGATCAAGCGGATGCTCACATTGATAAATATATTTCCTAGAGCAAACATCAACATGAATGCAATGATGTTGGATTGAGAGAGAAGAACGAAGAGACAGTAGTATCCATAAAATTTCACTATGTCTAACCTAGGAGAAAGACCGGTTAATCTAGATGGCAAGACTTTAGAAGAAGTAGGACGGACAACTGAAGACTTCAAGTCAGCACACCAGTGCAGATAGTCTTGGTCAGATCAGAGAGCTGATAGATAGAGAGGTAGATTTGGCTTAACTAGAAAATCCCTTTAACAAATATGCGAAAGGGATAAGGATGGATAAGGAAGCTGAACGACTGGAAAAAAGGAAAGATGGTGGACCAAGTTGGTTATTGCTAGATGATCAAGAAATTGAAGACTGAAATCTTGGTTCATAAGAGAATCCAAAAATGCTCAAGATCAACAAACATCTGAAACCAAAGATAAAAGAAAAAGACAAGCAGATGTTTGAGAAGTATAAAGATGTTTTTGCTTGGGAACATATAGACCTAAAAGGGGGAGATCTAGAGGTATGTCAACATAGGATATCATTGAAACCAGACGCATGACCAATGAGGCTCCAAAGGTATAGGATGAATCCCAATTATGCTAAGGTGTTAAAAGAAGAAATTGACAATTTGCTAAAAGTAGGATTCGTCACAAAAGTGGCCAGCAATGAGTTGGTTGTTTCCAATAGTGGTTGTCCTGAAGAAGAATGGGAATCTAAGGGTCTATGTGGATTATCGGAAGTTGAATACTGACACCATTAAAGACCCATTCTTGCTTCCATTCATTGATATGAGGATGGAAAAAATTGTAGATGGATATTGGTGCTACAATCAATCAAGGACAACACCAGAGGACAAAGACAAAACGTCATTCATCACCGAATGGGGAGCATTCATGTACTTAGTAATTCCCTTTGAATTATGCAATGCTCCAACAACCTTTTAACAATGCATGATGGAAATATTTAGTGATTTTCGACACAAGTTTGTGGCCATCTTTGTAAATGATTTTACTGTGTTTTCAATTGAGGATATGCATCTCCTATTTTTTGAAATGGTGTTCAAGAAGTTCAAACAAAAACAAACTTGTTTGAATTCTTTTAAGTCATTCTTGATTGTCTAGAAGGGCTAGCTTCTAGGGGATGTTGAATCTAGAAATGACATCAAGATGGTCGAAAACAAAGTTTTATGTGTCCAACAGGCAAGAGCACCAATGAATGTGTTTGATGTGACCTCATTCGTGGGTTATATTTACTTTCATAACAGATTCATTCATATGTTTTCAACCAAGGCTCTTCCATTATATGAACTGCCCAAGAAGGGAGTGAAGTTTGTATGGACCTCGGAATGTTAGGCTAGTTTCCAATGTCTAAAAGAAGCAATGAGCAAGAAACCAATTCTTTATCAGTTAGACTGAGAAGTAATATTATGATGTTCATGTGGATGCATGTGGTATGGTGAGAGAAGGGGGGGGGGTTTGATTTTGCTCAACCTAATGGGAAGATGGACTAGCCAACCTACTTCGCCAGTTGTAGGTTCAGTGTAGCTAAACAAGGATATTCTACAATGAAACAACAGGCAATAGGAATAGTGTTTGTTGCAACCAATTTTAGATGCTATTTGTTGGAAAAGATATTCCACTTTAATGTAGATCATCAAGCACTTCTCTTTTTTATAAACAAGGTGGTGATTCAGGGCTGGCTAACAGATGGATGATGTTCCTTCTAGATTTTTGAGTTCAAGATCTTCCACAAGCTAGGGAAAACTCATTGCGATGATGACTTCTTGTTTTGAAGTACTAAGGGAATTTCAACTACGTCATTAAAAGATGAACCAGTTGATCTTGAGTTATTCCAGAGTATGGAAATGGATGGGTTAGATCCAAAATGGCAAGATGTGTATGATTTTCTCTAGTTTAGAGGAGAGGATTGGTCCATGTCCACCCAGTAAGAAAGCATTGATCATTAAGATTCTAAATTTCACTATCATAGGTGAATCATTACACATGGTATGAGTTTATGGAGTGTTAAGAAAGTGTATGCTTATGCAAGGTAGGATGCAAGTGATTATTGAGGCTCATAGTGGGAGCTCAATGGGTCATTTTTCCATTGAAATCACTTACAAGAAGATTCTACAAGCAAGATTTTGGTAGCAAAGTATGATTACTGGTGTTAGGGATTTTTGAAAAACATGTGATATTTGCCAAAGGATGGGAAGACCAACACTTGTTTTGGGGGCAGGGTCACTTAATACGTATATGATTTAAAGGATTTGGAGAGGATTAGAGGGTGGCCTCTATAACACCTCCATTTTCACAAGATAGATGAGGAATAAAAAATTACATCTCACAAGAAGATGTGACTAATCTCCACTCACAAATTCGCTCACCCTTGCACACACAAAACCTCGACTACACTCGACTAGCTTCCCTCTACAATGCCATAGCCCTAGCTATGAGCAATTGGCCTCAAGAAAGAAAAAAAACCACTAATTGAGGGAACAAAATCCAACAAAAACCAAGAAAAATATATGCACTTTTGATCATAAAATCCATACCCTCACACCATCTCAGCAACCCTTGCATATGTGAGGTGGGGCACCATAGCCGCTCCCAACAATGCACATTAACCCATCGGAAACCATCCCAATAGAGAGCTATACAAAAAATCATGATGTTCAACCAAAAAACTTAGACAAAACCATAATGAACATGGGGGAACACTCTCCCATTCACAAAGATTAAAAAAGGCTTTCACTGCCAAACTTGAGTCGCAGACACATGCGTACAAGGGAGCTCTGCTTCACATAGCTTTCATCACCAAAAAAACAAGAAGGGTGGTGAAAGTGCAGAGGTCACCACCACCCATCTTAATGGCCTTCTTGATAAGAGACACACTCTCCAATCAAAGCTCCAAGTCCTCACACACACACATGGGCACCTTGACTACACAGCCCCATGCACCACCACAGGTTGCAGCAACATAGGCTTTCTTTTTCACAGCTGAAAACCCCACCTCATTCACGACCCAAATCTAATAAAATTTCATTTATAATTTATATTTTTAAATCATTTACTCACTCTTTGAAGTCACAAGCCTTGTATATACAAAAACAACAAAACTATGTACCCTCAATTGGCCCTCGTGCGTAGAGACAACTAGCATACACCGCCTTTGTACACTTTGTACAAGCATTCTTTATTTACACCAAGAGGTGTAAGAGAACTAATAATTATCCCTCAAAGTATTTGGAGTGCCCCAAACCATTCTACAAAAACACGTCACAATATGTGTGCACTAGAAGGGGTTATTAAAGTTTATTTTTTCTCACATTTTTACATATAGAAGGATACCGTAAGATGAAACTAGGAAAAAAATCACAGATTGAATAGGAAAAGCCTTTATTTTAGTTTTCAAAAATTCATAGATAAGGAGTTTTAGAAATAGTCCTTGAATGCACGTGTGACCCCCTCCCTCCCCCCCGGAGGACCAACAACAGTAGATATGACACCTTTGACCACCACCACACAACCATTGGGGGTTTTCATGAAGTGGGGTCTCGACTTCATGGGTCCATTTAAGAAGGTGAATCCAAAGAAAAATAGGTACATTGTGATGGGTACGTGCTATGTTAGCAAATGGGTAGAGGCCAAGGCATTGCCCAACATCACAAAAAAGTCAACAACGTGGTTCTTATATGATCATATGGTGTGCAAATATGGTTGTCCAATTGAGATAGTTTCAAATCAAGGAACTCATTTAATCAATGCAACAATCTAGATCCTGACTAAAATCTTCTCAATCAAGCGTCAAAAGAATCAACATACTATCCTAGATGCAATGGACAAGCTAAGAGCAGTATCATGACCTTTTAGAACATTCTAACCAAGATGCACAAAAGGAACCTCATAGTTGGGATGAAAAGGTTCAGAAGATAGTGTCGGCTTATAAGATAGCTTACAAGATCATGACGGGAATGACTCCATTTCAAATGGTGTACGATACATAGGCAGTAGTGCCTCTGGAGTTTGTTGTTCCCAGCCTCCATATGGTCATTGAACACAAAATGGATTTTATTTTGACACTAAAGAACAGATGAGTTATTGAAGCAGGATGAGACCAGATAGAAGGCAACGCTTGAACAAGAAGTGGTCCAACAGAGAAGGATGTATTGGCATGACAATAAGCTGAAGGTCAGTGAGTTCAAGAAAGGGGACATGTCTCACTATACTAGTTGAAATTAGGCCAAAGAAACCTAACCTAAAAATAGCTTGTTCATGACCATATGAGGTAGATTGGGTATTCTCAAATCACATATTCAAACTAGTGATGTGGAGAATTTTCATAGAGTTAAGCCTTTCGTCTAGATTGATGGTGCCTAGGGTCTATAATGGAGCAAAGATCAATTTATACTACTCTAGATCAGATTAACCTCCAACACAAGAAGAACAAGATAAGAAAGAGTTTGATTTTGAAGATCAACCATTGTCTCTATTTATTATCAGACCAAAAGTAGTTAAGACATGTGAAGGGCAAGATGCCATTGATGACCTAAGAATTGTCAAACACTAGGACTAGATTGGGAAATATTTGAAGGCATTGAACCTTATAACGGTTACAAATGGTGCATTAAAGATCAAATCTTTTTTAGTATCTTGCCAATCTTTATTAGAAGGACATACCAATGCATGGACAACACATCATTTTTTATGGGCATAAATTGAAGGCGTAAAAATAGTGGAGAATTTATGGCTTGCATTAGGATTACTATGAGGAGAGTGTGCGACCTTGTGTTCATTCCTTTGCCTCTTGTGTGCATTAAGCCTTCACCTGTAGAGCTTTCTCCTACATTGCCCTTCGCGTTCTCCAATTGTTGCTGCATCACTTTACCCTTTCCCAGCTATTGTTGTTCACACCAGCACACCTACCTATTTGTGGTTTGCATCACCGTCTTCATCAAGAAATTTTTTGTTTTTGACACAAAGCCTATCACCTCATAGGGCACTTCAATGGCAAAAGAGGAACATCACTATCTCAAGCCATGACGGGTAGCATCAACAAGAAGACATCCAAACGTGAAGAGTTACTAAAGATAGTAGCAATGCAATGTTCTATGCCTCATAAGAAAATCAATGAGTATGTGTTTTTAACAGAATGAAAGATGGGGCATGGAGGTGGTTGTGGAAGCCACCATGATTTCATTTGATGCAAAAATAATGCAATAGGTTATGGACACTTTTGACTCTGATGCAAGCACAATGAGCATTAATGGGAGGACCCTTCAGATAACTACTACAGCACTATCCCAGGTTTTTAGCTTGCCTTTGATTCAAAAATCCAACCCAACTTAGCTAATGTCATTAGCAAATTTTTGAAGGAAACCCCTCATGCCATAAAAAAGTGAAAAGATCAGGGCTAGGGCATTTGAGTTTTAGCACTTCAACTCAAAGAAACACACAAATTTGTTGTTCAATCTATTAGCTTGAAAAATAACCCTACTTAGTAATGTACACCAAGGAAGTGATCAATTTGAGTTCAATCCTATTTACTGCGTAATGACCCAAACAACAAAAGTATAAACCCAACATCTATTCAAAGCTTGATATGTTTGCAAGTTTTGCACTGGGAAACCGGCATACTAGTGCATGTGAATGTTCGGAATGCTTTGTTGAACATAATTGGAGGTACATCACCCAAGGACCAAACTACTGGTCTGGAGTCCCAAGAAGAACAGACTACACTGGTGATAGCTAAAACAAAGGGAAACTTGGCACAAATAGAGGCTAAAACATTTGAGCCAGCATCCAAGAAGCAGAAGTTGACAAAGGAATTATGGGATCACCTCAAGGATTGGAGTAAGCAATATGTTCCTACAATAATATTTTAGACAACCACATTGTAAATAGCTGGTAAGGTGCTGGGGACTGCAACAAACAAAGCCATCATGCTATCAGACACTCCACCAGAGACTACCACTACAGTGCCAGATAGTTCTAATGAGGCAACTTATTCTAAACAAAAAACTATGGTAACATATTTGATTGTGGAAACATCAATAGATAGGTTGTAATATTTGTAAAATAACAAAATGGTGGGCAATTTAGTTATGGACACATTTGGGAAGTTATATGTCCATATAAAATGTCTGTTGATGGGTGTGTTGCCACAATTTTGATGGGGTGTAACACCATGTCAATGCTATAGGTCATATGATGGAAGCTCGGAGTTTTATCGAGCAATTTGATAGTACTCATCTAGAGGTGGAACTTGAAAGAGAGATCATCAGGTCTGAAGAGCCAAAATCAAGGACAAATTAGGGTAATCAGAACCAAGGAGTCCAGACTTAGAAGGCATCGAATGAGTCATCACTAGGTCAACAACATACTAGGGATCTCACCACAACAAACAAAGGCAAAGTTGTGTCAATTGATCTGGATTCAGAAGAGGACCTAGACCATTCTACCTGGCGTCTTAGCATGAACAAAAAATTGTGAGGAGAGAAGGCCCTCTAGATCCAAAACCTTTTACATGATGATGATGCATATTTGGATTTGGAAAGGTTCTAAATGCTCTATGTAGGGGCATGTAGGCTACCTCCACATCCCAACACCGTTCAATTGCTAGACAAAGCTCCAGAGTATGTGCTGAATGTGGATGATATGTTGGTAAGCCCTGACGCCATATGAAGTCGAGATGATGACTAATTGTCAAGAGCAACTATAGCACAAGGTGATCTATGGGCTCATCCACAAGGAAAATTATGGGTTCTAGTGCTCAAGAAACAAGTCAACTCGGAACACTTCAGGTCCCATCCCAGACTATTCAGCAGACAACACTGAAGAAGGCTCTAGACTATTCAGCAGACAACACTGAAGAAGGCTCTCGATAAACGGAAGCAAAAGCATTGAAATTGGAGATCAATCACAAAAGAACTAGCTAGAAGGAAATTGGATGGATTGAGAGTGCTCAATTCATATTGGATCAATGAGGAGTCCACCAATAAGTATCATGAAGCCATCCTTGTGGATCCAATTAACATCAGATATATACCTAAAATCTTGGAATATGCCAAAATTTAAAGAGAGGAGGAATATAGACGATGAAAATGGGCCTTAGTCAGGTGCTTGTTCATAATCAAGTTACACAATCAGATCTTCTATTTACTAGCGGTAATTACTGCATTAATTGTAACAATGTATACTAAGTCAAAGTCCAGTTTGGGTATCTATAAATAGGACTCGCTACTTCATTTTGAGGGATTGTCACTCCAAGCCTTTTTTATTATTGACTTGTTGCTCTTATCATCATTTAGCTCTATTATATCAGTATCTAGTGCCAGTTGTACTCTTCTTCAGTATCTCAATATACCGGCTCCAGCCCTTGTGTCCAGCTTTTGAATTTGTACTTCCATTTCAGTCTCTATCTTATTTCCATGTTGTTTGAAGTCTGAATCTAATTCTCTATTTGATCTGAAATCTAAGTCTAAATCTCCAACGTGGAACAACAGTCAAAAGTGAGCAGCTCATTCCAAAGAGGGAGGCCTTGGCATGGGGAGTTCAAAGCAAGAAAACGGGCTCTCTCTCTCTCTCTCTCTCTCTCTCTCTCTCTCTCTCTCTCTCTCTCTCTCTCTCTCTCTCTCTTCCATAGCATGTTCCACACACTTTTATATTGGTTACTTTCATGTTCATTGGATAGAATCTAATGACATTTGTTTTGTAGCCACTCGATTTGAAGCACACATCACCATCTATCGTGCACGCATTTGACATTGCAGCTTTCTTTCGGTGCTCGGATGCATGCTTGTTTTCATAATAAATTTCATTTTCTACGAAGAGGGTATCACCTCAGCTCCTACTCGTATGTTTTTACTCCGCTATTCAAACTAGCTTGCAAATGTGCCTCTCTCATCACCAACTTTCAGGCGGTGGATTGGTTGCTTGCATCCCACAGTTCCCACCTCTATGCTCTCTCTCTATATATATATATATATATATATATATATAGAGAGAGAGAGAGAGAGAGAGAGAGAGAGAGAAGGCAACGTAATGATGGAAAACTAATCGTTTGACAAAGAACACCTAAAGAGGATTGTAGTGAGCTATAAAGATAATCCCATAATATATAAGCACAAGCTCTAGGTTGAAAGATTCTATTGATGGGATCAAAGGTACTAGAAATACACACTCACATGTGCATACATGTATGCATATATCCATAGATACATAAATGATTGGAATATATAATATGTACAATAGATAAAGGAATCTTTGAAAAACAAAATTAGGAGTAAAATGAAAAGATGGGAGTATGTGCATCTTCCCTTCCACAGTAGCACAAAAAAGGTAGTCAACTCGTTCATGATCCAGTACTTGTCGCTTTTTCTCCCCAATCATGAAGATGACCGACTGCAATTGGAAACAGCTTCTGAAACCTGTGAAATATTTTTTATGAAAAAAGCTCCAAAGATACAGCACTGTGGTAGTGATTCCAAAGACGGTATTGTGGCAGTGAGGAAAATGAGAGTGGGCCGCGATACCCAAGGAGCAGGGTGGAATTGAGATAGTGAACTCGACAACTCATGTGAAGGCCCAATTTGCCAAATTTATGGTGGCAATAGCGAACCAAGATTAGGCTTGGGCCATTATGACATGAAATATGATAGACAAGGAAAAACTCTTCTTCCTAGGGGGGGCATGGAGAGAGGTAGGAGTTCACAAAAAGCTATTGGCATCACTTTAGGAAAATGTAAAGCTAGGTAGCAACATAGGCAAGCTGTTGCATAAGTGTGCCAAAGCATTAGAAGCGCTAGAATGGGGGGGGGGGGGGGGGGGGGCGGGGGACAACCAGATACTTCAAGAACTCCATCACCCATTGGTACCCTTGGCTCACTGAGACTGACGGTGATTCACTAAGGCCCTTTCATAATAGCCAAAAAACCAGCAATAGATCCATTTGTCCTAATTCTAGGACAAAAGCGGGCCTAGACTGAAAAAAAGCATACCAATTGGCTACCTATCACACCCTCAACAAGAATTAAAGAAGCGGCCTAGACTAAAAAGAAGCATACCAATTGGCTACCCAGCGCGACCTCAACGGGACTTAAAGTCTATTGGCCAATAGAGTGGTTGAAGGTATGAGTAATGTTTTGGCACCTATCAATGAGGCAGAATTTGATTAGAATCTTGGCAACCTTCAAGTTTTTGAAGAAAACTGTGTGACAATTGAGTTTGAAGAGATCATGCAAGAAGATAGGGAATGGATTATCTCTGTTGGAAAATACAAAGACTATGATGAGTGGAAGCAAGCACTTCTAGACGTGAGAGAAACTGATAAGTGTGGACTTTTGGCTACCAATCAAAACATAGGCTTCAATAGACTCTATAATAGTGGCTAAGAAAAGACTTATGTCTACACACTTTTTTTTTTTTTTTTTTTTGGCTCCTCAAGGCACACACAATGGGATGCTTAATATGCATTCTTTGCTATGTACATTTTCGCAATGATAATACAACTTGACCACTCACAATTGTGAGTATGAAAAAGAAAAAAGATGTAAAATGGATAAGAGTAGGAAACGTTGTTGGATGCTATGTACTTCTATGGGCAAGTCATTAGCAACTTGCTCACGTATGTTTTTTTCTTTCTGCTTATAGGTTAGTCCACCACAACAATAAGGAACTTTGTCAAGATACAAAAGGTTGCTACCTCATGGGTGAAAAGAGGGAGGGGGGGGGGGGGGGGGGCGGATGTTTCACTATATGTAAACCCTTTGTATCACACGCATTCAAAACGTAACCCCTAGTACTTGTAGATTTTTCATGAATAAAACACACCCTTTTCATATTTAATCTGTGTAAAGCTCCTTTGTTTCGTAGCCTTTTGTATGTTAAATAAGGGTAAAAGTTATATGTAAAAAACCCCTTATGTTGAACTCAGGTGCTATATTAACATGTTTATGGATAACCCCCTTGAGTTTGCTCCACAAGGGGGAGCATCCAAATGAAAGTGGAGATTGGAGGTTTTGGTCATCACCATGTATGACCCTTGAGGACCCAAGCTTGTTATGCCTTGGATTCCATGTATGACAATTCATGCGATGTGAGGTTGCATTGACACACATGCAACTTATGATATGCTAAGTTTCTTTTTTGTTGCCCAAATTTTGATATACTATTAACTCACTATTTACAATTGTCATAATTTGTGTGCCAAAAGATCAAAATTATGCCAAAATTCAATCAAAATTTGGCATAGTTTTCTATTGAGTTTATGCATCTCTTTATCACAGTTTTTGGTTGGCATACTGTCTATATAGTGCCAAAATTTTGCTAAATTTTTTCCATGTTTTTTACTATTGGTTTATGCATGTTTTCTAGGAGGTTGGTGATCTACTAACCAAAGCTCTACCCTCCGAGAAGTTTGCACACTATCACGTGCTTATAAGCATTGGTAGAGATCTAAACTCTACATACCTTATACATATATCCATAGCTTGCTTAAAAGTAAATTGGCCTTTAAGTGGGGCATTGTCTAGGTTAAAGGGCCAATGTTTGTTGGGGCCAGGCATCCAATGTCCAGCCATTCACTAACTCACTAATATTACCTTCATTATCTTTACAAAACAAGTGATAATAAGGGGCTCTAGATAAGTGAGTTGTTGTAGGTGTTCCACCCACATCACACATCTCTCTCTCTCTCTCTCTCTCTCTCTCTCTCTCTCTCTCTCCATGCACACATGCATGCATCCCCATCCTCATCAAGAGAAGGGTCCTTTGAGGTGTGAAATCATTGAAACTGCCGGCCCCCATTATTTGGTAGCTTCTAGCTTCAATCTTTGTGTTTCTTGATACTTGGCTATGTCTTGTTGCATCCTTCCTCCTATAGCCATCATAACTCTACAAAAGTAGTATCCACTTTAAGATTCTCCCTCCAGCTTAGATTATTTATGAGCTTGGTCTTAATGTAAGAAACAATCAAAGCATTGTTGCCTAGATTTCTTGAATTTCCTCTCACCAAACGCTCTTAACAACAACAAGTGGAATCATGTCACAAAAGAATATTGATGCTCTCACCGTATGTCTCTATAAACAATCTAATTGAAGTAGGGATGTAAGAATCTTTGAACACCTTTTGGAGGGAAGTCGCGAGAAAGGAGAATAACAAAGACATTGGGTCAAGTTGGCACATTTTTGGGATGATGTCAACCTCTACTGGAAGGATGATGACCAGTTAGTGGTGCTCCATAATTTTAATCTAAAAGAAAGATTATTGATTAGTAGAATTTTAGAAGTACTATGCAGTAGCCCAATGCTGCCACGATGATAGAGTGCTTGATTGGAAAGCATGGCATTGGCCCAAAGACATAATCTTTTCTCTTCCAAAAATCTTGGGGGCTTATGACTAGATAATCTATAAAGAGAATTGGTTCACTCCACTCATTAAGTTGTGAAAGGTGACTTGATCAAAAGGGAGGTGGTTGAAGTGTACAAACAATATTTACGAGGCAAAATGGCCAAGATCAATGAAGGTCTTCACTTGGAAGGTATTGTGGGATGATCCCAACTAGGAACTAGAGGGCTTGGCACATACACTTGCTTTGGATACAAAACTACTTTGGAGAATCCCTTGTGTCGATTTAAAGATTGCCCC
Source organism: Adiantum capillus-veneris (assembly GCF_014529385.1). Taxonomy (NCBI): domain Eukaryota; kingdom Viridiplantae; phylum Streptophyta; class Polypodiopsida; order Polypodiales; family Pteridaceae; genus Adiantum; species Adiantum capillus-veneris. Next base: position 7,550,300 of record NC_140938.1, read on the forward strand.
TCACCAAGATCTACTAGAGGGCTTGGCACAGACACTTGCTTTGGATGCAAAACTACTTTGGAGGATCCCTTGTATCGATTTAAAGATTGCCCCTCCTCACCGAGGTCTACCTGCAAATGGGTGCAAAAGATATAGAAGGTGTTATTCTTTAGGAATGACTTAGTTTGGGAGAGATAAATTTTAGAACGAAGGCATTCTTGTATGCACACAGTTACCAAGGTTCTTCTACATGAAGCAGATTTGGAAAGCTTGGAGTCTATGGTCTTTGAGGGATAACATGCGATAGCTCAATTCAACCAAAAGAAAAGGGCGGGGGGGGGGGGGGGGACCCGACTCATTTCTACCCAATGATTTAGAGGTTGAGCGTTGGAGCCTAGGTAGTCAAAACCAAAACTGTGAAGATAAAAAAACATGTGAATCCAAAAGTGGCAAAGAAAATCCAGACAACTTTTTTAATTAAATTATAGAGATGGTTTTTCTTGAGGAACATAAAGATCTGAAGGGAGTAGACCCATAAGTTTTCTAGCACAATATACCACTAAATTGGATGCTTGGACAATCACATTTAGAGCGGTTTTGCGATTATGGAATGGGACTTGTGGCAAGTAAGGACCAGTTCCGAGAAAAGGTGTTCGCAAGATATGATCACAGGTTGAAGCATGGTTAACCTCTGCACTTGTACGAAAGTGTACGTGGACATATGCGAGCCCTATTACAAGATTGAGCCTGAATGAATTAATGGAGGCAATTTATTGTCAAAAAACGGGTTGTGTACACCTGGCAATGCATGTGATCCAATATTAAGAAGGAAGGTATATGATACACTGTTATTACCTCCAATATTAAGAAGGAAGGTATGATACACTGTTATTACCTCCAATTGCCTTGCATATAAGCCGTACAATGATCAGGAGACCCTTCCATATAAATCATATCCAGATGGAGCCAAGTACTAGTTAATATAATATCTTCCAAGTGATAATGTGTGTGTGTGTGTATGTGCACAAATAAGAAGAGGAAACTGGAATAGCTTCTTTATTACCAAGTGTGGAAAATTGGTTATCCCAATCCCCTCACCTATTCCTTAGTCCTTTTTCTAGCGGCTAGAGGATCCCTATGTTACCCTATGACATCATTCCAAAATGGATGACTAGTCCATTTAGCGCTTAAGAGCCTAAGCTGCCGCAAGCATGTCTGCACATTAGTCCTATCAATCTTCCATAGTAGAGTGACAAGCTCTACTTGGTGTTTGGGAGACGTCATCTTCGCAAACTTGATCTAAGCATGCATACTACTTTGTTTTTCTGCACAATAAATAAAACGAGTCTTATAAGACAAAAACTTTGTTCATCTTAAACATTTGTACATTTGCTTACTCTAGGGAAGCATTGTAAGCATTGACAAGATTTAGGTGTTATCCTTTAATTGTATACCTTGCATCCATCTAGCATCTTCAAAAGGATAATTCTTAAACTTAATAAGATATCGTCGGATAGTCTTACCGCCTCTTAGTACCTTGTCTTCATGTCAGAGAATGGACTCAGGCAGCAACACCAAGGTTTGGTTTTGCATCAAATGGGTGTGAAAAATGATGTGACCTTGGACTACAGTTTGTGAGTAAATTTGATCTACGTGATGTGCTTGAGCATGCCACCATGTACACAAAGATTGTGGGCAACCTAATCCACTTGACAATCTCACACCTAGATTTGAGCTACACGATTGGGCTTGTTAGTCAATTTATGCAACTTCCCAAGAAGCCACGCTTGGATGCGGTGAGAAGCACATTGTGCTATATGAGTGCTACCTTGGATTATTTACTTCTTTATGAGGTTGGAATAGAGGTGCAACTCTATGGGTACATGAATAAAGAATGGGATGGTAGTCTATCTGATTGGCAATCTACAAGCGAGTTTATGTTGTCTCACTTGGAAGTGCTACTATCACATGCAATAGCAAGAAGCAACCCATAGTTTTGTTTTCAAGTATAGAGGCTGACTACAAGGGTACCACAAGGGTACTACAATGGAAGCATGTGAGGTAACATGGTTGGATATGCTACTTGGAGAGTTGGCAGGTTCAAAGGCCGGTTGACATCTATTGCAACAACCTTAGGAGCATACAATTGGCATAGGAACTAGTGTTCCACATGAGGAATAGGCACATTGATGTGTATTATGACTTCATTAAAGATAGGGTCCTAGAAACATCGATCTTATGTATGTGAGGAGGACACATGAGTGGATTGCACTCATCTTCATGAAGGCCCTGGGAGTAGAGAAGATGAGGTGATTTTGAGCTATGCCTGGAGTACACAAGATGGCATTGATCTTGAGAGGGAGTTGAGATATCAAGCTCACACACATGATACGTTGGATGAATTCCTTCCTACATTATCACTAGCACTAGATATTAGACACAATGATCATCGCCAATGGTACTACAATTGAACTTCATTGACATGCTCTACCAACCAAGAGTGATTGTGCTACCTATCTTGCCACCTCATTCACTAGCAGTTTCACATTGGCTTTTGTATATAGGTCTTATTATGATGTATTTAACACTTTTTTTTTTTTTGTAGACCTTACCATCATTTTGGGTAGTGAACAAGAAGAAGCAACTTGGTGCCTCCATCTCCATTGTGTGCTTGCAAGATCTCAAGCTCTCTCCTTCTCTATTTAAACTCTACACTTTGCAAGAAAACTTTCACCTTATAATCATTCTGGTTGTAACACTAATATTATCCTTAATGCATAATCGCCCATATGCATGTCGAAACTATATTCAACTCTATCTTCAATTGCAACTTCCTTGCCTTTATGTTGGTCACATTGAACGAGACCAAATTATTCCATTGAGGAACTCGCATCTTGTATGTGCTTAATTAAAGTGTCTTGCACAACAAGACATAACCATTACATGACCTTTTTGCTCCATAATTTCCATCCATAAATTCACTTATTGACGAGTAGGATTAAACACCTAAAACTTTGGTGCATCTCCTTGATCACCTTTGTTGCAGTCTCAAACTTATTTACCATCAAAAAATTGGTAATTTTGAACCTCAAGCAATTTTTCTAATTGATATCCTCATCGATCCCATGTTTGTAAAAACTTTTAAAATCTTCACAAAAGCTATTGCAAAAAAAAAAGGCAGGAAGTCTCACACCCTATGATTGTAATGTGTGTATATATAACCAATATGTTGTTATCCACTAATATATAGCATTTATAAACCTAAAATAGTAATCAAGCTTCCTACAACATAGCTAGATCTGCAAAAACTTGAGCCTTAGCATTTTTTTGTGTCCTTTACTCCAAAAAAAAAAGACACTAAAATGTGCCCAAAATGGAAATCTACTTGCAAAATTGCAATCCAAAGATTGCAAAATCACAAATACATGACATCCCATAGAAATAATCAAAATTAGAGATTATTACAGACACCTTCAAAAGTGTTGTAGGGAGTGCACTATCAACACAAGAGGGAAAAGAATAAAGAAAACAAATTCTTCATTTCAGCTCTTGCTTTTTGCACATATATCTTTAGCCATAATAAGCTCTGATACCACGTAAAGATATAGAGAAAGAAAGAGCTTGAGCTCTTGTAAGCACACATGTAAAGAAAGCCCACACACAGAGATGGAGGCTAAAAATGTTTGTAAAGAAAAATCACAACATACAAGATTTTAAGGTCCTAGAAAAGCGCAAAAGGTTCTTGAATGTAGGCTCCACTTGTGCACACTTATGGCAAGGCCCTCTTTTCACCCCACCAAGCACATTCCAACCTCGACAAGCAAGTTAGGCGAGGTGTAGATGTGGAAGTTCACAGCTTCATGAGAAGTTCCATGATGGATTTCAATGATTTGACTCTTATGCATAGTTCCACAAGCTTCCATTTCAAGCATAGATGATTGAATTATGTGCATTATCCACACTTTTTCCAAAGAACATTACCTTATATGCTCTGCACCCACTAGAGCTTGCATTGATGCTAAAGACCACCATTGACCATACATTTATTGCTTAACTAAATCAAATGTTTGTGTTATGTACCCATTTCATCCTCTTGCATGATTCCACATGCCCTCAAGGTTCTAGCATAGGTGATCACGTTAAGAGAGCTAGCCCCCCACTTTGCATATGCCACCAAACCTTTTAGTGTTAAAAGCATATCCCGTCCGTTGCAGTCTCCCAGCATTTTCAATCATGAGACTATGGCAAGCTTACAAGGAGAAATTGGCAAAACTTGGCAGTCTCTTAGTCACAAATTAAGATACAAGAGCATGCCATAAACATTTCGGTGAAAATTTTTGACAAAATTTCGATGAATAATCAAACATTGACAGCCATAAACAACGAGAAAATGATTGTATCGAAATTGTGGGAGTAAACTAGATGAGATTTGTACTGTCTAACCAACGTGGCTATCAAGCAAAGCACCGATGCCCAATCTATGCATAACCTATGGCGAGCCTACAAAAGGGGATATCCAAGAAACTTTCCAAGTTATGTGGCTACCAAAGCTCCCCCACTGTGCTTCAAAAAGCCCCACCTACAAAATATATAGTCTTGCCTCCACTTGCTACATCTGTGTTTGATATGTTAACTGAACTTGCACCCGCTGGGCTTGTTATCTTGAATGTTTTATCCATTGAAAACATGTGAGGAAATGGCTTCAAGACATCAAACAAACTAGGTAGCTTCAATGCAAGTGAGTATGGGCATTAGCGACCGCAAAAAAAAAACATGTTTCTTTCGAGGTGAAGGCACCAATGCTTCTAACCTGGCTCTCCCATTGGAAGTCGTCTCGAGCTGCACATGAGCATTACCTTAGCATTGTGGAAGGTCAAATTCTCCCCATATCCCTTGTGCTCAGAAAGCCAACAACGAAGGCCCCGGCAATTAGCAAAGAAAATGTTTACTTGAGTACCTCGTGCAAATTCATTTGCAAGAACTTGACACAAATGACTATTCTTGATGTTGGCATTGATGTACCAAAGTTAGCCAATTGCACTTCTTGTGTTAGCAGGCATACAAGTTCAAACCTACAAAACATATGTAAAACATCCACCACAAGAACTAACAGCCTTTGCTCCAGTAGATTGCAAACTTGAAACCAATACTAGTACACAAGAATGCACAATATTAATGTACAAGAATGGTGGTAATCCACTGAAATTATTGCACTGACAACTATGATCCCAGACATCTACTATGGTTGCCAAGGAAAAGAGAAGAATTTCCCTTCACTCACATGACACCACACAAACACAAAGCAAGTGAGCCTGATGGCTTTAGTGCTGAGGGAGGGGAAGTAAGTTGTGCATGTGCTTCTAGAGTTGCTGGCTAGAAGAAAAAGAAAAAGACGAAAAGGTAAAATGAAAGCGCACGGACATTCTGTAGGGGGATGTGTACTGTGAGTTTTTCAGTGCGGCAGGTTTGATGGGGTCGGTGATGGTGATGACGATCGTGGCGGCGGCGGTGATGGCAACAACAACAGCAGCGATGATAATCGCCAGTAAACAACAAAGACAGACTAAGCCTTGATATAAAAATCAGTTTAGTTCAAAACAGGCAAAGCCCATGATGATGATGCTATCTGATCAACGCTAATGGGGGGAGACCATGACCCCGCACTACTCGATTAGACCCATGCAGACGCAGAGATGAGAGTTTTGTTGTACCAACCAAGGAGCAGAGTTGCATGCTGCTTAAGGAAAGTGAAGCCCATGTTGAGTGGATTCTTTACCAGCCATGAGGCCTGGCTCTCTGCCGCGCTGCTGAAGGGGAAAGCATTGAAGCCCACCTTTTGCAAGAGAATTCTCCATGGCAGAAGACCACTCTCAGAAGAGCTCTTGTGCAATCGCCTTGCATTCACTAAGTCAGCTATCTTCGGCCCGAACACAAGGCGCTCTATGTTATGCACCACCTCCGCCGACAGCTTCGTGGACGCTTCCAGCGATTCAAAGACACATGAATAGAACTGCAGCGCCTCAATGTAACCAGACGGACCCTCAAATTCACACTCACTGTCCACCACGGTAACAACCTTCGGACACAGCCCTTTCACCGTTTGTAAGAAACCCAATACTTCCTCTGTAGATGCAGAAAACTCCGACAAGAGCCTGTTCATTCCGAACCCAAAATTGACAGCCACCGCCTCCTTCTCGCCTTTGTTCACCATTGCTGCCTTCATCCCTTCTAGCTTCTGCACTGGTACTACATTTACTTCTAGCTTCATCCCCACCTCCTTTGCAAACTGCAGTAAATTCTCCTTTGCTAGCCTCATTTGTAATGTGTCTGCCCCCATGGTTGTGATCTTTAGCTCTGGGGGGCCCCGCCCCCGCTGGGATATCTCCTGCATAAACGACGCCCATTGGCCACCAAAGCCGAGCTCTAAATCAATCAGATGCACACAATCCTCGCCTTCCATGGCCTCCAAAATTGCCTGATTTGCAGTGAAATGGGCAAACTGGGAGATGGGCGAAACCTCACAGAATTTCTTGTAGGCACCGATTTTGTTAATGAGGTCAAGAGGGGAGTTAGAGGGAAGAGGTTGTTGGAAAGGGCAGGGGGTCGGGGATGAGGATGCTGCAGCAACCCACTTGGAGAGAGCCTCCGCAAAAAGGAGGATCACTCGCCGAGCAGGAAGCTGCTGCTGCTGCTGCTGCCCTTTGGGGGAGCTTTGCTGATTGAGCCGCGCCAATATCGCTTGAGCCGAGCTGAGGTCACCGAGTTGAGCCGCCTCGGAGGCTGCACAGAGCACCCGTTCTGCCAGGGAGAGCTCTTCTAGCCGCACACGCCTCCCCACATGCTCTGGCACAAAGGCCTGACGCCGTGGAGCATGCTCTGCTGGCATTGGTGAGTGCGGGTTCAGATGTGGCCCCCGGGCATGCCCCGCTCCAAACCGCTCTACTGGCTGCCAGCCAGGCTCCGGCTTGAGCTGCCATTTTGGCCCCCCTGGAATCACCTTGGGAGGCACATCCCCCTCGAGCACTCGCATCTGCCATGGTTTGGGGTCTGTAAACTCTGCTAACTTCGGAGGGTGGTACTCTGGCCGCGGGAAACCAAAGAAGTTCACTTGCGGCGGTGCCACTTTCTTGAAAGAGGCTGGCAAAGGGAAAGCCAACTCTTGGAGCTGCTGCAAAGGAGAGGAGAAATGAGGTGGGGCAGGTGCAAAGGTGGCATTAAGCATGGTGGATGCAGGCGGTGGGGGTTTACTGTCCAGGAACTCGGGCATAAATGTGGCAGCAGGCGGGGCAGAGTCCCCGAAAGAGTGCCGCTGAAGGGGCGGAGCTAAAGGTGAGCCCCCTGGAGAGAAGGGCTGGTTAAGGGAGGAGGTAAAGGGCAGAGACATACTCCGAGGGAGTACCTGGATGGAAGGTGAAATATTTGCAGGGCGAGGTGAGGAGGTGACACTGCTTGCAAAGCCGCCACCGCTGCCTCCATTTCCCCCACCCCTGTAAAGCAGTTCTGCTTGAACAGCCTCAAACAAGTCAAGCTGCACTTTTCCAGACGATGGATGGTTGCCATGGCTTACGATGTTCGCTCGAGAGACCTCATTAAACCCATGGTTATGAACCTGCTGATGAACTGATGGTAAATTTTCACCCAACCAAAACTCTACAGATGGCGGAGGCGGGGGAGAGCCACTGAAAATATCATCAAGATCCTCTAACTGGCTAGGCGGCACCACCGGCACTTTCTCCTCCAAAACACTACCTGCTGTAGCATTATCTCCAAACTCGTTCCAATCAGAGAGCCACTCTCCTGCTTCGACCTTTTGGCCGCCAACACAAACCCGCTGCACAACCTCTCCAAGCGAATCCTCACGTTCTCTCTTCCGACACGACATCACACATGCCTCCAGGCTCTCGTCGCCAGTCGCCTCACGCTTAACCACCATTTTCTCTGCCACATCCCCAGGAGACCCAGTTCTGCCAGGGGGCATTACATGGAAGCGCTCTGCCTTGAGTAGACCCTCCTTCCCGTCCGGGACCCCTTGCTTCTCTTGAGACATGCTTAGCATCTGCATAAAACTAGGATTCATGGGTGCCCCCACATTTCCACAAGGCAGATAACCTGCAACTACGTCTTTCAGGCTGGGGGGTCCATCAACATGCTGCTCGTAAACACCGTCCTGCGCTGCCACATTTCTCTCCCATCCTCTATGCATATCATCAGAGCTTGCTTGCCATGTCCCAACCATACCACGCCCTGCACCTCCATCTTCCCCTGTTTCTACACCCCACACCGATCCGGCCTCATTCCCACCTTCCAACAGACTTGTGCAATCCAAGAGCTGCCCCTCCGAGGTCGTGCCTTCATACACACGCCCCGACACAGCCACTGCTCCCCCACTCTCTGTCGATCCTTGCACACCGTTGTCACTTGATGCTGCAACAGATGACGACAATGTCGAGCTGGGGCTTGGGCTCCTAATGTCAAGAACAGAAGTCGGCTCTACAACCAAATCCACCCCTTTGGACCAAGCTTTGCAAAATCGCTTGCTTCCTTCCGCAGATACAAAGGCCTCTGCTCGCGTTACCAGGGCAGGCACATTCGCAGGGGCCCTGCCAAGCATCCCGCTCATTCAAAAAGACCAGCCTAGAGAGAAGCTCGATTTTTCTTTTCCACTCCCCGGCTATGGAGACAGAGGGGTGGACTGCGCTGCTGCCAGGGCAGCAACTTGCAGGAAGCAGACAACATTCGAGATATGGAGCATCAGAGCGGAGGAGAGGCGAGTGCACAGCAGCGAACCAGGGAGGGCCTGCGATCGGATGGAATCAGGAGTGCTGCTGGAGGGGACGGGGTAGAGCCTGAGGTCGCCATTGCTGTAAGGGGGGCTAGAACAGGACAATTGAGAAAGTAAAGCGAGTAGGGGGGGAGGGGGGGCTTCAGAAGCAGACGGACAGAGCAGGCAGTGGGCCGGCAAGGGGCAAGAGTGGACAGAGGAAATGCATTTTGGTTTTTGCGCTCTTCAGAAAAATTGAAGGTGTTAGACAAAATGCTGCCGTGTGTGTGGGCGCGGGCGCGTGTGTGTGTGGGGGGTATGTTTGTGCGTGCGTGCTTATGTGTGTGTGTTGGTGGGTGGGTGTATAGGCCGCGGGGGGGCACTGTGCAGTGTCGCGAGAGAGGTGAAGAGAGCCTGAGGTAAATGAATGGTGAACAAGTGCAGAAATGTACTCGCAGAGCAAAAAGGGCTTTTTAGATTCACGCAAAATCGTGGGCGGACAGATCAAAAGCATGGCCGGACGGACGTGAATCACCAGCAGACAGATCGCCGTGTGAACACGCGGTATGAAAAAGAGGAAAAGTGCCCCTGCAGTTTACGAGAGTAGAGGCAAAATTATATCATTATTTTTTAACGTCCGGGCTTTTACTGTGTCCCGCACGTGAGCGGAAAATAGCAGAGGGCCCCAATTTGGCGGCCAGCGCGACAAATTTGGCGGCTCATAGCCAAATTTGGCGAGCTGCCCATACGCTTGGCAGCCTTGGCTCGATCTGGCGACTCTGGCCCCTGAATACAGGGCAATCACGGTGACCTGGACGACTGGCCCCTCACTGCGAAGCCCTGCTGACTGGCCATTGCCGGTGGGCGCAGCAGCACGGAGTGAGTACAAAAGGGTGGGCTCCATGCAAAGGGAGGATACGCTTTACCCCAAGGATGAGTGATCTGCCGCTCTGGTTCTGTGACTGGTTCTGTGACTGTTGACATGCCGGACAATTGCCGGTCCTCCCTCGCCGAGCGCGGGCTATAGCAAGTGCCATGCCTTCTGAGCGCGAAAGGCACACTGTGCGCAGGTGCCCCGTACACAGTCCCTTTGCCATGGAGTGCATGGGCCCTACCAGCAGACCCCCAAGTTGGCTCACGTCAGCCTCTCTTGGCTTGCGTTCCCGCCTGCTGCCACCAAATACTTTTCCATGATGGGGGTGTTCACCCTCTGGGCTCTCATGTGATGACAATTCCGTAGCCTGCTTTCTATAAAGCACTCTCTATATTTGCAACCAAAAAAGCAAGAAAAATCGGCTGGTCATTACCTGTTTATGGCTAATCCCCATGCTTGTAGGAACATCAATACAGGATCATTAAGAGCACACTCCCACTATTGCAACAACAAATACTTATGGGAGTCCAAATGCTCTCTTTCCTATGCCGTGAGGATTTGCGATGCCCTAAATCAATGAAGCAAGTCTACATGGTCAGGGTGTGTGTGTGTGTGTGCGCGCGCGCACGTGCGTGCGCATGCGTGTGTGGTATACAATACATTTTCATTGAGAGAAGCGGTGGGAGTGAACGATTGCCAAGGTGACCTGATCCACGCAGACATGCAAAAGACTCACTATCGTGCAAAGGTTGCAAGCGAATGAAAAGAAATCCACCACTCAAACGGCCACATTCGCTTTTGATCGTGAAGGGGAGGGGGAATTGGCATTCCGATACAACCGGTGAAGTAGGTGGTGGATTTTGACAAGGGAGTGACGAGATTTTGGTGGGCCAGCTACAATTTCCCATTGGGGACAAGAATGTAAGTTGTGCATGTGTGTGCACAGAGAGAGAGAGAGAGAGAGAGAGAGAGAGAGAGAGAGAACTGCCCAAATTGGCCCAGGGCCTCTTCAACATGTTGTCCTGAATTTCCTCAACGATACAATAGATCTATTTTACGTGACAAGTGTGACCTTGAGCTTATGATCACTGAGGCATGTTTCAGGGGCCAAAAACTTCATGAATGAGTTCGACTAGCAATTGAACACCATACATCGGTAGGCAGGAAAGCGTATGATTGCCATGTAAAAGAAATTTACTACCAAGGTACATAAGCAAGGGGTTCAAAGACTTGTGGGAAAGTCCCTTTTTCACACTACCCAAAATTTGTTCCACTAGCTAGCTTACGCACATTGTAACAAAGTATGAAACATGGGCATAAGTAGCAAGATACACCTCTTTCTGAAAAATTTACAAGCTGGTTCCATAGTAATAGGGCTACAGTCAAAGGTGAGTGCTCATACCCTTTTTCCACTAAAGAACCACTAAGTGGACGTCCTTATCCAAGCTACTGGTCAAACTCTATGGATAAACTTGCTACGCTTTTCATTGTATGCGTTGCTAACATGTTGGCAACCTGCAACCAAGGCATGTTTGGTTCACATGCAAAGCTATGTGCAGGAGGCAAATGGTGAGTGAGGGAAATACTCAAGAAAATGACCAAGTGGAGGGTGAATATATGTGTACACCGCATTGGAGAGAGAGAGAGAGAGAGAGAGAGAGAGAGAGAGAGAGAGATGATGGCTATGGAGTTTAGAGATTCTTACCGTGATCAAGAAGTGATTACCAATGGTCAGAAGCTTCTTCCTAAAGGAGAGGAGCCAGGAGCACAGTGGAAGAGGAAGATGAATACGCACACGCACACACACACCACCATAGTCACACACATAGGTTGGAGGGGGAGAGCCGACACACAGTGTGTGCCCCCTTTCTTTCTTCTCTAATTTATGCACTTAGGCACAATACACGCGTTACTTTGTGTTAGTGGCTCACACAAGTGTATAGTTGTACACTTAGAGTTAGTAGCAGTTAGTGATGGGTAGTCGGCCACATGGCCATTAAACCTACCATCCTCCCACTTGATGGCCAATGTGGGAGACCATAAGAATGGAAGAGAACCACGCTTCACCCAATGCCCATCAACTCACGACAGTGCTGAAACTGATGGCTGGAGAGACTTTTAGTGAGTGCATCCGTTGTGTTCTCTGACGTAGAAATCTAAATTAAGGCTCTTGTTTGCCAGGCATTCACGACTGACGTGATAATGCGCATCAATGTGTTCCGTTCTGGAATGAAACACTGGATTGTTAGCCAAGGCAATAGCACTCTGACTGTCACAATGAAGAACTGGTGTACACTGCTCCAATCGAAGATCTTTCACTAGGCGAGCAAGCCAAATAGCTTCTTTGCATGCATCACTCAATGCAACATACTCTGCCTCTGTGGTAGAAATGGATGTACAGTCTTGAAGAATGGATCTCCAAGAAATAGTAGAACCAACAAATGTGTAAATCCAACATGTTGTTGATTTACGACTGTCAACACAACCTGCATAATCATTGTCTACAAATCCCTGAATGGATGACTCTCCACGACCATAGCATAACTGTCTATCTGAGTGCCACTCAAGTATCTGAGAATCAACTTGACAGCATCCCAATGCTTTTTACCAGGGTTAGACATAAATCTGTTGACAACTCCCACTACATGTGCAATGCCAGGTCTTGTAGCACCATGGCATACATGAGACTACCACAAGCTGAAGCATAAGGAACCTTAACCATCGCAGCTTTTTCCTCAGTAGATTTGGGACAGTCGTTCTTGCTAAGTTTCAAATATTCAGGCAATGAAGTACTCAAAGCCTTCCCCTTCTGCATGTTGAAACGATCAAGAACCTTGTGCACATACTCTTTTTGAGAAAGGTACAACAACCTCTTTTTACAGTCACGAGTAATGCGCATACCCAAAATGTGATTGGCTTCACCAAATCTTTCATGTCAAATTGACTTTTCACCTTGGTTTTCAAGTCAACAATGTCCTTCTTGGAATGACCATCAATAAGCATGTCATCTACATAAGACATGGATCCTCATTACTGTGCTTATAGCCTAGGGAACGCATAAATGCATCAAACTTTTGATACCATTGTCTGGATGATTGCTTCAAGCCATAGAGACTTTTCAGAAGCTTACATACCAAATGTTCTTTTCCCTTTAGCACAACCCCTTCAGATTGCTGCATATAAATCTCTTCCTCGAGATCACCATGTAAGAAAGCTGTAATGACATCCATTTAATCAAGCTCCATATCTTTAGTGGCAACCAAAGCAAGCAACATTCTCAGTGTGTTCATCTTGACCATTGGAGAAAATATTTCCTAAAAATCGACACCATATTCTTGCTTGAAACCTTTGGCCACTAAACAAGCTTTGTAATTGTCAATCTTCTTCTTGTAAACCCATTTACAAGGCAATGCTTTCCTAACTTCTTTTTGTTCTTTGCAATACTGGACAGCTCCCTCTTCATAGCATGTTCCCACTAAACCTTATCATTGGCTAGCATAGCCTCTTTGTAACAAGAAGGCTCACTACACTATCTGAGACTCTTTGAGATCTCCGCGGCAGATCAGAACTCGTACTAGCCTATGTAGTAAGTGGCTCGGGAGGTGTCTGGACAGGAGGTGATACATCGAAAAACGTCCTTTTTCGGAATTCAATCTCTTTCACTGGTTGTCTATGCATCTTAGTCTCATTAAAGACAACATAACTGCTACGGATCACTGATCGACTTTCTGGATCCCATAACCGATAGCCAAATTGACCATCTACACCATAGCCAATGAAGATGCATCTCTTGGACTTAGGATCTAGCTTAGCACGGAACTCCTTGGGTACATGTGCATAAGCTTCACAGCCAAATGTGCGAAGTTTTTCATAAGACAATTTATGTCATGACCATAACTCAAAGGTACACGAAACTGTAATGAAGCATGTGGTGATCTATTGATCAAGTACACGGCTATGTATAATGCTCCAACCCAAAATGCTTGCAGTAAATTAGCATGTGATAACATAGACATAATCCGCTCTTGGATGGTCCTAGTCATTTGTTCCGCAACACCATTTTGTGCAGGGGTATAAGGAGTTGTAAACTCACGCTTAATTCCTCTACTTGAACAAAAGCCTGTAAACTTTTTGGAGACATATTCTCCACCATTGTCTGAGAGCAAAGATTTCAACTTATGTTCAAACTGAGTTTCAATATTAGATAAGAACTTCTTGAAGCAAGAAAAGGTCTCATCTTTAGACTTCATGGCGTAGACCCAAACATGTCGTGTTGCATTGTCAATGAATGTAACATAATAGGACGCACCACCATGGGATTTAGAAGGCATAGGCCCATATAAATCATTGTGCACAAGCTCTAAGGGTTTTCTTTCTTTGTCAAAAGAATGTGTACGATGTGTCCGTGTTTGCTTTCCATATTGACAATGCTCACAAACGGCAAAAATCAAAAAATGACAAAGACGGTAATGTTGGAATTAGGGTTGCAGAGAAACGCACAGAGCTTGGAGAAGATGAAGGAAGCTCAAGGCACACAATAGAGAGTGTATTACTTAGTGTGCAATGGAAAGATAGAAAGGCCTAGAGTGATGGGCGTGTATACAATGCACGAGGGAAAAAACCTCCTAAAGAGGGAAAAAATTCCCCGGCGTTCCTAATGTGTTTACACACATCACTACCACATGTATATGGTAACAAATCCCCCCTGGAGTGATGCGGTGAACGAGAGCTGGCACATGAGTAAAGGGAAGTGCCATGCCCTGAGGACAGGATCAGTCCACAAAGGGGAGTAAGCCCAAAGCTTTGCGGAAAGCTTCAAGCTTCTCAGGAGACAATGCCTTTGTGAAAAGATCTGCAAGGTTGTCCTGTGTTGGCACATAAGCCAAGTTGATCTCTCCTGCTGAGAGCCTCTCCCTGACATAGTGGCAATGCACCTCAATGTGCTTTGTGCGAGCATGAAAAACTGGGTTCCTCGCAACTGCCCATGCGCTCTGACTGTCAGTGTAGATAGTGTTGGCAGTGTCCTGTCCAACACCCAAATCAGCCATAAGGCATCTGAGCCATACACACTCAACCATAGCTGTGAAGACTGCCCTGTACTCAGCCTCACAACTCGAAGTGGCCACAGTAGGTTTCTTCTTGCTCAACCATGATATACATGAACTTCCAAGCATGAAACAAAAACCACTTGTGGACACTCGCGTGTCAAAACAACCAGCCCAATCTGAGTCCGAAAAAGCATGTAAGTCTGGCGGCAATGATCCCCCCTTGGGATAAAACAAGCCAAGATGTAAAGTGCCACTAAGGTAGCGGAAAATCCTCTTGACAGCTTGCCAATTCTTAGACCCTGGGCTATGCATAAATCTGCTGACCTGTGAGACTGCAAACTGAATATCTGGCCTCGTGTTGCATACATAAATGAGGCAGCCAACAGCAGTTTGGTAAAGAGTGACATCAGCAGGATCGTCAGCATCATATAGACTCAACTTCAAACCTGTTTCCATGGGAGTGGCAATAGGTTTACAATCCTCAAGTCCAAACTTACATAGCAATGTTTCTATGTAACTTTTTTGACACAAAGCAATACCACCATCACACTCCTTAAACTGTATACCCAAGTAATGATGCAACAGCCCCAAATCTTTCATCTTGAAAGTAGCATTCAAATCAGCCTTAAATTCAGCAATATGTCTCTCATTTGGTCCAGTGATCAGCAAATCATCAACATAAAGAACCACGATGAGAAGTACATCACCCTCACTCTTTACATACAATGTGCTTTCTGTTGGACTGTTATGAAAGCCTCGTTTAACCAAATGAGTGTTAGCTTTCTCATACCAAGCACGAGTAGATTGCTTCAACCCATACAAAGCCTTCTTACATATGCACACTTTGTCCTCTTGTCCTTTTATGACAAAACCGCGAGGCTGTGTTACATAAACTTCCTCAAATATATCACCATTCAAGAAAGCAGTAACAATGTCTGATTGATGTACATCCCAACCAAAGTGAGCTGCCAATGCACATAGAAAACGCACAGTAGTCATACGACAAGTGGGAGCAAAAGTCTCTTCATAATCTATGCCTTTTTGCTGTGCATAACCTTTTGCAACAAGTCGAGCCTTATGGCGATCGATCTCACCATCCGGCTTGCGTTTCAACTTGTAAACCCACTTCGTACCAATGGCCTTTTTGCCAGGAGGCAAATCACATAAAGTCCATGTGTCATTTTCTATAAGTGCATCATATTCTGATTGCATGGCAGCCATCCAATTTTCTGAATTCTGTGCTTCATCAAAAGACAGAGGCTCCTCAACATCATGTAAGCTAGACACAGCCAAAGCATAACAATCTGATGCATAAGATGCATGGCGAGAGCCTGAACGAGTACGACTAGACAAAGGTGCATCCAATTTACTGTCACGCAAAGTGTGCACCAGCCATTTTGGCATACCTCTAGCCTGCTCATTTTCAGCCCTTTCCTCATCAAGTACATCATGTACATCTGCATCAGTAATAGGCTGATCTAAAACATTTTCAGAAACCCCCATAGGTTGTACATTTGCCTCATTGGAACTTACATTCGTAATTCCACCACTGAAAAGAGGCAACAAAGTGTCATAAATGTCCTGTGAGCTTACATTATTGTCTGTAGTACATGACAGCAAGGGCTGAACAGAATCTTCCACAAACACTACATCCCGTGAAACCAGAATACATTTTGTTTGCGGATGATACAACCTCTAACCTTTGCTTTTAGCACTATAACCAACAAAAATACATTTGACAGCCTTATCATCCAATTTTTTGCGTTGCACTTGTGGCACCAAAGCATATGCCAAACAACCAAAAACACGCATGTGCTCAATAGAAGGCTTTCTATCATGCGCTCAATAGAAGGCTTTCTATCATGCCATGCTTCATATGGAGTAATAGACTGCAAAGCTTTCGTTGGACACCTGTTAAGTACATAAGTGGCACACATGATGGCCTCAAGCCAAAAAGAATGCGGCAAAGCTTGACTTTTGACCATACATCGTGCCATTTCTATCAGTGACCTGTTTTTCCTCTCAGCAACACCATTTTGCTGAGGTGTATAAGGCACTGTACATTGGTGTTTTATCCCACGACTAGCCAGAAATGCATTAAATTCATGAGACATATACTCCCCCCCTCGATCGGAACGGAGGGTGCCCATAGTACATTTCGAGACATTTTCAGTCATAGCCAGAAATTGTTTGAAGCACATAAAAACTTCGGACTTCGCTTTAAGCGGAAATACCCATGCATGCCTGGAGTAATCATCAATGAAAGTCACAAAGTACAGGTAATTGCCCAAGGATGGAGTTTGCATGGGCCCACAAACATCACTATGCACAAGCTGCAACCTGCATGTGGCCTGAACTGAACCATCCTTTGGAAATTTAGAACGCTGCATCTTACCCAAAACACAGCCTTCACAAACATGCTTGACAGGTGCTTCAAGAGGCGGCAAAGAAGCAACCATATCAGATTTCTGCAAACGCAGCAAACTGGCAAAATTCAGATGACCAAAACGTGCATGCCAAAGTTTTGCATCTGAAATAGCCCTTGAATCTGCAACAACATTTGCAAAATTTTGTCCACACTTGTCATACAAAGTGAGCTTATACAGCCCACGGCACAAAAGCCCAAATGCA
The DNA here is from genome assembly GCF_014529385.1 of Adiantum capillus-veneris. Lineage (NCBI taxonomy): Eukaryota > Viridiplantae > Streptophyta > Polypodiopsida > Polypodiales > Pteridaceae > Adiantum > Adiantum capillus-veneris. Next base: position 7,567,593 of record NC_140938.1, read on the forward strand.
ACAATTTCATCACTCGAGAGACAGACTCGAGAGAGGGACAGACTCGAGAGAGGTAAACAATTCACGATGTGAGGTAATGTGCTTTGTAGCACCACTGTCGAAATACCACACATGTGAATCTGCAGCAACTGACAAGCATGCATCATGGACAACAGGATTGTAAGTGCACTCTGCGCTAAAAGCCCATTCTACATCAACATAAGCAACACAGTCTCCTTTCACAGAAGACTCAACAATGGCTGCATTTGTAGTGGAACCAGCATTTGCAGTGGAACCACCCTCTTTCTTCTTAGCCTCTCTGGCCTTCAACTTAAGACATGACTTGATCAAGTGATCATTAGATTTACAATAATGGCAACGCATCTTGTTTTTTCCCTTATCACCAGAATTGCCAGACGAAGTGCTGCCAACAGAAGCATTAGGAATATTATTTTTGCCACTCGCACCATAAGAAGTGCTGCATTGCTGTTACCACCCTTTCTTTGAGAAGCAATAAAAGCCTGTTCAATTGCACGCTGCCTAGTCCGGTTTTTTCTGGAAAGTGACTCTTGCAACAGCAATGTGCAAGAGTTTGATGCAACAGCAATGTGCATAATGCATCAAACTTGACAACTTCAGGATTTCCTTGGGTCATAAGTCTCCAAGTACTAGCAAAAGTCGGGTAAGAATCTGGTAAGGCATCAAGAACTGTCTGCACAAGGGAACTGTCTGAAATGACATCACCTGCAGAAATAAGTTGCTCATTGATATCCTTGAGACTAGCAAGGAAAGTGTCCATATCATCTTCCTCATGCATAATCTTCGACTCTAGCTCTTTACGCAGCAAAGCAATTTTAGCCTCATTGCGACTTGCATAAAGACCTGCTAGAATATCCCAAGCTTGTTTTGCAGATTTTGCTGAACGGATGTGAGGAACAATGGTGCGCTTCACAGACAACGCAATCAATGCATGAGCCTACGCATCCTTAACATCCCAACGAGCTTGTTCTGCCGTAGGCAAAACAACTCTAACAGCTGCAATCCTTGCAGCAAGACCTGCAACATCCTCAACATCGCCTACATCCTCAGAACCAGGACGTACATCAATGCCCTGCACAATGTTCCAGACACCCTTTGACACAAGAACATGTTGCATCATATAAGCCCACAAAGGGTAGTTGTCCCCATCCAACCTCTCCTCAGCAACAAACATCTTGAACACATCTGTGTTGTTGTTGTCAGCCATGGTAAATGCTACACCTGATGTGAAAACTGCCCGAAAATAGGAGAAACGGAGCGGGAACAATCTGTGCTATATAGCACAAACTGTAGAAGACTGTAAGGCACCTGTTATGCAAAAAACGGCACTGATAGAAATTCTGCACAAAATGACGAAATAGCCTGTGCAGTACTGCTTGTAGTGGAAACGGAGGCCGAAATGAGCCCAAATCAAAAATCTGAGCATACCAAGCTCTTTGAGCTTACCCAAAATATTGTCGACCTGCGAACGCTTGCCAAAGCTCACTGAAATCGGAGAAATTGAGCAGGCGTGTCCTGGAGCAGCTGGCGACTAAGCCTGGGAGGACGTGACCTGCTCTGATACCAATTGTTGGAATTAGGGTTGCAGAGAAACGCACACAGCTTGGAGAAGATGAAGGAAGGTCAAGGCACACAATAGAGAGTGTATTACTTAGTGTGCAATGGAAAGATAGATAGCCCTAGAGTGATGGACGTATATACAATGCACGGGGGAAAAAACCTCCTAAAGAGGGAAAAAAATGCCCTGGAGGTCCTAATGTGTTCACACACATCACTACCACATGTATATGGTAACAGGTAAGTAGCCCAAACGAAAGAGTGTCTCCAATGGTCATGCGTTGTGCACGAATATGGGCAAAAAGAGAATCAAAATCATTGATATGATTGGCAACGCTAGCTGACTCCTTCATATGAAGGTTGAAAAGTTTTTGTATCATTGAAAACCTTATTTCTAGCCGTATCCTTTTCGCAAGTGTCGCATAATTTCTACCATAAAGCATGAGCAATCTCGCATTCTAACACTAAAAAGTACACCGACTCACCAAGGTGCAGTCTAATTGTAGACCTACATAGCTCATCAAGTTTCTCCCACTGAAACTGAGTCATGTGCATATCTTCAGTTCTAGCCGCATAGGCAATAGTCAACTTTTTCTTCTTTTGGACAAGCACATCATGCATTTGGTTCTTCCAAAGATGAAAATTAGTGCCATCAAACTTCTTTATCTCATAAATGTCACGGTCTTTTCTAGTAGACATGGTGACAAAACTACTGAAAGATTTTGGGAAAATTTTGGCAGAGTCTCCTTTGTATTTGAGACTATGTCAACCAAAATACGAGACAAAATGACCAAGTATGTCACTCATAAAGCATAAAAGAGGGCAATGCCTCTCAAAAGCACATTGTATAGAGACCAATAAAGGCGCATAAAATCAAAACGATCGTCAACTCGACGTCAAAAGCACCTATACCACTCTATACATGTCCTATGGCAAGGCCTCGTAAGGGATGCTCCAGCTACCTGTATCACCGAAGGTATCTCCATATTTGAGAATACCCCAGCTCAATGAAAACCTCATGCTATCGACCCTCAACAACATAGGTTATCAAAAATGGCTATCATCCAGACCAAGTCTCAGAAATGGCTGAGACTACTGTACTAGCCAAAAGATGGCTCCACAAAGCGTACAAAGGTAGTATCCACAAATATGTACAAGTATGTCATGACACTCAAACAGGCACCAAAAGCATGTGCATGCAAAGAGATATCCGTGCGGGGAGTCAAACTACTCTCAAAAGAGCTCAAATAATTTCAAAGTGCCAACATATGCATGTACGCAGAAAAAACTGCTCCCATTGGAACCAGAATATCGCAAGCACTGAAACTTGTAGCCTGTGAGTCGATGCCGATGCCATAGCCGAAGCCGAAATCGAAGCCAAGAAGCACAGAGGAAGCTAACCAAGCCGCTCTATTTACCTATATTTGTACATGTAGTCGAAGAAGACAATGCCGTCAAGCTCCCACTCTATGTGTGTGTATGGGGCCACTCCGAAAGAGGCTACACACTCTCAAATGAGCCGTGGGCTCTTGTAGATGGAGACTACAACAATGGTACTTATAATGGCTATGGAAGCTCTACAACACAAACTACCAAAAGAGAGCTGAAAAAATGTAGCTCCTAAACCGTAGCTTGAATGAGGTTTCTGACGGCACGAATGACTGCGAAAGGGAGGTAAAACTGCAAGACACTTGCTAGAATCACTCTCGGAATGCTGAATTTGTCGATGCCGAATTTGAAACCCTGTTTGCACTCTTGAAAGTGCGCGTGTACGAAAGCGATTTCAGGAATGAAACAGCTCTGATACAAGATGAAGGAGAGGAGCACATCGGAAGAGGAAGATGAGCACACACACTCACACACACACCACCATAGCCACACACACAGGTTGGAGGGGGAGAGCCGACACACATTATGTGTCCCCTTTCTTTATTTTCTTCCTTATGCACTTAGGCACAATACACACTCTACTTTGTGTTAGTGGCTCACAGAAGTGTATAGTTGTACATTTAGGGTTAGTAACAGTTAGTGATGGGCAGTTGACCACATGGCCATTAAACCTAACACTTGCTTTGCCAAAAGAGAGTGGTGATAAGAGCTATATAGAAGATTTCACCATGAAGTTGATGTAGAGCGCATACACTGTGAAAAGAGAAGAGAGTATATTAAGCAAGTAGAGAAAGAAAGTCCTTCTTCTTCTCCTTCCCGAGAATGCTAACTCCCCGAGAACGCGAGATAAATTCTTATAAAGATGGTGATGGATAGCTTGCACCACTTCGTCTCATTCGTACATAGGTTTTTATAGTATTCTATGCAATTCTCGGCACTGAAAATTGAGTACTACCACCATTTATATGCAGTTTTTGTTAAGCCAGAGTGTGTCCCAAGCCAAGAGGTAGTGTCTCCTCTTTTGCCAAACTAGCCCCTTCTTTTTGGAATCTTTTCTTAAAACATGGCACGTCTTTTGGAAGTCAACTCTAGCCAAAACCATTCACTTTTACCTGCAAAAATTAAACATGTATACAATATTTAGCAACTAATGACATAGTGAGTGAACTAGACCGCATCGTGGTGCCCCACTGTAATCACAACACTCACCCTACCACCCCGACATATTTACGGTACCGTCTTTTATAAAAATATTTTTCGTAGAAATTCTGCTTAATCTTGTTTCTCCATCGTATGACCGTTTTATCCAAATAGTGACTAAAAATATTTTTTGGGTTTAGACATTTTAAAAAAGCAGATTGCTTTTTAAAAATACCAAAAAAAACTTTTAAAAATGTGAAAAGCAAAAAAAAATTCTAAATTTGAACCACAGCTTTCCCTCATTTATCCAAACTAGAAATGGACTCGCTTTTCATAAAAAAAAGCATCAAAAAGCATGAAAAACTAAAAATGGCACGAAAAGCACTCAAAAAGTGATTTTTAAACAAAAATTGAACATCAGCTTCCTCTAAACTCGTAGATTAAGGATTTGGCACTGCTTTTCACAAGAGCACCGAAAAGCACAAAAAGCAAGAAAAAGTTAAAAAAAAAAGATTTTTTCAAAACTGAATCAAATGTTTGTCTAACCTATAGGAACATGAAAAAGGCCTTGCTTTTCACTTCAAAACCTTCCACCATTTCACAACAAGCATTCTAGATTAAGGTGGCAACAATAATTGATAAGCTTGGTTATTGATTATTTTGTGATGGCAGAAGGTCCGCAATATCTTGCACTTACACGGGATGGTTATGGAGCGAGCTCAACAGAGCGAGCTTTTTTTTTTGGAGGGCCACCACCACTACCTCCCATTGCCGCCCCTTAGCACCTCCATTGCCACCACCACCTAAGTCCACCATTGGTTATTGATTATTTTGATGGCAGAAGGTCTGCAATATCTTGCACTTACACGGGATGGTTATGGAGCGAGCTCAACAGAGCGAGCTTTTTTTTTTGGAGGGCCGCCACCACTACCTCCCATTGCCGCCCCTTAGCACCTCCATTGCCACCACCACCTAAGTCCACCACTGGTTGTTAGTGGTGCTAGCTTACTGCCACCCTGAGCCACCCCTAATCCTACCACCACCGCCCATTGCCGCCCCTCCCACCACTGGAGTAGCCAAGGACCTCCTCTCTCTCTCTCTCTCTCTCTCTCTCTCTCTCTCTCTCTCTCTCTCTCTCTCTCTCTCTCTCTCAACTGCCAAGGCACTAGCAATTTTTCTAGTGCTTGGGTCTCTTTGTATCAAACCCCCTCTCCCTCTCTCCCTCTCATGATCCCTCCAGCCCATCTCTCTCTCTCTCTCTCTCTCTCTCTCTCTCTCTCTCTCTCTCTCTCTCTCTCTCTCTCTCCCCACCTCTTTCTCTCTGCTCGCCCCTCTCTCTGTAGCCCTTTCCCTTCCCCTTCTTCGCCCTTCTCTCTCTCTCTCTCTCTCTCTCTCTCTCTCTCTCTCTCTCTCTCTCTCTCTCCCCCCCCCCTCTCCCCCCATCTCTTTCTCTCTGCTTGCCCCTCTCTCTCTAGCACTTTCCCTTCCCCTTCTTCGCTCTTCTCTCTCTCTCTCTCTCTCTCTCTCTCTCTCTCTCTCTCTCCCCCTCCCCCTCCTCTCTCTCTACTCTCTCTCTCTCCCTTCCCTTCTTCTTCTCTCTCTCTCTCTCTCTCTCTCTCTCTCTCTCTCTCTCTCTCTCTCTCTCTCTCTCTCTCTCTCTCTCTGTGGCCCCTTCCCTTCCCCCTCTTTCCCTTGCTCATTCTCTCCGCCCAACAGCTCTCTCTCCCCATCCCCCCCTCTCTCTCTCTCTCTCTCTCTCTCTCTCTCTCTCTCTCTCTCTCTCATGCTTGAGCCTATCCTCTTGTCAGTGATACACACTATCGCAACCAATCCTCTTAGCTCCCACTCCCTTGGATGTGAGACAGGAAGTTGGGGCAATGGAGAAGAATAAAATTGACTGTGCACATTATGCTCACTGCAAGTTCGAGAGTCTGAGTATGTGCGCTCCTTGCCGCATTGTCGAAGCAAGGGCCTTGCCTAACACTGTGTGCGAGCCACAGACGGCTCCAAGCACACAACTAGCTTAACTAGTAAGCTCAAAAGAGGGCAATGGTGTGTCACTCACCGCTCTATGCTCCTGCCGTGGAGGATTCCTCTCCGCGAAGAAGAAGGAGACGCCGCTACGTCGCGCTCAACCGCTTCACCGCCGTCGTGCCGCCGCAATGCTCGATCGCACTCTCTCTCTCTCTCTCTCTCTCTCTCTCTCTCACACACACACACACACACACACACACACACACACACATCACACACACATCACACACACACACACAAGGAGGTGAAGAAGAAGAAGATGGAGATGGAGATGGAGCAGGAGCACTCTTCTATTGCACAAATGAGAGAATAAGTGAATTTTAGGTTTAGTTGGCTTTTATATGAGCTCACCCCATTCACACTTGGGCGCCCATGCTTAGCCAACTAATCCCTTGAATGTCCCAGTTAGAGTGCGCCTCTCATCGGCGATCACTCTTACCCTTTTCCTATTGGACCGACAAGCCCGGTACCTGACTCTACCAAATAAATAATACAATGTCCACCGTAGGTTACAACGTCCGTCTCGTAGGTGATAGGGTGTCCGTGAGCCGTGAGGGTTAAGATGCCCCCCTTCCTGATGTAGATTCCATCCTCGGAAGCTATTGAGTTGAAGCTCGTTGGTCGAGGTGGAAGAGCATTTGAGATGAATGTCCTTAGCCTTCATTAGTCACTGCAAAATCAAATAACATTGCACAGTAATTGCATTTTCATAGCGATTAAAAAGCATATGCAATTTTAGGCAGACAATTGATTGGTAACAAAATTTTAAACAATTTGTCAGCAATAAGCATTAAATTGCAATGTAATCAAATGCATAAACAGATGTAAAGGTAAAAAATTAAACAAGTCTAGGGTCGCTAATTTAATGGTCGAAAGGCACTAGAGATCGACTATTAATACCATGGGTAAGCTTCTTAATTTTCTCTGGTTAATTAAGTTGTTTAATTGCGAGAGCCAAGTATTTCATGTTCGAGGGCTGACTAAAGGCTATACCTAGAGGACCTTGTAGTTAAGCTACGATAAAAGGAATTTCTCATGAAATCATTGCCTGACTGATTACCTTTTCTTTGACCCCCCAAAGTCTTTTCACAGTGATTCAATTTGATGTGTGTGCTTATTTTGTATGCCTTGGGTTTTTTGCTTTTCAAGGAAAAGCGCCCACACTGGGAACCTCTAGGGCTCTAGTACCATAGGCAATACATGTGAGTGAAGTACCAAATCAAGCTGAGATTTCTCTTCTAGCTTAAGATTTTACATTGTGGCACTTTGATTTTTTGTTTGTTCATTTTCAACATTTTAATTTTGTAACTTTGGGGGGTCATATAACACTGATACACCTCCCCAAGCTCATCACACTAGTAAACTCCCTTTATAATACTTAAGCGAAAGGTCAATAGGGTCAAGCCCACTAGAAAGCCCTAGTACATTTCACACAATGCTGCCTAAATCGGATTAAGAACCTAAGTAACCATTGATTATTAGGAAGGCATTCCCCATGGTATTAAGAGAAGATCTCTAACACCTAACATGGTCAAACTAGCTTAGTCGGACTGCTTGATTTTTAAACCTAGACAAGTGATTATGACAAAAAATTACATTGAATTAAATGTTTGATACTAAGCAAATGCGGTGAATATTAGGCTACCAATCACAATTAAAGCAGACAATCATAGATGCAAAAAAGATAAGGGGCAATGCTAATGGACAAGAAACACCTGTTTGTGTCGATGGTCGCGTTTGATTTGAAGAGTGAGTCGAGATAAAGATTCCATGAAGGTCCAAATCCTATCAATAGCAACACGCTCCTGTACACACTAGGAAACAAAAGGAATACCTCCAGGAGACACATTAGTGGGAAAAGGTACCAACACTTATTGAACACAACAAAAAACATAAGGAACCCTAACCTAATTATTTGCACTCCCCCTAAAGAGTCAAGGGAATAGGATGTTGTAGAGGTTGGGGAAAACCCTAAGGCTAAACCCCTATCCTCGTCATCGAGATAAACAAAGTCATCATCCATGAGACCATATGTGCCATCCGTGTAGTCCTGTAAATTTTCTTCTTCATCATAGGTGCCCATGTTTACTAAGAAGGTCACTAGACGCCTATAGTCATCTTGGTCAAAAGGGTAGGCTTGTGCAATGGGAGAAACGCTCTCTACTAAGTATGGATCAGACGTGGTCAAGAGACGTATCAGCCATTCTAACTCCTCAAAATTCCTCTCACATGCTAGCGTACCTATCAAATCCCATTCACATGCAAGCACTGGAAAGACCATGTGAAATATTTGTGAAAAGTAACGAGGGTACCTCCCACCCAAGGCAGGAGTGGATGATTCTAGCGTACTAGCCACATCTATACACGCAAATAGATGATGGTTAGAGTGCAAATATTACAAGGGTCGTGTTCTTGTGCATAATTTGTTTTTATGATTTGTGTTATGGCTCTTGCTCTTTTACTTTTTTATCTTGTTTTTGTGAGTATAAGGCTTTATATATACATTCCCTAAGATTGGAGATTAAGAGGTCAGGGAGAAAGGTTGAGAGGGAAGCAAGTGAATAATGGATGTCCACAAACACTCCCCCCTTCCTTGGGTAGATCATATCGTTTGAAATGATGTCGTCACCCTTTGAAACCAGTTGTTCCAAGTTGTTATAGGTGAAGATTTTTGCCAGTAGTTTTCTATTACCTTAGGTGCCTTGTCGAGTTGCAAGGGTGGTAAGGTACTCTCCCAGGATCGAACTTGAAGTGGTTCATTAGGTGATTCTTGAACACTGGAAGGTGTGGATTCCTTTGTAGCTTCATGGAGGTCCACTATTGTAGGTGGAGGCTGTGTAGAAGCTTTTACCTCTATGGATGTATTACATGAGGAGCTAGAAGCTTCATGGAACTCCCCCTTCCTGAGCTAGGTGGAATAAATTGGTTTTGCCTTGGATCCCAAACTAGCTCTGGACTAGGTGTGTAGCATTCTGTGATCTTTCCCTTCCCACGGTCTGCCATTGGCTTTAGCGTTACACTGTTTGACTCATATGGGTTTGTTGTCGATAGGGAAGGACACATTTTACGTTTAGGTACCCAGATTTACTCATTTCCATCATAGTAGCCTTGGGCTTCTAATAGTCGTTTTGGAATCCATTGTGATTTGGTCTTGACCCTCCTAGAGCGCGCTCTTGGTTTTCCAGGGAAATTTTTTCTTGGAATGGATGGGAGGGTTGAGGTAGTTGGAAGTAAGGCCTTGGGGACCCATTGATATGTACTCTTAGGTCGTGTAGGTTGAGTACTTGCAATATTACTGCTTGCTGCAACTACAAGTGTTGAAGTGCTAGGTTCATGGGTAGCCGGCAAGGACGAGTTAACCACCTTGGCTTGTGAATGTTGGCTATCCTTCAACTTTGTTAGAGTTTGCAACGTAGGTGACTTTGCTTGAATGATAGGGGTAAGAGTCGATGGTCGCGTCGTGACACTACCAGTATCCCAATCAATAGTGCATTTGGTTGCCAACATCCACGTGCGTCCCAGGTTTACGTTGCCTTCCATAGCTCCCGCGGGCATGACTAGAAACCTCTGCACTATGCTTCCATTGTCATAGACAACAGGGGTCTGAAGGACTCCAAGAATAGCAGTTTTCTTTTTATTAATGCCCTTCACTTGCATCGTACTCGGGGATAGGGTCGGTTTCCCTAATTGACACCAAACTCCATAGGATAACAAATTGTGTTTAGCTCCCGTATCTAATAAGGCATTGTATAGTACTTTCCCATAGGGGCTATTTAGCTCAATTGGGTATCGTAGGGGTGGCTCAGATTCTAATGAGTTGTCATCTGTGTCCTCGAAAAATGCTTGCGTGATTCCCAGATTAGCCTCTCGTTGGCGTCTAAGACGTTGTTGTCGTTCTCGAGCCTCAACTCTTGCTTGGATTTTTCTAAGCTCTGCTTGTTCCTTGGCAGCCTTCTTTTGATGGATAGCTTGCAACTCTTCCTGGCTTAGAGGATCATAATATCTTTTGAATTTACTCCCATTAAGGAATCCAATGGTTTCAACTCCATCTAGAGTCTCCACATGAATGGTACCTTGCGGGGTAATTTCACACACTAGATATGGTCCCTTACCAGCGTATTTCAATTTCTTCTTTTCATTACGTACCCCGTACATAAGAAATTTATCACCAACCTTGATGTCTTTATCCTTTAAATGGCTATCAAACCACTTCTTTCTCCTATCCTTCTCCACTAGAGCATTTCGCACAGCTAATTGCCTTTCTTCATCTAGCCTTTCCAGGATATATAATCACTCCACTAAGGGGTTACCATCCCAACCTTCTTGAGAAGCTACTCGAAGACTAGGAATGACAAACTCTCATGGCATAACTGCTTCTTGGCCATACACCATTTTAAACGGTGTGCAATTAATAGCAACTTTATACGCAGTACGATAAGCCCATAAAGCTGATGTAAGCTTTAGGTCCCAATCAGTGCGATGAGCCTCAACTGTCTTTGTCAAAATGGAGATGAGAGTTTTGTTGGTACTCTCAGCTTGGCCATTTTCTTGGGGATAATAGGGTGTAGACTTGTAGTGAGATATCATGAAGTTTGATGTGAGTTCTTTTATTACTTCATTTATAAAATGAGTTCCATTGTCACTCACAAGTTCAAAGGGGCATCCAAAACGTGTGATAATGTTCTCAAAGAGGAACTTAGCTGTTGTTTTTGCATCGGCCTTCCGTGTTGCTTTTGCTTCAGCCCATTTGGTTACATAGTCGATAGCCACAATGATATATCGTGAATGCGTGTTACGTGCAGCCGGACTAATCGGTCCTACAAAGTCTAAGCCCCACTTTTCAAATGGTTGGGTTACCTTGATGGGATGTAGAGGCATCCTATCACTTCTTTGTGGCTTCTTGAAGCGTTGGCATTCATCACATCCCTTTGCAAAAAGTGATGCATCCTTAAACAGAGTGGGCCACCAATAGCCTGACTGTAAGATCTTTCGGGCGGTCAACTTTCCTGAAAAGTGACCACCAGCTACGCCCATGTGTGCCTCTTGTAGAATATATAAATACTCATCCTCGCGGGCACAGTGTCTAAGAACATCATCTTTTCCTCTCTTATAGAGAGTTCCCGCCAGTAAGCAATAGGGTTCGCATTCCTTGATTAATTTTCGAGCTATATCTTTTCGTAGCTCTTTGGGTGGAAAACCATTAACTAAGAAGTCAACTTTCCTGAAAAGTGACCACCAGCTACGCTCATGTGTGCCTCTTGTAGAATATATAAATACTCATCCTCGCGGGCACAGTGTCTAAGAACATCATCTTTTCCTCTCTTATAGAGAGTTCCCGCCAGTAAGCAATAGGGTTCGCATTCCTTGATTAATTTTCGAGCTATATCTTTTCGTAGCTCTTTGGGTGGAAAACCATTAACTAAGAAGTTAACAATCTTTTCACTCCATTCAGGCATTGTCTCAACAATGAACAAAGGAGTATCAGGCAATTCATCATCAACCCCCGTAGGAGCTTGGCCATTAGGGATACGAGATAAATGATCCGCCATGACATGTTTCCTCCCAGGCCTCACAACAACGGTGAAGTCAAACTCAAGAAGAATTAACAACTATCGTGTAATTCGACTTGTGGAACACGGCTTGTTTACCAAATATAGCAATGCTTGATGATCAACATAGAACACAAACTTGGTAGCAAGAAGGTAATAGCGAAATTTCTTTACTGCGTAAATCATAGCTAGACCTTCGCGCTCTGTAGTAGTGTAGTTCATCTCGGCATCATTTAATTGGCGACTTGCAAAGCTAATAGGGTAGTCCAATTTATGTTCTCTTGGTTGAGTTAGAACACACCCAATAGCAAAGTTTGATGCATCAATATGCACATGAAAAGGTACATTCCAATCAGGTGTTCGCAGGATTGGAGCACTTGTTAGGGACTTCTTTAATAACTCATAAGATTGATGACATTCTTCCGTCCAGTGAAACTCGAGAAGAAGCTTGTACAATGGACGCGCTATCTCGGCAAAGTTTAAAATAAACCTTCGATAATAACCAACATGGCCCATAAATCTTTGAACTCCTTTATAGTTCGTAGGTGGTGGCAAATCGGCAATGGCTTTAATCTTACTCTCATCTGTGGATATCCCGTTCTTGGACACTATATGCCCTAGAATGACTCCATGCTTAACCCAAAATTGGCATTTGAAAGGGTTCAATGAGATGCGATAAAATCTGCACCTTTCAAATATTTTTCGTAGATATAACAAATGCTTCTCCCAAGAAGAATAAACACAAAGGTCGTCTAGGAAAGCTTCACAAAACTCCCTTAGAAATTCTTTAAACGCAGTGTTTATTAATCGTTGGAATGTAGCAGGGACATTTGTTAAGCCAAAAGCCATAACATGAAATGCAAACACTCCAAACTCTGTGATCAAAGCAGTTTTAGCTTGGTCCTCTAATGAAATTGTGATTTGATTGTAACCAGAGTACCCATCTAAAGAGCTATAAGCTTCCTTGCCCGCAACTCTTTCAAGCACATGTTCTGAATATGGCAAGGGATAATGATCTCTCCTAGTGGATGCATTAACTTTCTTGATGTCCACGCACACTCTTAGTTTCCCATTCTTTTTTGGCACAATGACTATTGGAGAAACCCATTCTGAGTGCTCAATAGGGTATATGAATCCACATTGGATAAGTTTTTCAATCTCCTCTTGTACAATTTTGGCGTACTTAGGATTCATTGGATAGGGTCGTTTCTGGACGGGTTTAGCAGTGTTGATCATGGGAATTGTATGTTGCACCATAGAAGGTGGAACGCCCTTCATGTCATGATATGTCCAAGCAAAGATATCCTTGTATTCCTTGAGGAGCTCCTTAAGTACAGCCTCTTCAGTTTCGGTAAGGTCTTGAGCAATAAAGACTGGTTTAAACTCCTCACGTGGTTCTGCTAATTCTATCTCTTTAACTACCGCTGGACCATCATAGACTCCCCTGCTTCCATTGGTAGGTATTCGTTGGGCTTTGGCATACACAACCTTTCGCTCCCCCGTGATATAAGATTTAAAATGTTCAGGAGCCGTATGTAAGTCAGCAGGCTCTTGTTCTGACAGAGACCTTTCTTTTAGTTCTGCCTCCTTTTGTTGTTGAGCTAACTCTCGGTTTTGACGTCTTCTTATAGTTCGACTCAATTTCGGCTCTGTAACCTCCAATTGAGCGAGGTCAATGGGTCGCGGGCTGCACCACATGACACTCTGAAGATGTTCACCCCAATTGTCTACTAGCTTTCGATGAGCATCACATGCCCCTAGATAGCTAAGCCATTCTGCAGTAGATCTTTCCTTGTTTATCCTAGCTCTCACATTTGCTCGATATCGTCGTCTCTTATATGACCTTTGTTTCTTGTTAAGGTTTTGATTTTGGTAAATGTTTGAACTCGACTCGCCTGATAGGTCTTCGCTTGTATCTTCTTCACTCTCATATAAATTACCATAGACGGTCGTACTAGGCCTTGAGTATTTATTTTCTATACTTGGTTCACTCGATGTTTCCTCAAGTTCTGAATCCATTTCTTCCTGAGATTCCGTTTCCGATGTGTATTGGCCTGAAGCCTTTGAGGAATCATCAGTTTCACTCTCAGGTAGGTGTGCCTCTTTCTTATCATCGGATGTTACATGCACTACACCTAACATGTTTACTGATGCAATGTGTGGTATCTCTTCCCCATCTGGTGTTACCCAAGTTGTTCCTCTAGCTCCCCATGTATCTATAGTTGCCGCTAGGTGCACCCAATCGACATTGTCTGACTCAGCCATTACGGGTAGGATATCCATATAAGGAGAGTTCTCCCCAATATCCGTGTCTTCGTTACATGTGTAACAATACTGTAATGGAGCTGAGTGAATTGTTGTGACTGATCGATTATCAATGATGAATTTATTTCCTAGAGGATGTGTTCGACCACTTAAAAGATCAACTCGAATGACAGAGTCTTGGAACTGTAAGTAGACGTGGTTTTTGGACCAGTCATGCACCATTTTTGCTTCCCTCATGAATGGACGCCCTAAGATCATCTCAAATGACATAGGATGCTTGGAAAAATCCATAACAATGAAAGTCTGCCTTACCTTGTGTCCCAAGACCTTGATTCTGAGATCCTTTAGCATTCCAATAGGCGTAACAATAGATCCATTAGCCATTTTTACCACTAAGCTTGTGGCTTCAAGGTGAGGTCGCCCCATAGACTCCCAACAACTCTTTGTCACCATGCTGACTCCCGCACCACCGTCAAGGACCCCCTTTACAGTTAATCCTTTAGTAGTGATTGGTAGAGTAGCATTAGATTCATCACCTTCAAAGTATGGCCCCAACTAGTTAACGGGTACTTCAATTACAGATTCATGTCCTGCTAGGTCAGATGGTGGTGCTAAATGTTCCTCATCATTCATTACCGAGTCAGGTTTGTTCATATGTGCAAACTGTGGTAATCCGGCCTGTAATTCTCCATTGAGGAAGGCTCGAAGAGCTAAGACTAGCTCGGGGTCTTTATATAGTTTGGACATGATGGTGGTTCTAACTTCTGAAGACATGAAATCCATCAATTTGGCAACATTTAATGGCATCTTGTGGGACGTAGGACCCTGACAAGAGAATGGTGAAGATGGAATCTCCACTTCCTCAAGGGGGTCGGGCATTCCCTCACCAAACATTCTCTCTAGTAGGAAAGGTGTGTGTCCACTTTCAGATGTCCTACCCTCACTCTCTTCCCGAATGATACTGGGTATAGCTAACGGCCTGTAGTTCTTGTGAGGTTGAACTTGTGTGGGAAACACTGTGTCCGACATCTGGATATGTTTGGGTTCAGGTTCTAATGTTCGTTGAGTTGCTTCCACCAAACCCCTCAGTTGTTGGACTCGTTCAATTTCCAATGTTGGGTTTGGATAGGTTCCAATCTTTCTCTTGCAATCCTCATTTTTTGTCTCTCGTGGCTTATCTTGGGGGTTCGCAACTGGGTGGTTTAACTTTGAATACTCTTTTGGTGTTCGTTGTAATTCCCTCTCGTGATCCTCCTCACTGGTTTTTTCCTTTGTAGTAACAATTTTGGTCTCCGTGGTCTCTATCGAATCTGAGTCATCCTCAGGGTCATTTATATACACGGGATCCTCTCCTGTCCGTATGTTAGTCTTTGAACTAGGTTTTGAGCTAGAAGCATTAAGGGATTTCTTTCTTCGTGTTTTCTTCTTTCTCGCTCGGCCAATGGATGCAGCATCTCTCTCTTCGAGGATGTAATTTTGCTTTTGGAGCATCGATCGTGTGAGTGCATTCACTGGTGCTATGTTTATAGTTGGTGGTGTCCCATCAACAATCTCTATTAAGTTCAATGGTGTGATTTTCGGTGCGTTTGGATTGTTAGGACACTGTGCGATCAAATGATTTATGCCACAACGATTACAAATGAGTATTGGCATTGCCAATGCACTCCCTTGACTTGTTTGCATTAGTGCAACATTCTTTTGCATTCTAATGGGGCACTCAGCTACTCGATGTGGTCCACCACATTCGTAGCACTAAAGAGGTGGTCTCCTGGCAAAACTATTAATGTTTTGGCCTCTTGCTGCTAGCGCAGTAGCTTGATATACCGGTTTGATTTGTCCCCAATGGTCTTCCATATAGTACATGGGACACTCCTCAAGCATGTCGACTCCATAGGTGATACTAGAGTTTATGTCCTCTTCGCAATCTACATAAGTACTAGATGACTCGCAACCTATTTGGTTCATAGGTGTAACTCTTGGATGAGGGGGTTGCGGTCTTAGCACTGGAGGTGGCAACGGTGTGGTTTGGACCACATTTTGGGTTCTAGGGACCATGTGCTGTAATGGCAATTGTTGCTCCATGGGTGGGGTAGGCATCAATGCAGGAACTCGAGGTGAGTCTGCCCAAGCTATAGGCGGTCTATTTTCCATGATGCGTTTAAGCATTAGGCAATCCTTCGCTTGATGGCCATACCTACCACACGCGTTACAAGTCCCGTTAAACTTTACTCTGAAAGTAGGGCATTCACTCGTAGTATGTGGGCCCAAGCAGATTGAGCACCATTGTTGCTCCCTTCTTGGATACATATGAGTGTTTTGTGGAGCACGATTACCCCTAAGGCTTTCTTGGATGGCCTTGGTAAGATCTGCCAAAGTCATCTCAGATATCGTTTGCTCTTTCACGATTGGCTTTATCTTCATTGGCTCATGCCCTGACGCTTGCGAGCTACTAGACTTCGGTTCGGCAGACACTCTTTCTCCTGCAATCATTAAATTATCCTCCAATTGGATTGCATTCATGGTGACTGCTTCCCAAGTAGTGATACCTCTAATGACTAGGCCATTATAGATACTTTCATGTCGTAGTCCCCTAATGAATCTATCGAGCAATTGGTTGTTGTTGAATCGCTCGTTTGGATTGCATCGAGAATTCAAATTCTTTAGGCGACTAATGAAGTCTCTCACAGATTCACCTTCTTCTCGTTGGGCTTTCTGGAGTTGAGAGGCTACACCCCAAAGTACTCCCTCTCGTATGTGCTCTTTCAAGAACAATCTCCTAAGAGTAGAGTAGATCGTTTTCTCTTCTACTCTTAAGGTTCTATACCAATCTCCAGCCTTTCCGCTTAGGGTCAAACTCAAAGCCTTACACTTATGTAGCTCATTGTGCTCTTCCAAGGAATCGCACACATGTTCAAAGACTTCCATATGCTTTCTAGCATCTCCGTCTCCACTGAATTTCTGTGTGAGCTTAGCTACTTGAACTGCCTTGCTCCTAGGCTCTCTATCAGGTGCACTACGCATGTTTTCCGCAATAGAGCGACCGATAGTTTGAGCAAATGCTGCCAAATCTCCTATTTGAGCAGGTATAATGGGTGTATGTGCTCCTAGAACCACATGTGAGATGGGAGTTGGCCTTGGCCTTGGCATACGCGCGGCTCTTGGGTCCCATATTTCGTATGGTGGTGTACCAGACGGTGGTCCAAAGTTTATAGGCGTGGCCCTAGGCATAGGGGGTGCCTGATATGGCATGTTATTATTAAATGGCATGGCTCCACTTGTATAAGATCTTGGATAATGCCATTGTGGATTGTAAGCTCTTGGAATAATCGGAGGTGTAGGAGCTACATGAGGCTGAGGTACGACAGGTGCACACGATTGGTACATACATGTAGGTATAGTTGGGGGCACTGTGCTACTAGGCATCGGCGCAGTGTTAACAAATGAGCTCCATGGTGTACTTCTTGTCATGCTCACCACTGGGATATGCATGGTAGCCGTAGTGTCATTAAGAGAAAGATGAGCTAGATCTGGGAAGGTAAAGCTGCCACTTGTGGGCTCAGATTGTACTGAGGCTCCTGGCAAAACAACATATGGAGGATCAATGGGGCTCACTGAGGGAGTCTCCATTTGTGATAGGGTTGGTTGGTTGGCCTTTCCCGTATCCAAGAATCTCATTAGGCCTGTTGAAGGCATGTTGATCCCTATGTTCTGTCTTTCTAACTCGACAATCCTATGGAGGACATCACAGACTTTCTGTTGTTGCTCATCTATGCTAGTAGCACCCGATGTGGATTGTAGAACATCTAACCAACCCACATGATAGGTGTGTCCTGTGTACCGATCAGTTAAAGCTTCTGCTTGTAGGTCATACTCCCAATTTTCGTTTAGGAATATCCCATCTAGGCCTGGCGTGCTGGAGGTTTCCCTCAAGGTGGAAGCATTATTGCTCCCCATCGCTTGCCCCTCCGTGACTGCTACCTTGGGAGCACTCGGTTGCTCGGCTAGCATGATTGTTGTCATAGGAGCCTTTGCTTTCAGAGCTCGACTTTGTTCTAGCCTTCGTAGGTTCTCAATTTCCCTCTCCCTTGTTGCTTGCATATAGCGTTCGATCTCTTGCACTTCGGTAAGACTCCTACCATCGGGTAGTAGAACCTCAGAGGGAGATAGTCCTAAAGCATCGGGAGGTGCAGTGGATGGAACATTCACATGCACACTCTCAAGAAGCATAGGGTCTATTTTAGGCATGAATGACGAATTTACTTCCCCACTCCCTTCATTTATTTCATTAACCGCATGTTCGGAGCGAGTAGCTCTACTAAGGGTCTCTTTTAAGCGGCTAAACACGCTGGACCCGGGCCGTGGGCCCATGGCATGCATGTCTTGACTTGAACTATCAGGGTTTGGTGTAGGATACCCCTCCATGACTTCGTAGTCAGAGGAAGAATCACTAGACGCGATATGAGGATCTTGGTTCGCGCTACCTTGAGTCCCGGTCGAAGGTCCAGAACCTAGGGTGGAGGAATAATGGGTGCCCGCATAAATGGAGGCACTACCAATATGCTCGTGCTCTAATACTCGTCCAGAGCGTAGGTTCATATGACTTGGATCCCCTATAAGTGTCAATGAGTGCCCGTGAAGGCTGCTCACCTAGTATTTTTGGGTGTTTTGCAACCCAGCTATAGAATAGAACGTATGATAGCTCAAAACGAGCGTCTCGATCAGAGGGACGTGTCGTGCTTTACAGCCCTCCGTTTGGTCACTTTATGCCCTCGGAATCCCTAAAACCGTCAATTTCTAGTAGGGAACTATGCCCAAATTAGAAAGTCTAAGGGTGCAAGTGGGAAGAGAAGGGAGGAGAGTGGAGGACTTGCCCCACATGCTCTCATTCCCTCTTGAGGGGGTAGGGTATATATATAAGAGTGAGTCTAGTATATATCATAGGATTGAGGCCTGGGCCTAGGCTTAGGCTTGGGCTTGGGCTTGGGCTTGGGGAAATGATCCCGATCCCGGTCAAAATTTTAGTGTAGCCCCCCAGTCACTCACGTTTAAATATTTTTGGTTTTTTTTTAAATTTAATTTATTATTATTATTATTATTTTTTGAGGCAACGACCGCGCGCGGTTTAGGTGACCCTTTCTTGGCCACACACACTGTCAACACCTGCCTAACCTCTCTGTCCACAGCTCACAGACAACTCACTACCTTATCTACTTACTAACAGTGCTGCTAACCACTAACTAATCTGTTAACCACTCTGCTAACTGCTTACTGACAGTGGGCTAACTGTCCACCTACTTCCTCTCTCACTACCTTACTGTGCAAAGACTGTGTGTAGGCAAACCTTGACAGAAAACTGTGTACAGACTGTGTGCAAAAAGAAATTGCTAACTGCCTACCTACTTATTCATTCACTGCGAACAAGCTAACGACTACTAATTGTGCAAAGACTGTGTGCAAACAGAAAACACAACATTATGCAGAAATCACAGAACTTGCAGACAATACAGAAATTAACAACTTGCAGAAAAATAACTCATTCCTCTTCCTCTTCCTCTTCTTTCCTACTACAAACAACTCATAGGAGAAGCACAAGGTGCCTCTTGGGCTTAGTGCAAGGCGATTCCCCGGCAGCGGCGCCAAAAATGTGCGCTCCTTGCCACACTGTCGAAGCAAGGGCCTTGCCTAACAGTGTGTGCGAGCCACAGACGGCTCCAAGCACACAACTAGCTTAACTAGTAAGCTCAAAAGAGGGCAATGGTGTGTCACTCACCGCTCTATGCTCCTGCCGTGGAGGATTCCTCACCGCGAAGAAGAAGGAGACGCCGCTACGTCGCGCTCAACCGCTTCACCGCCGTCGTGCCGTCGCAATGCTCGATCACACTCTCTCTCTCTCTCACACACACACATACACACACACAAGGAGGTGAAGAAGAAGAAGATGGAGATGGAGATGGAGCAAGAGCACTCTTCTATTGCACAAATGAGAGAATAAGTGAATTTTAGGTTTAGTTGGCTTTTATATGAGCTCACCCCATTCACACTTGGGCGCCCATGCTTAGCCAACTAATCCCTTGAATGTCCCAGTTAGAGTGCGCCTCTCATCGGCGATCACTCTTACCCTTTTCCTATTGGACCGACAAGCCCGGTACCTGACTCTACCAAATAAATAATACAATGTCCACCGTAGGTTACAACGTCCGTATCGTAGGTGATAGGGTGTCCGTGAGCTGTGAGGGTTAACAGAGTACCACACACTACTAGAGTGCTCAACTTTTGGTTACTTACGAACTTGCTTCCCTCACATTTTCAGCCATGACTTAGACCACACTTTCCTCTCCCAACCACAGTGTGGGCTCCCATTGTGACTCTCATCACCACAATTTTGAAGCATCGAGTATCACTCATCAACCACATGCATACTACATCACATGTAACATTGGTTCCATATGTCATAATTGACCTCCGAGGACGATAATAAAATCTCTCTCTCTCTCTCTCATTGATGACAAGTTTGATGATTGAGGCAAATCGTGCCTCGAGCTTGTTAATGTGAGCTTTAAGATTGTGATTATATTCCATGTCCCAATTGACGGCCGTTTGGAGGTGTTCAATGCAGCCAAGCTTGCCTCGAGCTGCCATGACAACCACAAAGCTTAATTGTGTCCTCACAGGGTTTTTGGGGTTGTAGTCTTCTCTTTGGTTGTCATATCGTCCACGATGGGGCTGGGTTGGCTTGCAACATAGGAGCACCGGCTAAAGTGTGCGAGTGTGTAGACTAGTCTAAACCTAAAAAATATTGTAGGTGGCGGCCGCGTGGGCTGGGGTCTAGTGCGAAGGAAAAAAGGAGGCACATCAAGGTTGAGCAAGGCTAATCAGCGGGACTGAACTACGATGTTGAATTGTGAGGCTAAGCAAGGTAGAGCTGCAAGGCACTGCAAGGTAGAGCTACAAGAATGTACTGCAAAGCAGAGCAAGGTGAGTAGAGAGTGAATGCATGTGGGCTTGCAACGGACAAAGCTAAGATCTAATACCACCCCACAAGGTGGCCCTTCATGCTTGGGGGTGGCCAACGATGGAGTGGAGGGTGCTCGCTAGGGCAGAGAGAGAGAGGGGGGGGGGGGGGGGGGGGGGGGGGGGGGGGGGGGGGGGGGGGGGCGTGACAGAAAGAAAAGAGGGAGAGAGAAGAGAGAGGGGGGGGGATTGTGAGAGGGAGAGAGGGGGAGAGCATTGTCTTTTTTTTATATAAAGAGGAAAAAAATAGTGAAAAAGAGTTCTAGTAAAAAAAAAAAACTCTCCCAAGCAAAGCACTACCCGGTAACGATATCGGTAGTGCTTTGCTTTGGAGAGGGTTTTTTTTTTTTGGCTTAAGCTCCTTTACTAGCTTTGCTTGAGAGAGCTCTTTTTTTGGGGCATAAACTCCTTTTCACTTCTCTCTCCCTCTCACAACCCCCCCCCCCCCCCCCCCCCCCCCCCCCCCCCCCCTCTCTCTCTCTCTCTCTCTCTCTCTCTCAACCCTCCTATCAGAGTCAGAAAAAACCCAGGGTAAATTGTTTTAACCGGTTGAAATTGTAAAATCTCGACTATATTTTGAGTTGTCTTTGAAGAAAATCGAGAAATTCACAAGTTTTAGTGTAAATACCGGCCAAACCTTCAATTTTTAACCTAAAAATCGAGAGAATTTCAAGTTTGCCCTTATTTTCTGCGGTTAGGGAAAATGTATGGGGGATTGTGAGAGGGAGAGAGGGGGAGAGCATTGTATTTTTTTTATATAAAGAGGAAAAAAATAGTGAAAAAGAGTTCAAGTAAAAAAAAAAACTCTCCCAAGCAAAGCACTAGCGATATTGATATATCGGAAGTGCTTTGCTTTGGAGAGTTTTTTTTTTTTTTTTTTTGGCTTTAGCCCCTTTTCTAGCTTTGCTTGAGAGAGCTCTTTTTTTGTGGGGGCATAAACTCCTTTTCACTCCTCTCTCCCTCTCACAATCCCCCCTCCCCTCCCCTCTCTCTCTCTCTCTCTCACTCTCAAACCCCCATATCAGAGTCAGAAAAAACCCAAGGTAAAGTGTTTTTAACCGGTTGAAATTGTAAAATCTCGACTATATTTTGAGTTGTCCTTGAAGAAAATCGAGAAATTCACAAGTTTTAGTGTAAATACCGGCCAAACCTTCAATTTTTTACCTAAAAATCGTGAGAATTTCAAGTTTGCCCTTAATTTATTCGGTAAGGGAAAATGTATGTTTCAGTGTTAACATTGAACGAAATAGAGAGAGAGAGAGAAAGAGAGAGATGGAGAGACGTCTTCTTCTTCTTCTTCCCATATATCAATGCACATAGACATCGAGAAGACGAGAGAGAGAGAGAGAGAGAGAGAGAGAGAGAGAGAGAGACTCCATAAGGGAAAGATAGGAGGCTCCTTTATCCTTGTGGAGTCTCAATTTTGTCAGTCTCCGGATAGTGAAGAGAGAGATGAAGAGACTTAACATTGAACGAAATAGAGAGAGAGAGAGAGATAAAGAGAGAGATGGAGAGACGTCTTCTTCTTCTTCTTCCCACATATCAATGCACATAGAGATCGAGAAGACGAGAGAGAGAGAGAGAGAGAGAGAGAGAGAGAGAGAGAGGACTTAGACCGTGAGGCATAAGCAATGATATGCCAACTTTCAAAATGTTTCAAAGCCTCAGCGACAACTAGGCAACTCAAAAGATGAACATCCATTAATAATAGAAACCATTACATTCCATATTACTTGTAGTACATAAGAAGCACTTTATATGGTGTTGCCGCAACATTTCATTCGACATTACTTGCAATACATAAGGCAACACTTTCTATGGTATAGCCACTGCAACATTACATTTCAAATTACTTGCAGTACATGAGGTAGCACTTTATATGGTGCAACCGCATTCATCTTCTGGAAGGCCCGATGTTTGTAGGAGTACTGCTCTCTTTAGGCAAGAGAGAGTTCACCACGCTCCATAGTTGCTCCTTGAGTCTCCCCTCATCTTTCTCTGTGATAATTCCCACTTTCTTCCTTCAGCTGTTGCTGATAGCCAATTGCCCCCTCTCGTTCAAGTTTAGCAATAAGCGCATGTTGATTTCTGTGTGGCATCAATAAAGGCGATACAAATTTGTTGTTGCATTGAGAGCCTTTGGAAACCATTCTTTTCCATATGCGGCCCCTCCATTTGGAATGGTCTCCATTGCATCCCAAGCTAACTTGATGCTATTCTCAAGATTGTTGGACATTGTGGGAGTAGTGGACAAGCTCTATGATAGCTTTTGGGAGAATGCACAAAAAACTGAAGCGATTACCAGTTTATAGCATTTGGGAGACCATTAGTTTAATATTCACTACTTTATTATTGATGTGACACCTCAACAACAAGTTATCCTTTCACACAATCAACAAAATAATTGCAAAATTATGCACCATAATGTGTTAATTGAATGGTCATATCCAAAACTGATAGTAGGGTCGACTTCCTAATCTTGCTTGCAAAAAAATGGAAAGAAAAAATGCTATGGATCGATGGATGGATAGGTTTTGCCCCGGATAAGTGAGTCAAATATATCAGCATCAGATAGAACAGGCTGATGTATAAACATGTTCTCATTCTGGCTAAGCCCTAGTATACGCAAAAAATTAAAGTAGATGTGTTTCATGCAAGATATGGTATGTGCTTTGTCACTTGATCCATGAAGTCAGGGTATGTGGACGACGGCTCCTTGCAAATACAAACATTGTACAATGACATGACCATCTTCCCCATGGGACTCTACTTTGAAGACCTCATGAAAACCATCTACCCCACATATCTCCTCTACCACCTTGGCCTTCAGCGCTAGCGCATGGCTAATCTTGCAAGCAGCATCTTCAAAAGTGGATGACTGATATCGTACGCACACACCATTCTACGTTTTGGTTTGTGCACTACCTTGAGGAGTGGTTGTATCATCTGACCTGATAGGCGTGCTCCTCTGGTTTTGAGAAATAGCAATTGGCATATGAGGATAGTTTCCTTCATTGCTAGACTCCACTTCATACCCGCGTTCAAACAATAGTTGCACCTCCTCATTGGTTAGGTTGGTGCCCACATGCACGTGCCAAATGTGTGGAGGCCATTGAGGCTGTTTCTCTATGTTTTGATCTACTATGTAGCAATGTAACACATGATTAGGACAAAACCAAAACCACTGGTGCACCACACCTTTGGGATTCTTTCGGTATCCCTCAAAAGATGGGGCTGATACACCAAGGTTCGAGCTTGAAATATTCTGCTCGCACCTACATCCTCCTCTTGTGTGCCATTTCACGTGACTCTACTACCTTATGAAGTTTGGCGTATAGCCCACATTGCCCATTTACCTTGCGTTCCATCACACACTTTCCACCTAAATCTGTCTTGCATTGTGGGGTTGTGCAAAGTCAATCTTATAGATCCTCCCACACTTCTTACAATCTTTGCTAATGGAGTTGTACTCTGACCTGTTTGATGCATCATCCTCCACATTAATAACTTCACTTGGTCTTCACTTCCACTATGATGTCTCCTTATTCCATGTTAGTGGAGTGCTTGCTTTGTACATTGGAGTGCCATCAGTAGCTTCATTCATCGTCCTTATTACTTGACGAGGATGACTTCCATGGAATTCGACAAGCTTTTGTATCGATGGACCCTTCCCAATGTGTTTTCCACGGCTGTACAAAATGGCCTTGGTGCTCTGTAGAATAGAATTTGCTAGGTCAGTTGTACATGCATCGTACAAGGAGATGCATCTACAAAACCCCTCCCCTACTAGCTAGCTACCATGCTTGCACCCCGCGAGGTTTGTGCATGGAGTTTTTGGTCCATCAAAGCTTCTTTCTACACTTGTCAAATGCCACCCCAATGTGCAATACGCATTTCCCACCAACTGAGCCATGAATCCATGTAAGGAATATTGCAGTCTATGCAGTGACCGTTGTGTCACCATTGGTGTATGAGGCGATCCTTTGCTACAACAACCTCCTTTGTTGGCACCTATTGCCACTTTTCACACATTTCTTTGTGTACATGTTGAGAGGTTTGCGCCACATACTTTGTTGTATGTTGATTCAAGCTTTGCTTCCAATGGAAAAGGCAAGAATGCTCTTGTTTGATCATCACATTATTCTTATCACCACCACTGAAGACAATTCGGATTGCATTCCAATTTCCTGAGCTTCGTCCGCCATGAATCCAAAGAAGTTAGCTCTTTCACACCCATATGATATTGTTACCTCATTGAGGCACTCCCAAAACAAACATTGAGACTCCATATCTTCCTTCATTTTCATAAGTTGCAATAATGAGAAGGTCCTGCATGCTACAAAAAGTTTGTCAGAGGATGTGGCATGTGTGACCTACACTGCTGCCAAACATTGCTGCCAAGGCTGTCCACATAGCTTGGATCATAGACACGAAAAGCCATGGTGACCTAGTCGTTAACGTGTCTAGTGTGATCGAATTGAATCCACACACGCCGAAGATCGCCGTCCCCATCTTGTCTCATTTGGTTCACAAGGTCCACACTAGATGTTGGACCTACTGTGGATATTTTGAAGACAAAACATTTCTCTCCTTCCTTTCCCTAACCAAGAAACCTACTACCGTGAAAAAAATCATATGTGTAGTCTCGCTTTAGTTTGTGGAGACAATACTTCAATTTTGCATTGAAACAAGACAATGAAAAATGCACATACCAATTATCTTGCACAAAGGGTCCCAAATCTTCTACGATTGCAAATAGTTATTGCTCACCTAAACTTGCATCCTTACTGTTGCTGCAAAGAAGTGTTGTCCTAAAATAATTTCCATCTCTAAGCACATTTGAACCTTCTTGGCTCTTGTTTGTGGATCCACGATCAAAATCTTTTGTACCATCATTTTGGTGCTATCAGTCAGTGTCTTGGATGCACCGCTACACACAATGTATATGTGTGCCACGATGAATCACGAGTCGGGTGGTTTTCTCGTCCGTTGGCATGACATAGTACACTACACACTCACATGATGCAATACTAAAAGCAATTTCCTTACAAAAAAGGCATGTAAGGCTCTTATCTGCTATCTCACAATATGGCTGTAGGGGTCTTTCATAGGTGGCCATTGAAATGGCTTGTATTGCCAATATGATAATTAACCAAGCGGGTTAATTGTGTTATGGAATTAATATCTTATTATTTCTTGCAGCTGTGACAGGTGGAAAACGCTTGACCGAGCTAAGCTATTGCAAAAGGATATCATATTTTATGTACATTTTATTATTCAATCGCTGTTTTATGAGCTTTGGCCATTTATGACCAGCCGGCCAGTCTGTAACCAATATGACCATTCAAGAAATCTATAAAACAAATACGTGCAAGAGGGAAATGGTCACTCTTGCACGGGGGGATATTGCACCCAGTGTTTGTGTTGTTCTTCTCGCCTCTTACCTCTTCTCTCTCGTCGTGTCGGCGTAGCACTCCACTCTAGGAGGTGCGCCTGCACGTGTTCTTTCGCTCTCTCCCGCTCTCTGTCTCTCTTTGTTCGTATTGTGCTCGATTATGGATTTGTGCAAATCGACAGGTAAGTAGATTTATTCGTTTATGTCTTGCTATGCGCTATTTGGAGTATTTTGCAGGGCTCTCTATGCTCCCGTCTGTAGCAGTGGTATCAGAGCGTAGGCTACGCTCCAAAGATTAAAGATAATCAACAGCTAAGTACCTTGGTTTTTTTAATGTTTGTAGAGTTTGTTATTTGCTTTCATTTGTAGTAATTAGTGTGATTGAACAAGACAGATAGGGGTCTTGAAAATGAAAGAGAATCCCTTCTTTGTTGTCGTAATATGGTGATTAGCAATGTAATTATGATAATTAAACATAATAACATATTAAAATTTAATCTTATGAGAATACTCATAAAAAGAAGAGCTTGGAGATGTTGCTATATAGGGAAGAAATAGGGAGTATTTTATTCAGGGGATTAACATAGAGTAATAATGTTTTTTCTTCTGAAAGCGTAGCAAGATGACGGTTTATGACGGCAAGACGAGCAAGATAGGGTAGCAATTTGGATATTAAGCCCGTTAGGAAGGAGACGACTCAAAGAAGAAGGTGAGCTTAAATAAATCAATAAATAAATAAATATATATATATTACTCTCTCTCCTCTCTCTCGTAGGGCTATTGACTCTCGTCAGTCTGCACACACCACCTAGGCGAATAGTAGCGAGTGCGACAAAATAAAAAAATGCAACTTAATAGCAACCTCTGGCGTCAACGTCTACAGCGCCCTCACAAATGGCAAGAATCTCCATTGCAGGCCCCTGCCAATCTCGACACTTTTTCAAGCATGCCAAACTGGCTCTGTAACTCGCACAAGCAGCAACCAATCCCTTGCGTCCATGTATGCCAGCCGTCCAAGTGAATGGGCACGAGAGTGCATGCAAAGACAAAATAAATAAGTAAATAAATAATAATAATAAAATGCTTTCCATCTCTCTCTCACTGCGAGTGAACAATTGTACGCTCTCTCTTTGCTCAATCAACTAGTGACCGTAGTCACCATCCTCAAACTCAGCCAATTGTCGTAAATGCTAGCTTGGTTTCTGCTAGCCAACTACCGTCCACGCTTTTGCCCCCACTCATCAACCCACCTCTGCATGAGCCGCTAGTACTGATCGAAGGCTGAGGGCGGTCTATAGGAAGGGGAGCAAACTGTAGTATGTTTCATTTTGCATGGCGGCACCCCTCGTAGCAAGTTGCATGCGCCACTGGTGTCAAACACACTGTGGGTTGCAGTTGAAGCGGCCTGCAGTTGGTGCATGCACTCAACAAAAAGCAGTGGTGCTCCTGATCACACGCCGCCCACCTCACACCCAAACTCCCTTCTCATGAATGTAGAACACACAATCAACATATTGTTCTAACCATCTCTCTCTTCACTGGCGCTCATATTTTTGAGGCTGCCGTCCCACTCTCTCTTTCCCATGCTGCCCACAGTTTGACTGTCCCTCTCTCTTACACACACATGGCGTCTCCAACCACTCCCTTACGGCTGTGATCGTCTGCCAACCCACACATGCAATACACGGGATCCTCCCACTCTCTCTCTCTCTCTCTCTCTCTCTCTCTCTCTCTCTCTCTCTCTCTCTCTCTCTCTCTCTCTCTCTCTCCTCAACCAAATCCCTAACTCTCTACAACCGCCATGCACACTTTCGACGGAGCAGCCGTTGCATGCAGCAGAAAGGGTCACCACTCTTTTGCTATCTTTATTATGCATACTAGCGCCTAGTATTGAATGCAGGAGCCGCTCTTCTCTCGCTCTCTCCTACCAATCAACTCCAGTCCGACTCATTCTCTCTCTGTCTCGCCAACCTGAAGTTGATTGGACCAGACCCATCCCCCACGTACCCATGCAACCATATCTCTCTTTTTGGGACCAAATTTTGGTCGCATCTTCGCATGGCGCAGCACAAGATCAAGCAATGCACTAGCAATACAAGTTGTGCTTGCATATTACGACGGGCAGCACAATAAGAAGCAAATGTGGCAGGGACTGCTTACAGAGACGGACATCGAGGAAGCTCGGCAGCGGCTGCTGCAAGACTCAAACTACGTCAGAGCATTGACGATTCTGCTTGATGAATTTTTTTACTTTGCTTCATTTCAATTTGTACCCAGATTGTATAAGTGAGGTCCCATAACCCTGTGAAAGATGGTTAATATACCATTTCATTTCATTTCTCTCTCTCTCTCTCTCTCTCTCTCTCTCTCTCTCTCTCTCTCTCAACGTTGATGATGCATAACCAATTACCCTCTCTCTTACCTACATGCCCACAAGCTTTGTACAAGACCCGATATACTTGTGCAGGTTTACGATCAATGCAATTTGACCACTGAAAAGCCCTCTTGTCAATCGTGTGTATCTGTTGCTAACAAAAGGTAGGAAAAATATCTGGTAGATTGCCCCCATAAGGCAAGAAATCATGTTTCATTTGGTATGGCTTTGCAGATTACAATGAGACTTATCATGTCTCGTCTCGAGGGATACTCGACTTGTTATTCGGCTATCCGTGCTCACCCAGATCTAACAAAAATAATAATAAATAAATCTTACTAGTATGTCGTTGTTGTGATTTTGTTTTGGCTTTGCATACTCTCAAGCTGTAATATTCAAGATTTCCTAGTAAAAGTAGTCACAAATTGAACATCATTTTCTAGTCCTTGGTATGTTCTAATTGTTTGTGCTAGTGAGTCTATGGTATATCACAACATATTTGCTGACCTTCAACTAAAAATAATTTGAAATGAAATAACGATCGAATATGACCATGGTAAGGCTTTACTAAAGCTTTTAAACGTAAATTTATTATCTTTGATGGGCACAAATACTCATTCTCTATTACATTTTGTTACAAATGATAGTCCAAAACTTCTTTGCATTGTTAAATTTCTAACTTTCTATGGTTTGCTTTGATAGAGTTTGCCAAAGTATACACAATTGTCATTATTTATTTCACGATTCAAAAGCTACAAGTAGTGACACTGCTAACTTTTCAACCTCAACCCTTGCCCCGTACTGTAGACCACCCTCTCGAGAAAGATCAATCCTTTCCTACTTTTATATGTTAAGTTCGTATAATTTGTATAGAAAGAACTTAGACTCGTGGACTTAAGAGGTATTATCTAACCTAACCTCTTACCCAACACTTCATTTATTAAGTATGCTAACTCTATTGTCTACAACTGTGACCACATTTCGATGTGTCTTCTGCTCCCTTCAAAACACTACGGTTCCAACCCTCTCCAACTTGTACGCATATTCTATTTTTGTGTGATCCCCTTATCCAAATTGTCATTCTATGAATTACAGCTTTCTATGCAAGCACACACAGCTATGTACATTTTCTGATGCAGCATGTCCTCCAGGTATGTCCCTCCAGTACATCATACATTTTATTTTTTTCTTTCTTCTTTAATTTCATTTTTCCTAATCTGCATTGTTTTGTCAACTGAATACTCCAACTCTGCTACGGTAAAAACTTACTACTTCCACTGTATGAAATTTTTATTGACATGATTATTCATTAGCTATGCAGCTCCTTATATGAGATGGGGTGCTCTGGGATATCGAGCCACAATTTGTAAGTGCTTTGCTATTGGAACATACAATAATTTGGTGTCAAATAGATGGAAAATATTTTCCTTTATGCCTTGTCTAGTCCATTGGTCACAACCACACAGATTCGCCGATTTAGGCAGTGTGTAAATGCTCATCCTGGTGCAGATTCGCCGATCTAGGCAGCGCAACAACAACAAACTATAGATACACATTTTTTTTAACAAATGCAGATTCGCCGATTTAGGCAGCATTAGTACAGATTCGTCGATTTAGGCAGTAGTCTTATTGGTGTAGATTCACCGATTTAGGCAACACCGATCACAAAATCATGCTGCAGTGGCTGGCCACCACTGTCACTGGTGTGATTTTGTTACCCGGGTATAGAAAATGAAAGATATTTTGGATTTGGATTTGGATTGAGAATTGGTATATGTTGATGCTTTTTTGTCATGACAATATTTATGAAATTGGATTTGAGATTGAGGAGAAATGATTATTGAATGATGAGTGTGACCAATGATATCCCGATTCATAAGGGTATGACATATACTGCTTATTCTAGTGGTATGGGACACTAGAATAGGTGGTATGTGGATGACGGCAGGCATAAGCAATGTTGTTTTGTTTCATAAAATTTTCATTTTACAACGTGCTGTTTTGACACAGAATACTAATCACTATTTTTGACAAGTATGGTTTGCAGATTTTTATCTTCGCAACTGAGGATAGTTGCTTTCCAACGGAGAGGTATGTTATGGAATTAATATCTTATTATTTCTTGCAGCTATGACAGGTGGAAAATGCTTGACCGAGCTAAGCTATTGCAAAAGGATATCATATTTTATGTACATTTTATTATTCAATCGCTATTTTATGAGCTTTGGCCATTTATGACCAGCCGGCCAGTCTGTAACCAATATGACCATTCAAGAAATCTATAAAACAAATACGTGCAAGAGGGAAATGGTCACTCTTGCACGAGGGGAGATTGCACCCAATGCTTGCGTTGTTCTTCTCGCCTCTTACCTCTTCTCTCTCTTCATGTCGGCGTAGCACTCCGCTCTAGGAGGTGCGCCTGCACGTGTTCTTTCGCTCTCTCCCGCTCTCTGTCTCTCTCTGTTCGTATTGTGCTCGATTATGGATTTGTGCGAATCGACAGGTAAGTAGATTTATTCGTTTATGTCTTGCTATGCACTATTTGGAGTATTTTGCAAGGCTCTCTATGCTCCCGTCTGTAGCAAATTGTTCATTTATGCACTTCAAAGACCCCAGATGATGAGGGAGACGTACCACTCGAAGGAGAACTATATAGGATGTTTGAGGCTTTGACCACAAATGAGGATCATACTTATGCTCCATTGCATCCATATGGTGCACCTTCCCCATGGTAGGAGGAAATTTTAAAACAAGGTCTTGTTGTATTTGCAGTAAAAGATTTGTTAATGTACCCATTTTCTCGGCTTGGAGAAGTTTTTGCCAAGTACTCCTCTTGAAGCTATTAGAGAGCAAAACTTGGCTGGACTACTCAGATCTACGATCTCCTTTTGGTCCGCTTGCTTTCTCGGAGGACTATCTATTATGGCAATGGTAATCATGGCGAGCGAACCTGCAGGGTGCTTTCCATAGCTTGCATTAACTTTGTATTTACGTGAAAGTTGCTCATCTAATACATAGGTCCCTTCACCCAAGTGATTTAATGTCCTTTCAAGAGGCACATGCATTTCTATATCTCCTACTTCTATCGTAGCATCTATTGTTGTAATTTGCATTGGATGCACTATCTACATTAAGAAAAATTCATATATTATTAACTTACCATTAAGAGAAGGATATGTTAGCTCTCCATCAGGAAGCACCAAAGAACAAGCCATAAGAAGAAGTTAAACAAAAATACCAAGAGAGATTAAGATTAATTAGATAAAACGATGAAGTATCATTACTTTAAACTTGTTTATATACCAACACATAATAAACTAGCCGTTATAAATTTATATTAATATTTCTTTTAAAAATATATTCTAATTAAAAATTATTATTATTTTTTCCAAAAAAAGTCTTATAAAAAATTCCAAAATTTATCGCAATACCCTTTCCTATAAACTAAAAAATGATTGTCAAGTATGTGTCAAAATATGTGTGTATGTGAATAAGTATGTGCGTGTGTGTGTGTGTGTGTGTGTGTGTATGTGTGTGTGTGTGATCACACCACCCTAGCACGTGGCCACCATCACACGTGGCCACGTGCCACCCTTGTTGCCACATGGCGAGTGCCATATGTATCATCGGCCACCAACGATACACATGGCCGTTGACGTGACCCAGTCAATGGCCATGTGTATCGTCGATGGCGGAGGATACATGTGGCAGTTGCCACGTGCCACGAGGCATGGCCTATAGGACCTCGTGGCCCACGGTGCCCATGGGATGGAGCCCATAGGCCATGCATGTCTTCGGGTCCTTGTGGCCCTTCATAGACATCCACCAACTGTACACGTGGTCGCCTACATGGCCACTGTGCGTGGCCACGTAGGATTGCCAAGTGGGGCCCAGTGTAGTGGCTGCATGCCCTCCCTTTATAGGCTGGCGTGTGGTAGGCCAAGCGATGAGTGGCTTGCCATACACCACCACATATAGGTGGCGTGGGCCACATGCCACCACATAGGCTTCCTCGCATGCACACACATCCACATGTACATACACTTGTAAAAACACAAACAAGCGCGCACGCACACACACACAAGCACACCCACACACACACATAAAATTTTGTGTATATATATATATATATATATATATATATATATATATATATATATATATATATATATATATATATATATATATATATATATATATATATATATATATATATATATATATATATATATATATACACTATTTATTCTTCATGTTGTTCTCTCTTTCTTAAGCTCCATCTTTCTCTTTTTCCTAATATCTCTCTTTTCTTTCAAGTTCTAACTCTCCTTTTATCGCTCAATTTACTGTCATGCTTAATCTCTCCCTCTCTCTCTCTCTCTCTCTCTCTCTCTCTCTCTCTCTCTCTTAATGTATTTAGTTCACATAAGCTCTCAAATTTCCCTCTTTCTGTGAATCTTTCATTACCTATCAAGCTCTTTCTCTTTCACTACGAGGACTCTAAATCAATCCAAAGGTGGTGTTGCAGATGAGGTTCCCATTAGTGGCATGCAAGAATTGCCTACACAAATCACTCAAGAAAATGATCAATCTCAAGTGGCTAGTCATGTGTTGTGACAAGTGGAGCTGGAATTGAATGATCAAGTGAAGGGTTGGATACTCGAGGGGAAGTTGCATCCAAAGTAGATGACACCGGCAATGAGGTCTTTGGAAATGTGGTCGACAAGCACATTTCTTTGGGTTGGATAGATGCTCATAGAGCTTCTTACCACAACAAATTGCCACGCTTACCTCTTGGTCGCCTTCTTTCAAACCCTACCATTTGCACGCATGATGATCAATTAATGGATTTGCAATGCTTCATTGCAGATAAAGGTTACCAATCGACTATGGCAAGGTTTATTGTGAGTGAGCGAATTCTTGACAAAGATTACAGCCAGTTTGTTCGTCGCGGCCTTTCTGCTAGAGATCTTGGAATGTCATACGATTTAGATGAAGATCTTCATCTCATCCTCGAGCTTGGTCATATGGATTTGTGGTTTGGGACGGGAATCATAGGTTGGAGGCATGGATGTGTTGGATGAACGAAAACGATATCCCTGTGGAAGAGGCACCCCGTGTGGAGTGTGTGCTTGTAGAGTTCAAACCGGAGGAGAAAGCGGAATTCCTACTTGTTTTAGCCATGATAAATTGGTACAATTGAATGGAGTTTATGAACTTGTTTGCATGTTAATTTATTAGGAATCTTGTTTTACCTTTGAGTGTTTGGTAGGGCTACGAGGATACCACTCCCTCACACTACAACACACGATATTCATATGGTGCGAAAGTTAGGGACATCAGATCTAACATCACTCCTTGGAAATTTTTTCAAAAGAGGGAGATTGGCGGCGTAAAGGGCTTTGCACTTTTGGGGACCAAATAAATCAAAGTGGCTCAAGTTGCCCATGGCTCTCCTTGCTCAACTAATTTGGAAGGTATGTGCTGAAAGCAATGCAAAATGAGACTGTATGGATCTTGCACATGTTTTGATTGCACGTTTTTCAATCAATAGGAAGAGTTTGATGCTTTCTACAACAACAAGATAGAAGGTCAGCCACAAAAAGGGAGCTTCGATTACAATTTGGCACCGAAAGCGTATGTGCAGAGTATTGCTTTATCTCTTTCTCAAACGGAGCAACATTTCTCTCGCAAAGACCTTGAAATAGCAACAATTGCAAATCCGGAGAATGGCAACGAGTTCTTTTAGAAGTGCATATGATATACCAA
Source organism: Adiantum capillus-veneris (assembly GCF_014529385.1). Taxonomy (NCBI): domain Eukaryota; kingdom Viridiplantae; phylum Streptophyta; class Polypodiopsida; order Polypodiales; family Pteridaceae; genus Adiantum; species Adiantum capillus-veneris. Next base: position 7,602,094 of record NC_140938.1, read on the forward strand.
CTGGGGCGATAAGAACACAAAAATGACGCCATCTAGCGTGGCCAAAGTAACATGCGCATGGATCAGCATAGAGGAGTAAGTTAAGTGTTTTTTATTGTTTGTTTGTGGAATGTTGATCATTTTTCCAGAAAGTGTTTTTTAATTGATAGGTTCAAGGTGGTGACTCAACCTTAAAGGAGAATGGCATAGTGTCGAGACGGAGAAGGGTTGAATCCAATGGCTTCGGTACCATGTGTATTGGTGGCAACTAGAGAGGTGGGAGATGGTGATTATGTTTTGCTAGTTAGCTTGCTGGAAGTCTTAGACATGCATTGGTATTTTGTTAGGTAATGCTTGAGATGGTGGAGAAAATGGAGGTAGAAAACCAACATGTTGCCGACCTGCACTTGAAGGTTGAAGAGACACATGGTTGCACACTTGAACATACACTGAAGAAAGCACTTTCACAAAGCTTTCAAGAAATGGAATGCACGGATAAAGTCCACACATGAGCCCAAAGAGAAACCCCACTTTGCTTGCACGACACGATGCTTGTTTTATAGGTATGATTTAAGTGCTCATCTCTTGACGCATATTTTTTGAGTTGGACTTTTGTGCCATGCAACATTTTTCTCATATGTGTATTAATCTCACATTGTATACTCATTTTCAGATGGTGGAGAGATGCTCTAGTCTTCCCCATTCCTGAGCACCCAAGTGATGCACGGTGCAGGTTCGAGAGAGAGGAGACATGCTTATATCCAGATGCATGGATAGATGACTTGCGACCAACGGCGGCATGGGGAAAGTGCTCGTAGTGGTTGGATTACCCCAACAAGGAATACCTGCCCAAAGAGGAAGAGCTTTAAATAGGTACTGTACAATACATTTTTGTGTTTCATCATGCCATGGTTGATGGGTTTGCTAAATTGGTTAGAAAATTAGTGTGTAAGTTAGCCAAAATTAGTGAAAAATTAAAGTCTGTAAGCAAACAATTTGAGAGATATGGTGTCAAATTAGGGAAAATCGAGCACATTGCCACATGCACACATATCTAAAATCCACAAATCAACCATCACACATAACTAACTATTAAAGAAATTAAAGAGAAAATCTATTCAATTATGTTAATATTACACTGGTGTAGGTCACCTATCCACAAATTTTGGGGTTTACATCGTATCAAAGCTCCACCAACGGCTCAACAAAGTGTCAATCTGGAGAGATGATCTACTCAGCTAGGGCATGGAAACACTCACATACAATTAGTGAGCTAATCAAGGTGCCAAGAATGGTTAACTCTATGAGATGGCATTGGCCTATGCAGGAGCTAAGCCCACAAGATTCACAATCTTCAATTTCACTTCTCCTCACCTCAATCAATTCAATAAAAAATGCCAATGATTCCAATGATGCACAACTCCATTTATCCTATCATTTCATACAATAATGACTTGTTCACACATGTAGATCTACCAAGCGAACCATGCCTCAATCAAATCATACATGCACACACAATGTCATAAAAACTAATCTAATCCTCCCAAATGATTTTCTCATGTTAAATTGATCATTTAATATGGGGAAGTATCAGGGGAGTAAAAGCTAGAATATTGGTAAGGCTACTAGACCGGTCTCTACAAAGATCCAAAGGAAGGAAAATAGGGATCCAAAGGGGGACAGTCTCCAAAAGAGCAATGTGCTTCAATGGAGCCTAAAAGACCTAAGGTTCAGCTCAATTAAGACTTCCATAGGCTAAGGTTCCTAATGTTTTATTCAGTTGTCCAAAGGCCAATGTACGAGAAAATTGGATGGTCATGGGAAGACTTTTTTGGGAAGACTAAAAAGTCTTCACACATCCCTATCAAGGAGGGGGCGAGCCATGAGAGTAGGGGTTGAGAGAGAAACACACACACACACACACACACACACACACACACACACACACACACACACACACACACACACACACACTGCAAAGCTCCCCCTTTACACAAAGGATACTGGACACATGTCAGGCTCCTAGGCCAGTTTCCCCCAAGCTTCCCTCAAATCCTATTGGATGGCCATAGAGGTGGACCAATGAGAATTAGGCTAGAGTAAATTTAGTCTAATCAATTTAAAAATTCTTGATAAAATAACCAATAGAAATTAAGCTCCCTACAAGACTATTAGACAATCTACCAAGGGGTCCAATGAGCATGCAACAGCCCAATGGCTTGCTTGATTCCTATTGGCCAGAAGACTAAGAGGTCCAATGAGAGTTTAATCGAATTATTTAATTACCTAAAGCTCTCAGAAAAGGGGAAAGGGGGACACATGTCACAAGGCTAGCAATTATGCTTCTAATTTGTGATTGGCTAAGCTTTACAGAGACCAATGGGGTGCCAAGATGAGCAAATAGCAAGAGGGGTCAATCAAGATGAGACTGAAGAATGCATTTTACTCTAACTCATTGCCACACACACACACACACACACACACACACACACACACACACACACACACACACACACACACACACACACACACACACACACACACACACACAACTCATGTGTGCAAGAAGAACTCCATCTCCTTCTCCGAGCATTGAGAAGTAGAGGCCTACACCAACAACGAAAATGCAAATCCAACCAAGAGCCAAGCTTCAATGGCATGCTCATCTCCTCTACCATGCTAATTACTAAGCTAAGCTATGCTATTAGAGTGATTATGGAAGGAGAATACTTCTTTCTCGTAAGATACCTCTTCTTCCTCTCAATCTATCCTCATTCCCTGCTAGCTCTCACCATTTTTGAAGGTGTGTGAGGTCTTGGGACTAAGGCTAGGGACACTAGGTGTGTTTTTCAAGCATAATTTGGTGTATGGAGCTTCCATCTTCATTCCACCAACTAGTTTTATCAAGGAACACAAAGATTGTATTGTACAAAAGTCTTCTTTGATGGGAGAAGCTATAATACAAAGCCTTTATGGAGGGGGGACCGGCTCCATGTAAATCCGGTCCTCAATTTTTGTCAATTGTTCTATTTCTCTCTCATTTCAAGTATTGTCAATGCCAAATTAGCTAGGTGTAAATTGCTATGTTGCTTTCTCAAATTAAGTACTCTATCTATGCTCATTAGGAGCTTGTTCTTAATGAAATGCTCACTATATTATCAATTTCCGCTACACACAAGTTACTAGTGCATTAAATGTTACATTGGTATTAGAGCTATTGGTTTCTCTTTTCTTGCTCAAGAAGAGAGGTCCTCAAGCTTGCTACAAATGGTCGGTGTTATTAATTGAAAACGTGTAAGTAGAATAGGGATTTTTCATTCTTGAAACACGCCTGCTTTATACAGTTAACAGGGACACCTTCGAGAGCTATGGTCTTAATAATGGAGTCCTACGGGGCCTGCCTATGGCTTAACCATTATTGAGATATTAGAAGTTGGACAGGAACCGGTGCTATCTTGGCTCTGTTGAACCCTCTCTTCTATTCCTTGCATTTAATAATATTTGAGCCATGGGTGTAGATACTTGAGTGCTTATCTTTGAAGGTAAAGAGGAGTAGCAACTAGGGCTTGAAGTGCCAAAGTACAAGTAAAAGTTTACACCTAAAATTTGCTAGTATTGCATTGAGAAAGGCAAAGAGATTGAAATGAATATTGATAGCTTTGATTTTGCTAATGAAAGAGCAACTAATGATGCCCCTATGCTTGTAAACTATCTTGTTTCTAGGCTTCAACAAGCCCTGTGCAACCCATCCCTCCAAGGTGAAATGCTACAACAATTGCGCACCCATGGTATTCTCCAAAATCCCACCAAGAAGAGAGAGTACCTAGGAAGCCTCCTAGTGAGACTTCCAAAAGAGGACTCTCTCCGATAAGGGAAGAAGAAGAGGATCTGTATGAAGGGCTCAAAAATATATTACTCAATGACACATCTCCTTCCCAAAGGAGAACCCAAGTTTTAACGGTAGAGCACCCACCGAAAGAACGAAAAAGAAGTGAGTCTCCTACCACCTCGCCGGGAGATGGCTCCACGAAGACGGCGGGCAAAACGCTCTCCAACACCCTATAAACAGAGAAGACCATCGCATACTTCTACACCATAACTCAAAGAGGGACGAGAGAAAACAAGAGAAGAAAAAGGCGAGAAAGAGGTCAACCTCTTCTACATCTTCTTCATCCTCTTCCTCTTCTGAAGAAAGTGATGGTGCAGACAAGGAGGAACAACGGAAGAAAAAGGCAAGAAAGAGGCCACCCTCTTCTCCATCCTCCTCATATTCTTCCTCTTCTGAAGAAAGTGATGGTGCATCTCTTGAACCGCCTAAAAGAAGAGTCCATAGGAAATCTTATGCCGCTTGAAGAGGTCGTCCAAGCTCAAAGAGTACAAAGAGGGAGGAAAGAACATCCCTTTCCTTACCTAAGATATGGCTGCCATTGTTAAATTCCTTGAAAGGCAAATCTACTTTAGGTTCATGGAAAAAGATATGTACATAGATGCTAAGGAGTTGGGTAGTACCATACCTCTTGTACATAAGCAAGCTTTCAATAAGTCAATAAAGAGCTCTATTTCTGTGTACATGATTTTTGTTAAAGATTCTCAAAATGAACCTAATGCTTTAGCAAAAGAAAATATAAACAATCAAAAGGAATTAGAGTTATCCAATTTCCTCAAGGGGTTCCAAGATGTTTTTATTGACGATATCCCTTGTGAGCTACCTCCCAAATGAGGTAATGACGACCATGCAATTGAACTTCTTCCAGGAAGTTCACCTGCTAATAAACCTCCTTATAGAGTTTCCCAAGCTCAACAAGAGGAGATTATGTGGCAAGTGCATGAATTAGTTGAGAAAGGAATGGTTAGGCCTAGCTCATCTCCATTTTGTTCACCAGTGTTATTAGTGCAAAACAAAGACGGCACATATCGTATGTGTGTTGACTATAGAGCACTAAATAGGATCACTATCAAGAATAGGTTTCCAATTCCACGGGTAGAAGACCTATTTGATAAGCTACAAGGGTCAATAGGATCACTATCAAGAATAGGTTTCCTATTCCACGGGTAGTAGAATACCTATTTGATAAGCTACAAGGGTCAACCTACTTCAGTAGAATTGACCTAAAAAGTGGCTACCATCAAATAAGGATAGTTGATCAAGACATTGTAAAGACCGCATTTCACACTACATTTGGTCTTTACGAGTACATTTTCATGCCTTTTGGCTTGACCAATGCACCAACCACATTTAATCGCTTGATGGAGAAGCTATTTAGGCCTCACCAAACCTTTACTGGAGTGTTCTTGATGATATAATCAAGCAACACCTCTTGGTAATATTTCAAGTTTTACAAGAGAATAAATTATATTAATCGAAAGAAAAGTGAAATTTTTTAACAAGAGATTCAGTATTTAGGTCACATTATCTCTCAAGATGGCATCCAAATGGATCCATCAAAGTTAGAGGTAACAAAAGGATGGCCTAATCCAAGGAATCTACATGGACTAAGAAGCTTTACAGGTATGTGTGCATATTATAGACGCTTCATAGAAATGTTCTCACAAATCGCGGGACCATTACATGACCTAACAAAGAAAAACGTTAGGTATATATGGTCCACCATGGAGAACAATTCTTTTGAAAAGCTTAAAGAGAAGCTTATCTCTCAACCTGTGCTTACACTACCAGATCTTTCAAAGTCATTTGAGGTCCAATGCGACGCTTGTGGTGATTGCCTTGGAGATTTTTTGCTCCAAGAAGGGCAGGCCATAGCCTATGAAAGTCGAAGACTCGACCCTGTTGAGCAAGCTCTAGGCATATATGAGAAGGAACTCTTAGCAGTTCTAGATGCTCTAGATTCGTGGAAGCACTATTTATTGGGGACTCCTTTCATTCTGTGAACGGATCACCAAAGCCTTAAGTACTTCATGACGCAGACCAAGCTCTCCGACAAACAAATGAGGTGGGCAAATTCCCTTTCGCAATTTCATTTTCATATTGCTCACATTGCTGGCAAGCATAATCAAGTAGCAGATGCACTCTCAAGATGGCCGAGAGTGAATGTGGTATCCATAGCAACTCACAATGATTTATCTTCTATGATAGATGAGTATGCTATTGATCTTGATTTTAGAGATGTGATTTCATCCCTTGCACTAGGGAAGAAGGAAGAACCATTTACCCTACAAGATGGTTATCTTCTCTATGGCAATAGACTATGCGTTACTACTCACTACGTGAGAAAGTAATGTATGAATCTCATGCTCCTCCTTATGCGGAGCATAGAGGGATTGAGTCTAATAGAAACATATTTCTATTGGCCTGTCATGAAAGAAAACATATAAGAGTATGTTTCAAAATGTGTGGTATGCCAAAAGACGAAGTTTGATAGAAGGAAGCAACTTGGATTGCTTCAACCTTTGACAATCCCCAATTCACCATGGGAGAGCATATCCATGGATTTTATCTTTGGATTGCCCAAGTCTATCCATGGGAATACAGGAATATGGATGATAGTAGATAGGTTGAGCAAACAAGCACATTTCATACCTGTCAAAAAGACTATTAAAGCCCATCGAATGAAAACCCTCTTTATATCACAAATCTTCAAATACCATGTCTTGCCAATGACTATAGTGTCGCATAGAGATCCTAGAATGACCAATAACTTCTAGAAGTGTCTCTTTGAGAATTTACGTACAAGGCTAAACTTCCCTTTGGCCTATCATCCCCAAACGGATGGCCAAAGTGAAATAGCTAACCTAACAATTCTTGATCTACTAAAAGCTTATGTCACAGAAGTAAATCAAGAGTCCCAATGGGATAAGTACTTACCCTTAGTAGAGTATGCTTACAATAACATTGTACATACTTCCACGGGAAAAGCACCTTTTGAGGTGATAGAGGGAAGATAAAAAAGTCCCCTGCTACTCAAGGTACATGGGAAGATCTTCATTGCAAATGAATATAGCCGAGACCTGCAAGAATCTTTCCAAAAGATTAAGGATTCTATATCCATCTCTCAGAAAAGGAAAAAGACTGCTGCTTGATAAGCACAGAAGAGCCCTAGCCTTTAAACAAAATGATTGGGTCTTACTCAAATTTCCCAAGGCTCGATTAAGGCACACAACGGACAAGAATCCTACAGGACACAAAAAGTACTATGCTAAGTTAACAAAAAGGTACTATGGTCCCTTTCAAATTCTTAGGCCAATCAATAAGATGGCCTATCAACTCAAGTTGCCCAACCATTGGCTCATGCACAATGATTTCCACGTGAACCTATTAGAGCCTTACAAAGGAGAGCCACCTCAATAAGCAATCATTGAAGACTCATTGGAGATCGAGGACCAAGAAGAGGTGCTGCAGCCGAGTCCATTCTCCAACACAAAGACCAAGTATTTACGCGGTGGAAAGACTATCCAATGATATCTTATCAAGTTTAAAATTTATCCTTTTGAAGATGCTAGATGGATGCAAGGCATACAATTAAAGGATAACCTAAACCTTATCAATACTTACAATGATTCCCTAGAGTAAGCAAATGTAAATAGGTATAAGAACAAAGTTTTTTTCTTATAAGACTCTCTTTTTCTTTATTGTGCGCACATGTTAATGAGTATGCATGCTTAGGATCATGTTTGTGGAGACGATGTCTCCCAAACACCACGTGGAGCTTGTCACTCTACTATGGAAGATTGATACGGACTAATATGCAGACATGCTTGCGGCAACTAAGGCTCTCAAGCACCAAATGGACTAGTCATCCATTCAGGAATGGCATTGTAGGGTAAAATAGGGATCCTCCTCTAGCAAACAGACTAATCACTAGGCTTTATCTTCTCTACTTCATTGTCGAGGACGACTATGATTTCAAGAGAGAGGTAATGTCATAAAAACTAATATCTAATTCTCCCAAATGATTTTCTCATGTTAAACTGATCATTTAATATGGGGAAGTATCAGGGGAGTAAAACCTAGAATATTGGTAAGGCTACCAGACCGGTCTCTGCAGGGATCCAAAGGAGGGAAAATAGAGATCCAAAGGGGAACAGTCTGCAAAAGAGCAATGTGCTTCAATGGGGCTTAAACGAACTAAGGTTCAGTTCCATTAAGACTTCCATAGGCTAAGGTTCCTAATGTTTTATTCAATTGTCCAAACGCCATGTCCAAAGGCCAATGTAGGGGAAAATTGGATGGTCATGGGAAGACTTTTTTGGAAAGACTAAAAAGTCTTCCCACATCCCTATCAAGGAGGGGGCGAGCCATGAGAGTAGGGGTTGAGAGAGAAACACACACACACTCTCCAAATCTCCCCCTTTACACAAAGGGAATACTGGACACATGTTAGGCTCCTAGGCCAGTTGCCCCCAAGCTTCCCTCAAATCCTATTGGATGGCCATAGAGGTGGACCAATGAGAATTAGGCTAGAGTAAATTTAGTCTAATCAATTTAAAAATTCTTGATAAAATAACCAATAGAAATTAAGCTCCCTACAAGACTATTAGACAATCTACCAAGGGGTCCAATGAGCATGCAAAAGCCCAATGGCTTGCCTGATTCCTATTGGCCAGAAGACTAAGAGGTCCAATGAGAGTTTAATTGAATTATTTAATTAGCTCAAGCTCACAGAAAAGGGGAAAGGGGGACACATGTCACAAGGCTAGCAATTATGCTTCTAATTTGTGATTGGCTAAGCTTTACAGAGACCAATGGGGTGCCAGCATGAGCAAATAACAAGAGGGGTCGACCAAGATGAGAGAGAAGGCTGCATTTTACTCTAACTCATTGTCACCCCCCCCCCCCCCCCCCCCCCCCCCCCCCCCACACACACACACACACATACACAACTCATGTGTGCAAGAAGAACTCCATCTCCTTCTCCAAGCATCGAGAAGTAGAGGCCTACACCAACAACGAAATGCAAATCCAACCAAGAGCCAAGCTTCAATGGTATGCTCATCTCCTCTACCATGCTAATTACTAAGCTAAGCTATGCTATTAGAGTGATTATGTGAGGAGAATACTTATTTCTTGTAAGATACCTCTTCTTCCTCTCAATCTATCCTCATTCCCTGCTAGCTCTCACCATTTTTGAAGGTGTGTGAAGTCTTGGGACTAAGGCTAGGGACACTAGGTGTGTTTTTCAAGCATAATTTGGTGTATGAAGCTTCCATCTTCATTACACCAAATAGTTTTATCAAGGAATACAAATATTGTATTGTACAAAAGTCTCCTTTGATGGGAGAAGCTACAATACAAAGCCTTTATGGAGGGGGGACCGGCTCCATGTAAATCTGGTCCTCAACTGTTATCAATTGTTCTATTTCTCTCTCTTTTAAAGTATTGTCAATGCCAAATTAGCTAGGTGTAAATTGCTATGTTGCTTTCTCAAATTAAGTACTTTATCTATGCTCATTAGGAGCTTGTTCTTAATGAAATGCTCACTATGCTATCAATTTCGGCTACACACAAGTTACTAGTGCATTAAATGTTACACACAAAGAAATGAGAAAAACCATGCAAGATTAAAAAGTAGATAATGAGTAATTAGGTGAGATTTAGTTAATCAAGGCATCAAACACCATCGGTAGAGAGTAAGAGAGGCATATTAAAAGAGAATTATGAGCATTGATTAGTGTTAAACAAAATCACATGAGCATGTAAAAGCTTAAGGTCTCCATAGCCATACACCACATGAGCTCTCACTAGGTTGTGCTCTCAACAAATGAGGCTTAGAATCCTAATTCCATTTATACACTACCTTATATACCTAAGGTTAAAAAACGTGCAATTTTCGAGCGTCCAAGGCCTTCAAGTCTCCACACTTAATGTATATGCTACTTAGGCACACTAACTCACATAATTTTTTCATCTTAGAAGTCTTATGAGCTTGTATCATGACATAACTATTACATTGGCTAAACATTAATCAAGAAATTATAATATACGACCATATTAGGAAACTATGTACATCCAATATTTTTTTCAACTATGTATCATGACATAACTATTACATTGGCTAAACATTAATCAAGAAATTATAATATACGACCATATTAGGAAACTATGTACATCCAATATTTTTTTCTTCTTTGTATCCGTCCTTGATATGTAGCTATTAGGCATGGGCTCTTAGCAAAATCTTGTTAATTGATGTCGCATCAATTAACAATACAATAGCATACGAGTCATATTCCTAATGTAGATAGCTAGAGAAGCTGACTCAACTCAATAACAATGAGACATGTTCTTCCCATTGATCATTGCCCTTGCAACTTTTGCAATGTCTTTATGTTGCCACTCAGAAACACCAGTTTGTTTTTTAGTATACCTACACAAAAATTTCCTTTGAACTCCATGGTTTTCAAGAAACCACTAAACTCAATGGAGAAGTATTCTCCCCCATTATATGACCTAAGGAATTGTACATATTTTCTTATCTACTTTTTGACCATAACCTTGGAAATTTTGAAAGTGAGTGAACACCACAATATTCACCTTCATGAAGTACACTCATAACTTCCTTGTATGGTCATCAATGAAGGCATCATAAAAACCCTAAATCCACCTATAGATGCAATCTTTGCATGACCCCATACATCAAAATATACTATCTCCAACACATGTTTGTTAATATTCTTATCATGAGGAAATGACACCTTTGTGTGCTTTCCAAATTGTAGAGTATCTAAAACCTTATAAATTTCATCCATCTTAAACACTAGCAAACATGTCACAAGCTCTTGACTCTGCATAGTCTTTTGTCTTTGCACATTTGCATGTCCAATATGCTTATGTCAAAAGTCAAAATCTGTAACAACTCGTGACTTTTGTGCAAACATGAAACTTTCATCTTTGGTAAATTTGCATCAAGTGTGAATATAATGCCCATCTTTTTGCTTGTGCAATGAGCCTTCCATGCTTCTTGTATTCTTCTACATAGAGGCCATCGAAATTAAAGCTAGCCTACAAACCTTGAACCATTTGCGCAAAAACAACCAAATGCATTTTAATGTTGGTCACATGCAATACATCAGCCAACCACTTTACTTTTCCATCTAGTAATGGAAATGACACATTTCTTGTATACATGATAGGATGCACTATATCATCCCCATTTTCAACATAACTAGGATTGTCCAAGGTTTTCATGTTCCAAAACCATTCACCATGGCCGGTCATGTGATTTGATGCACGTGAATCCACATACCATGCATTATCACCCCATCTTGGTAAATTTTAAGAAATAATGTTCACCATATACTACATAACAAACAATCTCTTTAGCTCATCCATACCTAAGCTATTTTGTTGCTCTCTTTGTGGAGAATCATGCTTGAAGTGTTCTTGAATCCAACATCCTTTCCATGATTATGCACATTAAGGTTTCAAAAGTTTCCATGACCTATTTGAATCCTTCTATCTTGCAGGTTTCCTCTACCACTTGTATTCTACCTTTGATTGTCAAGCATACATTGATTTATGTGATCTAATTTCCATGACCATACCACCTCCTTGGCCTACAAAATGTTTCTACCTCTACCTCTATTTTTTTGGTAGATGACTTGTGCAAAATTATTTGCACTTTTTTGAAAATGAATCTTCAATAATCTTCTTCTCTTTCACAATCAGGACAATAACATAAGATCTATAAAGTTTAGATTTGTTTTTTAGTATGAATAGAGTTTGTGAACCATGCAAACACGCTTCCCCACCTTGTCATAATCATTAATGGGTACCATCAATCGATGAAAGGGATCCACATATGTACTTTATCTTTAAGACATAATCATTCACTAGCAGACCCATCTTCTTCATTCTGTTGAGCTACAACTTCCTTGTCTTGTTGTTGGTCACTCCTAGTGAGATCAAATCACTCCACATTTAGTGAGATCAAATTAATCCATGCCTCCCTAGGATGATTGGCATCATGTACATGTCCAATCATGTCTCCTTGGTTCCAATCCTTGAATGTCTTTACCTAATAAGGCGTAGAATTCTCCTCAAGCAACATTGGTGCATCTTTATGTCCACCTTCAATGTACTGCTAATAGCCTTTACCCATTAGGAGATTAGTCATTCTGAACTTTCAAGCATGGAAGTTGTTCTCATCTAGCTTCTCATTAACAATATCATTGATTCCATCATTGCTAGGCATGTTTGCAAAAAATCAAAATTTTGCACAAAACCTGCCATGGGCCAAAAATAGCTTGTATCTTTCACAATCTATGACCACACTATTTGTACATATGCTCAATGTAGCAACTCAAACTATCAAACAATAGTTGTGAAAACTACAACACCAATTGAGCTTCTTGCTACACCAAATTGAAAGATTTGCAAAATACCCAACTCTTTGCATTTTTGCATGTGAATGCACTCTAACTCCTAAACGGAGGCCAAAACGTGCTCAAAGGTGAAATCTAGCTACAAAATTTCAGCCCTAAAGAGACTTGGACCAAATCCATGTCCTCTTTGTAAACCAAAGCAAGTACTAGCTGTAAGATAGTCATCTTGACAACAACTAGAAAAAACCTTGTCAAAGTCTATGCCTTGCCTCTAATTTAAACCTTTGGCAACCAAGTTAGCCCTGTACTTTGGCCTTCCCATCATTACTTGTAGACTCATTTATGTGGAAAATCATTTTTCCTTTTGGTAAAAGTGCTAATACTCAATAATGATTCCTCTTCAAAGAATTTATCTCTACTTTCATGGCACTCCCCCACTTAAGCAGAGGGCTCACCACAAGCCATCAACATAATGCAATTCAGGCTTGACACAACCTCTCAAGTAGCTTAGAAACCCTTGTTGACCTTTTCAATGCAGCAAGATATGAGCAAGATATGCATAAGGAATCAACTATTCCACTAGCATTTCATTACCACTCGATGCCGTGCCACTAATATGCATAGTTTGCTCACCCTATGGTGCATGGAGTGCCTCTTGTCTCTATTCATGGGCAAGTGGCTTAACATCCTGAAATGTAACCTTCCTCATATCAACCTCTTTGAGAGGTGTGTTTTGCAATGTCCTCTCATTGAATATCACAAAATGTTACAAATTATTCTATGAGAAACTAGATTCCACAAACAATAACCCATCTCACCACTTTCTTCACAACCAATGAAAATGTATTTTGTAGACTTTGGCTCTAGATTCTTTCTAAGGTCTTTGGGCACATGCCCAAATGCTTCACAACCAAAGAATTTCAAATGATCGTATGATGGTTCACATCCACTCCAAGCTTCTTCTAGAATAACACCATCAAGCGTCTTACTTGATGATCTATTGATCAAAGGATCTGTAGTCTTAAACAGCTTCATTCTAAAAACCATCTTAAAACTTAATGTAAGACAACATTCTACAAATTATCTCTTGAATCAATTAATTCATTCTCTCATTAGCTTTATTTTGGGCAAGTGTATGAGGAGCATTATGCACATATGAGGAGCATTAGGAGGAGGAATAACTATATTTTGCGCAAGTGTATAAGAAGAATTATGTGCTCTCCTAATGTCATGTGTATTAAATTTTTTTTGGCATTCATTGGAGACATACTCTCCACCGTTATCAGTACTTAAGCACTTAAGCTTTTTACCTAACTGATTTCCTATTAATGAAATCCATCTCTATGTGATATGAAAGGCATCATCTTTATGCTTTAATGGATATGTCCAAATCTTGCAAGCTGCATCATCTATAAAATCCATAAATTATGTAGCACCACCTAGTGGCTTGGTAGGCATAGGTCTACACATAGCTAGATGCACTAGATCTAACTTCTCAAGTGTTTTATTGTTTGATAGACTAGGATTGGTTGATCTACCATGCTTTCAAAATGTGAAAAATTGAAACAACAGGCGAGTAACCCAAACAAGATAGAGATTTCATTTGATTTTGACTCAAATGGTCTAATTGGCTATAGATACCAAACCTTGAGAACAATTGGCACCATTGGTAGTGTAAACAATGGCATGAGATTGGCATCCCAACAAATACATCTATAGATACCAAACCTTGAGAACAATGTACACCACTGGTAGTGTAAACAATGGCATGAGATTGGCATCCCAGCAGGAGATCGACACGAGAGAAGGTCAAAATGACAAGGAGACCATGACAGAGAGTTTGTATATAGAAGGGATTGTAGCAACATTGATGGTGATCGAAGGACTCATAGAGAGCATGATGATTGTAGGCATATATATAATGGATATGATGATCGTGATGTCAATGATGATGCAACACATGTTGAATCCACCCGAGAAAGGGCACCATGGGAGAAATTCAAGGAGCAAGCAGGAAGAGCATAGGTGAAAATAGCACATGGAAGTCATCCTAATAGGAGATTGGCATGGGAGAAGGTATGAAGGACAAAGAGACCATGGCAAAGATAATAAATATAGACGGGATTGTAGCCACAGGGGTGATTAAGGGACTCACAAAGAGCATGATGATCACAAGCTTGGATACAATGGATATGCTGACAACGACAATGATGATGATGTATGGCATGGTAGAGGTGGGTCTCTTCCATAATATTTATATTAGATTATGGATAATCATGATGGATCATGATTTTGGTACCTCATCAACAAACTTGGAAGGGTAGTGTCCCTAAGTTTCTTAGACCTCCTCCCAAAGTTTTGTGGCATTTGGACTTTGTTCGAGTGCTGAAATGGTGTGATGACTGATTGTAGTGACATAGGACATATGCAGGTTACCGGATCCAAGAGTGAGAGATTTGCTGGTGCTAGAGATATTGTTGTTTCATAGGTTCACTTCTTGAGGTTGACACCCTCAAAGAGTCTCCGTGCCCCATCTGAGTCTCTTCCCTGAGTATTCACATTATGTTAGTGCCAGATAGCTATGTTGCAGACATCCTTTACAACAACCCGCTAACATTGGCGTTGTTTTGCTAGGGATAGCAATTTTTAGGTGGTGAGTGACCTAGCCATATATTTTTACTTAGACCTTTGATTTTGATTTTTTATTCATTTACACTTTAGCAGTCAGGCAGCTAGACATGGTAGAGGCTAGAAGTTGGGGACTTGCTAGGTAGAGGCTAGAAGGTGGGGACTTGCTAGGTCTACTCTTGAAAGGTATTAGGAGTTATGAGTGAGATACAAATGCATTTCATTCGGCATATCTTTTGATGCTTTAAAAGCACTATCTACGAGGATTGTCGCAAACACAATGGACGAGGCTAAATCCTTGGAGATGCAGACACCAATTCCTGAAGTAGAGAAATCGTGGCCACAATCACTGTGGGATACAATCTGATTCATAAAAGATCGAAGCACCACATTGTCATCAGCACGAATCCCTAAAATTCACATGGATCATGAGATCTATCTGAGAGATATTCAGTCGTTGTATGGAAATGCAGGAACGGAGATATCTATAGAGAGTAAATAGGCAACCATAAAAACTTTATCGTCCATTATAGGAGAATATGAGACAAAATCTGAAGTGAGAATCGTGCCATCACAATGGAATTCTATTCCACGGGTGATGGACACAAAGAGCTTACATAATCTAATGTCTTCTCCTATAAGATGCACAATCACTCTCGTGGAACTTTTGAAAGTCAAACCATATTTATGGGTTAAAATGAGCAAGAATCTGGAAAAGATGGGATTGAAGATCCACCCTTTTCCTTGTAGGCAAAATTAAGGAAACAAATCATCTTGATAAACCCAAAGAAGAACATGTCCCAGTGAATAAGGTGAGCGATTATTATGAAGGAGAAGAAGGAAACACCACCTTACCTCTGGAATATAAAGTAGTAAAGACAATAGCAATACTTATCAGTGAGGCTGGAATAGCCATTGCTGCAAAGAAATTTGGGAGAAATGGGGGAGACCAGCTCTCAAGAAAACACGTATGAAATTACAACTAGTAGACAAATTTATGGAGAAACCCTTAGGAATGTTGGAGCAAGTAATTGTATCGTCATGCGGGATAGAAAAACATACCTTTGCTTTGAAAAAGGCAACAACTTTGAAGTTATTTTGGAGTAACCCTTTATGCGTAAACTCAAGATGGTTCAAGACTAGGCTATGACCATCTCTACTTATGGCACAAGGGAATCACAACCAGGGTTAACAAAAAGGACCATAATTATAGGGACATAAACCGAACCCCGATAGAAGACTTTGTTGTCACTACGGATGCTGGAACACAATTGCCTGCTTGGCTAGTGAAGGATGCACATATTTGGATGTGCGGAGCATCGGAATGTGGGAGCTTGAGAAGGGAGAATTTCATCCTAGAGCGCTCAGTAGAAGATAATTACAAAGTGAAGGAACCATTTCTAGAGGAATTGTTCAAACCCTTTGGATGGGAGAAAAGTACTGGTGATACTAGATGTATGTGTAAACGATGTAACCGCTACAATGTCATGCGACAAGGATGGTTACGACATAATTTCCTTTCAGATATGGTAACCCCTATCCTAAACTCATAAGATATATCTGAAACAATTGAGACAATAGAGACAATTGATTGCAAACAAATAGTGGACGAAGTTTCTATACAAGATCTTCCACAATATGTTGAAGAAGTAAACCATGATTCAAGGAGCGATGATTTGGGGAACTATGCAGAAGATGAAATTTCAAGTGGCTCGGAGAATGAAAATACAACAAAATAAGATGAGCCAATCTTCAATGAGTTTCCTAATCATAAAATGTGGAGACAAAAGAGATATCAAATGAGACGAACAAAAAAACAAAAAAACAAACTTGAGAAACCAATACCCAAGTTGATGACCAAAACCAAATATCTCATGATCGTGCTCCCTAGGCAAAATCAAAGAAACAAAGCAAAAAACAACTTAAAATCAAGGCTGAAACACCAATGAATATGTCAAAAATTGAACACAAAAGTGAATACCAAAAGTGAAAATGGACACTGAACGAGGTATAGACAATAGAAATGGAAAGTGAAGGAGACTCTAACTTGGAAAAAATTGATGCATCCTCTCATTACAAAAAGTTCACAATTCAAGACCGGCGTATTGTGGTTGAGCAACCAATCCAAGAAATGAAAGAACCGGGAACATCGTATGATGGGCCTAAAAATGCAAAGAGGATTGATCTTGCTAAACCAGGGGAAGAACCAAGACCGATTTACATAGCCATGGATCTCACCGAAGAGGAGGAGTAGCTGTTGATAGCTACCCTCAAGCAATATAGAGATGTGTTTGCCTGGTCATACAAGGATCTTAAGGGGGTAGATCCGAGCATATTCCAGCAGATGATACCCCTCAAAAAGCGATGCTAAACCGTGTCAACAATGTCCCTACATCTATAATGACAGTCATTGCAAAACCTCTCTACACACTCATCCACTAAGTTTGAATGGGATGAGGAATGTGAGAAAGTGTTTCAACAATTGAAGCAGAGACTTATTTATGCTACGATTTTGAAAGCTCCTGACTGGAACAAGATTTTCCACTGAGGCAAGCTTTTCCATGCATGGGAACCCCCCATATATTTTTGCCCTTTTACCAAAATATTTCCTATTATATAAGTTACTTTTGATTTTTTCTTCCTTTTTCACAAACGTTTTAGCCTTTATTAAATAAATAAGACTTATGCTAATCAATCACGATGTAGCATAAATAAGTAAGCTTTCTTTGTTGATCTCTCTTTTGACCTTAAATATTAAATATATATATTCTAAATTACATTATATATTTTAGTATTTTCTAATATATTTTTCATGTATGTATATTATTCCACCCTACCAAATATTTTATTTACTAGTTTTCATTTTCAAACCTCAACCCCACTTTCGAATTTTAATAATACCTCAATCTAGATAATTGCCACTCTTTTCAAAACTCTAGGTCATGTTTTCATACACATGAAGGAGCTTACACTTGAAGGCAAGAGAGAAGTCCACTCAAAGGGGACCACCAAAAGACTTTTGCAGCCACAAATAATACATTATTTGGCTGAATTTTTTAAGTAAAGAAGAACCCCGAATCTGAAGGAGCGTTCAACATGAAAGATGTAGCTCGTGATCTCAACTTTTAGCTCAAATTTTTTCAGAATATCTTGATATTTTCCAAGGATCAAGAAGAGCATGAGCACCATGTACGATTAGTGCTTGAAAAGCTTCGTGCATCAGGGTTATATGCAAAGTTGGAGAAGTGCTCTTTTCATCAATCTAAGGTGGAATTTCTTGGTTATGTAATTTATGAAAAGGGAATCTCCATGGATCCAAAGAAGGTTCAAACCATCCTTGATTGGGAGACACCCACCTCGGTAAGAGATGTTCAATGTTTCCTCGGATTTGCAAATTTTTATCGTATCTTTATATAGGGATACTCCAAGGTGGTTACAACACTCACAAGGTTGACATGCCATAATAAGTTTGTCTGGGACTCAGAGGCCGCAAAAGCATTTCAGACTCTCAAGCAAGCTTTCCCGACCGCACCCATTCTAATTCACGGAGATCCTACAAAGCCTTTCATCCTAGAAACAGACGCTTCAGATTTTTCCCTTGGCGCTATTCTATCCCATAGGAGAGGATGGTTGAGTACATCCAGTGGCTTTTCATTCCCGCAAGTTCTCACTACAGAAATCAATTATGAAATCCATGACAAAGAGCTCTTAGCAATCATCGACTCCTTCGACACTTGGTGTCACCTACTTGAAGGAGATCCTCATAAAATCACTGTCTATACAGATCACAAGAATTTGGAATACTTCATGACATCCCGCGTCTTGAATCGTCACCAAGCCAGGTGGAGTGGTATCCTATCAAGGTTTGATTTTCTTATCTCTTATAGACCTAGCCGTCAACAAGCTAAGCCAGATGCCTTATCAAAAGATCCTACAGGCTACCTTGCACCTAGAGAAGGCGACACAACATTTGATCAACAAGAGTCAGTGATTTTGAAACCTGAGCAGCTTAAGCTAAACGCCACCATGAGCCAAGCTCCTGAAGATTCTACTTTTGTTTCTAAGGTGAAGACGCAAATTGCCAAAGACCCACTTGCTCAGAATATTAGACAACAACTACAAGGAAAAGAGGTTAATGAGGACTTTCAAGAAATTGATGGACTAATTTACTATAAGGGTCTTCTCTATATTCTGCCAGGACCAACATGCTTGGAGGTACTTCAACAACGGCATGATCTTGCATCAGCAGATCATTTTGGGGTTAATAAGACAATTGAGCTTCTCCCCCGTCACATTTGGTGGCCTCAAATGTGGAAGCTTGTCAAGGAGTATGTAGGCACTTGTGACACTTGCAATAGATCAAAGGCCCCTCGTCATCGTCCTCATGGGTTACTCCATCCCTTGCCCATTCCAACCAAACCATGGTCATCCATCTCCATGGATTTCATTGTAGAGCTTCCCTTGTCACAAGGATTTGACTCCATTTTAGTAGTCGTGGATTGGTTTACAAAAATGGCACACTTCATTCCAACCACTAAAACCATCACCAGCGAAGGTATAGCCAAACTCTTTCTACAACATATTTATCATTATCACGAATTACCGGATGACATAGTTTCTGATTGAGGCCCACAATTCATCTCTAGCTTTTGAAAAAGCTTATTCAAGCTACTCGGAGTACAAATCAACCTCTCCTCAGCCAATCACCCACAAAGTGATGGACAAACAGAGAGAGTAAATCAAGTTTTGGAACAGTATCTCCACTGTACTATCAAGTATCACCAGGATAATTGGATCGAGCTCCTACCGCTAGCAGAATTCTCCTATAATAATAGTTTTCATGCCTCCACTCGTCACACTCCATTTTTTGCTAATTATGGTCAACATCCCAAACAAGATATCCATAGACACTATCAAGTCAAGAATCCAGCTGCTATTCATCTTACACAACAATTATCTACAATTCACAAAGAACTTACAATTCATATCAAAGAAGCTCAATCCAAGTATAAGGAAAGTGCAGATCTCCATCGCATGCAACATCCAAAATACAAAGAAGGGGATAAAGTGTGGCTCCTCCAACGTGATCTGCATTCATCTCATCCCTGTCAAAAGCTTGATTATCGAAGGCTTGGCCCGTTTAAAATTACCCGTCAAGTCAATCCAGTCACCTATCAACTCCAATTGCCCTCATCCATGAAAATCCATCCGGTCTTTCATGTCTCAGTCCTAGAACCTTGTCACACATCTAAGATCCTAGGAAGAGCCCTACAACCACCTCCTCTGGTTGAGATTCAAGGACATGACAAATATGAGGTCGAGAAAGTCCTAGATTCTTGAGTTTCGTGTGGCGGGTTACAATACTTGGTGCATTGGAAAGGCTATGATGTTAGTGAACGAACTTGGGAGCCAGCACATAATCTATAGCATGCATCTCTCAAAGTCCAAGAGTTCCATAACATCCATGGAAGCCCAACTCAAGGAACACCATTGCTCCTCGTGGAACTCGTCGTTAGAGGAGGGGGTAATGTCATGGATGCGTGAGAGTCAGTCGCTGCCTGCATCATTGCCTATGTCATCGCTTACATCATCGCTAGAAGGCTCTAGAAGAACTTAGTCTGGTATGTTCTATTGCAATTTCCACGACCTTGATCATGAAGGATTGTGATTTTGGTACCTCATCAGATTGTGACCAAACTTGGTAGGTTAGTGCCCCTAAGTGTCTTAGACCTCCTCTCAAAGTTTTGTAACATTTGGACTTCGTTCAAGTGTTGAAATGGTGTGATGATTGATTGTAGGACATAGGCATGTTTCCATATCCAAGAGTGAGATATTTGCTAGTGCTAGAGATATTGTCATTCCATACGTTCACTTCTTGAGATTGACACCCTCAAAGAGTCTTCGTGGCCCATCCGAGTCGCTTCCTTGAGTATTGACATTATGTTAGTGTCAGATAGCTATGCTACAGACGTCCATCGTGGTGACCGGCTAACATTTACTATAGAAGATTCATCTATATGTATGTAATCATTGCAAAAACCCTCTACTCTCTGATCATGAAATTTGAGTGGATCAATGAATACAAAGAAATGTTCTTTTATAATTGAAAAAAAAATTGAATCCCGCTCCAATTTTTGAAGCTCGTGATGTGACCAAGATCTTCCATGTCCACGTCGATGCATTAGCATATGCTATAGGATGCATACTAGCACAACCTAGAAAGAACAACATGGATTTTCCTATAAGTTACTCCAGTTGATAGCTAAATAGTGCAAAAAAGAACTGTCTGGCCACGAAAAGAGAAGGGCTAGGAATGATTTATGATGTAAATAAACTGAGACATTACCTTCTCAAAAAAAAAATTGCGTTCTTTGTGGATCATCAAGCACTGCTATACTTGGTGAAAAACCTTGCAATACATGGCATATTGTGTGATGATTCATCATATTGCTTGAGTTAGATTTCATTGTAGTGGTCAAAAAAGAAACCACACATCAGAGGGCCGACCATTTGTCTAGATTGACTCATGGAGAAGCACCCATTGGAGTTGATGATGAAGTGCCAAATTCTTACATATTCAATATTGAGATGGTGCCCAGGTGGAGTGTCCATGTCATACCTCTACTCACCATAGGATCACTACAAATTGAAAGGCAACCATCAATCATTGAAGCATCACAAACACTCATGCTAATAAAAGGCTATACAAGCAAGGAAATGACGATATATTGAGGCTATGTATAGAGCCAAATGAGAGAAACGTATACTTGAGCCAAACTCGTACAAAACATGGGAATTCACAATGGGAAAGAGAAATAGATTTAGAGATGATTGAGACTAGGTGTATACTCACCTAGAATGCAGAGAAGTGTTCATAACTACATTAATTCATGCAACATTTGTGAAACTAAGGCACCTATAGAACATGCAACATTGTTCAAAGTCACGATTGCACCTAAATGGAGCTTGTATATTGTGGATTACCTAACAAAAGGAACCTTACCAGAGGGGTTGAGCAAAGAAAGAATGAAATTTAAGTTGCAGCTGGGAGTTATGTGTTGATTGAGGGCAACCTTTACAAGAAAGGAAAGGACAATCAATTGCAGATGTGTACCACAAAAGGTGAATACATTCTAATTCTTGAGAAATCTCATTTTTTTGTAGACATAAACGACAAAAGTAATCCTTGCTGTGGGAATTTGGTGGTTGACCTTATTCTGGATGCGAAGGCATGTGTGACAAGATGTGACAAATGTCAATGAATGAAAGTACCTACGTGGAGAGACGAGATGCCACTACAACCTTTGATGGGGGCAAGGACTTTTCTATATGGGTCATAGACTTTCTAGGACCAATCCCACCTCTTGCATATCATACACACACTCAATATATTATAGTGGCCATTGACTATCCGACCAAATGGTTCGAAGTCAAAGCTACACATAAGAAACAATGCAATTATTATATGACAATGTCTTTACAAGCTATGGGCTACCCATCAAGATAGTTAGCGATAGAGGGACTCACTTCCTAAATGAAGTGATAGAATATGTACTGCATGAGTTCATGGTAATTCATCACTAATTAATATCTTATCACCCTCTCAAGATAATGGACAAGCAAAGAGCATGAACAAAATGCTATGGACAATGCTCACAAAGAGAGTGAATGAATCAAGAGCATATTAGGACCAAAAGCTACATTCAGCTCTATGGGCGTATCGAGTAGCTTACAAAATAGCAATTGAAATGACACCTTTCAACTTGGTATTTGGAATTAATGCTATATTTCCTATAGAATTATTGATTCCCACACTTTGTGTAGCCAAGTAATTAGAGTGGATAGGCCATGAGCTATCACAAAGGCTAGGTGTTCTTGAATAGCTAGACAAGACACGCATACGAGCCGTCGCATATTTCTATGCATGAAAATGACACATGAAAGAGTTACACGATTAACATATAATCAACAAGGAGTTCAAAAAGGGTGACTATGTATTAGTTTACACCTTAAAACAACACTCCAAAAAGTTAAAAATGTGAGGAAATGGCCCATTCATGATTAACGACATATCATCAAATGGAGCCATAAAACTTGCGACATTAGAGGGGGCGAGTGATGTCCAACTAGGTTAGTGAATGTCGGTTGAAGAAGTATCATTTACCGCTAAGCAAGGCAATGCTTGAAAAGATCCACACTACAAAAGAAAGAAGGAAGTAAGCCAAAGCTAATCAAGTGCAAGCTCAAGAGGAAGAAAAGTTGCGGATTTGAAAGCGCAAGGAATGACAGAACCACGTACAAATTCTTCCACAACCTACAAGAACACCTCCTCCCATAGAAGCAATTCAAATAGAGAAAAATTGTCTTGAGGCATGGATGTATGCATCAAAATATAGGTTCCCGATAAATCGATAGAGAGAGCACTTGTAGACACTGGAGCAAGAGCCGATTAGAGAATAGATTGCTTTTGGCTATCTCACTCACAACTCTCTTTAACTCTCAAGAATAGATCTAGAAAGTCCTCTACTTCTAGACTCCACGGGGTATTCACTAAGGGTTACCGTATGGTATCACGTGAGTGTACAATAGGGGGGTTTTCTAAGGCCAATTGGATAGATTTTACATAGGGGGGTCCCGTATGTAGGGGTTAAAAAGGCAATTTTGCTGCATGCAGGTGGCGTTCCCCTATTACTACTAGTGAATCCCCCGTGCTAGACTCTACCAAGCACTAAACCCCATCATGAAGACTACATACATGAAACTTTCTAATGTACCTTTTATGACAGATCGGATGTAGCTGAAAGATGCAAACCGAGGGAAGATGGTCACTTTAGGTCAAGCAAATCTATGAATTAACATTGACGGTCATCAATGTCCACATCAATTTCATGTCATGGCAGACACAGATCTTAATGAATCAGTCATCCTAGGTGTATCATGGGGATGCGGACTTACGAGGAACTTAAAAAGCAATTTTGAATTGGCAAGAGAACACTTTAAACTTCCAACTTAACAACAACTCTTATGCCACTCCATAGGCACAAAGTGATCATATCTGGGAGGTACAACCCATTGATACAGAACCATAGCCAGTGATGATGCCTAAGCATGTACGGCAATTCAACTAACAAACCACCAGGCAAATATGGATGAAGAAATCCATCATGGCCAGCAAGCCTAATAAAATATGGATACCAAATCCAAATAATCCATTGGTAGTTACCAAACCAAAGCCATAGATTCCACAAGAAAAATCTTGACAACCTCAACGTAGTTATACTTGGAAGTGGCAGCCAAAACAACATCAAAAACCTCAAGCAAGCCAAGCCAAATATCAATGGATTCTAAAGCGCAAACCATCCAACCAACCTAACTTGACAATGGATACCAAAGCAACCCACTAGAAAACCAACCCATTAGTCTCCACCATCAAAATACAAGTGGGTACTAAAGATGCCACAAACCATGGAAATCAGGACAACGATACTCCAACAACCAACCATCAAAGAAAGAGTGTGTCATCTTCAAAAACTTTTGTTTGGACCACATAATGTAGATGGAGCCTCATCAACAAAAACCATTGAACAATTAGTTCAATACATACATCTTGCAAAGCATATTGTTACCCAATGCATCTCTTCCATTGGTGTAATAGAGCCACATTACATGGCCTTGCATAGACACGGTGTTCTTTCCCATTCACATTGCACAAACATTTGTCCACGATGACTCAAAATGGGAAGGCAAAAGTAGCCGTAGCAACCTATGGCCTATTGCAAGATGATGAGCTACAAGATGCTGGGAGTTCATTAGGAAAAATATGAACCCTATGGGGGCCCTTTGGGATTAAGGTTAATTAGAGGCCAACCAATGAGAAGAGGGTGGTGGACACATTCTATGCCCTCAGAAAAGTAGGGGGACAAAGTAGTCTTACACTTCTTAATAGCCTCTTACCTTGTGAGAAGCTTTGGGGGGGGCGGGGGGGGCGGGCACCCTCGGGCACTAGGAACCTCCAACTTCCCTTCTGTTTTATCCAGTTTTGAAATAATCCCAAAATTTAGAAATTTTTCAAAAGTTTCAAAACTCAAATCTTATCTTCTTAAAACCCCCCTAAACCTATTTTATGGTCAAAAAAGCATTTTTTTGACCTCCAAAAGTCAAAACGTGCACCCAAAAATCCAAAATTTCATTTTTTTGAAAAAGTTTTGAAACATCATTTTTTACTATCCAAAGCCCCCCCCAAAACTAGTCCTCAGTCAAAAAATGGTTTTCTCTCTCTAGAACCCCTTTTCCAACCCCTCCTTGGTTGCAACCATCACACTCACCCTCTACTCCAACACTCTCTCTCTACACCATCTCCATTGTTGCAGCAAGGAAGCTCCTCTCTCCTCCCCTATCACCTCCCATTGCCACACCAAGCAAGGGTTATCCACCTTCTCCTATCTTGATAGCCACAACACTCCTCCCCCTCTCTGTCACTACCACCTCCCATTGGCACACCAAGCAAAGGCATTCACTTTCTCCCACCTACATCGTAGTAACAAGCAAGGTCCTTCTCCTCCTTCTAATTTTCTTTGTTCACCCATGGCCAGCTCTACTCCGTAAAGGCGGCCAAAGGATGAGGTCACAACACTTGCATGCCACAACACAAGAGGTATAGATGATGAGTGGGTGTCACAAGAGTTCACCAAAGGTGCTTGGGTATATATGCAGCCATCTGCTATTAGCCCTCACCATTTGCGAAATTGTGCAAACTTGGATCATCATTGGAAAGGAAAGCTCCTTGGCTTCAAGAATCGTGAGCGAAGACAAGGGGACCGTAGCCATTGTGCAACATGTTTTGTCAACATCAAGCATGCAATTGCAACAACCAGCTCGATTTCCAACATATCGTAAGTACATGTTCTGAGAATACAAAGCTAGGTGTGAAATCACAGTGGAATATTTTTATGGATTCATACTTAAGATTTGCCATGCATTTATAGTCATATTTCCATCCACATTGGTGGAGCAGCCATTACATAGTCTCTCCAGCACATTCAATGCTAAACATGCGGATATTGGAGCAACAATTTTTGCACATCTTTGCCCAACCAAACTGGTTCAAAGAAGGATTTTCTTCTATTCTCACTCCTGTATTGTGCCTACTTCTACACAAGAGTTTGGAAAGCTTGAACCCATCAAAGTATCTTTCTTATCAAGTATGGAGTGGCCATAGTCAGATTTGTGGTCGGTAGCTTCTTTCAAGCAAAAGATGATAATAGATGTCCAAAAATCCTTGAAATATTCTAAAGCTTCTAGGTCTGTGGGCTTGAGTTGGTGTTTGCCTATTCATTGTTTCGTGCAGATTTTTAAAGAGCTTGGATTTGAGGAGGCTACCACAATGCTTGTATGTAAAGATGTGCATTATGAGGAATTCGGGAGGCTTTTAGAAGAGGACTGAGGTTTTGTGGAGGGCATGCACAATGGGGACAGGTATCGTTGTAAGGTTAGAGCTTCAAGTATTGGGATGTGCTATTTAAAATCCTGCACCTCCTTGTACATATGATATCACTATGATCGTCCAATGTGCAAGCTTGGAGTGTGGACTCCGTTACAGAGCATAGATGGCACTATTGCGAGTTTTGACATTGCAGTGAGGATGCCCAACGATGCTTTGGAGGTTGTCGAAGTTAACAAGCATTGGGCTCTGAGTAATGCGCGAGAACATTTGGCTATTATGGGTTTTGAGGACCTTCGACAAGCACAATTTTGTTTGCAAGGTCACAAGGTGAGAATCCTTCCACCACATTTTCACTCCATCATAGTTTGACGATCATTGGCTACTTATTGTAATGAATGTCCATAGATTGGGAAGAGAATGGAAGACAAATTGAAGGTCGAGGAGGATTGCGGCATGGATGGACTCACTATGCTATCGCTTTTATAGCTTTGTAACTCTTGCAGTTTTGGAAATAATCCCCTATGTAATCAATATGGTTTGCTTCAGCAAATTTAAGACTTTGAATATAATTTTCACATTGAAATGAAAGTTCATTTTTGGTGAAAGTGCCTTTTTTTTTTGGAAAAAGTGTTTTCTAAAAAAGGGACCATTATAAAACGGGGGCTGCATAACTCATTCAAAATTTTCACTTTCGTAACCCTTGAGCTCCTCCACTCTCTATTTGCACCCCGGGCTAGATATGGACACCTCCATAGCCTGTACATCTACACCCACATCCACCCCTTTGTCACGCTTCACCCTCTTCAAGGACACCAACTACAAAGGAAAGTTGGACCTCCACACCTTCTTTACTCGTCTCCCCAACCTTGATGCCACAATTGCCCTTCACATGGATGCATTTGCCGAGATTTCAACGTTCATGGAGGAGCACATCATAAAATATTATGTATCTATCTCCCTACATGCAGGGATTTTGGTGCCTTGCAATTTTTTGTGCTACATACACAAAGGCGATCGACCAAGCGGTTGAGACGGTTCCAAGAAATTTCCGTCGACGCAGGCCATTTCTTGGACGAGCAAGCCCCAGGAGGTGTCATGTTAGCAGCAAGCTAACACGGACGCCATTTTTTGGAGTTCTCCTTATAAAATAATTATTATTTTGATAAATCGGGAATATTATAACTCCTATTTTCTTGGTAAACTTTGTAATTAATGAGTCGGTGCTACAAGCTTCCAGATTGTATCAGCCATTCAATTCCCAGCTTTGGTAGAACTCCAGATTAGTACTTTTGACCACTCAAAAACCTTGGCTAAGGTATAAAAGCCAATTTTTGTAAGTTTTTTACAAGTTTTTGGATAAGAAATACACAGCGTGAGCTAACGACACTCACTTCTCTCCTTCTCGCACTTCCTACTCCCTCCCCAATTGTCACATTGCATTTGCAACCGCAGGTAAGAGCTCTATGCATTGACATAAGCCATTCACAGTATTTCGTAGCTTTTGGCGTCACCGACCCACAGCCTAATTTCATCATAAATAGGAATTTACATGTTTAAATAAAAAACTAAGTATAGGCAGGGTATTGGGGCATCATTGCTAAGCATTTAGATGCATTCTAAGTTGAAAACGACTAGGTCAAAATCCACTGTTGTTAATAATCGCGATTTTGGAACTTGACCTAAAGTGTGGTTTGAGGCCATAAGCATGTGTGCTCAGGTCTTATAAACTTGTCCTAGAAGTTTCATTACGTTTGGATGTCATTTGATGCTGTAACGGATGTGATTTGCTTATCGATGAGCGATTGGCTTTTGGTGATTTCAGTCACTTGAGTGTAGCTTGAGTTAGATGCGAGTTGTTAGTTGTTTTCCAAGAGATTGACAACCTCTTGTAGCCTCTATGCACTAGTCGAGTCAGCTTCGTCCCATGGTTTGACAAATTAATCATGGTTCTCGCTAATACTGCAATAAGATAGGATGGTGAGGTTAGACATGCGTCCCACATTTGGTGCCATTGCCGGGGAACGAAGAGACCTAAACTAGGGAAAAACACGAGCATCTTGTGTAATTGTCCTTTAACTTCTTCTAAGTTCACCTAGAGCTCAAAACTCTCTTTTAGAAACCGCATAACTTAAGATTGTCGTCTTTTGCTGTGTAGAGGTAGCTTGGAAGTAATCGTACTTGCTGAGTACCTTTAGGACTGTAGGATTGTAGATTTAGATTAGGATTTGGAGAATGATTGGTAGACGAGACAAGTCTTAAGATCAAGACTCTGAAAAACATAAAAAACACAAGAAAACGAGTGTTTGTGGATACTTTCCACAACCCCATTGCATGAGAAACTAGGAGTAGGGTAAGTAGGATCCTGTTAACCCTCATGGCTCACGAACACCATATCACCTACGACGGATGTTGTATTATTTACTTGGTAGAGTCAAGTACCGGGCTTGTCGGTCCAATAGGAAAAGGGTAAGAGTGATCGCCGATGAGAGGCGCACTCTAACTGGAACATTCAAGGGATTAGTTGGCGAAGCATGGGCGCCCAAGTGTGAATGGGGTGAGCTCATATAAAAGTCAACTAAACCTAAAATTGAATCATTCTCTCATTTGTGCAATTGAAGAGTGCTCTTGCTCCATCTCCATCTTCTTCTTCTCCATCTCCTTGTGTGTGTGTGTGTGTGTGTGTATGCGAGCGAGAGAGAGAGAGAGAGAAAGAGAGAGAGAGAGAGAGAGAGAGAGAGAGAGAGAGAGAGAGAGAGAGAGAGAGAGAGAGAAAGAGTGCGATCGAGCATTGCGACAACGGCACGGCGGTGGTGAAGCGGTTGAGCGCGGCGTAGCGGCGTCTCCTTCTTCTTCTCGGCGAGGAATCCTCCACGAAGCAAGCGTAGAGCGGTGAGTGACACAACATCGTCATCTTTGAGCTTACTACTTTAGGCTTGTTGTGTGCTTGGAGCCATTTGTGGCTTACACACGGTGTATCGGCAAGTTCCTTGCATTGACACGTGCGACATACGCGCACAGATCCGAGGTGGATTTCATAGCATTGCTCTCTTTGAAAGAATCAAGTGTGAGTTTTTATGTAAAATTGCAGGATTTCAGGTCTACGGCTAGAAATAGCACGAAAAGACTCGAATTCATTCAATCCAACTGGGGAGTAAGCCTAAGAGTTGTCCGAACCAGTGGGTAACCTCAAGGACACTTCGAGGTAAAAGTTTCAAGAAGTTGACCAAAACTCAGATTATTTACTTTTTCTTGATATTTTAGGCCAAATTAAGTTTTGACTTGATTTATAGGCTTTAAAAACATTATAAAAGGACTGTCTCTGAGAAAATTGTAGAAAAGTGCTCATTAAAGCCTTAAGTTAATAATCACGATTATTAACTTTTTGCTCTAAATCAGCCCAGACTCATTCCATTGACTCATTGCATGTGTACAAACAACTTTTGTAAGGGCCCAAGAGACTTGGATCACTAACTGGCAAAACAATGGGTAAAAAATAAAGTTTGTACTGACTTTTTGAACCTTGAGTGTGAATTGAGGAAAAATTTATCCAAACTTCATGAAACTTGATTCATAGGCTTATATTGATGTGATAAACATGTGTATATGCTCTGTTGACCAAAAACTTGCAAAATTTTGGCAAAAGTAAATAATCGCGATTATTTACATCTGCCATGTTTTTGAACTTTTTTGACCAAGTTGGCATACCACTAGCTTTACCATGTTGTAATAAGCCCACAAACCAAATTTGATAAGATCTGGATCACTGGAGTGAAAACTGTGACAAAAATTGCAAAGTTAGTCTGCGGACAGAGAATTGGTGACCATTTGACCAACAATTGTCCAAACTTGATGAAAATTGGCTAGTGACCTTAACATAAGGTGCTTAACAGATCTGTGTCAAAGTTGGGACAAAAAATTGTGAGGAGTAAATAATCGCGATTATTTACAACTGCTTCAAAACAAGGTCAAGAAAACCAAGTAGACTCCACAAATCAAGTTTGGTGAAATTTGGACCTCAAAAGTGAGACTTAAGCCAGATTCTCGAAATCAGAGTCTGCCGGACACGGAACAGTGGGTAAACTTGATCAAGTTTTGTCCAAACTTGTTGAAACTTGCCCAAGGGCTTTAAAAAGTTGTATACTTGCCAAACCAATCCAAAAAGTGCAAAAAAGTGACAAAAGTAAATAATTGCGATTATTTACTTCTGCTATCCAGAGACTTCAATTTTGACTTCTGGGCTTATACAGTGTTAGACCAGCATAATATAGGGCCATTGGTCAATTTTGGGTTTTATCTCAAAATTGGTACGGATACACTCAGTTTACAGATTGCAAATTAGACCTTTGATTTTGCTAAGCTGAATCTGGAAGTCAAAATTTTGACTTCCATAGCACGAATAGAAGTGATATACAGAGACCAATCACGAGGGTTCTCAAGAGCTCTACTATCCTCATAGAAAAATAGCTAATTTGATTAATTTTGTACAGGAATCAGGTTGCAGACGAGGAACCACAGAGGTTGTTTCCACCTTCTACAATGAAGAAGAAGCTCAAGAGCACACAACGCATGAAATGATATTATTGAGTGTCTTAATACAAAGATAAAGCTTTCCCTGGAGTGAGGAGCGTATACACAAACTAGGGAAAAAACCTCTTATCGAAGGAAAATTTACCTCCACGTTCCTAAGTTCACACAGATTACTACCTCTTACCGTATTATGGTAAGTGGGAGAAGGAGATGGAGAGAGATAATACATGTCCATTGGCATTACTATAGAGATTGGTTTGAAGTATACTTAAGATAGTCAATCCAAGGTGAGTACTCAATCCAGGGCTTCATAAATCTATATGAACCTTAGATCCAGTCGTGTAATAGGAAATCAAGGCCTATTCGAAGAAAACACCAGTAGAGTATCCACTGAAGAAAGCGTAAATCAAGGCAACTCCTTGAACACAATTCCAGAAGAAGTCTCGTACACTTTTTCAGATTCAACATCCGAAATGTCTTCTTACTCGACTCACTCGGAAACCGGAACGACAATGCACTATAAGCATATACTCTCTTTTTACAAGACTAATCGTCATAAAGCCCAGGTGCACTTGGATCCTAACGAAGAGTATGCTATTCGCAGTGATGACCATGACATTGAGTTCGAAGAAGAGGTTAGGGCAAACAAACAAGGAAAAATGTACATGGATCGAAACGGAACTCAATATGTACAAGTCGAAAACCCTGACATGGTAGACAAATGGGGATTAGAAGTAAACACTACAAGACTAGATATGTCAACAAAAGAAGGACCAGCAACTTTGGAATTCGAGGGATACGATCAAGTAGACTTGAAGCCTTTGAAATGGCTTAGTACGGATAATCCTAGGATCAAAGTCTATTGCTGGGAAGATAGGAACATAAAAGATCTTTTGTGGACTTCCCATGCTGGACCAGGACAATTAATGGCCATGAAGATCGGCTATATCTTCAAAATCAAAGATAAGGGATTTGCGGATCTATCAACTTACTTGTTTAGGGATTGTTATAACAACAATTTTGTTATGATGACTCCTGAGGAGGTAGAACAAACCAAATACTAGGGGTATTCCATACGAGATTGGATATTAGGTCAAGGACCGGAAACCACTCCTAGAGACGAACATCCCAAGAGATCATTTGAGAGTAATGTGAAGAAACCAGAAACCACCTCCTCACGTAGAAAAATGGGTGACAATAAGGCCAGCAGTCCAGGGCTACATGAGTCACTATTTTTGACAGACTCGTTTGAAGGACTAGGAACATGACCAACTCCCAGAAGACCTGGAGTTCAACCAAATAGACGTGTCAGACCATCTGATTTTCAAAAATGGATCAGAAAATATAGTGGATCAGGGGATCCATATGACCACTTCGCAAGCTTTAATCAAGTGCTAAGAGCAGAGCGTATATTCGATTTCCATACTCAATTCGAGGGTTTTGGAATGACATTAGAAGGAAAAGCTTTGACATGGTTCCAAAACATTCCACCAACGTCAATCATGGACTTGAACACATTAGCTCAAGTATTTGTAGCTGCTTGTTCTAAAACGGGGATTAAACATAATACGGTAGCTCAAATCTACATCTTTAAATAGAAACATGGTGAGTCTGTTAGGGATTGTGTAACTCGATTAAAACAATACATTGCCACATGCCCAGAGATGGAGATACTTGCAGAAGAACGACTTGTCTCATTGTTTCTGGAGGGATTGCTAAACAAAGAACTTCATGCTATACTCTATAGTAAAAAGCATACAACCCCAGAGGCATGTGTGTCTGATGCTATTGACCTAGGAGACAACTGTGAGATCTTCAACGAAGAGGATGTCCCTAAGGATAACCAAAGCGAGAAAACAACATCCACAAAACCAGCACAAGTGGGAACGACTATTGCGGCACCACTCTCAGCCATAGAAGATATGCTAAAAAGGATGAATGACATGATGAACAATATACAAAAAGCACCTATGAGAGGACCAGGATAGGGGATAACCCCACAGGGACAACTAATTAGGCCACAAAAATGGTGTGCAATCGAGGGTAAATGGATCAACCATGAGATCCACGAGTGCTACTTCAGACCAAAGTATGATGGGAATGTTCAGTACGTGCTTATGAGACCCCACGGACAACCCATGTACAGATATCAGCCTAATATGGCTCAAGTCCAAAGACCACCAATGGGTATGGAGAGACCTCAACCTATGTTGGGACAACAACCTCCTTATCCAGGACATAATGTAGTGCCTGTAAAGTACATGCACCCAGAAGGAGTCATAGATGAACAAGCATTAGTGCCTGTTACACCCTATGCCGAGCCTAGTCCATCTACAGTAATTTTAGAGGGAGATTGGTATAGTACACACCCACCACCAATGGAGAAAACCATGACTTATGCTCCACCAGAGCTCACACCAATGTATTATGTAGCTAATCAAGGTGTTAGACCTCCCATGGGAAGACCCATGATGAAGCCCAGAACAGGAAACTGTCATACTTGTGGTGCTGATGACCATTGGAAGAACGAATGACCAGAGCCTGACAAAAACCTCAAACCAATTGAAGCCTATTGCATACAATGTTACAAAAAGGGAGGACACTTTCCAGAAGATTGTCCTAAGAATCCTTTGAACAAGCAAAAAACAGTAGTCAACGTAGTCCAAGTGATGCCTAGTAGCTCATCAGAGAGCGAACCAATTGTTCCAATCAAGGTAATCACTAGAGCCTAGGTAAAGAAAAAGAAACACAATTCCTCTGATGATTCGAAGAACACGAAAGTTTCTTCCCAAAGAATCAAAAGGAGCAGAAGCAAAAGATATGAGATGAGAAAACAAAAACAACGGGTTTAAAACGAAGAGAAAGCAAAAATTCTAGCCCAGGACAAGTTGAAAGAAACTGGTAGTGAATTCAAGGAAACAACCGTGAAATCTGGAGGATCCATTCTGGTTGATAAAACTTCTGAGTCTATCAATGCCGCCTTGGAAGCCTACCAAGGAGGACTTAAAGCAAGCCAAAACATGAAAAACAAATGGAAAAACTATCCATCTCCAGACATGGAAGCAGCTAAGCTGGAAGCTTATCAAAATTTGGTAAGAATCATGCAGGAAATGCTAGATAAACAAAAACCCAAGCTTGAAAGTATTGCAAAACCAGAAGAGCTTGGGGTAGAAGGAACAAAAGCAAAGTCCGATGTGGTGGCAGAACCCCACCTTGAAACAAATGAACCAGAGCTTATAGTGCCGGATAGCGAAGATGCCTTAGACAGAATTTCACTCGTAGAGGAAGACTGGCCAGGACACTTATGGGAAAAGGTAAGAGAGATCAATGATGGGAGCCTAACTTTATAGTCAGCTTCTATAGAGGAAGTCTGGTTGGATAACCTACCACCTGATATGAAGATGGATTTACAATCCTTATACGGGGATTGCGGATCGGAGGCTTCAGGGATATCTAAACCAATGACATTAAAAACATTACCTTCTTACTTGGGAGATAACGAAGATGTGTCTATCATTTGCAAGACCACTCAAGTAAAAAGAGCCAAAGAAACCCTAGAAGTAGACAACATTCATTCAATCATGTCTACACCCATCCAATGCACTCTTACTCTGGGAGAACTATTGAAACTCAGGCCATACTTATGGAATGATTTATAGAAAACCCTAGAGAAGGTGGGTATAACGGGGTTAATCTCTAAGAATCTGGGAAACTCAAAAAATGAAACACTACCTTCCCAGTGAAATATAATGACATTAAAACCATGGCAATATTGGATAGTGGAGCTGGCATAGCCATAGCCACTAAAGCAGTATGGGAATCCTGGGACAGCCAACCATTAGACAAACGCGAATGAAATTATAGTTGGCTAACGGACACATTGAAAGACCACTAGGGCTAATAGAAAAAGTGATACTCAACTCCTGTGGAATTGAATATCAACACACTTTTGTCATAGTAGACTTTGGGAAAATACTCAACTATGAAATCATATTGGGATGACCTTTCATGCGACAGGTACAGCTTATCCAAGATTGGGGAAACGACTATCCGTACTTGAAGCAGGTGGGATCTATAACAAGAGTCAATCTAAAAGATCACAGCTATAGAGACGTATTGAAAACACCCATCCAAGAGATTGATTTAGTCTCTCCGGCTGAAACTAAACTCCCATCTTGGCTAAATAAAGACACTCCAATTTGGATGTGCAGAGCTTCAGAAAATGGAATCTTAAGATGAGAGGAATGTATCCTAGAAAGGGAATGTACACACGAAGCCTACATACCAGAAACCTTTCCAAAACATTTATTCGAACCATTTGAGTGGACTCAAATCTTAGCGACAATGGATGTATGCATGAACACGTCCATGCCTACTCAATTTTACAATGAGGATGGCTACGACATAATTCCCATCCAAATGATGTCAATCCTTAACATTGAAAACAAGGATGAGGAAACAAAGGACTTGATGAAAGCTCAACAAGTCTTTTCTGACCTCTATTACGATGCAAATGATGAGTTAGATGAATACTTAGCTACCTCAGAAGATTCAGGATAAAAAAAAGAACATACGAGAGCTCAATTACTCTTAAAGGAAACAAAGGACTTGATGAAAGCTCAACAAGTCTTTTCTGACCTCTATTACGATGCAAATGATGAGTTAGATGAATACTTAGCTACCTCAGAAGATTCGGGATAAAAAAAAGAACATACGAGAGCTCAATTACTCTTAAAGGGAGGGGAGGAAAAGTTTTTTGACTTTCCAAACCAGAAATCAAGAAGACAAAAATGGTATAGAAGAAAGAGACACACTAAAATTGTGAAAGCACGACCTATGCCATCAGCCTCCAGTAAACACAATTCTTGATGCAGATAGATGTTAGTGATTGTGTCAAGGAAAAAATAACTGGCAGATGTCCTTCAAACGGAAACTCAAAAATATTTCAGACATTGAGAAAAACAAGGAAGGGCACTCACGAAGAGCATCAGGATAAAAAACCATTCATGACTAGAGTTGAGCGGAAAAAGAAATATCAAGAATTGAAAAAAGATCTTAAGGAGATATACACCATCGAAATGGAAACCACGGAAGAGGATGGTAAGGATGTAATGCATGTTCCATCCCACTACAAAAAGTATACTCTCCAAGATCGGAAAATTATAATTGAACAACCTGTTAGGGAACTACGGAAACAAGGCGAGTCTTACGAAGGACCTGAAAACGCTAAAAGAGTAGACTTGGCTGAACCAGGAGAAGAGCCTAGACCGGCTTACATTGCAAATGACCTAACAGAAGAAGAAGAAAAGCTTTTGATGAGTTTGTTAAAGGAATACCGGGATATCTTTGCTTGGTCTTACAAGGATCTCAAGGGTGTTGATCCAAAAATCTGTCAACATACTACACCCATGAGAGATGATGTGAAACCAAGTAGACAGGGACCATACACTTATAACGAAACATTTGCCAAGAAGATCAAAGAAGAGATTGAAAAACTGAAGGAAGCCGAATTCATTTATGAAATTGAACACACTGATTGGGTGTCTCCAATTGTGGTAGTACCTAAGAAGAATGGAAAATTACAAGTGTGCGTTAATCTCAAAAAAGTGAATGCAGCTACCATTAGAGACAACTTTCCTCTTC
The DNA here is from genome assembly GCF_014529385.1 of Adiantum capillus-veneris. Classification (NCBI taxonomy): domain Eukaryota; kingdom Viridiplantae; phylum Streptophyta; class Polypodiopsida; order Polypodiales; family Pteridaceae; genus Adiantum; species Adiantum capillus-veneris. Next base: position 7,638,593 of record NC_140938.1, read on the forward strand.
CGATAACTGAGCATGTTTTAGAAAGAGTGGCAAGAAAAGAAGCTTACAGCTTCTTAGATGGTTTTTCGGGATACAATCAACTTTTGGTTAACCCCAAAGATCATTATAAAACTGCTTTTGCAACAGAATGGGGTATATTTTCCTATCGGGTTATGCCGTTTGGGTTAACTAATGCTCCAGCAGATTGATGAGCCACGCTTTCAAAGAGTATCTTCAAAAATTCTTGGAAGTATACATGAATGATTTATGTGACATTCATCAATCCGAGCTGATCATTTTGAAACCTCAAAAAGGTATTCGAGAAATGTAGACTTTATAGGATTTGCTTAAACCCTGAAAAGTGCACATTCATGGGAAGACAAGGGAAAATCCTTGGACATATAGTGTCTAAAAATGGCATAGCTATCGATATTGAAAAGATTCATGTCATTGCTGATTTGCCTAGACCAACAACAGTCAAAGGGGTACAAGCTTTCATGGGACATTGTGGATATTACCGATGGTTCATCTACATGTATGCTATAATTGCAAAACCCATGTATAGCTTGATTACGCACTTTGAATGGACCGAGGCATGTGAAGAATCCTTCATGAAGCTTAAGCAAGCTCTCACTTCAGCCCCAATATTGAAAGCACCCAATTGGGATATGGTATTCCATGTACATGTAGATGCTTCAAACTTTGCTATTGGTTGTATACTAGCTCAACCAGGAGATGGGAAAATTGACTTTCCTATTTCTTATGCTAGCCGACAATTGAATATGGCAGAAAAGAATTACACCACCATTGAAAGAGAAGGACTAGGAATGATCTATGCCATTAAAAAGTATAGGCATTACCTATTAGCCAACAAGTTTGTGCTCTTTGTGGACCACTAAGCCTTGTTATATTTGGTCAACAAACCATGCAGCACAAGGAGAATAGTGAGATGGTTCATCATTCTTCTCAAATTTGATTTTACTGTGGTTGTAAAAAAAGGCACTACACATCAAAGAGCAGATTATTTGTCTAGGATTGTTTCAGGGGAATCACCTAAAGGGGTAGATGATGATCTACCAGATGCCTATTTGTTCTCTGTGGAAATGATACCTAGATGGTCTGAAAAAATTGTGTCATTGATGACAATAGCTCAAGTGGATTCACCACTTCCTATCACAGTTGATTTAATCGAGCAATCGGCTATGTATCAATTACTAGTTGGGAGGCTATATAAAAGAAATCGAGACGGGATATTTCTTTTATGCATTAACCCTAAAGAAAAGGATCAGTACCTAAGTCAAGCACATGTTACCATAGTAGGACTTCACTTTGTGGAAGACCAAACTATGCAATGATTCTTAAGACTTGGAGTATTTTGGCCGACTATGAGGAGAGATGTTCGACCTTTTGTAAAAGATTGCCCTCAGTGTCAAAAAAAACTACCCATTTCCTCATGTAACATTGTTCCTAAGTGGAGTAACTATCTGGTTACTTACTTATCGAGTCGATCCTTTCCTGAGGATATGAGTAAACTCCGTCAAAGAGCAATTGAAACGGAAGCAACAGACTATGCCCTCGTTGGGAACCAATTGTATTGGAGAGGTAAAGATCAACATTTGCGTCTTTGTGTAAATGAAAACAAGTATATTTTGATTATAGAACAAGCACATGCTAGATTAGTTGGAGGTCACTTTTCTAGTGAGACCACCGTAAGAGCAATCTTGATGGCAGGGATATGGTGGCCAACACTTTTTGTAGATGCCAAAGAATATGTTCGAAGTTGTGAGCAAAAATGCCAACACGAGTAGATAGCGATAACAAGGGAAACAAGGTCGAGGTTGTGATTACAAAAGATAATGTGGCAGAGGCACTCAGACTGCCACTGAAGGGATGACCATGAGGGCAAGAGACAAGAAGACAGTGGGCACATTTACCAAGGAAACAGCCGCGGCTACATTCGCCGATCACATTCACAAACAGGTGGAAGAGCCAGCCCGTCTATACCATCAACACTTCCATTTTCTGGCAAAAAGGCCACCAAGGTACATGACACCAAATCGTGCTGTGGCCACCACTTTTACACAAATTCTAAAGTCAACAATAAGGCAGCCTGTGGACCATGCACAATATGTTTTGACAACATTGAAGGCCGCCAAGAAGGAAGGGAAAATAACATACTTGGGTGCGCTAGAAGTATTAACAAGAATAGCCTATCATGCCATTGGCATGACATGACTGACAACCTACCGCCTGCCCTAGATCAGAATACATGGATCTTGGCAGCACAGCTCTCTCCAAGAGCCACAATATCTGGTAAAAGATCATTTAAATCAGGTAATGTATCAGATGACAGCTCATCAGAGCAGCCTAGCAGTGAAAGCTCTGACAACGAAGAAAAAAGAGCTAGGAGGGAAGAGATGAAGCGAAAAGATGTGGCTACCCACCAAGAGGAGCCAACTCAGAAACAAGCAAGGTTTGAAAGAGAAAAACAGATGTATCAGTGCACTAGGCAAGCACAGGGTAAAGACCGAGAAAAGTGGGTACCCACCGGCTTGAAAGGACTTCAAACGAAGCATCATTCAAGAAAAGAGGTCGAGGTTCCCAAAAATTATTTAGAAAGGATGTACCAAGAGGCAGAAGCCTTAAAGTTGAAAGAGGCCGAAGAAGCGGCAAAGAAAGCTGAGGAAGCGGCTACTCAAGAGCAGAGACAGGCATCTCCCTAACCCACCTCACCACCACTGGAACAACAGGACCAACCCATGCCTACTCCACCATCATCACTGCCAGGCCAGGAGACCAACGAAGAAGCCAAGACCGACAAGGAAAAAGATTTTGAATTCACCCACCAAACGGAAGCTACATAGCAAGCTAACCACGCCGAACAACATGACGAAAAGGCAGCTGAACCAGAACCAGAGCAGACAGCCGAGGAAACTCACAAGCCGGTGGATGAAATTGAACAAAAGGAAGATACAGAAAAAGAGCAAACCACTACACTTGAGAAAGAAACCGAGATTGAGAAGGTAGAAAGGCCTACGACTGAAGAAACGGTGGGGGTTGAGACCACACAGGTTGTTTCCACTCAGCCAGAAACTGCCGAGGTATCAAAGCCTCAGGATGGGCAAGGAGAAGAACAACCATCCACGTCTACAGAACCACCAGCACCTACATCACAGCAAGAAGCAACATAGGAGGCTGCCGGCACATCACAACTCGCAAGACAAGAGGAGTGGAAGTCCAATGACGAGGTGATAATACAAGTAAATGAGTATGCAAGGCAGATGCAACTCATGACGGAGAACTCCGCTCAGCAGCCTTCGACAACAGTACAAAAGCCAAAGAACTAGAAATGGTCATCGATGCTCTTCAAGGAGAGCTCGATGATAGAATGGCTACTATCACTAATCTCCGAAGGCAAGTACAAGAGCTAAAGACTGAACCAGAACGACATCAATTAACCAGGGACAACCAACAGAAGGAAATGGAGGAGCTGGGTGACCTCCTTACTAAATTAGCTGATACATGCAAAGTGAAAGATGAGCAGCTGACAGAAGTGACAAACGAACTTCTTACCACCTCTCTGTCAGCCCAGAAAATTCAAGTATAGTTAGATGTCGCTAACGCTTCTCTCCAATATTCCAAAGAAAGAATCAATGATCAGGCCACTTTCTTGCGGCAAATAAGAGAAAATCCAGCCGTGGCCTCAATCAAGGGAACAGATGAATTGTATAAAGCACTTGAGAAGAAAAACAGAGATTTAGAACTCGAGTTGAAGCTGGAGCAGTCACAGCATAGAGACCTGGCACTGATGCGGGTCCAAAGAGAGGAGGAACTCCTTAAGGAAATCGCAGAATTGAAAAGAATGAATCAACTACTCAGAGATGGAAAGCCAGATATACAGGAAGAGGCAGGTACTTCAGAGCCGCCCCAATGGATATCCCCTCGGTCTCATTTGATGACTTTGAGACGCAGTCTACAGCAGAGCCGAGTGGTGACGAAGACTTTCAGGTCCAAATCACAAATGAAGGTACAGTGCCAATGGTCTAGCTGTCAAAGGTTGAAGAGGATGCATTGAAAGAGAAGATCACCTTAGAGGAAGATGAGCAGTGGAAGGCCGCAATGGATTGGGAGTTGGGAGTTTTACACTCTGTCAACGTCACTCAACTCACTCCCAATCAAATCAATGCTCAATGGCACCAACAATCCTTGCCATACCCTCTCATCAAGGTAGAACTCTTACAAGTAAAGGAAAGATTATACAAGGATATGCAAGAAGATGGCGCAGATAAAGACCACCCAAAGTGGAGGTCAAGCTGGTTGAACAAGAATCCAAGATACCTGATTCTGTTCACAAGAGCACCTGCGGCCCTACAGAAAGATCCGACATTCTGTCCTGTACCTCGAGTAAGGACATGGCAAGCACATGAAGCACTACAGAAGAAAAGGCCAACATGGCTTAATTTTCCCAGGTTGCCAGCTCCAAAGAAAGGCCAAGCGTCAGAAGAATACATGGTGAAAACCCTAACGGGCGCCAGGACGTTCTTCAAGAGTCTGCCAAATCTCTCCTATGCAATGCTATATAAGATCTGCAGGATGCTACTCACTTGCATACAGGTTTTCAATGATCCTGAGCAGACAGGAGCCCCCTAGCTCTCATTCTTGGAAGGGAACAAAGGCCTTTGCTATGATATAAGTGGGCAACCCTCAGAGGAAATTCTCTATAGATTTTATGCAGATGCATGTTCTTGCCCTCGCATAATATGCTCACTTTTGAGGAGGCATTCTACACTGGCTTCTTCACCTGGCGAATGAAGATATTTGCGCCGGTGATAAGCAACCTCACATCAAGATTGTAGGATACTCAGCAGTGGAGCTGAAAAACACAGTCACCATGCAATTTTTGCAAGTGCCAGACAAAGAACGCAAAATCAGATACCAAAAAGCATTGGAAGCATTGAAAGACCGCCTCGCCCGCCGTCAACCCGAAGACTACTTCAGCCCATAAAGCTGTGTCAAGGGACGACACAGGTGAGGAGGGGGGTCATGTTAGCAGCAAGCTAACGCGGACACCATTTTTCTGAGTTCTCCTTGTAAAACAATTATTATTTTGATAAATCAGGAATATTGTAACTCCTATTTTCTTGGTAAACTTTGTAATTAATCAGCCGGGGCTACAAGCTTCCAGATTGTATCAGCCATTCAATTTCTAGCTTTGGTAGAACTCCAGATTATTACTTTTGACCACTAAAAAACCTTGGCTAAGGTATAAAAGCCAATTTTTGTAAGTTTTTTACAAGTTTTTGGATAAGAAATACACAGCGTGAGCTAACGTCGCTCACTTCTCTCCTTTTCGTGCTTCCTACTCCCTCCCCGGTTGTCACATTGCGATTGTGTTAGTTGCATTGCAACTGTAGGTAAGAGCTCTACGCAATAAGCATTCACAGTATTTCATAGCTTTTGGCATCGTCGACCTGCGGCCTAATTTCACAATAAATAGGAATTTACATGTTTAAATAAAAAAATAAGTATAGGCGGGGTATTGGGGCATCATTGCTAAGCATTTAGATGCATTCTGGGTCGAAAACGACTAGGTCAAAAATCCATTGTTGTTAATAATGCGATTTTGGAACTTGACCTAAAGTGGGGTTTGAGGCCATAAGCATGTGTGCTTAGGTTTTATAAACTTGTCTTAGAAGTTTCGTTACGTTTGGATGTCATTTGATGTTGTAACGGATGTGATTTGCTTGCCGAGGAGCGATTGGCTTTTGGTGATTTCAGTCACTTGAGTGTAGCTTGAGTTAGATGCGAGTTGTTAGTTGTTTTCCAAGAGATTGACAACCTCTTGTAGCCTCTATGCACTAGTCAAGTCAGCTTCATCCCATGGTTTGACAAATTAATCGTGGTTCTCACTAATACTGCAATAAGATAGGATGGTGAGGTTAGACATGCGTCCCACATGTCAACACTCAACAAGTGCAAGTTGGAGGTGGATTACCTTTCTCGATTGGCAACATTCATCACCTTTATGAGTGAGGAACCTTATTTGGAGGAGCTCTACCTACCATACCTTGAAGTTGGGTCCTTTATCAAGGACGCCAAGGAGTAGGAGGGTGTACCATGAACCTTGCAGTGGAAGGACATGCACTTTGGCTTGATTACCCCAGGGGGCTCAAGGAGGTGGTTGAGAAATCCATCATTGTGGCTAGCCCTAGTGACACTCTAGTGGATGCACCACTAACGGATGAGGCTATCCCAGAGGTAGAAATCAACCGCTTCTCCTCAATGGTAGTGGATGTGGAGGAGTATGTCTTTATGCATGACTTGGAGAAATCATTTGGTCTATGCATGGATGAATGATTGAGCGTGCTATGCACCAGCGCCCAATTTTCCTTAGACACTGCACCAGATGCCCTTGAAAACAAACTCTTGCCACTTGCTGGGGACTCTATTACTTACACTATTGCAGTTGTGTGTGTGGAGGTCTTGGCAGAGGAGCAGTTGCACGTGGATGATGAAGAATTATAGGCCGCACAAGCCAAGGTTGAGGCCACTGATTCCTACTCCACTGCATAACCCCCCCTATGATGATCCAAAGATCGTAGGTGCGATGAAAGGGAGCGTCGACTTGGGTGAAAGGGAAATAGGGAGGAGGAGGACAAGGAGCAAGAGATAAAATCTATCCTAATTTCCATGTTGTTTTTTATACCCTTCATTGTCTTTTTTCTTGACCTTGACTGGTTTATGACAGGACCTCCTCAAGGTTGATGATTTTGTAGCAAGGACGGGTGGACGGCCTTTGGACCTCAGTCTTCCCTTGCACATTACATAGGATAAATTTTCCTTGGCGAAGTTGCCATTGTACATAATGAATTTACTCCCCAAGGCCATTTCATGACATGGTCATTGAAAGCTCTAAGCAAGGTTTTGTGTTTGTGCACCATTGCTCAAATTGTCCATCTTGTGTTCCTAGTGCGTAGATCCCTTGTATGCACATCATTTGGCATTGGCTTCCGTGGAAAAGTGATTTCCTAGATAGGGATACACGCTTCCATCGGCTCGACTGACCCTCAAGCTATAGCGCACTCCCTCCTGGATGGGGAGTTTCCTTATGCGCACGAGAGGCGCCAGGAAATGGGAAAGAAAATTATAAGCTCCTCAGATGTATGATATAAAATCAACTTTTCAAAAGTAGTAAAACATATTTTGAATTGCCTCTCTATCTTATACGTTCTTTTCAATGTGATCTCTCAATCTTGTAAATTATTGAAATTGGTGATGTGTTTTAATAAGCGGTGTTCTTTTTGCTTAAAGAAACAACTCAGCATAAGTGGAATGCACATGATCACTCCCTTCAACTTAACTTAACACATTAAGAAACCAAAAAGGCAAATCATTCTCGGGACAATACACAATGAGTGAAAAGAAGTGGAATTTATATTTTCATATTGCATAAACGTTTGCTTTCACTAAATCTTAACATCTTTTGGTATCCTCGAGGGCAAACAAGGCCAGATAATGCAAAAAAGGGGTGGCCACAAGGGCGCACAGATGGCCCAGCCAGAAGTCCTAGATGGCTCATTTGCGTGCCTTTGTGGCCAACCCCTTTTTTGCATTTTTAAAACCTTTGTTGCACTCCAAGACCCTAAAAATGGTGAGATAGACCTTAAATTTAACTTTCCATGCACATGATCACTCCCTTCAACTTAACTTAATACATAAAGAAACCAAAAGGTCAAATCATCTTGGGGACAATATAAAAATCATATGAGTGGAAAGAAGTGGAATTTATAATGTCATGTTGCATAAACATATTTTTTTGACTAAATATTAACATTTTTTGGTATCCTAGGGGGCAAACAAGGCCGTAAAATGTCAAAAAGGGGATGGGTACAAGGGCGCGCAGATGAGCGATCCAGGACTGCTGGCTGGGCCATATGTTCGCCCTTGTGGCCACCCCCTTTTATGCATTATCTGGCCTTGTATGCCCCCCACGATACCAAAAAAAGTTAATATTTGATTTAAATTTAACTGCTCATTACCACGATCACTTAACTTAAAACATATGAATAATCAGAAAAGGCAAATGAATTTGGAGACAGTAGACACAACTCTCAATAATTTTGTCATTGTAAAGTCATATGATTACAAAGAGAAGGGTGTGAAATACAAAAAGGGAGGTGTAACTTCAACTAATGCTCAAAGTCCCGCCGCAATTGGCGTGCAAGTTGCATATCCTTTGGTTGTATTGTCACTCTCTTTGCATGTATGGCGCATAGGTTGGTATCTTCCAACACCAAATGATGTGGGCCTCTGTAGCTTCTTGAATAGCCTCTAGCGCCATTGCTTGCATCCTGTATTGATTTCCATAACTTTTAAGCACCGCCTTCATCGTGCAAGCAAAGGGGGCATGTTGAACTAGAAGGTCGCAGTCTTCTTGTAGTGCCGGATTTCTATAAATGCCCTTGCTATTTTACGATGCCGCTGAGGTTGTCTTGAGGGAACTTGCACATTTGCTGGCTGGCGGCGTTTGGGCTTTTTGAAAAACTTAGATTTGCACATGTTTACATGATTTGACGTTGGATCTACACCCTCTTCTGAGTCATCCTCTTCCCTTGCCTCTCGATCTTGTGTTGTGGGGAGAGCTCCTTGGCCACGAGGTAGTGTCTTCCCCCCCACTTGCTCACGGTGTGTGTGCGGTATCTGAGCTTGCTGCCATGGTGGCTCTGTCTCTGATTCAGTATCTGTATGGACCACCCAAGCTTTGGATGGTCTTGCTTGCAATTGGTGGCATAGCAACTCCTCCCCGTCAGACTTTGATGTTTGTTGGCCCTCCTCTTCTCACCAGCGTTGGGCACGCTTGCTTCACTCTACATCAAGGTGTTTGTTGTTGTGCATGTGAAGAATCTTCGGCCCTCGATGACTCCTCGGCCCAACTACCATGCCCAATACTTGAAGAGTGCTTAGAACGCCAAGTGTTTACGACCGTTTTCTTGTGCCTTTAAGCCATGTTGGATTTTTACATCCTTGGAGGGTGTTTCTATTGGTAGGCCGATGCTCTTTGGCGGTTTGTTTGGTGCACGCCATTGGGTATGGTAAGAGCTCACATGTGCTTAAGAAATGAGTGGTTTATGAGAGCACCCAATATTTATAAGGGCCCATTTTAAAAGGGCCCTATTCGCACTAATTTTTGCAAAAAACTATTATTTTTAAAATGGATGCACCAAACTTTATTAAAAAATATGTAAAGAAGAGTTGGACCCTGCGTTCATGTGTAGTCACTCGCGCAAAATCCAATTTGACCCTTGTCGTACTCTGCATTGGTGCCATGCAACATGCTTGGTGGGGCCTTGCAACATTCTCCACTTATTGATGTACTCTTGACAACTCAATATGTGCACTTCCCTAGCAATCTTGGATTGTTGTGCACACTCCGTTGTGAGCTTACGAGCAAATGTTGTGCAAAAGAACCAGTTAAACATATCCTCCAAATAATTGGATTTCACCATTCCACCACCATGTCGAGTATTTTTGAACTACATCCCCCTTGCTCGATAATGGGACTTCTCCATGCCTTGAGTGCTAATAATCTCAAGAAAACCATATTTGTGCATAAAAAATGCACCATGCACAAACAAGATATGTTGTTCACATGAGAAAACGATGCACATTATCTAATGAAAACAATCCCTTGTAATAAGTTCACTACATAACATGGCTTACCATGGATTGTGTGATGTTATTTTCACCCCAAGAAAGGGTGAAGACCTTGGTGAAATCCACCAAGGCTTCTTGAAATGATTGTCGATGATCTTCTGTTGTGTTGGTAAGGCCTATAAGCTTGACCATTTTATCCAAATGTGTCCAAACTTGCTTTCACTTTTTTGCAAGCTCACCATTTGAATCATTGTCAGTAGTAGCTTTGTATAACTCCTTCCAAAGTTCCCAAAGGTTACATGCCTTATGGTTGGAGTTGTTTTGAGCATCATATCAACCTGGGTTTCCTTGGATTACTTTCTTCAAAAAGTGTCTGCCTTTTTGTCCACTCATTGTTGACACTTGTTGGGCAATTTCATGGGCCTCCCCTATGTTCTTTGCAGCAACGATATACACATTTCCACTGTGACAGCCAATGGAATTCAAGAGTGCCTCCACCCTTTTAATCACTTCCTAGGACTTTACCAATGGCTTCATTGTGAAAGCATAGCCAATGAGGAGCTTCAATAGCCTATAAATAATGCCCATGAATACGTGTAATGTACAAAAATGTACATTTGATAGAGGAAATGGAAAGATTCGATTCCAAGCCTGGTTCTTTTGTGCACGGTCTGGGGCATTGAGCAAGCCTTTGACAATGATAAAGCTTTCATCAAACAACAAGGGCACAAAGTGACTTACAAGGATCTAATATATTAAGAGATAGAACTACCATTGAGACTGATATCCCAAAATTTGAAGGTACAAAAGACACCTCACTATATAGAGCCCCTACTACATGTGGTGGTGGTTATGGAAATTGGACTAACAGAGAGAAGGGTCATCAAGTGCGACCTTGGTAGATATATCCTTCACAATCTAGTTGAAGCCAACTTAAAGAGCAGTGAGAGGAGCACGACGTACGTGAATGTCGGGCCCATGCTAACACAAATTGCCTACCAAGCCCTGGGTATGATAGAAGATTTATTGAAAGTAGAATCTTAGTTCAACCTCCTACACAAAGAAAAGCATGTAGTGAAGGCTATAGGAAGCTCGTCTACAACACCTACAAAGAAAAGGACATGCAACAACAGTCCCAAAACAACAGCAAGTGATAGCGAGACTACTAAATAAGATTTCAAGATTCATGATGAAATCAAGAAGAAGGAAATGTTCCATCCAAAATCAATCATTTAAAGAAGAAATAGAAGTTTCTTTTATCCAAAAGAGACCACAACAAATAGAGCACATAAGAAGGTCTCAAGTTCAAAGACCTATGGAGGAAGATCAAAGGCTAAGAGAGGAGCAACAAGCAAAGCAAGCAGAGGAATAGAAGAAAGAAAAAACAACACAAGAGTCCTCTACATTTGAAGTCGATGATGTCGAGCTACATGTAAAGCTCAAGAAAATAAAAGAAGAAGGGAGATAAAAAGCTCAAGTGGAAATCAACTTGGCAGGCTCCACACAACAAAGAATCCATGAGGTCTTGAAGAGAAAAGCTGAAAAAAGTGTTGAGGAAGAGTCTAAACGACAAAAAACAACAAACTTGGATTTACGTCTAGGCTCTCCTTGAAGCCAACAATCACACCATGAGGAGACTGCTCAAGACACGACAACAACAAAAGATGCAGGAGAAACATAGCAAAAGGTCTCTCCAAAGCCACCATGTCCACATATTGTTGATCAAGAGAAAATATAATCTCAAGCTAAAAAGGAAGATCAAGACCACCTGAGGAAAGAACAACAAAATTATGAAAAGCAACAACATCTAGAAACGTACACCAATTAAAACAAAAGCGGAGACATCCCACAAAAGAGAGAACCAAGTAAAAAGGGATGTCCCACCTCCAACCCAAGCTAATGAGATGGTAGCAAAAAAAATCATTGAAGAATTTGATCTAAAAGAGCATCTTGAATTGATTAAACTACAATTCAGATCTGTCAGTAGGTGATAACATAGCTTAGGATACAAGATGCAGAAGATGCTAAAGCAGACACTCAATGAGCACAAGTTGCAAGCTAAATCAAAAGCATTAACTCCTCTACAAACACAAAATCAAGCTCCAATTACACAAACCAGATTGTTGATTTGAGAGTGTTAATCTAACCCCATTGGACTTACCAAAGCACATTGACTAGGGGAGGAATGCAAGAGGTTGAAGAAGAGAAAGAATCAGTGGATGCATGGGATGAGCTCAGGAAATGTATTGAAGATATGCCCATATGTGCACACAAAGAATACATGTTGTACAAGCTCAAGGTCTTAGAATTAGCTGCTTTACTAATGGTTAAGCGACATGAACATGTCAAGAATTCTGGCCATGAGATGATCGCACTACCATTGGTGAAGCAAGAGGCTATTTTGTGGAAGAGAAAGCTACTTCAAGCACTAGAATCAAATGCTAAAAGAGGCTATAAGGGAGTCCCATTTGCCACAAAGTAGGTATTGCTCATCCTAGACAGCCAACCTCTATGGCACAAAAAATGGTTTGAAAAGAAACCCTAAGATGAGAAAACATACAAAAATGCTCCCCATACCCAACATATTTCCCAATGCCAAGAAGACGATCCTAGGAGACTTATTCAATTATGTGGAAGAGCAGGAGGTCACTAGTGCTAAATTACCCAGTTCTTGCAAAGCTTGCACACAACCACAAGCCAATCATCTTTAAAGAACATAATCATGGGCATGTACGCACGGCTAATGTTTATGCCATCACACTATATGCAGACATTCGAAGGAGCTTTCATGATCGGCTTCTTTGAGATGGACTCCACCATTTTCAACCCACTAACAAAGGATCTGCAAGCAAGCATGCTACTTACCAAAGCATGTTGCTGACCAATCCTCTGAGAGACCTATCAGTCAAGGTGGAAATTATAGCTCAAGCTACCAAATTTAATAAAGTCATCAAGATCCTGGAGAAGCGGCAGTTTGACTACTAAAGAGCTTCCGAGACTTGCATGAGGATGTGCAATGGCTAGGAAGGGGGGAGTGTTTGGCCGATGCAATTGATAGGCACCCTCCTAGTTGGCCACACCTTACTGAAGCCACATATCTTTTTTTTTTTGGAATCCTTGTAAATCAGTCTATGTAATTTTGATTCAAAAGTTGTACACTTTGAGTTGTAATATTTGAGCATATGCCCAAAGCTTAAGGAGCCAGCCAGTGGCCATTTTGAAATGCCTATGTATAAAGCTCAAAAGCCTTAGTTTGAACACACCTTACAACATTATCTTTGGGGTTTTTCAAAACTTTTGTTGTATGACTATCAAGCGACAACTATGACTTGCAATCCATTTTTCTCCTGATGTGGGTAATCCAAATTCAATTTCAAGTATTTGGATTATTGAATTCTCAAAATTGGGATTATCTTTGGGATTTTTCAGAGCTTTCGCTATATGATTAAGTGACTTGTAATCCATTGGGATGTTTCAGAGATTTTGCTACATGACTGTCAAGCTACGACTTATAATCCATTTTTCTCTCGTTGTGGTAATCCAAATTCAATTTTGAGAATTGCATTGTGCTTCTTGTCTCTTGCTCTTTCAGTTAAGTATAAGAATTTCTAGTTTTGTTGTGGTTCGCGACTACACATCTATGAGCCTTATCTTTAGATTTCAGTGCTCAGATCACTATTTTTTGGCATTATGACAATAGGACAGTGTTAATAGCCTTAGGGCGACATGTTTATGCTATTGTGTTGTAGTTTTTGTGACCTGGTATAGGATGGATTGTGATTTTGGTACCTTTTCAAATGGCCACCAGACTTGGTAAACTTGTCGTTAGACCTAATATAGCTTCCCTTAAAGTTTTGTGATGATCCAAGTCTATTTAGTTGTTGAAATTGCATGATGACCTATAACAGTGAGATGGGACATAGGTAGATTTTCCAATCGGAGAGTGGTGGTTAGCTTGTTGGGTTGATGCGTTTTGCTTGCTAGGTTTGCTTCTATACTATTACATGAGTAGCCTTTTTTTGTACACCTAAAGCACGTTGTTAGTTTATCATTAATCAAGTTATTATTTGAGTCTACTCTCTCTCTCTCTCTCTCTCTCTCTCTTGCATTGAGTAATTAGTGTGATAATTAGTGCTATCAATTATGCTAATATGAATGTAACTCTTTCTAATGCCCCTAAACCTTTCAAAAACAATAATAAGTCTATATTTTGCAAAAGTTTAGACTACTAAGCAAATCAAATATGTGGGTTTATATTGACCAACAATGAAACAAGAACTCCATCAATATGTATAACACTATGAACAATGTCGTAAGGTATCTTAATACCATCCAACACATTGTTTCAAATCATGGTGGTGTCCAATTGGGGTCAATATTTTGTGGAGTATCTTTTGAGAAAGAAAGTTCTAGAAAGGATGATTAAACACAAACAACAAGCTATAAATATCCTAAAACACAACCTTAAGCCATAAACAAAGCTAGACTAAGATCAAAGCCACATCATTAGCAACAAAAATGGATGTGAAAGCCAAAGCACTAGATTGCAACAATCTAAGAATCTAGGCTAGCGCTAGAAGATATAGGTGCTAGAATGTAGGTTGTGACCTACACAATGTATATTGGCATGATAATGAAAAGATGGACTCGTATTATAAGACTCTCAGTACTACCAATACAGCTCTATGGAAGACCCTAGGCAAAATTCATATAAACATCATTTTAGATGGAGTACCTTGTTGAAACTTGCTGTACATGCTACCAGATGCAAAGCTTGCAGAGGAGATGATACTAGGAACACCATAGATCATAACTTATAAAGTAGTTTCAACATTTGGATGCCAACACTCCAATGATAGAAAATCTTGAGGGATCTCAATTTGCATTTTTTTCTCTAATTGATTTTCCTAAGAACCTAGTACCTCTAGAAATTCCTCAACCAAGCAAACAAGTGCAACAAACAACAAGCACATACATGCAAGGGACCAAGTAAATTTGGGTACCAAAAAAATGTGTTTAAAGAGTATCCAAAATAAGTTTGGATATCTAAACCTAAAACAAAAACAACCTAAACAAAACTAAGAAATATCTCCACAAAATATAAAGATGGTGTGGAGATGGAAGGAGAAGTAAGAACCAATGGAGCAACTTGAGAAAAAATATCCTAAAACACAAGCTTAAGCCATAAACAAAGCTAGACTAAGATCAAAGCCACATCATTAGCAACAAAAATGGATGTGAAAGACAAAGCACTAGATTGCAAAAAAATAAGAATCTAGGCTATCCATCAAGGAAGGAGATACAGAAAGCCTCATCATTAGCAACCTTTGGGTAATCAGCTCAACACCTTTGTCTTGCACATCATATTGCTTTGAATAGATCCAATCTAGGCTATGCATAGACATGAAATTTTCACCCCCATGCATAACACTACCCTGGTGACACATTGTCATCCAAGAGGACTTTTCCAAGGGAGACTAGAAAATTTAGATAGGTAATGTTTTTGGAGCTAAAATTGCAATTTTTTTGTGTTGAGTTTCAACGTTTCCTTTTCCTTATCCATGGTCATAAGAATGAGTTTATTATAGAGACATACAAACTAGTGACAAATATAAGTCCCTACGTGTGTGTAAATATGAGCTTAATAGTAATTTTAGCCTACACAACATAAAAATAGAGAAATCCACCAAAATTATGATTTCATGTTAGTTTGTGAAGTTTTGGTACGGGTTTCTACTTTTTTCTTGGTTTTTTAAAGTTCTCATTAATTTTTGTTTGGCTAAAAGTGTTCAATCAAAAATTCAAACAATCCGGTGGATCATAATAACAAGACAAAGAGGTGATAAAAATCTCATGAAATTAGAAACATGCTAATAGAAAGCCTAATTTAGCCACAGAGATCTCCATTTACAAAATCTAGGGAAGCAGGTCAGGTGGTATCCAAATCTTGTGATTTTTGAGTCCTTTGTGTACTACATGAATTGATATGATTATTAGGTAAACCCCAAAAAATGTGGTCAAGGAAGTCCTAGATCAAATAATGCAATATAAAATTTTGGAGCTCATTTTCTCATTGAACTTATGTGTGTGTGTCCATGAGAGAGAGAGAGAGAGAGAGAGAGAGAGAGAGAGAGAGAGAGAGAGAGAGAGCTTGTGGAATTTACTTTCTACAATCTTCTACACACTCTACCAACATAGATAGCTACAACATACTCAATAGGAATGATCCTTGAACATCAATGAAGGTCTTAGAATGTGCTTTCATTGCAAAAGCTATCGTAGGGGATGTGCTTTCATTGCAAAACCTATCGTAGGGGATCTAGAACAATAGATTTAGTACAAGGAAGTTAGATTAGAAAAGAGACCATAGGGGGCATTGTAGGACACCAAATCCTAACAAAATTTAACCATAAGATCACAGCTAGTAGTACTCAAGTTCATGACACTAAAGTCAAATTTGCACCATGTGTAATGATGACTATGTTATAAACTTTCCTTGATGATTATCTGCTCATATTGGACCTCTTACCTCACTAATAAATTTAGATGGATTTGGAGAGCAAGAACATATATTTGTTTCACCAATGTGGGTCCATCTTGGCCACCAAATCATCAATTTTGGTACAATGATCTACAAAGCATCATTTTGTACTATGATGGCAAAAACTCATCCAAACCTAACCAAATTTCATATATAATACTTCCATATCATATGCAACATGGATATGTAGTTGTATTGTTAGTTTGGGTGTCAAAGGAGACCGATAACAATGGAAGACCTAAAAGGATACACTAAAGTGCCAAAATTAGTGCAAAAGTCACAAAATTTTAGCCCAGCTGAATCATACCTTGAGAAAGCTATGAAAATTATCAAAGTTAAATGTGGCATCATTGGGGTCAAAATGTGGATTTAAAAATCCTTGATAGAATAGATGCTATTTAAGGCATGGGAATATCCAAATCACCACAAGAATGTACCACTGCATTGAGGGGACATCAAGGAGCACATGTGAATGTCAAACTTCAACAAATTGCCAAAATTAAGAATTTTGATTCTTAACTTTGGGAAAAGTTGTCATTTTCTTGACCATAAGGTTCATCAAGATGATATATAGGCACTAACAACAATTTGGGTCAATTTGGACCTACAACCATCATCCAAGGACAAAATGCAAAAAATCACAGTCTTCCAGTTCAAGTTTGCTATACAGGGGCAACCTTACAAGTTCAAACTTACTTTTAAATACATATACATGCTCTAGTATGTTGATATATTAAGCTCAACACATGGCATGCTTGGATGACCTCTCACCTATATTACCACTAGCACAACATAGCGGACATGAGGATCATCGCTAGTGATACTATTGCAAGACTTCACCAACATGGTCTACTTACCGAGAGTGATGGCCACTTATCTTGTCAGCTCACTCACTAGCGGTTTTATATTGACTGTTGTACATAGATCTTACTATGCTATATTTCCTAGTTATGTTTTGTAGATCATATTATCATTTTTGGTAGTGTGAACAAGAAGAAGCAGCTTTGTGCCTCCATGTCTATTGTGTACTCTCTTGGTGGTGTGTGTGTGCTAGTAAGAACTCAAGTTCTCTCCTTCTCTATCAATTTACATGGTATCCAAAGACTATTGTGGCGAAGGATCTATGAGTTGAAAGAAAGAGCAGCAAAAGAAGTGGTTAAGGATAAGGGTTTGTTCATTATCCTTGCTCTTGTGTTCGCACTACACTCACCCTAGGGATTTTTAAAAGGCACCAAAAATGATCTCCAATTTTTATATTTTTGTGGGAGATCATGTGGCTTGGGATCTTGTGTAGTATATGTAGAAGCATAGTTGGTATGTAAGCTTAAAAGAAGCATGTATGGTTTGAATCACGCACCACAGGAATGGTATAATAAGTTTGATGCCTTTATCAAGTCTCAAGGATATAGGCAAAGATTTTTGCCTCTACACAAAGAAATCTATGGATGGTAGTCTTTTATTTTTTGTCTTATATGTGGATGATATGCTCATTGCTAACGAGAACACTCTTGAGGTAGATGCATTGAAGTCAAAGTTACATGATAAGGACTTTGGCATGAAGAATTTGGGTGAAGAGAACCATATTCTTGGTATGTGCATTATGTGAGATAGCTCAAGGAAGGTTCATTACTTGTCATAACAAGAGTACACTTGTCGTGTAATGAAGTATTTCAATCTTTTTTTTTTCTAGGGAAGGGCGGGGGGGGGGGGGGGGGGGGGGGCGGGCGGGGGGGCATTATCTACTCCATTGCCTCCATATGTGAAAGTGAGCCAAAAGAATTTTCCCAAATCTCATGAGGAAAAGGTTGAGATGGCCAAGATTCTTTATGCATCTATGGTTGGTTCTTTGATGAATGCCATGATTGGACTCTTCTAGACATTGCTTTTGCACTAGGACCGTTAGCAAATTAATGGAAAATCCTGATAAGAAGCATTGAGGAGGTAGTGAAAGGTGTGATGTTATATTTAAATGGTACAAATGAGTTGTACATTTGCTTTGGAGGTGAAGAAGCATCTATAGTTGGCTACATGAATGCAGATAATGCATGGAATGTGGACGATAAAATGTGTACAACATGCTATGTCTTTACTTCAATGGTGGTGTCGTTTCATGGTGATCTTGTTTGCAAGATTTTACATCTCAATTTAACATAGAAGTAGAGTATGTTGTGGCACCAAATGTTAGCAAGGAAGCTATATAGCCTACTCATCTAGTGGAAGACGTGGGCATGTATTATAAATTGAGATAATGCCGATCAAAATTTATTGTCTGTTAGCACTAGGCTAACAAGGGTACTTTTTGTTGAGCTCAAACATTGTAATTCATCTCATTTTTGAATGTAAGGCCCGTCACGTCCAAACCCTGTACTTTTGATTATTTTTACACAGTTGTTGTAAAATCAATAAATGGGGCTACAAGCTTCCAGTTTGAAATTAAGCATTACCCATATATGCTGCCAAGTCCCTTTTTGACCCAAGTTTGAGTCAGTTTGTCATTTAAAATTTTTGGCTAAGGTATAAAGCCAAATTTTGTAAAAACTTCAAGTTTTGGATAATAAATTATATTTTATATCTTGAGTATTGTGTACTCTCCCTCTTTCTTCCAATGCTCATAGATCTCCCTTGTGGATTGTCCTTTTGAAGTGATGTCTGCGTCTACTTGTTAGCAGGTGAAAGCTCTACGTAATGATGTAAGTTCCTTGCAATGGTTCCTTGAAACTTTTCTATTAATCCTCTTGCTAATTAGCTCATAACTCACAAAATAATCATAAAGACTCTATTTTAGGTATAGGAGGGATATTGAGGCATCGATGCTAATAAGCTTTTGAGTGGATTTTGAGCCAAAATAGGGTAGGTCAAATGATTTAGCCCTATAGATAATAAGCATTTTTTTGGCAAGTGGGTAAAATATAAACTTGAGACCCTAGGAACTTGTCTTTAGACTCCTTCTACTCGACCTATGAGTTTGGTGATGTTTGGAGCTCATTTGCTTGGTGAACCATCAAGATTTGCTTACCAATGTGGAGATTGGCTTTTGTTGTTTGACATGAATTTGAGTGTTGCATTGAGTGGATAGGAAAGTGTGTTTTTTGAGAGATTGAAAATCTGTTGTGGCTTCCATGCACTAGTCGTGTCAGTTACTATTGGATGTAGGGATTGTAGAGCTAAGGAGGGAAATGTTCCATAGCCAAAGCTGTCGAGAGAGAGACCTTGTGTGTTAGAGGGAGAGAAAAACGAGTACACGTATCTGAAGATTGAATTATCAGCTTGAAAGAAAAGGTTTACAAGTGGGGAATATAAAGGAAATGGAGAGGGTACAAAATGTGGCTATAAGTTATGTGAAGGGGAGGAGGCCACATAGGCATGCTTATTGGCCATAGAAAAGGAGATATGAAGATAGGGAAGTTTCACACGCCGTAGCTCCCTATATATCCAACAAATCCCCCCTCGGAGCGAAGGTGGAAAGCTAAGAGACAAGCATAAGGTAATTTGGTATGGACCCAAAGCTGCACCGCAAGAACTCACATGTCATGGAAATGCTAGCACCTACACTTTCATGGCAGGCATGATACAAGGGCTTGACCATAAAAACAAAAAAGGCTTGCTCATAAGACATCCCCCCTTGAGCCAAGCTGGGGTACAAGGATAAGAGCTGATGTGGAAGACACACTCTCAAGGCTAGATAAACACACAAGGATAAAAAACACACAAGGAAAGATAGATAGTCAAATTTTTGGAGTACTACTCCGGGCAGAGAACCCATTATTACAAAACATAGGAAGGGAAATTTAGAAGGCCCAAGAGTCGGGGCCAAGATCATCCTCAATGGAAAGGTGAGCCATGTGAGCTTGCTCGGATGGAGGATGTTCTTCTTCATCGGAGTGAACTTCGACAAAGTTGGCACTACCTTTGGCATCAAGATCATCTAGCCGTTTGAAGCAACGGTTAGCAGTGTGACCTGTTTTTTTGCAATAGGTACAATGGAGTGTCGAGGAAGAGGCTCTTGTAGAAGAGGTTGTGGTGGAGCGAACCCGTGCAACCATGATTCTTTCCCCTATTTGAGATTGTAAACATCGGCTCTCATAGTCAAGAATGTGTGCTACTACTTCTTCATAGCGCATCTCCCATGTTGTGCGAAGACCACCTAAAACTTTAGCATATTCTGCATGATCTTCCAAACTATTGAGAAGAATAGCTTTCTTGTCGTTGTCGTCAGGGGGACATTTTTGTGTTGAGAGTTGTTAAATTAAGATGCTAATGGCATTTAAATGTTCCTTGAGTGATGGTGCATTGGAAACATTCATTTTGTAGAAGCGTTGCTTGAGAAAGAGGATTGAGTTATTGAAGTCGGTGCCAAATTCGTTAATTAAATTGGTCCATACTACATCTACGGTTGATTCAAGGTTAAGGTGATGAATGTAGTATCTCCAAGCCCAAGACCTATGATTTCAAGTGCGTGATCATTTTTATCATTCCATGCTATTACTTGTGGACTTGATTCATGACCCTCATGTTTAGGCTCACACCCCTTAAATAGATGCCACACTTTGTGATGCATGAGGACAAGTTGTGTTTTAGTTTGTCAGTGCGTAAAATTTACCCCATCAAACTTTTCAATGCTAGTGAGGTTAGAGGTGCGTGGATTGTCCATGGCTTGCATGTGAACTTGTTCTTGCGTGAAATTTCTCCCTTATAAATGTAAGAGCGTGCTCACCTCATCATATTGTCTGCCTACGCCAAGGCCTACCCGCTGTTCCGCCTGACAGCCACCTGCAGCGCCTCCCCAAAGTCCTCTTCCGAGGCTAGTCCTCCAGCACAGGATTCAAATCACCGCCTGCAAATGCTTGCACAAAGAAGTGGTTTACTGTCTCGATTTGCTCTTGCAAATCTTGCTCCTAAGTTCAATGGAATTGGTTTCTTTGACACAGTCTTTGGCCGGCAGGCCTATCATGAGACCGCCACCACCACTAGCTGCTCAGCCCCTTGCGCCGCCCATGAGTTCAAGTCACGTGAGAGAGGAATCGATGGCGCATTTCCAAAGACCGTTTCCTACTTCCACTTTGCCATAGCTGCGTACCCACTCTATGATGGGATTCAGGGGTTGGGTGTAGCCGTCCGTGCTGGCCAACTGCCAGGAGCCCACCGCCACCTAGGCTTGGCCTCTGCAGCACGAATCCTTGTTGCTACAATTAGGGGCCGGACCTCCTTGCCCTGTTGGTTGCGTCGCCCTTCGTGGCCATGTGAGATGCAGGTCACGCAGGTGCTGCTTCTGCTAGCCCCGGCTTCCAGAGATCAAAGCTTGTCAGGGTGGCCTTCATTGACAGATTTGGAGGTGAAGAGGAAATTCGTCATCCCTACAGTAACTTAACCACCAACAACCTGGTGCTCACAGATAGGCGTTGGGTGGGGGACGCTGCTCATGGAGGAGACAAAGAAGGCGAACAAGAGAAGAGGGCTTTGATACCATATTGGATGTAGGGATTGTAGAGCTAAGGAGGGAAATGTTCCATAGCCAAAGCTGTCGAGAGAGAGACCGTGTGTGTTAGAGAGAGAGAGAGAGAGAGAGAGAGAGAGAGAGAGAGAGAGAGAAAAGAGTACACATATATGAAGATTGAATTATTAGCTTGAAACAAAAGGTTTACAAGTGGGGAATATAAAGGAAATGGAGAGGGTACAAAATGTGGCTATAAGTTACGTGAAGGGAGGAGGCCACATAGGCATGCTTATTGGCCATAGAAAAGGAGATATGAAGATAGGGAAGTTTCACACGCCGTAGCTCCATATATATATAGCAGTTACGTCCCACGGATTGACATTTATATATGTGGTTCTCGCTAGATAGAGTGAGACTTGGAAACCCCTGTACATTTGGCACCATTTCCAGATACAAAGTGAACTAAAGTAGAAAAAACCTCAACATTTGGATATCATTGTCCATCACTTACTCTAGATTTAGATAGAGAAAAAAACCAAACTTTAGAAACCGCATAGTTGAGGAGAGTGTCGTCTTCAGATTTATACAGATGTCTTGGGAGTAGTCGTACTTGTTTAGGACCTTTAGACATAGAATATATTGTTTTCAAGTGGTTGATGAGTTGGACTATTTCAGAGTCTGAAAGTAGACACTCAAGTCATCAAAAACCAAGAAAGTTCAAGACAAAAATCAATGTTTGTGGACACTATCCACTACCCTTGTGTTGTTTTGAGTAGGAGTAAGTTAAGTAGAGACCACGGTGGATTTCCTATCTAACTCACTCTCTAAATGGTCATCAGTGAGCTGTTCCTTGAAATTTTAGAGTTTTCAGGTTTTGAGCCCTAAGGTAAGCTTAAAAGCCCATCAAACAACATTTCTTGTCAAAAATTGGCCTTGGGAGAGTAGAAAAAAAATTATGGTAAGTCAAAACTAGCAGCAAAGAAAATTTTCAAATTTTAGCTAAAAAATATATCATTCTTTCTTCTATGATTAAGTGTGTTCACCGCATCACTACCACATGCATATGGTAGAAAATACCCCTGGGAGTGATGAGGTGAACAAGATCTGGCACATAATGTATAGTTAAGTGACATGCCCTGAGTGCATGATCAATCCACAAAGGGGAGTAAGTCCAAAGCTTTGTGGAAAGCTTTGACTTCTCATGAGGCAATGTGTGTCAAAACGTATACAATGCATAGGGGAAAAAAACTCCTATCGATGGAAAAAATGCCCCGGCAGTCTTAAGTGTGCTCACACACATCACTACCATATGCATATGGTAGAAAATACCCCTTGGGAGTGATGTGGTGAACAAGATCTGGCACATAATGTACAATTAAGTGCCATGCCCTGAGTGCATGATCGATCCACAAAGGGGAGTAAGTCCAAAGCTTTGTGGAAAGCGTTGACTTCTCACGAGGAAATGCTTGTCAAAACAACCAGGCCAATCTGAGTTCGAAAAAGCATGTAGATCTAACGGCAATGATCCCCCCTTGGGATAAAAGAATCCAAGATGCAAAGTTCCACTCAAGTAGCAAAAAATCCACTTGATAGTCTACCAATGCTTAGATCTTGGGCTATGCATAAATCTTTGACTTGTGAGACTGCAAATTGAATATCAGGCCTCGTGTTGCATACATAAATAAGGCAACCAATAGAAGTTTGGTAAAGAGTCACATCTACAGGATTGCCAACATCATGAAGACTCAATTTCAAACTTGTTTCCATGGGAGTAGCAATAGGTTTGCAGTCCTCAAATCCAAACTTACATAGCAATGTCACTATGTAACTCGTTTAACACAAGGCAATACCACCATCACACTGCTTAAATTGTATGCCCAAGTAATGATGCAACAGCCCCAGATCTTTCATATTGAAAGTAGCAAATCAGTCTTAAATTCATCAATATGTCTCTCATTGGGAATAATGCTCGACAAATCATTAACATAAAGAGAAATGATGAGAAATACATCACCCTCATGCTTTGCATAAAAATTTCTTTTTGTTGTACTTTTATAAAAGCCTTGTTTAACAAAATGAGTGTCATTTTTCTCATACCAAGCATGAGGAGACTGCTTCAACCCATACAAAGATTTCGTACATTTGCACAAGGAAAAAATCGTGAGGCTATGTTACGTAAACTTCCTCAAATATATCACTATTCAAGAAAGCACTAACAATATCTGATTGATATACATCCCATCCAAAATGAGTTCCCAAAGCACATAGAAAATCATGTGACAAGTGGGAGAAAAAGTCTCTTCATATCTATGCCTTTCTATTGTGCACAACCTTTTGCAACAAGTCGAGCCTTATAGCGATCAATCTCACCATTAGGAAGTGAATGGGGTATAGGAGGGACTCTTTATTTGGCCGTTTAAGGGAATGCTTAAATCTTTGACCAAGCCTAAAAGAGAGGGCAAAAAGGCCTATGCTGAGATTTAAAAAAAAAACCATTTCCATATTTTGAACATGAAAATAGTCTATTTAGTAACCCGAAAGAGAGGTGGGTAAATGAATTTTAAAATGTCCTTTTTCCACCCCTCTTCTCTCTCTAACATATAAAACACTCCCTCTCTCACTTAGAACTCATTAAAGGAGGCACTTTTCAGTCCCCCCCCCCAACCCCTGCCAAAAAAGCAAATTTTCCATATTCTCTCACTACATTCTCACTCTAAAATGTGAGCCAACTCTCTCTCTTTCTTTTCTCCCCTTTTCTCTCTTGTCACTTCCCCTCCCAATCATTAAGGAATATTCTTGGCTGCCTCTTTCTGACAGAGTGCAGATCCTCCAAGGTTGCAGATCTGCCCTCTCTTCCACTCTCTCGTCCTTTATTGTCTTTCTATCTCCCACTCTCACTCTCTCTCTCTCTCTCTCTCTCTCTCTCTCTCTCTCTCTCTCTCTCTCTCTCTCTCTCTCTCTCTCTCTCTCTCCCCCCCCCCCCCCCCCTCCCCCTCATGGTTCTCCCACTCCAGCTCCAGCTGAAAGCAATGGAAAACTCCATTACCTCTCTGTGCAACAACATTTCTCTCTCTACACTCATGATCAATAATTGAAATTCAAAAGAGATTGAGTTGCACTCCCTCTCTTTCTTCCCTCCACAACATAATCCTTTTTCTCCTATCTTTGAGTACTCTCCACTTCTTTCCTCCATGGTCACCCTCACCTTCTTGTAGGAGTCACCATTACACATTCTCTCTAATTTTCTTGATTAACTAACGCAAATGTCATTCAATCCCCTACCACTGCAAGATATTACTAACAAGTCAGAACGATATCGATTAAACACTGATTTAGAGCAATAGTACACTACTATGAGACTTGGAACATCTAATCCCAATGATGGAGGTCAGCTACGGAACCTTGGGTGCAAGGCAATCAACTTATGGGTTGATGGCCATATTTACCCTAGAGATCCATTCACCAATGCAAGCTTCTAATTTCTTACATTTTTTGCAGGTTGCTGTAATATTATTTCAATATGCACGAACTTGGCTCGGATGATGATGGGAATCGATTCCAATGCTCAAACGATTGGACATATTCTACTATTGTAGACATGTAGTAGTGTTAGTGTGTATACGCGCTTCACCAGGGGCACTTTTCTCCCACTGGGTTTTTCCCCCTGGACATCTGGTGTGAAAGGACACCTTATCTCTTAGGGTTTCATATAAGCTTTGTAGCTCTGAGTTTGTACACAATTATTATTCCAATACAGAGAGAGAGACTACAGAGATCTCGTACACAAGCTCTGTGTCTTCTCCTTCTCCATCTTCTTCCTACTCTGAGTTGCTGTCTTCCTTCTGTTTCCTGTTTCATCATCTTCAACAATTGGTATCAGAGCAAGGTGATTTCCAGAGCCTCTACTTGCGTTTTCGCGTCCGCGCGCGCAATCGCAGTTTTCAGGCAGTTTTCGGAAAATTTGTTCGTGGGAGCATCCTCGACGTTCCGGGAGTATTCTGAGCAGGCGACCTGGGGTTTTACCCCCCTTTCGAAGCCGTTCGAGCCCTCAGAATTTCGTTCTGAGCAGCGTAGCAGAAGTTACTTTTCCGAGGCGTTTAGATCAAGAGGGTGTGCTTTTTGACAGATTTTCTTCAGGTAAACAGTTCTTTTGGGAAGCAGCTTGTCTTAGCTTTGTGCTGAGATTTTGTGTAGAGTTTTGCTTGGATTGGAGAGGAGATTTGTGAATCTCTTGGAGGTTCTTTTGCTCTCTTGTGTGCATCTACAGTATGGCTCAATCTACGGAGAAAGAGATTTTTGGTGCGTTTACATCCGAAGACAAATTGGATGGTACCAACTATTCTCTTTGGTCTTTTATGGCCAAAAATGTTTTGGTTGGTAAAGGATTGTGGGATTATGTATCTGGAGATGAAGTTCGTCCAGGTAGCATTGCACCTGCCACGCCTGGTCGTGGTGCAGCTTTTGGTGCAGGACCCTCACAAGTCACTCCAGAGCAAAAGAGATGGGATACTAAAGATGCACAGGCTATGGCTGTGATTGCCTTAACCATAAAGAGGACAATCACACCACATATCAGATCTTGCAGAACTTCTGAGGATGCTTGGAACACTCTGCAAGCTATGTTTGGAGGAAGAAACGCTGCCAGAATAGAGTTTTTGAAGAAACAACTTGACAAAATACAGATGGACAAAGGTGACGATATTGTCGAGCATCTTACAAAAATCAGAGATCTTAAAGAGCAATTGCTTAGCATTGATGAAGTGATTCCAGAGAAGGACTTGGTTTCCAAAACACTCAATTCACTACCACCATCTTATTTGACTTTTCAGACTTCTTTGACTCTGTCTTTGCGAGCTAATCCTGACCCTCTTCATTTTGAAGAGTTAGTGGCTTTGCTATTGCAGGAGGATCAATCACGTAAGAACAAGTCTTTACAGGTGGATGGTATGGATCATGCTCTTGTTGTACAGAACAAAAACAGGGGTAAAGAGAGTGCTCATCACTCCAAGTCTAGTGCAGGACAGTCTTCAGAGAAGTCTAAAGGTGATTCCGACAAGTCCAAGAAGAAAGGTAAATGTCACTACTGCAAGAAACCTGGTCACTACATTAGTGAGTGTAAAAAGCGAATTGCTAAAGAAAAGAAGAAAGAGTCAAGTTTGGTTGTTTCAGCTTCTGGTGATTCTTCTACAGCTAAAGAAGAGTCTGCAAACTTTGTGCAGGATTCTTATGCTTTTGTAGTATGTTCAAATTTTTCTGCTTACAGTGTTGACAAGACACAAATGATTTGGTACTTTGATAGTGGTGCATCCAGGCATATTACTTCAAGGAAGGTTTTGTTTTGTTCATTGGATGCAGCTCCAGCAGGAAAGAAGGTGACATGTGCAAATAATGCTTCTTATCCAATCAAAGGCGTTGGTAAGATTTTGATTACCATTTCAGATGGTTCAGATTTATGCTTGCCAGATGTCTTATATGTTCCAGGGATCAAGAAGAATTTGTTGTCTGTATCCTCTCTTGCAAAAAATGGTCTTCGGGTCATTTTTGAGGATGACAGATGTGTTGTACGAGATCGAGAGAATGGTTATTCTCTTATCACTACAGGTACGCTGGAAAATGGACTATTTGTGCTAGATCATTATGAAAAGCAGATTCAGGTATGGATTGCAGAAACAAAGACTCAGGCCATGCAGGATGCTGAGTTGTGGCATGCTAGATTTGGGCATGTTAGTTATGGCAGTTTGATGACTTTACAACGTCATAATATGGTGCATGATTTGTCCTTATTGGGGATGCCACCAAGACATGTATGTGAAGGTTGCGTTCTTGGAAAGATGTACAGATTTGCATTTTCGCAGGATGGTTCAGTTAGAGCGACACGAAAGTTGCAGCTTGTACACAGTGATGTATGTGGTCCTATGAGGACGCCATCTATAGGAAACAGCCTTTATTTTGTGACCTTCATTGATGACTTTTCCAGGTTTTGTTGGGTGTATCCACTCAAAGCAAAGTCAGATGTGTTTGCAGTTTTTCAACATTATGTCGCCATGGTTGAAAATGAAACAGGTTGCAAAGTACAGACTCTTCGTACCGATCGAGGAGGTGAATACATGTCAGGTGCATTTAAGGATTTTTTGGGAAAGAAAGGCATTAAACACCAATGCACTATGCCATACACACCACAACAGAATGGTGTTGCAGAAAGGAAGAACAGGTCTTTAATGGAGACAGCTAGATGTATGCTCAAGGCTAAGAGTTTGCCTCATAAGCTATGGATGGAGGCAGTTGCTTGTGCAGCACATGTTTTGAACAGGTGTCCTACTCGTGCCTTGAAGACCATTACTGCATATGAAGCTTGGTATGACAAAAAACCTTCAGTCAGTTATCTTCGTGTTTTTGGTTGTCTTGCTTATGCTCACATCCCTCAGCAGTTACGTGGGAAGCTTGATGATAAGGCAATCAAATGTATATTTGTGGGGTACAGTAGTGGAAGTAAAGGTTATAGACTTTACAATCCTGCTACAAACAAGATTTTTGAAAGTCGTGATGTAATTTTTGCAGAAACTACTGCTCAACCTATGGTTGCTTTTGATGTACCTCATATGCAGACACATGATGTATTTGAAGGTTTGCTTCCTTCTTTTGTGGAGAATCAAGAATCACAACAGGTTGATAATCTTGATCAATCTTTTGATCAGCATGTGACACCTCATGATGTAGAGGAAATTGTGCGTGAAGAGCAAGAAGTTCTCAGGGAAGAAAGAACCTTGCCTAAATGGGTTCAGAAAACTTTGCAGGATAGCAAGTTGGATGCACCGTTGCCACGAAAAACACGTGCTGGTACTACTTTTGGCAGAGAGCAAGTAGATTTGGCTTGCTTTAGCACTCTTTGTGATGCAGATGAGCCTGATTCATTTGAACAAGCTTTAGAGTGTGTTCAGTGGAAAGATGCTATGCAGCAAGAAATTGATTCTATTCATAAGAATCATACATGGGATCTAGTGGACTTGCCTACAGGTAAAAAGCCTATTGGTACAAAGTGGGTTTTTAAGGTAAAAAGGAAACAAGATGGTACTGTTGACAGGTACAAAGCAAGGCTTGTGGCAAAAGGCTATGCGCAACAGAAAGGCATAGATTATGATGAAACCTTTGCTCCTACTTCTCGTGCGTCCACAGTTAGATCACTAGTTGCAATTGCTGCTCATCATGGTTGGAAAGTGCATCAGTTGGATATCAAGACTGCTTTTTTGAATGGTGATTTGCAGGAAGAAGTTTATGTAAGTCAACCAAGTGGTTTTGTTGTAAAAGGTCAAGAGCAAAAGGTATGTAGATTGCGTAAAGCTTTGTATGGTCTCAAACAGGCTCCAAGAGCATGGTATAAGAAGATACATACTTATTTGATTGGCCAGGGATTTCAGAATAGTCCAACAGAAAGTACTTTGTATGTCAAAAAGAGAGATGGAGTTCTCATTATGCTAACACTTTATGTGGATGATATGCTTCTTACAGGCAATAGTGCAGATGAAATTGAAGCGTTTAAAGATGCTTTGAGAAAAACCTTTGAGATGTCTGATCTTGGTTTGCTACATTATTACTTGGGTATTCAGTTTGTGCAATCAGAAGATGGCATATACATGTTGCAGGCAAAATATTTGCATAAAATTTTGGACAAGTTTGGTATGCAAAATTGTAAGCCAATCTCTACACCCGTAGAAACTGGATCAAAGTTGAGCATGCATGATGCTGGAGAACCTTTTGATGTACATACTTATGCAGCAGCCGTTGGTTGCTTGATATATTTGGCAGGCAACACTCGTCCAGACATTCAATTTGGGGTTTCACAAGCAAGCAGATTTATGCACAGCCCAGGTATGCATCATTGGCAGGCTGTGAAGCGCATACTTCGTTACCTTTCAGGTACCCCTAATCTTGCCATGTTCTTTCCAAGGGGGGATATGTATGGAAAGCACAGTTCTATGCAGCTTCTTGGTTACAGCGATTCAGATTGGGCTGGTGATTTTGACACACGACATTCCACAAGTGGCAATTGTTTTTTCTTGGGAAATGCATGTATATCTTGGCTAAGCAAGAAGCAACCCACAGTGGCTACATCAACTTGTGAAGCTGAGTACAGGGCAGCTTTCACGGCAACAGTTGATTGTGTATGGATACGCAGGTTATTGGCAGATCTTTGTGAGTGTCAACAGGCACCCACTACCATTTTCACTGACAGTCAGAGTGCTATTGCAGTTGCAAGGAATCCAGTATTTCATGCAAGAACAAAGCACATAGAGGTTCACTACCACTATGTCAGGGAAAGGCTACATGCAGGGGAGATCACACTAACTTACTGTCCTACACAGGATAACATTGCAGATCTATTTACGAAGGCGTTATCACGAGAAAAGTTTGAAGCTTTCCGAAAAGCTTTGGGCTTACTCTCATACACATGATGATCTGCTACCTTGTACGGATTCACACTATCACTACAGGGGGGATTTGTAGACATGTAGTAGTGTTAGTGTGTATACGCGCTTCACCAGGGGCACTTTTCTCCCACTGGGTTTTTCCCCCTGGACATCTGGTGTGAAAGGACACCTTATCTCTTAGGGTTTCATATAAGCTTTGTAGCTCTGAGTTTGTACACAATTATTATTCCAATACAGAGAGAGAGACTACAGAGATCTCGTACACAAGCTCTGTGTCTTCTCCTTCTCCATCTTCTTCCTACTCTGAGTTGCTGTCTTCCTTCTGTTTCCTGTTTCATCATCTTCAACAACTATAGCATATCATCAAACCAAAGGAGTTGGTGGAGCTATTAGATGATCCATCCAATGCTGGCATTGCTAATGTTTTGCGCCATAAGTATTTCAGTGAGCTAAATAGCATTGTGTCGCCTCAGGAGATGATGGAGGTGTGTGACAATGCAGGAATAAGTTTCAAGGCCTACAAAGCTTTGTATAGACTTGTCACACTAGGTCACATAGCAAAAGGTTTGTTTAGGCTGCTACCAACACCTTATAGTGTCAGTGATGCAAAAAGGTGCACCAATAATGATGTTGCAAGCTTGTTGGTTGGATTTCAATATGTGGAGGTTGCCCTGCCATTAGAAGAGAAAAAATCCTTCTATTACAATGAGTTCAATAATGTCTATGTTGACTTGTTGAAGCTCCAGGAGTTATGATTAGATTTTATGGGTTGACACAGGAAGAGTTTGATGGAAGAGTTATATTTGTGATGAAGCTTGATGAGTGCCAGATTGTCAAGGTCAACGGCTCGAAAAGGTAAGCGGTACGCTTATCAACAGAGCCTTGGTGGGCGTCAATTTTGAGCTAAATGCCAACAAGAAGGAAAACAATTGTTTAGGTGTTCATTCCAAGAAGAATATTTAGTGGCTGGCAGCTTTTCATCTCCCAGACAAACCCCAATCGTTGATGCCATTCGGTAACAACAAGAAGGATAGTTATTGCAGGTTTCAGGTCTGGGTACGTTCTAAGTGGAATGGCATTTGGGAGGAGACTTGAAAACTCTCAAGTGTATGTTAGGGTGCAAGCAAGGTGTAATGACCCTCTTTCCATGCATTTATTGCTGCCACAAAAATAAAGTATCCTTAGGAACTAAGGGCAAGGGTTCAAAGGCCAGCAAGTCAAAGGGTGGTAAGGGTAAGCGTGGCAAAGCTGCAGTCCACTATGAAAAATTTGTGCCCACTACACAAATAGTGGGTACATCACTACAATAATGGTTTCAAAGTATCCTTAGTTGTAACCAGAGTGTAGCCCTAAATCAAGACATGGAAGATCCAAATTGGGATCCTATTCTTCCGATTCCTCTAATAAGCGTGCATGTATGCACTCTTCATGTCCGTCTACGAATTTTTGACAAGTTGCTTATGCTCCATATTGATTATGCTTGGAATATGGAGTCTGCAGAAAGAAGAGAAGAGTGTATCAAAGAACTTGAATCTATTCTATCAAGTGTTGGCCTACATGGGGGTGCAGTAGAGTTATCAAAGGACAAGAAGGCATTTGGAAGTACACAGGATCGTCCTAAGAAAATATGTATGGACGGTAGTAAAGCTAGGCATATGCTTTCAAAATATGTTGTGAAAAAAAGGACAAGGTGACACCTGAAGAAAAACAAGCCCAAGAGGGGAGGAGGAAAAAGTATAAAGATGATCCTCCTCAATGGGCAAGGCAGGTGGCTCCTCCACCACCACCAACAGCACAAAAAAAAAGCGGAGATGGAAGCCAGACACAGCTACTTTGTGTGAGATAAAAAAATATCAAAAGAGCACTGAGCCAATCATACTAAAAGCCGTCTTCTCTCGGGTGGTGAGAGAGATAATGGATGAATATAGTGACTCTGTTATATGTATACAACGTGCAACTTTACTTGCCCTACAAGATGCTACCAAAGACATTTTGGTGCAGTTGTTTCAGGATGGCGTCTCATGTATGGTGCATGCTAAGCCATGGCGCACAAGGGCTTTTTTTGCCCGTCCGACCCCCTCAAGCACTTCCGTGGTCATTTGTGGTCCGGTTGACCCCGTGCGCTCCCCCTCCATCGCCCCGTTTTGTAAAAGAATCACCGAGAAGTGCCCCATGATCGCCTGGTGGCTGCGGTTTTGTGCATGTGTTGCAAAAATGAATTTATTAAACAAGTATCGAATGTTGCCAGAAATTGTTGACAAAAACAATTATTCTGAATTGATTTAGATATTACATCATGGTCTATTAGTTTTTCTACGAATTACATGTGTGGGTATGGGGCGAATGGCTTACTTGACACCAAGGGATTTTACCCCAGGTGGCTTAGGTAGTGCCAAAGTGAGATATCCCTACCCATGGGCACGTTGCAGAAACCTCCAGTACGCATTGCAAACTTATCAACATGGTACGCCGTCTGTAAAGCACTTTAATTGACTTTAACACTTGTAGTAAGGGATAATAGACAATCTACCAGGTTAAGGTTTTCTTACCTTGGTTTCTTCATCCTTCTCTTCAAGATTTTCCTTTGTAAGATCGATGCTAGATCGATCATCTCTACCAATCGCAATCAGTGGTTTGTGTGGATGAAATACGCTTTTTGGTATGCTTTTTAGAAAGAGGCACATGGTTTGATTTCCACAAGTGTACTCGCTACTGTTTGCACCAACTTTTGTTTATTTTCATTGGGGGGAGGAAAGAGAGGCTTGCTGGGAGACCTTGGTCTTCAAAGTCAATTTGAAAATTGACTTTCTCTTTCTTTCCACCTTGGATCCTTCATGCCCGCATAGATAGCAAGCACTACGATTGACTCATCTTCTCTGAGTCCTAATGTTTTGGCAATGTTGTTACAGAGCAGAAAGTGATGATCATCCACCACCACTAAATGCAAAGTGGAATTTGGAGGTCTGGGACCTCCTCCAGCACCTCATCTCCCTCTATCATCCGATCTTCCTCCTTAGTGGAGCTGGGATCTTGCAAGAGGATGAGTGCCATAGATGCTTCAATCTGCTCATCAATCTCCTTGATAACTTCATTTGATTCCTCCACAATGGTCATAGGTGGTCTTTGGTTGACCTTTTCCTTTGATTTTCCCTTATCCATGCCATCAAGCACAAGTAAGACCAGAACCATGTCCCAAGAAATGAATTGGGTGCCTATGCACCCCATGCCCAAATCTATGAGATTTCATCCTCTGTCTTGTAGTCTCGTTTTGTGAGGCCTTTAATAAACCTCAACAAGAAAAACCAAAAGTTTTTGTTTAGCGCATAGAGATGCTTCAAAAAATCCATTGGCAACCATGCCATGTCGGATCCCTCAAAGATTATGGCATATTCTTCCATGTGTTGCGCCATGTAGTCAAGAAAGCTTTCAAATGCCTCTGCATGAAGGTTGGCAGTGGCTTGCATGTCAATTGTCCCCTCAAACACACTAAGTAGTTCATGTGCTCGATCTACAAGTCCTACCTTTTCTAATATTGTGAGAAGTGCATCAGTAGACGTTGCCATGGGTTCGTTCATGAAGAAGATGTGAAGAGAGCTTAGAGCTAGAGTTTTGTGAATGTGAGAAATGAAGTTTAAAACTTAGAAAGTCACTTATATACCCAAATTCACTTTTTAAAAAGCACTTAAAATTAACGTCAAAATAACTTAAAACTATAATTATAAACAAAATCATGCGACAAAGCATTGAAAGACATCAACATTGAAAACATTTGTTCTCCACATCAAAGAAATTGCACGTTTCAATCGAAAACTTGAACAAGTTGAGAATAAACAAGTATGTACAGAAACGAGAATCAAAACACCGTATGTATTAATGGGAGAAAAATTCCCCGTTAGCTCTACAAAATTTTACAAAAATACATCGCAAAAATGGAAGATTCTCACACAGAAAGCTCTTCTCTTTTCTGGAGCAAACAACCTTTTCATTGATTACAAAGAGATATTGCTTGGTCAAGGTATATTTGAGATTAAGATACTCACGAAGATGACTGAGGTGCCAGTCATTGTTCACTGTAATGTGGTGCACAACATCATTGTGGAGGCGTATTTTCAAGTCAACTGATTCTCTAGCACAACTACATCACCTAGCCACATACACACATACGGAAGGTAACTCACCTAATCATGCCATATTCATACGAAAATTAAGGAACACCATCCCCTCACTAGGATACACCTGTCCCTAAGCTTCTACACTCAAAACCCTCACTCTAAACCCATCTGCGGAAAACGCGTAGGATGACAGAGCCAAATTTTGAAAGTGCCCGAAACTGAAATTTATGAGTACCTATGTGTAGCTTATGTTGCCACGATTCTATAGACTACTAGCACGCAGAAATCAGACATCGTTTGATACACTTACGACCACAAATAGCTCGTAGATGCGTCGGCATGTGCGCTTCATCTCGGTGGAATGCTTGGCGTTGTCACGTAGCTCTCCTCGAGCCTACAGCAATGGTGCAGTCGGATCTCCAATGTGTTGAGCGAGCCGGGCGTAGCGAGAGGATGAAGCTCACGCTCACTCTCTTTCTCTCTCACATACAGTAGACGGCAGCGCTAAGTTTGATTATGATTAAAGTCTCTTTACAAAATGGACCTAGGTACCTTATATACTAAGGCTACCTTAGGTTAACCAAAATGGGGTTGAAAGGGTCAAATGGCTTTGTATTTACAATCTAGAAGTGCCATTGCACCCCGGCTTCTGAAACTAGAATAACTACTCATTACAAATGACGTTTATAGCCATAATCCGCAGCATTTCATAACTTGCAAAAGATAAGACTTTGGTACGAAACTTGAGTTATGTTGTGTTGTTGACCTAGCGGTCAACAAAGAGCCAAGCTTCAATGCATGCTCATCTCATCTACCATGCTAATTACTAAGCTAAGCTATGCTAATATGAGTAATTATGTGAGGAGATGTACATCTTTCTCGTAAGAATACTCCTTCCTCTCAATCTACTCTCATACCCCGCTAGCTCTCACCATCTTCGAAGGTGTGTGAAGTCTTGGGTCTAAGACCGTGAGGGAATTGATGTTGGGTTTGATAAGTGTTTTGCGTAGTGCATGAAGTTTCCATCTTCATTGCACTAGCTAGTATTGAAGGAACACAAGAAATTGTACTGTAAAATGTCTCTCTTGATGGGAGAAACCTTAATACAAAGCCTTTTGGAGGGGGACCGGCTCCATGAAAATCGAGTCCTCAACTGTTGTCAATTGCTTAATTTCTCTCTCTTTTGAAGTATTGTTCATGCTATCTAACTAGGTGTTGTGCTTTTTGTTGCTCTCTCCACCCAAGCACTCTTGTTATTCTCATTAGGAATCTATTCTAATGAAATGCTCACTATGTTCATGCTATTTTCAGCTACACACAAGTTACTCGCCCATTAAATGTTACAAAAGACTTCAAAGTTAATGACGAGCAGTGTGAGTTCTACCCTCGCTCGTGCGAATGTGCCCTAAGTAGCAAATGATTACTTTAGCATGCCAT
Source organism: Adiantum capillus-veneris (assembly GCF_014529385.1). Lineage (NCBI taxonomy): Eukaryota > Viridiplantae > Streptophyta > Polypodiopsida > Polypodiales > Pteridaceae > Adiantum > Adiantum capillus-veneris. Next base: position 7,674,176 of record NC_140938.1, read on the forward strand.
AGTGATCCTTCCTCATCACTATATCACATGGGCATGCTCAAATGGGATCTATGGTGGAGGAGGAAAACGAAGGGCACGCCAATCGTGGACCATCAGATTCACATTTTCCTTGAATTTACTAGTCTGCCCCGAATTTACTACTCGGCCCACATTTACAATATAGCATACTCGAATCACTTATAGTTCAACGAACGCATGCGGGCGTAGTGGTTAGTGCTCATGGCCCGCAGTGGGGAGGTTGTGGGTTCAAGACATGGGTGTGGACCGCCCCGAATTTACAAACCTACCCGAATTTACTTTTCTCCCCGAATTTACCAAATGTTCCGAATTTACAAATGTGCATCTGGTGGTCCGAATCACCTCAACCGTCGATCTCATTTGAAGCCGCCCTTGCGAGATAGTGTGGAGGGTGATCCTTTCCCAACCGAAAATTTTAAAAATAGAGCTACTGTTTACTATTTCTACTCTAATTTTCACTAAAGCTGGATTTTCTTTTTCCTCTTGTTCTCAATCAGCATTTTGAATTTCAAAGCAGCATGATTGTAAGCTGAGACATGATTTTCATGAACAATGCATGTGGCCATATTCAACAAATCTTATCCAATGGTCTACAGAGTACAAGTGCTCAAGCCTCAAAGCAAGCTTCACCCAATGGTCGATACTCTCAAGAGTTCCCAAGGGTCTACTTAAGGCCTTTTGCAGGCCAAAATTTCTCTCGTGGGCCGTGTCCCTCTCTCTCTCCTCTCCCCGCTGGACAATGTTATCATAGTCTTGTGCTGAAATTTTTTCCCGCGACTGGCACTTGCCAAGTCTCCAGAGATCGCGCGCCCAGATTTTAAAAAATGGTTATATTTAAAAGTAGAGGTCGTAATCGTTGCAGAGAGAGAGAGAGAGAGAGAGAGAGAGAGAAAGAGAGGGGTCAGATAAAGAGAGATAGTAGCTTCGTAATAAAAACGACTTTTGACAGCAGCAAAAGAGAGCGTTGAGCTTTTCACCACGCTGTCGTCAAAGCAATAGTGGGCGAGCAAAATGCGCAGTGACGCGAGGGGCTGGCGACGAGGCAAGCGACCATTGGAAGAAGGGCCCCTTCTGTGGAGTGGGGCCCAGGCACGCGGCAACAATTGGGCATACAATGCAAACGTGGACGCCGAATGAGATAGCGACGCGTGACGTATTTACACGCACTCCATTTCGGCCCCCTCAAAATCCGAGCCTTTGCCTTTTAAAAGCTTGTCTGGGCCAGTGGGCCCCTTTCCCTCCCCCTCCTCCCAAGTGTTCGGGAAAAATCATTTTACCAAACATACAGATTTCCTTTGCTTGAGTTTGCCAAGAGTATTTTTTGGGTTTTTAGACTATTTTTTTTCTATTTGAGGGCGGAATTTCTCCTTTTCCACTTGCCCTCAACCGGCATTTTTGTAATTGGAAACGGAACGATATTAAGCTGAGACACATTTTCCCACAACATTGCACGCCCCCTTCCCCCCCCCCCCCCCCCCAAAAAAAAAAAAAAAACCATGTTTGCTTCTTCTTAAGGTTTAACAAACGACTTGGTTGTGTGAGCATTCAATCGTGACCCGGGTTAGGGGTTTGAATGCAGCCAACTGATAAGATGGTGCCTATGGACCTCCTTTGTATCTGAACGAGCGGGCATGCTCAAACTGCTACCAAAAAAAAGGTTTAACAAGCGACTTCATTGATAGAGGATGGCCATTACAATGCAACTCTCTCTCTCTCTCTCTCTCTCTCTCTCACACACACACACACACACACACACACACACACACACACCACTCACATTCATTGATTCAGGATCATTCTCCTTTTCCTTCCCCTCTCTCCACATAAGGCTTTCTATACAATGTTCGAGAAAATTATGTCTCAACTTACAATCGTGCTCCTCAATAATTCAATGTTGCTGCTTAGGAGCAAGTGTTCTCCAACAAGACTTGTTCTTTGCTGGGGTTCTCGAGGCGATGCGCGAAGCGTCTACATTTTCTTGACTTCGACATAGCGAGAGCAAGAGAGAGCGGTTTTGACTCTCCTGTGATGTAGCTTCACCATCGGCTCCCCTGCCATGCATATCCGCAGTTTTGCTCGTCGGTTTTCCCCACCATCCCGGCTTTGACTTACCAGGAGACGATAAAGAGAGAGCGGCATCTGCTTTCCTCTAGCCCGCATCCCGAGTGGCTTGGCTTCGCATTGTCTCCTCAACGATTTGGCTTCGACGGTTCTCTATTTCCTCTTCGGCGACACACATCTGACACATAGCAGCTCTGACGGACCGATCGGGAGCGGAATTTCCTAGCAAATTCACCCCTTGGGCGATGCTTACTTCTATGTGTTTGGTTTTTGGGCGACGTGCTTTTCGGTCGACGAGGTATTGTGCTAGCTTTCAACATTTTGCTCACAACATCCCTTCGAGTGTAGATTATGCGGCACACTTGGTAGTGCTCATGTATGACTGTGTCGGTCATTCCAGAGATTACTTTCAATATGTTCCTGTGTGATGATGCTATGTATGCATATGGGGATACATTGTGAGCTAGTTATAGCTCGCAAGTGGTAGATTCACATATTTACAAGGTTTTTGGACACGTGCAGTCGTACGTAGAGCCACTTGTTCAGGAGTGAGCTATTTTTCCAGGCTTTTGGCAGTTTATGTATGCCATATGTGGTTTTGCTATTGAGACACTGAGTGTCTATTCATGGTTTATGAGGTTTTGGTGAGATTTTTGAGTACTCACTCAGTTTTCAGGGGAAACTAAGGCAGTTTTTTCCTAGATTCTTGCCATGCTTTGTACAAATCTGCAGTTTACTCTCTAATGGTTTAGTGATCGAGTGTGACTCCCAATTTGACAGTGATCGAGTTTTGACTCTTGCTTTGACATGTTTTGTCAGTTTTAGACATGGATTAAGGATTCTTGTACCCACTTTCGTAGGAGTGAGAGGCTGCATATGCTTGTGTGGCTACAGACTATAGGCAGTCATAGGCTTTACAGGATTTACATGCTTTTAAATCGTTGCCAGATCTTTGCAGGCAGTTTTCTTGTGGGATGTGTTTTGAGCATGTTTGCTCACTAATTGCATATATGGTTATGCGCTTTACAATCGGTTGAGCTGTTTGTCCCAGATTGGGCTTACTTGGTTTAGTGACGTTGTTTATGTTTGCAAATTGTGGAGCCGTTTTATGCATATGTGAGCATTGGTTTTGATGCATTAATCATGGTTATGATTGTGTAGTGTTCAAGTGATCCGATGCTTCGACCTTTGACATTGCAGGTGCATGATATGCTTGCTTGTCATTACCAAGTGGTGCATCCTATATGTTATGACATGTATGCTATGTTCCTTAGCTGAGATAGATTTTGATCTCAGTGAGACAGTTTGCAGATTGTGAGTGTCAAATACTGCTTAGAAGGTAGTCTTTCCAGATGCATTGCAGATTGTTATTGATTGCCACGGGAGCCCGCAATGGCTCGGTATATTCTATGCATGCATCTGAGATATTTTGTTGATGGTATGTAATGAGCGAGCGATGAGATATGTCTCCTTCGCTAGTAAGCTCTAGTAATCTCAGGAGACAGAGTATGTAGCTATGCAGAACATGCTAGTAGACTCTATAGAGATAGAGGTAGACTGGCAGTGCTCTAGTGAGACTCATCAGGTGTTGTCAGAGTCTATGCAGACAAAGGTAGAGTGGGTCTGCTCCCTAGAGACACAGATATGATAGACACAGAGTTCTTTGATATGCTCATGCTAGAGGCAGATGAGTTGATGCCAAGACACATAGTTCCACCTATGGATGAGAGGGACGTAGCCATCGTAGTGTCGACAATGACACATCCATACGTGATGAGTAGTCTTGATGATGCAATGCATGCATATAGACTTGAGGAGGCTAGCACAGCCAAGTTTGCATAGACTTCATCAATGTTAGAGCGTCTCATGTACGACCTACTAGTGTCGAGGCCTGACCTAGCAGCTCTAGTGAGAGAATTTGTAGCAGGGATTCTTAGTTGTACAGTGACTGGCAGTAGCATGATGCATTGTGGACCTATGCAAACCATACAGACCTGTCTATGGGATTTGCATACAAGCTATAGCATGGATATGCTATAGCTTGCATGGATATGCACACTCGCCTATCACTAGAGCAGATTGACTGAGCAAGCCAATGGGTGTAGGTTGAGAGAGTGTCTCACCACTTTTCTTGTTCATACCTAGTAGTTTAGCTAGTAGCACTCACTTATTGACACATTCTCTTTCCAGTGGGAGATTGTTGGGGTAAAGGTGAAGTGAGTTTGGCCGGGGTCGACGTTTGGTGTCCAGCCACCCAATGCATACACTTTCCTTATCTTTGTACGTAGACAAAGAATAAGGAGCTCCTCACTTTGAGTGTTTCTCCACCCATGCAATGCACTTCTCCTCTCCTTCTCCCCTTCTTGCACGCACACACCGCAGTGCATCCGTGCACCACTCCGCTCAACACAAAAGGGGGCGCATTAGATAGTTAAGCAATGAGATGCTTTTCCACTACACCCTTTTCCAACAACTATTGTCGGTTTATATAGTCAAGGAGGAAGAATGTAGGTGACATGCAAAGATTAGCTATTGTAGGAGGCATCCATAAATAGCTTTGTATCCATGTCTTGAAGAAGGGAGATAGAGGACTCTGTGTGTGGGACTTAGGTGGAGACTGGAAACAAACAGAAGATGGAGTAACAATGGAGACCATTGTGTATACCTTACACTACACTAAAGATCATGAATCTAAAGGGATTTCCCTTCAACTTATTGAGTCACAAACAGAGTAAATATACACGATGTCAAGTGAAATTTCCCTCAGCCTCTGACAATTATGTGCAATGCATGCCCAATAGCAATAGGACACCATAGAAGAGGGAGTGGTCATACAAGAAAATTGACATGAACATCTCATAAAAGTCAATTTCTGACTCAAGTGTGGCCATTGTATATAAATATAGATCAAAACAAAAATCTTGGTCAAAGGCCATTGTTCACTGGTCATGTTGTCACTATTGCACTTGAGATCCACCTCACAAGATCACATCTAGTGGCATCTCATATAGCTCTAGCCTCTTTTTGCGTTCCCTTTTTTGTGGTGTACACATAGAGGCATTCATTCCTCCTCTCTGTACCGTCTCTTTGTCTCTTTGTGAACCAGCACCATCACCAACCATCTTGGCCTTTCAGGAGCCAAACCAGTCATCGTGCAAAAGGTCTTAACTTATCAGTAACCCAATTTGGATATCAAGCCAGAAAGTATTGAGCATAAGCAAGGATTGGTGGCTCTTTGGAAATACTTGGCTTACTAAAAGAATCAGTAAGCTACAAGCGTAGTAAATCTTTCAATGTATACGGCATGGCAATGTAACATTGTACACCACAATATAGTGGAGTAGCCCTTGGCCAAAGATATAACAAACTCTTGGTATGACAAGGGTCATGAAGCATCTTCATAAGGTCAAGGTGAGCATGATGAGTCCTATACTTAGGAGTGTAGAGTGAGGCATCTCCCCCCACCCGCTCCCCTCCCCCCTTGTTTATAATCCTTATGATTGGCTCCTGATTGCAACACAAAAGACAAACTTGCACCTCTACCAAGCATGTGAAGGTTGCACCTATCTTTCTCGTAGCATATTGACTACTCTTTGTGCACCAATTGTCAAAGGGCCTCTTTGAGAACGTAATTCCTTTCACGTGTTCAAAAATTTAAATGTTCTCTTGCAACAACAGATCCTCTAATGAGCATGGAGATGCATGCAAGTACAGACTCAAGTCAAGGGCACTATGACAAGAGGCATCCCTGTGCACACAACTTCACTTCTAGTGCTTTGTCTCTCTTGCTCTCTCTTCATCCACCTCCAAAGTTGCTAGTTGATGGCCTGCACCATCGCCCAAATCTTCACGTTTTTTAGTTTTTTATTTTTGAAGGAAACCTCACATCTATATACACAAAAAGGGAAAATACCCAAAATCATGTATAATGCTTGCCAACCTTGCTCCCCTGTACTATTATATCCTTTTTTTTTCCAAACTCACAATAGTGACTGTGTGTGTATAGATATATATATATTTTATTTATTTATTTATTTATATAAACCAAAAAATACATAGAAAGCCATCCTCCTTTCGAGCCATGGCATCAATCAACAGCTAGATTTATAATGAATAGATACATCAGTATATAAAGGGTGCCACCCTAAGATCGTCCGACATCAAAGGAAAATGTGAACATACACTGGCTTGGGGTTGCCACCAAGAAGCGTGCTCTACCACAACCCACCAGTTGATCGCCAAGTCGAAACTAAAGCAACAAACCGCCTCGACAAGAGAACCAACAAGCATCACTTTTTAAAACAAAAATTATAACAAACTAACAATGTTGGTCGAAGGTCCAGCAAATTCTTTCTCTTCGTTCGTTGCAACAACTCGTATACATCAATCTGCGACAAAGGTTCACCTTAGCCTAGCCTAGAGCCAGTTGAAAATTTGCATTGGATGGAAGAAAGAAAAGATCGTAAAAATAAAAAGAGATAGTTCAAAAATCTTGCAAGTTTGCAAAATTCTATTAGTACTTTCAATTTTCATTTAATTTGGCCAAGGAAGAAAAATGGCGGACCAAGAAAAGTCACTTTTACACAAGGTGGTGGTATCCATGCTAAAATCTCTCTCTCACACACACACACACACTCTCTCTCTCTCTCTCTCTCTCTCTCTCTCTCTCTCTCTCTCTCTCTCAAGTCTTCTTGAGCTCCTACGCCGTTGAAATTTCTAAACGACCCCGCCCCCCCCTCCTCCTCCTCCTCCTCCTCCTCCTCCTCCCCTCCCTTCCTTTTCTCCCTTCAAGTGGTCTTTCATTTTTGGACCATCTTGTCACACACCTAACTCCGTTCACACTAGGGGCTGCGGTACAATCCAAGACGTGGCCTTTGGCTCGTGCCCATCCCTTTCATTCCAACCTACGTGATTCAAGCCAAGAAGCATACCCATTATAATCTTATCTTGTCCCCCCTAACCACAATTTCCACCTCGTACGTTAGATTACATTTCTCCCAATGGAAGTTGGTCTCTCTCTCTCTCTCTCTCTCTCTCTCTCTCTCTCTCTCTAACACTCTAACAGGCAACTTAGGCAACAAGTTACAGCACGACCAACATCTCTTTTCATGTTGGCCCTTGGGCTTGTACTTTTCATTTTTTTAACACAATGCCCATCAATATATATATTAATCAATGAGGCCCTTTCCTTTTTCTTTCAAAAAGACACCATCAAAGAGTCAATACTCTCTTTCTCCATCCATCCACCCCCCCCCCCCCCCCCCCCCCCCCCCTCTCTCTCTCTCTCTCTCTCCCCCCCCCCCTTTTGAATCTCACTCAAAACTAGAAACGACAATAGAATGCTCAAAGTAACCATGGTGGTTGAAACCATAGATCTAAACCCCCATGGTAGGTAAACAACTAGCTCCTCCCAACTTTTCTTTAAAATACATACACAAATCCCACTTTTTTGCCACCTTAATCTCTTGTTAATGCCACCCAATGTTGAAACCCTATAATTAGACATTCTACCTTTTATCCACACGGATGACAAGCCACTTTTGTCCTTTGCTCTTGGTCTATACCAAGGCACATTGTTGTCAATTTGTCGCTTTCTAGTAGTAGTAGTAGGCCCTCTTTCATTGAGAAAGACCTCTTGCTTTGCAATTTCCCTCATCTTGACGCGTGATTAGAGTTTGTGTTGCCACATTCATGTCAAACATGCCTCTAAATCTTATATTAGCCCTAGTCACCCCTCCGCCGCATTCTTTATAGACCGAGATCTCCCACGCGTGCATCACATTGTGCTACAGTGCATGTCACTTGACATAGAAAAATCTCATTCTTTTTTTGTGGAAATCTTGGCTAGCAAGTCCCCTGTTAATGGAAACCTCAGATCCGTGTTTTAAAAAATTAAATGCATAAGAATGTGTGTGCGGAGGTCCTCACACTTGGACAACAATAGGTGGGATGTATCTTGGCCACACTTCATGTTGTTTACACTGAGCTATCCTCAATCAAACAAGTTTCAACTCCTAATCACACTTATTCTTATGATTTTGTATTAGGACATGATTTGATTATCCATGGACATGATGAACTCACAACACATCTACAAGAGAGTGGGTTGGTAATGCGCGTGCAATCAACAACAGTAAAGCGTCTTCGCGTGTAATCTCAAACATCGTTATTGCTTCATAGGCCTACCTTCTTGCCTCATTATGATCAAAGAAACTCTTTGGTGGTTTACACTGTCACAAAGAGAACCTGAACTAGGCCTATAGAAGTCATAGGAAGGACCATTTCAAAGATTAGTTTATAAGATTAGTTCAAGACACAATGCACAAATTGACCATGCCTATCACGGAGTAGGCACGGAGCGCGTGACAATCTAGGATCTTATGCATACGCGAAATTAAGTAGGCTATGACCTAAGCTTGAATGCAACACTCCTTCTTGGCTCTTTGTGTCAATGGAAAATGTCATGCTCAAGCCCACATTAGTGTGAGGTCTCTCTCGATTTAAAATGGTAAAACTTGACAATCATGGTTACATAGCTATCTTCTTCAGTCTTTTCTAAAAGCAAGCATTATTTTAGAACCATTGCTTGATTATGTTTATGTTTCTTTTGTCCCTCTCTCCATGACATGCTAACCTTTGTTTTTTATGTAATATCAAGACTTTTTTTTTTTTGTTTGTAAAATCATTTGGTGATGTCATGGCGCGTGACGAGCATGGCAGGAATTTGTAATTCTATGTTTTTACTAATATAACATTGTGAGTTTTGGAAAAACAAAAATCAAAGACCTTCAAAAGGCGCCATCAAAATGCTAAGGAAAAAGATTAATCTCCATATTTGGAGCCACAATCCTAGCAACGGATAGCTCTGAATGAATTAAACATTCCACAATGATAAGCTTGAGAACGACTTAACAAGGAAAAAAAGCCATCACACACGGTTTCACAAGCTCATTAATTTATGACAGGCACATGCATGCATTTTAATCAAGAAGTGTACGTCCTAGGAGAGGGGGAGGTCTCGCCCAAGAAAGGTTCCAATGCAAGCCCAACCGAGTATAACAATTGTTAAAGAATTTAAAATGGCTTCACAAACTCTTTAATTTATGACAAACACATGCATGCATTTTAATCAAGGAGTGTACACATACTGGGTCTAGGCATCGTTTCATTAATTAATTTTCCAAGAGATACCCCTTGAGCTTAAGTCTCAAATCAGACCTCTGACTTGGATGCGTTGCACGTGCGACGTGGCCAGGAAGGGAGCTGCTCTCGCCCTCCTGCAGAGCCGCCCCACTCTGCGTTGCCGCCAGACTCCCTGCGTTGGCTTGAGCTGCATGTGGGCACTGCACCTGCTTGCAAGGGAGACACACACACACACACACACTGTGTGCGCATACTGCCACCCTCCCACGCAACAACGCCGTGATGAGATCCTCCCATGCAAGTGAAACAAACAAAGAGAGAGAGGGAGCAAAGTGCGTGTGTTGACGAGATCCTCCATGCAAGCGAAATAGACACACACACACACACACACACACACACACACACACACACACATAGAGAGAGAGAGAGAGAGAGAGAGAGAGAGAGAGAGAGAGAGAGAGTTTTGCAACGGTCAGAGTGCTCTGACCTGCACCTGTGTCTTATTCTCCTGGCCATGTTCTCATCAGCGCTGGCAACAGCCGCAGCCATGGACGGACACGCTGACACTTGCGACGCCCCAGATCACGCCCTAGGATCGGCAGGCTGGCGGCTCTCTCTCTCTCTCTCTCTCTCTCTCTCTCTCTCTCTCTCTCTCTCTCTCTCTCTCTCTCTCTCTCTCTCTCTCTCTCTCTCTCTCCCTCACTCTGACGCGTATCATCTGCAACGTTTTTCTCTTCAAAAAATTGCCAACATCTTCCTACATTCCCCGTAATTTGTCCTGCTTAGAAGATTGAGGCAACATACTCAAGGAGTGTATGCCCTAGGAGAGGGGGAGGTCTTCCCCAAGAAAGGTTCCAATGCATACCCAACCGCACAAAAGAATTGTTAAAGAATTTAAAATGGCTTGCCTAAAAATAAAGAGTAGCATTTTTAAGTATCTACTGTGTGTGTTAGGCCTTGGAATGGGGAGAGACAACAAGGTACTTTCACAACTCTTTTACTCAGGGGTCCCCTTGGCTTTCTAAGGCAGGAAACATTCTTCTGAATCCATTTTGGAGGGATGTTGCCAGAAAGATCAAAACCAAGGGCTTAGAAGATTGGTCCAATTTTGAGACAACATTAGTAGTGGTTGGAAAAGATTAGATGAACTTGCCATCCAATTCCACCTCAGTGGGACTAAACGACTGCTCGTCGTCAATAGAGCTTTAGAATGGCTAGAAAATTGCTAGCTACCTAGGTCCCTACGAGTCCAAACTCAAGTGGAAACCTTGGCGGTGGCCCAAGGGCAGACAATTCCTTAAACTACAAACCAAGGACGTGCACAACACCCTCATGGTCTCGATGGATTGGTTCACCCCCCCTGAACAATCAATGGGGCAAGCAATGGCCAAAATCTAGGTGGGTGACAATTGCCAAGAACATTTGGTGCCCTCAATGGCCGTTTGGAATGAAGATCTTTCTTTGGAAGGTTCTGTGGGGAGCCTTACCTAACAATGTGAATGTTCTAGCTAGAGGTAATGGTCCAAATAGATGCTCACAATGCAGAATGGCTAGTGAGGGCCTCCCTCACTTATTCAAGGAGTGCCCGACAATCTGTGGCCTAGCATGGAAGATCTGCAAATGGGTTCAGAATACCTGGAAGATAGAGTTCTTCAAGAATGAAGTATTCTTGCGTTTTGGCACACAAGTTGTTAGATTATGCTACTTCAAACACGTGTAAGTAGAAGGCTAGGAACTGTCAGGTCTTTAACAATTGGAAGGCCACAGAGCTAGGGAGGGTTCCATCGAGGAGAAGAAGCCATGGCATGCAGGGTGCAGAGCAAGAAGGAGGTAATGAGAGAGAGAAAAAGAGATTCGATACACCGAAAAAAGACACACTATTCTTTGTATTGATTTTACAAAAAAATGCTACATATATAGAAGAGTAGTTTCCATGCAAAACTCAATCGCTAACTGGCATTTCCCTGCATGCTATAGAGTGTGTACCCTGGGGCACGACTTTACCAGACCAACCTTGGGCTTGGAACCCAACAAACCCTCCCTCAAGCCCAAACCAATGATAATGGACTTGATACATACCATGGTAGAGTTCAATCACCTGAAACTACGAGTAGAAGCCCCCTACCTTGACAACAACATAGGTGTGTGTGTGCACTTCCCTCAAACAACTATCAGAGTGAGACAACAAGAACTCGACCAAACAGAAAAATGGGAGGTCTTACCAATTTATTTTTGTTTTCATAACAAATCTATGACACTTAACAGGGAAAGATAGTTTTTGTATGTTGGGTTGTTGATGTACCGAGTGCTCGAAGCAATTCTTCATGTTCTGCATTAGTTGCCTTATTGTCAATTGTATTTGATTGAGAAGAAAGACCACTAGATTGATATATACAGCATACTCATCAGAGAGAGATGTTGCATTTAAATTTACATGCAAAATATCCATGTAATCTAAAGCATCTTGGTTCTTTAAGATATCACATGTAGTCAATCAAAAAAGCCTTGGATCAATCTGTGTATTAGGATGCACAAAATCCAAACCATTATAATCAATGAATTGGTTCTTTCCAGTTCTATCAAACGCTTTCAAAAGATCCTCCAAGTTGCTGGACTTCTTTGATGTGCTGCAAGATCTTGTGAATTTTCGATCATTGGATGCCATTAAACTTACCCAAAATCTGTCAATATTCTCAGCCTTTTGAAATACTCTGCAAAATTGTTTGCCAGTCACCTTGCTTGCTTGACCTATTTATAGGCACTTTGAGATACTTTTGTGGTGACACTCTTGAAGATAGTATTTTGAACGCCTTGCAAAAATGCTCACAGGCAGTAGCGTTTCAAGATGCTTATACAAATAGGAACCAATTGCCTCAATGTCATTTTGAAACGTAGGTCTGCCTGCCACCTTTCACTTCATGTAGAGAAAGCACCATGCAGCAAAACTGCCACTTGCAGTAGCGTTTTGGAATGCTTGTGTAGAATTGTTTGTTGCCGTCGACGTCCACCACACACTACTGCACCACCTTTTGAAATCCTAAGCCGCTTGAGCTTGCCAATGACCAACAACTTGTGCTTTGAGGCATCATTTTAGAACGCCATTGAAATACCGCCTAGGTTTGTGTAGGAGGAGGGTGACGGCCATGATGTGCTGCAACAAGCACCTTTCAAGACGCCTAGGATTTAACAAAACCTAAGGCTCTAATATCAGATGTAAGACCACGGAGCTAGGGAGGGTGCCATCGAGGAGAAGAAACCATGGCGTGCATGTGCAAAGCAAGAAGGAGGTACCGAGAGAGAGAAAAGAGATTCGATACACAGAACAAAGACACGCTATTCTCTGTATTGATTTGTTTAAAAAAAGGCTACATATATAGAAGAGTAGCTGCCATGCAAAACTCAATCTTTAACTGACCTTTCCCTACATGCCATAGACTGTGTACCCATGGGGCACGACTTTTCCATACCAACCTTGGGCTTGGAACCCAACAAGAATGCCATGGAAAAAACTAGGTTTATGGAGATTATACAAGAAAGCAGGGAATGAAACTTGGTTGAACATGGAGCAAGACCTTGACTCGAGCATAGACCCAAATACTAACCATGTTCCCCTAGCAGACTTTATCCATTTCCATGGCCATTACACTATTTAACACGCTAATTAAATAGGGTAGGTGGTGGGATCAACAGATGGGGACTTCTTGAAGGGATCTCGAGGAAGATGGATGATTGAAAAAAAGTCAACACATTGACCCATGGACCCCCCCCTCGATTGGAGACTCGAACTCGAGACCTCCTCGTTGGTAGCCCGACGTCTTAACCACATGCCCGTGTGGGGTTGCTTGTCCCCAAGGCAAAGTCACTCTCTCATAAAATGAACTTGGATAGGGGCAAAAGTAAACACGGACCAAAAAAGTAAACATGGAAAAAAAAGTAAACAAGGACAAATTGGACGGCATCCGAGCTTCACGAAAAATGTCCTTCACGTAAGTGTCGTAGATCCCACCACTTTCACTTCATTCAATTAGTGTGTTAGATAGTGCTGAGGGTGAGGGGGCACTACTTACCATGTGTTCTTAAATGATTCTCAAGAGGTGGGATCATGATGGCTAGAAAACCGTTTGAATCTTGATGCAAATGGACGGTGGGTAAAAAAGTTGCCACCCCCACTCATAACTCGGCCTTGAATTTGCAACCTCCTTACTAGTAGCCTAATGCCCTCATCACATGGGCGAGTGCATTTCTTGCCCCCTTTGCCACCACCCTTACCCTCACAACCTAGATTTGAACTTGTGACGTGAGCATATCGGGCAAACATAATTGAAGATAGCAGCATAATCATAGCAATTAGTTAACTTGGCATGAACAATACTTTTGCAAGAGAGATAATTTAGAGAACATGACAACAGTTGATGACCGGATTTATGTGGAGCCGGTTCCCCCTCCAATAGGCATTTGTATTATGATTTCTCCCATTAAGAGAGACTTGTTACAATACAATCTTTGTGACCTAGGTGATGCAATGAAGATGGAAAGCTTCATGCATCACAAGAATAACATAAAATTTGAAGAAAGCTTTAACTATCCCAAGCCTCAGTCCCAAGACCTCAAACACCTTCGAACGTGGAGAGAGCTAGCACGGAATGAGGGTAGGGAAGAGGAAGAAGAAACATTTCATAGGAGAAAGAATTAATCCCTCACTTATCATCACTCTTCTTGCTAGCATACATAATAGCATAGTAATGAAGATGGAGAAGATGGCAAGCTTAAGCATTGAAGCATGGCTCTTGGTTGGATTTGCACTCCATAGCCAAGAGTGTTGGTGTACGCTCTCAACCTCTACTTGCTTGGAGAAGGAGAGGGAGCTCTTGCACTTTGCACAATGCACAATGAGAGAGAGAGAGAGTGTGTGTGTGTGTGTGTGTGTGTGTGTGTGTGTGTGTGTGTGTGTGGGAGAGTATACACCTCAAGCAACCCCCTAGCTTGCTTTGGTCGACCCCCCCTTGTAGCTCATGCTTGAAGCTCATTGGACCCCTCCAAGCCTAGCCAATCACAAGTAGGAGGTATTACAAGCAACAAGGGTAGCCTTGGGACAAGTGTACCCCTTTCCCCTTTGAGAGAGAGGACTTGATAAATGCAAAGACAATTAACTAAAACTCCTAAATTATCATTGGACCCCTTGGGTGGCCAACCAATAGGCTTCAGGCACACCATGAGGGCAACATGAAGAGGAACTTGACAAGTGTGCCTTTTGCTTTCTTTGTACCAAGCATACCTTGTGTGAGTGTGTGGGTGTTCTCATCCCCCCTCTTTTAGGGCTCCCCCTCCTTGTAGGGTGTTCTCTCTCATCCCCCCTCTTTTAGGGCTTGCCCCCTCCTTGTAGGGATTGAATCTTGACTTTTTGACACCTCAAGCCCCTCAAGCTTAGGCCCAGTTCCCACCACCAGGTTGGCCCTTAAGCAGCCCTTAAGCACTTCAAGCTTGGGCTGGCTTCTCACCTCAAATACAACCCTAGCATCTCAAGCATGACAAGCACCTCAAGCATCTCAAGCACCTCAACCATCAAGCACCTCAAGCACCTTAGTCATCAAGCACGATAAACACCTCAAGCACCTTAGTCATCAAGCATGATAAGCACCTCAAGCACCTTAAGCTAGAGCCGGGTTCCCACCTCAAGCTCAGCCCTAGCTTACTTAAGGTCAAAGGACTTTTACACTAACTATTGGAGGTCTTCAATGAAGCTAAACCTAAGGTCTTATGCTCCATTGGTTAGCCTTGCTCTTTGATATACCATCTCTCATTTGGGCCCCTTTACCATTGGCCCCGTGTTGAGATAGATCTATAAGCACATGTCTATATCTTAACCCTTGTTCCCGTTTATTCTCCCACATTAAATGATCCATTTAATATGAAAAAATAATTTGGGTTGGTTAGATATTAGATTTTATGACATTACCTCTCTCTTGAAATCATAGTCGTCCTCTACTGTGAGGTAGAAGAGATAAAGCCTTAGTCATTAATCAATCGTACGTAGTGGCGGGTAGAGGATCTCGTTTTACCCTACGACATCTTTCCAAGATGGATGACTAATCCATTTGGTGCTTGGGAGACATAGCTACCGCAAGTATGTCTGCTCTTTAGTCCATTTCATTCTCCCAAAGTAGAGTGACAAATTCTACTTGGTGTTTGAGAGACGTCGTCATCATCTCAAACATGATTCTAAGCATGCATACTATTTAAATTTGTGCACAATAAAAAGAGAACTAGCCTTATAAGACAAAAACATTGGTCATTTAAAAGAAATTTGTACATTTTATTACTCTAATGTAGGATTGTAAGCATTGACAAGGTTCATACTATCCTTAAGTTGTATTCCTTGCATCCATCTAGCATCTTCAAAAGGATAATTTTTGAACTTAATAAGATACCGTTGGATAATCTTACCATGTCGTAGTATCTTGTCTTCATGCCAAAGGATAGCTTCAAGTTGTAGCACCTCTACTTGGTCTTCAACTTCGGGAGGGTCTTCAATAATTGGTTCAATTTGTGGCTCTCCTTTATAGGACTTAAGTAGGCTCACATGAAAGGCATTGTGTATGAGCCAATGGTTGGGCAACTTGAGTTGGTAAGCCGTCTCATTGATGGGCTTCAAGATTTGGAAAGGACCATAGTGTCTTTTTGCTAACTTAGCATAATACTTTTGATGGCCCGTAGGTTTTTTGCCCGTTGTTTGCCTTAATCTAGCCTTAGGAAACTTAAGTAAGACCCAATCATTTTATTTAAATGTTAAGGCCCTTCTGTGCTTGTCAGCAACATATTTTTGCCTTTGCTGAGAGATGGATATAGCCTCCTTAAGCTTTTGAAAAGATTTTTGTAGGTCACGGCTATACTCATCGACAACGAAGATCTTCCCATGTACTTTGAGTAGAAAGGGACTTTTAGGTCTTCCCTCAATGATCTCAAAAGGTGCTTTTCTCGTAGAAGTATGTACAATATTATTGTAGGCATACTCTACAAGAGGTAAGCATTTTTCTCATTGTGAGCGTTGATCTACTTCGATAACATAAGTCTTGAGTAGATCAAATATCGTAAGATTGGCTATCTCACTTTGGCCATCCGTTTGTGGGTGATAGGCCGAAGAGATATTCAATCTTGTTCCTAGATTTTCAAAGAGACCTTTCCAGAAATTACTGGTCATTCTAGGTTCTCTATCTGACACAATGGACGTTGGTAATCCATGGTGTTTGAAATTCTGTGATATGAAGAAAGTTGCCATTTGGTGTGCCTTAATAGTCTTTTTGACAGGAATAAAGTGTGCTTGCTTGCTAAACCTGTCGACTATTGTCCATATTCCCGTATTCCCATGGATAGACTTGGGTAATCCAAAGATGAAATCGATGGATATACTCTCCCATGGTGAATTTGGGATAGGCAATGGCTGGAGTAATCCAGGTTGCTTCCCTCTACCATACTTGGTCTTTTGGCATACTACACATTTTGAAACATACTCTTGTATGTCCACTTTCATGGTAGGCCAATAGAAATACATCTCTACTCCTGGAAGAGTAGGTTGAATACCTCTATGCCCCGCATAGGGAGGAGCATGGGATTCATACATAACTGTCTCACAAAGGGAATGGGTAACACATAGCCTATTGCTGTGGAGAAGATAACCATCATGTAAGGGTGAATGGTTCCTCTTTCTTCCCCAAAGCAAGGGTTGACATTATGTCTCTAAAACAGGGTCGGTACCATACTCATCTATCATAGAGGATAGATCATTGTGAGTAGCTACAGACACCGCATTAACTTTTGGTCGTCATGAAAGTGCATCGGCCACTTGATTGTGCTTACCATCAATGTGAGCAATATGGAAATTAAATTGCAAAAAAAAAAAATTCCACCTCATTTGTTTGTCGAAAAGCTTGGTTTGCGTCATGAACTACTTAAGACTTTGGTGGTCGGTTCGAAGAATAAATGGAGTCCCCAATAAGTAGTGCTTCCATGTGTCTAGGGCATGTAGAACAGCTAAAAGCTATTTCTCATAAATGCCCAAGACTCGTTCATCCGTATTGAGCCTTCGGATCCCATATGCTATGGCATGCCCTTCTTGAAGAAAAACTGCTCCAAGGCAGTCACTAGGCCTCTTGAGAGATAATATGACCTAGGTATTGAATCTCTTGAAGGAAAAATTTGCTTTTCTTTTGGTTGAGAAAAAGCTTATTCTCCTGCAATGCTTGAAAAATCACTTGGAGATGTTGCTTATGTTTCTCCAAAGACTTGGAGTAGATGATCATATCATCAAAGAACACTCCAGTGAATTTGCGATACGGTCTAAAAATTTTCTCCATTAGACGATTGAACGTAGCTGGTGCATTAGTCCAACCAAAAGGCATGACTAGATATTCTTAAAGACCAAACGTTGTGCAAAACACGGTCTTTAAGATATCTTCATCCACTATCCTTATTTGATGATAGCCACTCTTAAGGTCAATCCTACTAAAGTAGGTAGAGCCTTGTAGCTTACCAAACAGATCTTCTACCTGAGGCATGGGAAATCTGTTTCTGATAGTGATATGGCTTAGTGCTCGATAGTCCACACACATACGTTATGTACCATCTTTCTTTTGCACTAAAAGGACTGGAGAACAAAAGGGAGAGGAACTAGGCCTCACCATCCCTTTGTCTACCAATTCTTGTACTTGCCTCATGATCTCCTCTTGTTGAGCTTGCGAGACTCGATAAGGAGGCTTGTTAGGCGGTGAGCTTCCTAGAAGGAGCTCAATGCTTTGGTCATCATCCCCTCATTTTGGAGGTAAGTCTATAGGGATATCATCGATGAACACATCTTGGAATCATTTTAGAAAATTAGACAAGTCTAACTCTTCTTGATTCCTACCATACACATTTGATGAAACATTAGGATCTTTTAGAGACTCTTTGACAAAAATCATGTACGCAGAAACTAAGCTCTTCATTGATTTATCAAAAGCAGGAGAATTTACAAGTGGAATGTTGCAACCATGCTCACTAGAATCTATATACATGTTCTTTCCCCTGTAGGTGAAGTAGATTCTCCTTTTAGGGAGCTTCATATTGGCAGCCATGCGATCAAACCATGGCGCCCCTAGGATAGAATCCTCATGTTGGAGAGTAGAGATGAAAAATTCTTCTTTGTCGACATAGCTTTGGACATGAAGCCTCAACTTCCCAATCAAGAGAATAACGAAGGATTTGTATGCCTTGAAAGCTATGTCAATCATTATCATATCTCCCATCTCAAAAGCTTGAATGCCCAACTTGGTGCGAACTCCATTGATATGAAGTTGTGAGTAGAGCCAGGATCAAACAAGATGAAGGCATCATGCTCTCTTACCTTTCCCCAAGCATAGGAAAGTGACGATCCTTTGCAATGAGCATCCTCTTTTGGAGCTTTGAAGTCTCATTGCGATCATTCTTTTTGGGGCAAGAACGATAGACATGTCCTTGCTCCCCACACTTGAAACACTTATGGTCCTTGCGAAAAGCTTCAAGCTCTTCAAGAGAGAGTTTGTTTTTGCCTTTGTAAACTCCCTTCTCCTTGGACCGATTGTTGTTGTTGTTATTGGAAGTGCCTTGGGAAGAATTTTGAGCATTGGTTTTTCCCTTTGCATCATTTTTGTCTTTGTTTTTCATGGGCTTGACATTCCATCTAGCCCCTTCATGGAGATTGATGCAAGAAGAAACCATGGTGTGATGGATTACTTCACTGATAGAACCAAGCCGTTGAGAGTTGATGTATTCAGCTGTTAACCCTCACGCACATTCCTATCACCTATTTATTTGGTAGAGTCAGGTACCGGGCTTGTCAGTCCAATAGGAAAAGGGTAAGAGTGATTGTCGATGAGAGGCGCACTCTAACTGGAACATTCAAGGGATTAGTTGGCTAAGCATGGGTGCCCAAGTGTGAATGGGGCGAGCTCATATAAAAGTCAACTAAACCTAAAATTCACTCATTCTCTCATTTGTGCAATTGAAGAGTGCTCTTGCTCCATTGGTGTGTGTGTGTATGCGTGAGAGAGAGAGAGAGAGAGAGAGAGAGAGAGAGAGAGAGAGAGAGAGAGAGAGAGAGAGAGAGAGAGAGAGAGAGAGAGAGAGCGATCGAGCATTACGAAGGCACGATGGTGTCGAAGCGGTTGAGCGCGGCACGACGGTAGCTCCTTCTTCATCGCAGCAAGCGTAGAGCGGTAAGTGACACACCATCGCCATCTTTGAGCTTACTAGTTTAGGCTAGTTGCGTGCTTGGAGCCATTTGTGGCTCGCACACAGTGTATCGGCAAGTTGCTTGCATTGACACGTGCCACATACGCGCACATTTTTGGCACCGCTGCCGGGGAATGCCATACACTAAGCTTGAATGGCACTCTGTGCTTCTTTTGTGGTGCAATTTCAATTGTAAGAAGGGTAGGGAAGGAAGGTGTATGTGTTGAGAAGAAGGATTTTGTGTGCTACTGTGTATTTTTTTGTTAATGAAGTTTTGAAAGGTTACTGTGTTTTCTCTATGAGTAAGGTCTTAGTATTAAGGTTGCTAGTTCTGTGTAATGCAAAGTACAGTAAGTAGGAAGTAGATCTGTGAGAGGTAATGAAGTGTGTTAGTGTGTAACAATAGGTGTATTAGTTGTAAGTAGGTAGGTAGAGTGTTTGCGTGCTCGCGCGCAGGCCGCGACTACCTTATCCCCAACAAAAATAAAATAAAAAATAAAAAATAAAAATTTAAAGGTAGGACCGGGATCGGGAATATCTCCAAGACCCAAGCCCAAGCTCACGCTTAGGCTCAGGCCGCAGTCGCCCTTTAAAATTACGTATTTAGCTTTAGACGTAGCTAAAAATCGACTATTTTGAGGACCAACGGAGCTTCAGGTGACCGAACGTTGTGCTGTAAAGCACACTGTGACCCTCTGAGTGATACCCTCATTTTGAGCTATCACACACTTTAATCAAAAAACCGATCATTCAAAAATATTAAAAAATATTAAATAGGAGTCTGTTCTTGAAAGAATACATACGAGAGGGAGTACTTTGGGTTGTAGCCTCTCAGCTCCAGAAAGCCCAACAAGAGGAAGGAGAGTCGGTGAGAGACTTTATTAGTCACTTGAAGCATTTGAATTCTCATTGTAATCCAAATGAGCGCTTCAATAATAATCAATTGCTTGATAGATTCATTAGGGGATTACGACATGAGGATATCTACAATGGCGATATCACCACTTGGGAAGCAGTCATCACCACCAATGCGATCCAATTGGAGGATAATTTAATGATTCAAGGAGAAAGAGTGTCTGTTGAGCCTAAATCTATTAGCTCGCAAGCATCGGGGCATCAACCAATGACCCTAAAGCCTATTGCTAAGGAGCCAAAGATATCTGAGATGACTTTAGCAGATCTCACCAAGGCTATTGAAGAGAGTCTTAGAGACAATCATGCTCCACAAAACAATCATATGTATCCAAGAAGGGAGCAAAAATGGCGCTCAGTATGCTATGGACCGCATAATACCAGTGAATGCCCTACTTTTAGAGTAAAATTCAATGGGAATTGCAATGCCTGTGGAAGGCATGGTCATCAAGCTAAGGATTGCATAGTATTTAAGCACGCGATGTCCAATAGACCAACCTTAGCATGGACAGACACACCTCGAGTGCTTGCATTGATGCCGGCCCCACCTCTTGAACAAACAGCACAACACATGGTCCCTAGGGCCCAAAATGTTGTTCAAACAACACCCTTACCACCTCCAGTGCTAGGACCGCAACCACCACATCCGAGAATCACTTCTGTGAATCAAGTAGGTTGTGAGTCATCTATTGCTTGTTTGGAAGGCTGTGAGGAAGATATAGATCCTAATATTTCCTATCAGATGGATGTGCTTGAAGAAATTCCACAATACTACATGGAGGACTATTGGGGACAAGTCAAACCTGTATATCAAGTAGCTGCTCTTGTGGCAAGAGGCCAAAATATCAATCACACTGCTAAGAGACCACCTCTTCAATGCTATGAGTGTGGAGGTCCACATTGTGTAGCCGAGTGTCCTATTCGGCTTCAAAAGAACGCCACACTAATGCAAACCAATCAAGCGAGCACGTCTACAATGCCGATACTCATGTGTAATCGATGTGGCATAGATCATTTGATTGCTCAATGTCCAAATAATCCAAATGCACCGAAGATCACGTCGTTAAACTTGATTGAAGTTACCGAGGAGCCATCACAAAGTACACCTGTGGTACCGGTAAACGTACTCACACGATCGATGCTCCAAAAACAAAATTATATTCTTGAGGAAAGAGACACGGCATCAATTGCCCAATCTTAGAAAAAGAAGAAAACACGAAGGAAGAGATCGCAAAAAGCAACGAAGTTAGAAACCAGTTCAAAAACCAACAAAGGGACTGGTGACGACCCCGTATATATGAACAACGCTGAAGAGGGATCTGATTCCGGTGAAACCATGGAGACCAAAACGTCCACTAAGATAGAAACCAACAAGGAAGACCTTCATGAGCCACAATGGCCAGGATCCAAGAAGAAGATAGGAACTTATCCAAACCCTGCAGAGGAGATTGAGCGAGTCAAGCAATTAAGGAGTTTGGTAGAAGATACCCAAAGGGATCTAGAACCAGCACCCTAGGCAGATCCAGATTATAGACACCGTGTTCCCTACGCAACAACAACCTCACTAAGTCCATAGACCCTTAGCCATACCTAGTGTCATCCAAGAAGAAAGTGACTTAAAGTCGTGGGAAAGTGGGCGTACTCACTTCTTGATAGAAATGTTTATAGAGGGACTACTTGATCCTATAGAAGAAATGGAGATCCCATCTTCCCCACGTCAAGGGATTGAAGTCCAAAAGAGGTCGTTAAAAATTGCCAAATTGATGGATTTCATGTCTTCAGAAGTTAGAACCACCATCATGTCAAAATAATATAAAGACCCTGAGCTAGTCTCATCTCTTCGAGCCTTCCTCAATGGAGAACTAAAGTTTGGGCTACCACAATTTTCACAGATGGATGGAGCTGGGAAGATGCCAATAGAGGAGGAACACTTAGATCCACAACCCAACCTAAATGAGAACCTTGTTATAGAAATACCTGTTAACAAGTTGGGACAATACTTTGAGGGTGATGAGTCCAATGCGACCATACCAATCACTACTAAGGGATTAACTGTGAAGGGAATCCTTGATGGTGGCGCTGGGGTTAACATTGTGACTAAAAATTGCTGGGAAACTATGGGAAGACCTCACCTTGCGACCACAACCATTGTAGTGAAGATGGCCGATGGGTCTATTGTTAAACCTATTGGGATGCTAGAAGATCTCAAGATCAAGGTCTTTGGACATAAAATAAGGATTACCTTCATTGTTATGGATTTCTCCAAACACACTATGGCATCGGAGATGATCTTAGGACGTCCTTTCATGAGGGAAGCAAAAATGGTGCATGACTGGTCTAAAAACCACGTCTACTTGCAGTTCCAAGATTCTGTCATTCGAGTGGATCTTGTGACTGGTCGAGCACATCCCCTAGGAAATAGGTTTATAATTGATCATAGATCTGACACAACAGTTCACTCGGCCCCATTGCATTATTGTTACACGTGTAAAGCGGACACTGATGTTAAGAAAGATTCTCCTTATATGGATGTACTACCTAGGATGACTGAGTCGGACAATGTGGATTGGGTCCACCTAGCAGCAACCATAGACACCTGGGGAATAGGGGGACAACCTGGGTAACACCTAAGGGGGATGAAATGCCACCACTTGTACCCTTAAATATGCTAGAAGCAATGCATATAGCTTCTGATAACCTACAAGATGAAGGTTTGACTGGCATTGGAACCAGTAGCGCCTCACAAGACTATAGCCCACACGATTTGGGTCTGAATCATCAATTGAAATTGACTCTGAGGACGAAGAATCTGCGTTAAATTTTAGTGCAAATGTGGGGAAAAACCATTCAAGGGCCAGTGGTACCCTAGATGACAATCTATCCAAGGGAGCAGAAGACACAAGAAGCGATTCATCTAGTGACTCTTCACTAGAGATCGGCCGTAATCGAGAATTAAACAAGAAGAGTAAGAGATATAAGAGGTGACAATATCGAGCAAATGTGCATGCCATAATAAATGAAAAGAAATCTATTGCAGAATGGCTTAATTATATAGGGGCATGTGATGCTCATCGAAAGTTGGTAGATAACTGAGGTGAATACCTTCAAAGCGTTATGTGGTGTAGTCCACAACCCATTGACATCGCACAACTAGAGGCTACAGAGAAGCCAAAGTTGAGCCGTACTGTAAGGAGACGACAAAATCAAGAGTTAGCTCAACAACAAAAGGAATCGGAAGTGAAATCACAGTCCACAGAACAACAGGACCCCACAGACTTACACCCTGCACCTGAACATTTCAAATCCTATACCACAGAGGAACGTAAGGTTGTGTTCCCGTAAGGCCTCCTAGTCAGACCCCCAAAAGAGGAATCTCTTTGGGTAATGAAGAAGAGATATTGAAATAAGGAAAAATCTTTGAGAAGACGAAGTCCAACCTTAACTTTCAAGGAAGAGGTATGAAAGTGACATCCCTCCTACCTTTGAAAGTGATGTTGTCCCAAGAGATGGAGTGCACAAAGGTCAACTACTCCTCCCAAAAAGAAGAGGATGTCATCAAGTACTCCCTCCCATGCTAATACAAAAAAGGGAGAAATAAATCCAGGTAAGAGGAAATGAAGAAAACGGTCACTATGTTTGCCTTCTTCCTCCTCTTCCTCTTCATTACCACCATCACCATCTTCTAAGACGGAGAATAATGAATTGCCACCCAAGAGAGATAAGAGAAGGGGTAAACAAAGGAGCTATGCAGCATGGAAGAGGTCATATAAGTTGCATAATTTCAAAGAGGGAGGAAAGAACATCAACTTTCTTACCTATAATGGAATCTTCGGCAAAATTGATAAAGTATTGTCCTTTATCCAACAATTTAACGTGGCTTTGAGAGGTGAAAATTTATTGGAATCTTCAAAGCTTCGAAATGTTTCTATGCATTTCCAAAAGTCATCCCGTTGATGGTGGGAAAGCCTATGTAATCAAGGTGAAGCTCCAAATAATTGTAAAGCTTTGAGGATTGCTATCATGAAGCAATTCCCTACAAGTGATGCCAAAGACAAAGTCCTCATGGTGGAAAGGGGAAGCTTGAAGATGGGCCTCATACAAGTTTGTCCAAAAGTATGTGGATAAGTTTTGGGAGTTGCATGTCAAAGCCACTGTCTACAAAAAGATAGACTTTGCAAAACAAAGCAACAATTTTGTGATGGCCTATCTGAGGAGATGAGTGAGTATGTCAACTCACAAAGACCTAACACTATTACAATGGTCATGTATCATACTATGGTTGCTTCAAGAATTCATTTACAATAATTGGAAAGCTTCAAGATGGCCCCATACAAGTCTATCCAAAACTATATGGATAATTTTTGGGAGTAACATCTCTAAGCCACTATCTACAAAAAGATAGAGCTTGCAAAACAAAAGCAACAATTTTGTGTTGACCTATCTGAGAAGATGAGTGAGTATGTCCACTCACAAAGACATAAGACTATTACAAAGGTCATACATCATACAATGGTTACTTCAAGGATTTTTTCCAATAAGGGACCAAGAAGGTCTCAAAGCCAACAAAAGCCAAAGTATCAACCGAGCCAAAGGGGAAGAACAATACTATATAGAATTCTCCCAAGGCTAACAACAACAAAAACAAAGGGAAGGCAAAAGAAAAGCTACAAATTTAAAAATAAACTTTCTCCTAAAGAGGTTGAACATTATTGTAAAAATAACAAGTGTTTCAAGTGTGGAGATCAAGGTCATATTTCCCATGCATGTCCCAATAGAAGTGAACTTATGACCCTCCTAGATCGATGCTAGTGGAAGCTCTAAAAGGGGAAGGCCATTGCAAAGGATCACCACTCTCTTATGCTTGGAGAAAAGTAAGAGATCATGATGATTTCATATTGTTTGACCTTTGATCTACTCACAAATTCATTTCTGTTGATGTGGGACGGGTGTCTAACCTCAGTCATATCTTATTGCAGACATAGCGAGAACCACGAATATCATTGTCAATCCATGGGACGAAGCTGACTCAACTAGTGCATAGAGTCTACAAGAGGTTGTCAATCTCTTGGAAAACAACAAACAGCTCGCATCTAACTCAAGCTACACTCAAATGATAGAAATCATCAAAAGCTAGTCGCTAATCGATAAACAAATCACAATCGTTACAACATCAAACGACATCCAAACGTTACAAAAATTCTAGGACATGTTTATAAGACCTAAGCACACATGCTAATGGTCCTAAATCTCACTTTAGGTCAAGTGCAAAAACCATGATTATTAATGGCATTGAGTTTTTGACCTAGTCGTTTTCAACCCAGAATGCATTTAAATGCTTAGCAATGATACCCCAATACCCACCTATACTTATTTTATGATTTTGAAGCTTAACTTCCTACTTATGATGAAATTAGACAGTGGGTCGGTGATGTCAAAAGCTATGAATTACCATGAAATGCTTACATCAATGCGCAGAGCTCTTACCTGCGGTTGTAACGCAACAGACGTCAGTGCAATGTGACAACCAGGAAGGGAGTAGGAAGCGCGAGAAGGAGAGACGTGACCTCCGTTAGCTCACGTTGTGTTTCTATTATCCAAAACTTATAAAATACTTACAAAAATTGGCTTTTATACCTTAGCCAAGGTTTTTGTGGTCAAAACAAATAATCTGGGAGCTCTAACTAAAGACAGTTTGATACAATCTGGAAGCTTGTAGCCCTGGCTCATCAATTACACTGTTTATCTGGAAAGTAGGAGTTACAACATTCCCAATTTATCAAAATAATAAGTGTTTTTACAATAAAAGCTCCGAAAAATGTTATCTGAGTTAGCTTGCTGCTAACATTCCCCCCCTCCTTGACTGTGTCACCCCTTGACACAGCTTCATGGATTGAAGTAGTCTTCGGGTCGACGATTGGCGAGGCGGTCTTTAAGCGCATGTAGTGCTTTTTCATATCTGAGTCGTCTTTCTTTGTCATAGGAACTTGCAATAACTGCATGGTGACTCTGTTTTTAAGTTCAATGGCTGAACAGACAACAAATCTTGATGTAAGGTTACTTACCACTAGCCCAAATATCTTCCTTCGCCAAGTGAAGAAACCTGTATAGAATGCTTCTTCAAATGCCAACATATTGCTAGAGGGCAGAAACATGCATATGGCGTAGAAGCCGTAGTAAAGGACTTCTTCTGAAGGCTGTCCACTTAAGTCATAACAGAGACCTTTATTGCCTTCGAGAAAAGACATCCCTAGTTCTCTTACTTGCTCAGGCTCGTGAAAAGTTTGAATGCAGGTGAGCAGCATTCTGCAAATCTTACACAACATTGCACATGAGAGGTCAGGGAGGCTCTTGAAGAAGGTAATAGCACTCGTTAGGGTATTCTTCCGTTAGTGGTACCTGCACTGGAGCTGGTAGTCGTGGATAATACAGCCATGTCGGCCTCTTTGTTTTCAGTGCTTCATATGCCTTCTATGTCCTTACTCTGGGTACAAGACAGAATGTAGGTTCTTTTTGTAGGGTTGTAGGTGCTCTTGTGGACATAATTAGATATCTCAAATTCTTGTTCAACCAGTTCTTTCTCCACTTGGGGTGGATATCCTCTGAGCCTTCTGCTTGCATGTTCTTGTATAGTCTTTCCTTAACCTATAGTTGCTCCACTTTGATCAATGGGTATGGCCGTGATTGCTGATGCCACTGATCATTGATTTGGTTGGGAGTGATTTGAGTTACATTTACTGAGTGGAGGACTCTCAACTCCCAATCCATTGTTGCTTTCCATTCAACATCTATTTCTTGGACAATCTGCTCATTCAGTGCATCTTCCTCAGCTTTAGAAAGCTGGACCATGGGCACTTGCTCAGCTTCATTGAGTGGTACTTAAAAATCCGACTCTCGTGCTAGTCCTTCTGACGGCTGTGTTTCCATATCAACAAATGAGACTGAGGGTATATCGATGGTTGGTTGTTCAGAGGTTCCCACTTCATCCTAAGTTTCTGTTTGTCCTTCTCTTAGTAGCTGATTGAGTCTCTTCAATTCGGCTATCTCTTTGAGAAATTACTCTTCTCTTTGGACCCGCATCAATGCAAGGTCTCGTCTTTGCAATTGTTCCAGCTTCAACTGAAAGGACATGGGAACTGACATGCTAATCTCCACCCAGCCATGCCCTATATAGGCCCTTGGCCTTCTAAATATAGGGACCCCCTTGACTGCATGTCTGTCCTGGCCCTTGGCCCCGGACTGGTCCTACCCTGTCCTGACATTACTCCCTCCTTGGAGAAGCGTTTTCGTTCGCGAAAACACAAGTGATGGTATCTTCATAAGAACACTAATGTTTTCTATGGTAACATCCCACATGGATCCAACGGTTCATTTGAGCGGAACCCGGTTCAGTAGGAGGTTCAATGAAACCAAGAGTAACATCTTGATTTTCTACATTGTTGTCCATTTGTAACCATCTGATGGTACCGGTTCCTATCCAAACGCAGTGTGTAGACTCCATTTAGAATGCTCATGAGCATGGTAAACGAGTTTATCACAACAAAGATGTACCAAAAAGAGTACCTCTTGTCACTTTCCATGAAAGTAACTTGCTGACATAACTCATCAGCCAATTTTAAGTCCTTGACTTGGTCCCAATTTTCATCATCAGTAAAAAACCCCACCCGAACGAGTGTTCAAGGTTGAGAACCCGAGTTATACATGAAGAGACTACCTAGTCGCAACATGCATAAACTCCAAAAAGAGCAATAAATGCTTATGAATTTGTTTGCTTGGTGCTAATGTACGCACTTTGCATATCCTGTAGCCCAAGATTACACTTTGTAATCTGTCAATCCCCTTGGATACTGACAGTACTGAGGTGTGTTTCCCCCACGGTTTACAGATAGTCTTTCCAGTCGACGGTAAATGGGAAATCACAATAGCGTATAACATTGTTGAGGAATCAACAATGTGCAAAATAACCATCGTGGTTAACTTAAAAAAAATCCACAAACACCCAAAACGAGCCATGACCTCTATTGGTGATTAGTAGACCCAAAAGTAATCTCATAGAGATAGTGCACATAGAGTGCAAAATGCTTCATAAGCAATAACTTGAGGAATACGCATGCCGTTCCAAATCATCCTTTGCTAAACACTAGGGCCCATAACACCTAGTGTGCATGCATTTAGCAAAAAACAGATCCGAACCTGTATATCCATGGTGATCCTTGCCAATACTTATGGCAAATGTGATGCGTCTAGCACACATTAAAGAGGAATGTAAATAGTTCTGAAAAGAAAGTAAACACTTTCAGTTTTGCAATCTTTTTGCAAGCCTTGCTGAAATGTCTGAATCATAATAGAAGGTGAAACATTGATCACTTCTTGGTACAGACAATGAAACTTTTTCATTTAACAACTTATAGCCTTGCTATTCGTATAAACAACCATCTGTAATGTTGTTTAGCAGTGCTTGTACCTTAACAAGTCATTCTGAGTATCCGATGATTTTTGGCCACGAAATTGCTCCTGATACGTCGTGCTAAAAAAATGGTCGAGAAAACACATGTGACCAACACCTAGGGACTTTGTCGTGACACATAATTGAACTAATGGCGCCAGTGTCAGTCCAGAGACTCATATTCTCCACATGTGGAATATGTCTCATGTAAGGATGTGTAAAAAGGAACATCCTTCAAGTACAAGATGTACTTGTGTGTGGAGGTAGCTCTAAACACTTTACGACAAGAGTGAGAGGGACCCTCATTCATTGCTCCACACTGGCCAAACCGAACTCCTTGAGTTCCTAGACCACGTTGTATCCTATGTGACAACATGTGCCAAATTGAGCCCTACAAGTAGGTTCGTAATAGCATAAGGCAGAAAGATAGATTGGATACTTGGCCCAAAATACTTTGTGCCGACATGCCCTTGGCATGACTCTATAATATTCAAGAGTACTTATACTTTTTGAAAAACCAAGCAAAGCATACTAAAAATCAATAGATGCATACCTGGAGAATATGAGTCTCTTACCCGTAATGTTCACTTACCCGTATTCAAATGGGGAGGAGCACGTCCCCTACCTGAAAAAACAAACAACATTGCACTGGGAAGCTTGGGTGTTGCCTTTGCAATCCAAGCTCTTGGATTAGAATCTACATAGTCAAACCCCTTGGTAAGGCTCTTTGTAGAAATTGCTCAACTAGCAGATAACTGTAACCAACATAGTCAACCGTGTACATAATGATTGGAATCAACTTGAGAAGTGTGTCCGTCCGCTGTCGCGTATGGTACATTGCGGAATTCTTTCCTTGAAAAGATAACTGGGAGAGATCAACTCTGATCCTCAATGCCTATTGGGTGATGTAGCATCACTCGCCGGGTCTTACCCCAAAACAGTATGTACATAGACACTCCGTAGTGCTATAGAGAGAGAAAGAAATCCACACAAGTAAGATGCCTAGCTCGTGTCAACAGCCATGCTGTCTCAACCGTTTGTGCTACCTCTAGACTCCATGGTATAGATCAGCTGATGTAAGTGTAAGAGTATCAAGAACTCAATCGCACTAGAAACATGTAGTGCAAAAAATGACACCCGAATCCTCCGAAATAACAAGACTCTTGCTTGTCCATTAACGTCAATATGTTTGATGTGTACTCCACTGGGCAAATCTGTTCGATCCTAAGAACAATCACCCAAGGAATTCCAATAGTTGGGTCCTTCCCAAAATCTGACAATGGTTCTTAGCCAGCCTGTATGTGGCTCCTAGCTCTTACGGCAATTAGTGTTCAATCGATAAACTGATGAAAACTAATGTGAATGGCATCTTGGCCAATTGCTAGCTGAGAGTTAGAGCATCTTGGCTCATGTTAACTCCCAAACAAAACATGTATCAAAAGCTTCTTAGAAGATTTTCATTATTCCCGTAAAGAGAGAGAGAGAAAGAGAACAAGAGCATGTTGGGCTGAGGATTTTTCCTTAATTTTTTAGAGTGTGTACCCAAGCTATGTGCTCTTACGCATCTTATGCCTAAATTGCAGCTTATCGTATAAGCATTCCATAGTTTACCGGTATGACGCTCTCATCGAAAGTGGTAACTAAAAAATAGAAACTCATTCCGACCCCCGTACCGTGCAGGGTCGTGATTGTATGAGGAAAACTTAGTCTTGGCAACCAACAATCATAGTGAACGATCCATTACTTAGTCTGTACTTGAAAGAGTTGCGAGTGTGATAGCGGAAGTGTAATCCATGAATCGGTGGAATTCATGCCACCCGGTTAGCATGCCGTGCATGCAGAATTGTAAGCCCTTCAGTTTCCTAAACCCTTGATGCCAAAGCAATGGGCAGTAGCATGGCACGCAGGAGAAGCCTTGCTTCATGTCGAATTATCAAAGCACCGTGTTTTACGCGACAGACAACATGTTCCAAAGTAAACATGAAAACATGCAAAATAAAAAAATAAAAAAAATTGGCTAACCTGGTTATCCTGCTGCTGTAACCGGTTTTCCTGAGCGCGCGAAAAACAGAAACTCATCCCCATCAGGCTCGTAGCCTATAATGCTGTGCGAGAGAGAGTTGGCGTCTGTATCATGTACACATTTTGTGCATGTAATGAAATAACAATGCAAGGAAATTGGTAAATCCTTCCCTAGTTTGTAGGCTCTTAGCATATGCCAAATGTGGAGAGTCTCAATGAAAGATGCATAAAGAGAAGCCTTTCTTCACTTAAGTTCATCAAATGGATGAGACAAGAATGTAACCTGAAAGCTCATAGCTAATAGATGCTCTTGGTGATACACATATGTCCGAGCAGAAAAAGATTTACCTTGTCAAAATTGCATAGAGAATTGGCCTTGCCAAATTTTGCTACTGATTTGAGAATCATAAGATTGCTCGACAGTGAGAGAGATATCAGCTACAGCGGAACTATCCAATGTCAGCGATTGTCCAATACTGCTTGATCAAAGCAACCTTTGCTTGACAACTTGGCAGTGTGAAAATTCATATGGTGGTCAACGTTGCATCTCGCTCCTACCTGTGAATGTCCAATGGGGCCGTGCTCCCAGAAATCTTGCATGATCGACCTTGTCGAATTGTAGATGTAATGCAAAAACAGTAGAACATGTGCAAATTATGCATCGCATACCTGATTAGTGCTATGAATGATAACCGTGATCCTTCATTCCATTGCATACGAGAATTAGCAAGCACTTTGCTCAATAATTACTCTACTTCATGCTGTCAAGGGCCTTGCCCAATTCGCCCAACCAATTTGGAATCTTGTGAGCAACTTCAATGCTCCAGTGGTGGTACACAAAGTCTGTGCCGGTCATGCCGAGCTCTCGGCATCTTGAACAAGAGCGTTGCCGTAGAATCATTCAAGCCTTGCTTGATAAATTCTACCTATCTCTTGGGCCGCAACCATTGCACCAGTAGGAATTCACAAAACCAAACAAAGTGCAGATGATTGTAAAAAGAATGCAAAAAGTAATGCCGAAACATAAACAAAGATACCTGGAGCGTTAGCGGATGCACCTTGAAGCCTCTCCAAGATGCCAACCCACGACCTTGTCGTGCATGATGCTGGATCTCTCCCATGGGATCCATAAATTCTCGAGTCCGGTGTCACCAAATCTGTACCAAACTTGGTACTGCTTGAATCTGGGAGTCTACCGGATTCCTTTCAAAAACAATTAGCGTGCGCTAGGTAGAAACCTTGTTTCCCTAGCGTCATGGCGAACTGGAAGCCTTGCTTCCCGAGCACCGCTCTACATGCATGCCGTGGACTCCACTGTCAATCTCGTCATGGAGAGGTTTCGAGAGGTCGAAAAATCACCATCGAGAATTTTCTCCAACTGGCAAATTTTCTGCGCATGCTATGCAGAAAATTTTGGTCGAGCCTCCCCTTGTTCTACCCCACACATGGCTTCCCTTGGAGGGCCACGACCAAAGCCAACGTAAGTGGCCAATAGGTAGGTGGTGGAAACGGCCCTTGGCCAAGTAAATGGACAAGAAATTGCTGCATAATATGAAACCAAGCTTTTAAATTAAGCTATGGCATGCTGCAGATCTACGCGATGTCGATGGAGAAAGTAGCACGCAGAACTGAATTCGGTAGGCTATGCTATTGTGACGAAAAACCACCCACAGGCCGGCGCGCGTCCATTGATCTTGCTCTTGATAGATTAGGTGAAGGTCGAGCCTACCTGAGAGATGTTCACTGGCGGTGTTTCCTGCGCACCTCGACTCCGAGCCTTGACCTCCCTTGCATGGCTTCACATGACGCATCAGTCTTCTCCATGGCAGCGGGTTTGAGAGAGGCCATGAAAGCTTGCTTCATGCATGCTTTCATGCAGCCCTCCCCGCCTTCTGAGAGAGAGATCGAGAGAGAAAACGAGATAGAGACCTTGCCTCCATGCCCCGTGCTTCCAAGCCTTCATGCGGCGCCTCGCTCTCCTCCTCTTCCCCAAGCTCTGATACTAGTGAAAGGATATGGGAACTGACATGCTAATCTCCACCCAGCCATGCCCTATATAGGCCCTTGGCATTCTAAATATAGGGACCCCCTTGACTGCATGTCCGTCCTGGCCCTTGGCCCGCACTGGTCCTACCCTTGTCCTGACATCAACTCTAGCTCAAGGTCCTTGTTCCTCTTTTCTAAAGTCTTGTAGACTTCATCCGTTCCCTTGATTGAGGCGACAACATGGTTTTCTCTTATCTGTCTGCTTGATCATTGATCCGTTGCTTGGAGTACTGCAAAGAAGCATTAGCTACATAGAGCTGCACTTGGATCTTTTGTACTGACAGAGTGGTGGTTAGACGTTCATTGGTTACTTCTATCAGTTGTTGATCTTTGCTCTTGCATGCATCGAACAATTTACTTAGAAGCTCTCCCAGCTCTTCCATCTCTTTTTGTTGTTTCTCTTTTGCAAGCTGGTGTTGTTTTGCTTTATCTTTCATCTCTTTGATCTATCTTTAGAGATCTGAAATGATGTTCATCCTGTCATCTAGCTCTCCTTGTAGAGCATCAATGACTAGGTCAAGCTCCTTAGCCTTAGCATTACAGCTAATTGTTGATGTTCACATCTTATCTGTCATCAGCTGCATCTGCTTGGTGTATTCATTCACTTGCATGATGACTTTGTCATTTGTTTCCCATTCTTCAGGCTCTACCTGGGGCTGTCTAGAGGTTTTGGCCGTTTCAGTTTGTGGCTCTTTGGGTTCTGTTGTGGCTTCTGCTTGTGGTTGTGGAGGGGGTTCTACTTCTCCTCCTTGAGGCATTGTGGTTGCCTCGGTTGATTGTGGTTGTGTTGTTGTAGAAGGTCTTGCTTCAATCTTGTCTGTCCCCTTTGGCTGTTCAAAACTATCCTCTTCCTATTGTTCGGGCTCTTTTCCCTTTGCTTACTTGTCCTCATTGAATTTAGCAGTTAGTGAAGGGCTTGGACTTGGCAAGGGATGATCCTCATGCTCCATAGTGAGTGAAGTGTGTCTTGGAGACATATCCCCATGGTCATGATGTGACTCACCTTGTTTAGCGCTTTTGCTTGTCTCTGTTGCTCGACCGCTTCTTCCTTTGCTTTCCTTTCAGCTTCTTGAGCTTCCTTCAGCTTTAAGGCTTTTGCTTCTTCATACATGTGCTCAAGAAAATCCTTGGATCCTCTGTTTCTTTCCTTGCAGAGTTCTTGGTTCTTAGTTCCCTTATATCTCTTAGACTCCATCTTTCAAGGTCCTCACCTGCAGCTTGGCGGCTCCTTTCATATGTTTGCTTTTCTCTTTCAAATCTTGCCTTCTTTTGCTGAGGTTCCTCTTGGTGTTCTGCTACTACTTTCTTTTTCATTTCTTCAATTCTTGCTCGTCTTTCCGATCTTTCACTCCTATGAGCTTCATGGGAACTTTTGGCAGATTCTTCGTGTGACTTGTACACTTTTTTTGTTGATTGAGTGGTTCTTGGAGAAGGTTGAGCGGACACTATCTGGGTGTTTTGATCTGGGGCTAGCAACAAATTATTGGCCATTCCAATATCATGATATGCTATTGTTATCATCACTTCTAGAGTGCCTAGATATGTGATCTTGCTCTCTTTCTTTGTGCCTTTCAGTGTTGTAAGCACATTTGTGCACATGATCAATTGCCTGCCTGGTTGTCAACTTCAATACTTGAGTGAAGGTGGTCGCAACCGCATGGTTTGGAGTTGTGTATCGTGGCGGTCTCTTTGATAAGAAGTGGAAGTGTTGATGGTAGAGGCAAGCTGGTTCTTCCACTTGCCTTTGGATGAGATTGGAAAATGTGGCAGTAGCAGTATCTTTGGTAAAAGTATCCGTTGTCTTTCTATCACTGGCCCGCATCGTCACACCTTCTGTTGTTGGTAGATTCAGTGCCTCGGCCACTATCTCTTTAGTGATTACTACTTCTACCTTTTGCCCTTGTTGATCGGTGATTTGGGCCGACCCATCTTCTTTGATCGTGGACAACAATTCATATGCCTTTTGGAAATCCACGCCGCATGGTTCCTACTCGTAGAAGTCTCTTAGGCCTAGCCTTCTATTGACTTCTTTGGTGTCTGGTTTGGGAGCTACATCATATATCCCCTTTGGCAGCATTTGCAGTCCTACTTGGTGTCAGTGAAAACGGTGGTGTTGTTTTCTTCAAGCTGTTCTTTTGACAAGTAAGTTGCCTTTGTTGTCTTCACCACTGAGCTTGGATCTAATTGGTATGGTGGCAACTCTTGCAGCTTTTCTTTCTGGGACACCCTTTTATTTGCCTTCTCGATCGCTTGCATTGCTCATGTTAAGGGACTATTGTGTCAAAGTTAGAGAATTCTACAAATTCTGCTCTGAAATGCCCTGAGTCTGAATTACTGACAAATGATGTTCATTTTTATTCAAATCAATTTTGGAGCATGTTTTTATACATAGATGCATAAAAACATGTAGAGATCAAAATCAACAGTTCAGGCAAAAATTGCAACAAAAGTAAATAATCGTGTTATTTACAGATGGGGATTTTTTCCAACTTTTTGCATTTTTGACATCATAGGCTTGAAACATATGGCATTTAGGTGCTCCGAGTGAAGAGTGGGCTCATTTGAGTGCACTGGGTGGAAATGGTGCTAGATTTAGGCTTTCAGACTTTGAAACAGTAGATATAAAGATATTTTGAGTTTTGAGATCCAAATTTTCTCAAACTTGATCAGTAGACTTGGGACATTATGTTCTTTGGTCCCATAAGGTCAAAGTTGCAATTTGCACCCATTTTGGCAAAAGAGTAAATAATCATGATTATTAACTTTTCCATCAAAATGTGCATGTTTTGTTGCAACTTGGTTCTAGGCATGATGTAGACTCTGTGTATGAGATATGGGGTGATCTCTAGTCAAAAA
This sequence comes from Adiantum capillus-veneris, assembly GCF_014529385.1. Lineage (NCBI taxonomy): Eukaryota > Viridiplantae > Streptophyta > Polypodiopsida > Polypodiales > Pteridaceae > Adiantum > Adiantum capillus-veneris. The sequence continues at coordinate 7,709,919 of NC_140938.1, forward strand.
ATGTGACAGATAACTCAAAAATTTGGATTGAAAAGACTTTGGTGCGTTTTTTGACAATTTCCAAGTTTTTCTTGATCATTTTGGCTCATACTTGAAATGTGGCATGTAATAGATGTACAAGTGATAGGTGAAGTGAAGAGATCATTTTCAAGCCAAACAAGCATAAAAGTAAATAATCGCGATTATTTAAAGCAGTCACTTTTTTTGCAAGACTTGATAATTTGATGACCTAAACATATTTAATACACCTAAAACAAGTCCTCAAATGAATTTGGTAAAGTTTTGTCTGTCGGCATCACTTTGTGCTCTTGTCGACTCTGAAATCACCGATTTTTGTGACTAGATGGCATGTGGAGTTGGTTAGTCACTTTTGAAGCTATTGACTTGTCCGCTACATAGTCCTGAGGCTACCCATCCAGTTTTGGTCCATTTGGAGTCAGTTTGACTTCATATGAGTTTTTTTTAAGAGCTTGCCTTGGTTGTTTTCATGAAACCATCTAGCTATATTGTGTATAGACCTAGTCTATAAGCTGTCCCGTGGAGTCAGAATCCAATTCTGACATCTGATAAAAACCTAGATTATCTACTTGAGACCCCCCCTGACCCTTGCCAAATGGTCATCTGTTGATATAGAAGCGTTCTATTATATAGGGACATGCTATAGTTCAAGTCTCATCCAATTTGGTTGAGCTGACAGGCCGCTATATTCAATTTTATGTCGTAGGACTTCGTGCACTGCTGGGTTTCTAGGGTTTTTTCCTAAGCCTAGACTTGCTACCCGGCCATATAGAATTATTCATTGATAAGATTAGAACTTACCCCTCATGTCTCGTGTGAGATAGCACTGTAAATGGATGACCGTGGACTCCGAAAATCGCACGCGAAGAAGGCCGAGAGCTCTCTCCTCTAATAATGACTAGTGGAAATGAGGTGATTCTAAGCTACCTTGGATATCTATACTCGTACTTCCAAAACTATTTTTCCTTAAATCTCCCTGTTAGTCCTACTAGGCCGTGAAATCTATGTTAGACTCAAAAAATTTCTTCAATCGGATCCTATTAGCTCATTCTGCAAGAACTTACGAAAGTAGGCCTTGGCAGCCTAATTTAGGCTTCCCGCTTCCATCTATCAATTCGATTGAAATTTTTTGTGCCTGTCTGCCTTGTTCTTTTGATCATCATCGTATCTTTAGTTTCTCCATCTAAGCTCATTAGCTATTTATTATTAATTTTTGACCTTTTTATTGAAAAGTCAAAGAAAATAACAAAATGCGCTAAAAAAGCAAAGTGAAAAATCAATAATCAAGAAAATCCATTGAAAAACACTTCTTTATTGTTTTTTGGTGGATTTCTCCATTTTTAAGTCCCAATATCAAGAAAAAATGATAAAAATAACAAAAAAATATATTTTTTTTATGATTTTCTGATAGTATACACTATTTACACTATTCACACTCATTAGGAAGATGTTATTAATTAAATTTCCCATGTTGATGACTTGTTAAGGACATTATTAGGTAATTTTGTAAAAAATCACACGTTAATATCAAACTTTTTCCTCCCTCTTCAAACATTGCCCTTAATTACTTGGTTCCCTTCCACCCTTCCTAGATGGCGTACTTCAGGATGACTGTGTGCATGGGTTGAACAATTGTGTTTATGCATAGTCTTGGTTAGCCCTACCATGCTTTGAAGATCAATGCAATTCAAACCATTATGTTGTGCAAGAGTTGGGTCTTGAGTAATTAACTCAAGGGTTTTTGAGGTTGAGGTTTTCTTTTGCTGTCTCCCAAAGAGAAAATATTGTAGCTTGTGTGCTCTTTGCTTTATTGTACCGTCAGGATGCTTTGGCACGCTGATTTCTTGAGTTGTCGATATCAATAATGATGGTTATTGAGCTTTTACCCGCCATTGGTATCTTGGTTTTTCTTCAATGACATGTTGGGGTTGAGTGTTTTGAGACTTAACTCTCCACTGCTTCATTAGTTTTATAGTTTGTGGAGAAGATAAGTGCTCCTTTTTCTTCCAAATCCATTGTGTTTTAGGTTCCCTGCTCGAAGATGCTCTTCTTTGTGTTATGAACCTTGGAACCATCTTTGGTACAATAGATGATGTTTTGGGCACCCAAATTTGAAGCAGCTTGTCCTTAAGTTGTGCTTTTGGTACCCAGATCTGCATGACTCCTTGCATGCTACTTGTAGCATTTGCTTGTCTATAGGATGGAGAAGATTGATTGCTTAGTGGTTTCTTCTGCTAGTAATCTCTTTGCCATGCTTCTTTGCTTGGTGCAATTGGAACAATGAGTTGTCTGCCTTTAGGTGATAGCTTGAGTTGATTTGTATCCCAATCTAGTACTACCTTGTACGTTCACATCCATGAGATTCCAAGAATCATTGTTTCATTCATGTGTTCATCTGGTAAGCATACAAACTGATGAGGACATGAACATGCATGTACTACCACATTTAAGTTGATTACTCCCCGTGTTGGTGTTGGGTTCTTGTTGCACCCTTTAATAGCCGATATTCCCGATGTCAAAGACTAATTCTTTGCTTTCTTGTATGTGGAATAATTGACTGCATTTACTCAAGCTCCTGTATCCCAATGCATTTTTGCTATGATTGTTCAACTGTACTTTGATGCGAAGGTCCATTCCATCTAACCATTCATCATCTGTTGACACTTCTTCCTTCTATAATTCCCATAGTCATTCATCTAGTTCCAGAGTGTTGATGGGAATAGGTATTTGCTGATTTTTGTGATGAGCATCTTTCCTTTTGAGTACTCGAAGCCGAGCTTCCTCTTGGGCTTCATCAATGACATGCTGTTGTTTTATCTTTCTTTGCTTTGCTGCATGCATCCTTTCTAGCAATTCATTGGTTACTAGCAAATTGTACTTCTTTAAAGGGCATCTACTAATCCAATTAGCCATTGGTTCACCATCTAGAGTGGATAACTTAAGTGCTCCACTTGGAGATACATCTTCAATGATAAACGGTCCATTTCCCTTTTTCTTAAACTTGGGAATGTGTTGCTTAAGGGAATAAATTAAAACTAAGATCCCTTTTTTGAAGATTTTTGTGACTAGATGGGAATCAAAAAACTATTTTGGTTTCTGCTTTTGTGCATAGCTGTGAGCTACAACTGTTAGCCTTTGCTCATCAAGCTTTTCTAACTCTTCAAGCCTCTCTGACAGTTCATGTCCACTCCGCTCAAGATCCTTAGCTACCCTTAGTGTCGACAATATAAATTCTATCAACAGTATGGCATCAATATCATAAACAAGGTTAAAGGGTGTAGCATTTAAAGCTATCTTGAATGAAACTCTATAAGCGCATAGAGCGGCATGGAGATTCATTTCCCAATTAGTCCATCCTAAACTAACCACTTTAGTCAATATCAAGCTAAGGATTTTATTTGTATGCTCAGCTTGTCCATTTGCTTGTGGGTGATAGGGAGCCGATTTTTTATGGATGACCATAAATTCATTAAGCAGATACTCAATTACCTCATTGAGGAAATGAGTTCCCCTATCACTGACAATTTCTATTGGCAGTCCATATCTTGTGAGCACATTCTCATACAAGAATGCGGCTGTGGTTCAGGCATCATTCCTTTGGGTTGCCTTAGCCTTTGCCCACTTGGTCAAATAGTCCGTAGCTACACTGATATATTGAGCTTGGTTTCTACAAGCAGGTGGTTGTATGGCCCAACAAAGTCTATACCCCATTTTGCAAAAGCTCTAGCCCCCATCGTTGGTCTTAAAGGCATGCGCAGGTTGGCATTTTTGCTCGTTGACATGTATCACACCTTCAAACATATTCCTTGGCATTTGCAAAAAGTGTTGGCCACCATATGCCTGCCATTAAGATTGCTCTTGCCGTGGTTTCACTAGAAAAGTGACCTTCAACTATTACAGCATGTGTTTGTTCTATAATGGGAATATATTCGTCTTCATTTGCACAAAGGCACATATGTTGATCCTTTCCTCTTTGATACAATTGATTCCCAATAAGAGCATAGTCCCTTGCTTCAGTTTCAATTGCTCTTTGGCGGCGTTTACTCATATCCTCAGGAAATGCTCGACTTGATAAGTAAGTAACTAGATAGTTACTCCACTTAGAAACGAGTGATATTTGGAACAATGTCACATGAGGTATGGGTGCTTGTTTCTGGCATTGAGGATATTTTTTTACAAATGAGTGAGCATCGCTCCTCATAGTTGGCCAAAATACTCCAAGTCTCAAGATCCGTTGCATAGTTTGGTCTTTCGCAAAGTGAAGTCCCACTATGGTAATATGTGCTTGACTTCGGTATTGGGTTTTCTCCTCAGGATTAATGCACAAAAGTAATATTCCATCTCGATTTCTTTTGTATAGACTTCTAGCTAGTAATTGATATATAGCCAATTTCCCAATTAATCCGATTGTAATAGGAAGTGGTATTTGCGAATCCACTTGAGCTATGGTCATCAAGGATACCATATTTTCCGACCATCAAGGCATCATTTCCACGGAGAACAAATATGCATTTGGTAGATCATCGTCTACTCCCTTTGGTGGTTCTCCTGATATAATCCTTGACAAATGATTTGCTCTTTGGTGAGTGGTACCCAATGTCCAACTTGGAAGCATCTACATGTATGTGGAATATCTTATTCCAATCTGGTGCTTTCAATATTAGAGCTGAAGTGAGAGCTTGCAAGCATCTACATGTATGTGGAATATCTTATTCCAATCTGGTGCTTTCAATATTAGAGCTGAAGTGAGAGCTTGCTTACGATTCATGAAGGATTCTTCACACTCATCAGTCCATTCAAAGAGTGTAATCAAGTTGTACATGGGTTTTGCAATTATAGCGTACATGTAAATGAATCGTTTGTAATATCCATAATGTCCCATGAAAACTTGAACCCCTTTGAGTGTTGTTGGTCTAGGCAATTCAACAATAGCATGAATTTTATCCATATTAGTAGCTATGATGTTTCTAGACACTATATATCCAAGAATTTTTCCTTGTCTGTCCATACATGTGCACTTTTTAGGATTTAAGCAAATCCTATAAAGTCTACATTTTTCGAATACCTTTTTGAGGTGTTCAAAATGATCAGCCCGAATTGATGAATGTACACATAGATCATTTATATATACTTTCAAAAAATTCCAAAGATATTCTTTAAAAGCATGGCTCATCAATCTTTGAAAGGTGGTAGGAGCATTAGTTAACCCAAAAGGCATAACCCGATAGGCAAAAATACCCCATTCAGTTGCAAAGGTAGTTTTATGCTGATCTTTGGGATCAACCAAAAGTTGATTGTATCCCAAAAAGCCATCTAAAAATCTGTAAGCTTCTTTCCTTCAACTCGTTCTAGAACGTGCTCAATGATTGGAAGAGGAAAGTTGTCTCTAATGGTAGTTGCATTCACTTTCTTGAGATTGACACATACTCTTACTTTTTCATTTTTCTTGGGTACTACCACAATTGGAGACACCCAATCTGTATGTTCAATTTCATAAATGAATTCGTCTTCCTTTAGCTTTTCTATCTCTTCTTTGATCTTTTTGGCAAATGTCTCATTATAAGTGTATGGCCTTTGTCTGCTTGGTTTTGCATCATCTCTCATAGGTATGGTATGTTGACAGATTTTTAGATCAACACCCTTGAGATCCTTATAAGACCAAGCAAATATATCTCGGTATTTTTTTAGTAAGCTTAACAAAAGCTCTTCTTCTTTTTCTGTCAGGTCGTTTGCAATGTAGATAGGTCTAGGCTCTTCTCCTAGTTCGGCCAGATCTATCTTTTTTGCGTTTTCAGGTCCTTCGTAGGACTCACCCTGTTTTCTAAGTTCCCTAACACGTTGTTCGCCTATGATCTTTTGGTTTTGGAGAGTATATTTGTTGTAATGGGATGGAACACTCATTACATCTTTACCTTCCTCTTCAGTGGTTTCCATTTCAGTGGTATATATATCTTTTAGAGCTTTCTTCAACTCTTGATACTTCTTTCTCCGTTTAACTCGTGTCATGGTTGAATCCTTGTCCTAGTATTTAGGGTTTGCTTGAGTTTCCTTTCTCGTTTTTCTCAATGTTTTTGATATTTCCAGTTTAAAGGATATCTACCAGTGATTTTGTCTTTGACACAATCAAGTGCATCTATTTGCATCAGAAACTGTCTTCTACTGGAGACTGATGGCATAGGTCTAGATTTCAAGTTTCTCGTGTCTCTTTTTCTTCTATACCATTTCTATCTTCTTGATTTCTGGTTTGGAAAGTCAAAAAATTTTTCCTCCCCTCCTTTCATGAGTAGTTTAGCTCTCACATGTTCTTTTTCTGACCCCAAATCATCTGAGGTAGCTGAATGTTCTTCTAACTCATCTGTTGCATCATAGTAGAGGTCTTAAAAGACTTGTTGAGCCTTCATTAAGTCCTTGGATTTTTGAATTTTGTCTTCAATGTGAAGGGTTGAGATCATTTGTATGGGAATTATGTCATAACCATCCTCATTGCAAAATTGAGTAGGCATAGATGTATTTACACATACATCCATTGTTGTTAAAATTTGAGTCCACTCAAGTGGCTCAAACAAATACTCTGGAAAGGGTTCATGTACATACATTTCATATGTACAATCCCTTTCTAAGATACAATCTTCTCATTTTAGGCTCCTATTTTTTGAGGCTCCGCACATCCCAATAGGTGTGTCTTTGTTCAACCAAGATGGAAGCTTAGTTTCAACCGAAGAGACTGAGTCAAATTCTTGTATGGGCGTCTTCATGACATCTCTATAAGTGTGATCTTTTAAATTAACCCTTGTTATTGATCACACTTGCTTCAATTACAAGTAATTTTTTTCCCAATCTTGGATGAATTGTACTTGTCGAATGAAAGGTCTTCCCAAGATGATTTCATAATTGACTTTCTTAAGTCCACTATTGCAAAAGTGTGTTGATAATCAATCCCACAGGAGTTAACTATCACTTTTTCAAACAGTCATAAGGGTCTTTGGATGTGTCCATCAGCCAATTGCAATTTCATTTAGTTTGTCTAATGACTGGTTTTTTTTATGATTCCCATACTGCTTTTGTGGCTATGGCTATGCATGCCCCACTATCCAGTATTGCCATGGTTTCTATATCATTATATCTCTCTGGAAGGGTTGTGTTTCATTCTTCCCCTTTGTAGTATTCTCCAATTTTGTTCATTGGAACGGATCTAATCTCTTTGTTATCCACTTCGTGTTTCATTTTTCCTAAATTTTTCACGATTAGCCATGTTATTCCCACGTTCTCTAGAGTTTTTTGTAGATCATTCCATAAATATGGTCTAATGTTTAACAGTTCTCCTAAAGTAAGAGTGCATTGAATGGGTGTAGACATGATTGAATGGCTAATGTCTACCTCTAGGGTTTGTTCAACTCTTTTTATTTGAGTGGTTTTACACAATATGGATTCATCTTTGTTATCTCCCAAGTAAGAGGGTAGTGTTTTCAAAGTCATTGGTTTAGACATTCTTGAAGCTTCAGAGCTGCAATCCCCATACAAGGATTGTACATCCATGTCCATATCAGGAGGTAGATTGTCTAACCAAACTTCCTCTATAGGAGCTGAATTCAAAGTTAGGCTCCCATCAATAATCTCTCTAACTTTTTTCCACAAGTGTCCTGGCGAGTCTTCTTCTACGAATGAAATTCCACCTAAGCATCTTCACTGTCAGACACTATGAGTTCTGGCTTTTTAGTTTCAAGGTGGGGTTCTACCACCACTTCGGATTTCTCTTTACTGGTTCCTACCACAAGCTCGTCACGTTTTGCCATAGTCTCAAGCTTGGTTTTTTGTTTTTTCAGAATCTCTTGAGTAATTCTTACCAGATTTTGATAATCTTCAAGCTTAGCTGCTTCCATATCTGGAGAAGGATAGTTTTTTCATTTGTTTTCCATGTTTTGGCCTGCTTTAAGTCTTGCTTGGTAAGCTTCCAAGGTTGCATTGATTTGCTCAAAAATTTTGTCTACCAAAATTAACTCTCCAGATTTCACTATGGTTTCCTTGATTTCACTTCGAGTTTCTTTCAGTTTCTCCTAGAATAGTTTCTTTGCTTTCTCCTCGATTTCAGCCCTTTGTTTCTGTTTTCTCATCTCATACCTTTTGCTTCTGCTTCTCTTGGTCTTTTGAGAGGAAATTTTAGTATTCTCCGAATCATCAGAGGAGTTATGTTTCTTTTTCTTAGCTTGGGCTCTGGTGATTACCTTGATTGGAACAATAGGTTCACTCTTTGATGAGCTACTAGGTATCACTTGGACTACGTTCACTACTGCTTTACCCTTGTTTAGAGGATTTTTTGGACAATCTTCAGGGAGGTTTCCTCCCTTTTTGCAACATTATATACAAAAAGATTCAACTGCCTTAATGTTCTTGTCAAGCTCTAGGCATTCATTTTTCCAGTGATCATCTGAACCATAGTTATGACAGTTTCCAGTCCTTGGCTTAATCATGGATCTTACTATAGGAGGTATAACACCTTGATTAGCTACATAGTATATCAGTGCAAGCTCTGGTGTAGTATAAGTCACAGATTCTTCCATTGGTGGTGGGTGTGAATTATACCAATCTCCTTCTACCATTATTGTAGATGGACTAGGCTCAACATAGGGCGTAACAGGCACTAGTGTTTATTCATCTATGACTCCCTTTGGATGCATGTACTTTACAGGAACTACATTGTGTCCAGAATGTGGAGGTTGTTGACCCAACACGGATTGAGGTCTTTCCATACCCATCGGTGGTCTTTGAGTTGGGGCCATATTAGTCTGATATCTGTACATGGGTTGTCCTTGTGGCCTCATATGCATTCCAATCATACTTTGGTCGGTAATAGCACTCATTGGTCTCATGGTTGGTCCATTTACTCTCAATTGCATACCATTTTTGCGGCCTAATTGGTTGTTCTTGTTGAGGTATCCCTTGCCCTTGTCCCCTCATAGGTGTTTTTTGCACGTTATTCATCATTTCATTCATCCTTTTGAGCATGTCTCTATGGTTGTAAGCTATGCTGCAGCAGCCGTCCCCACTTGTGCTAGTTTGGTGGATGCTGTTTTCTCACTTTGATTATCCTTAGGGACATCCTCTCCATTGAAAATATCACAATTTTCTCCTAAGTCAATAGCATCTGACACACACTCTTCTAGGGTCATATGTTTCTTGCTATACAATATAGCATGAATTTCTTTGTTTAACAGTCCCTCTAGAAACAATGATACTAGTCTTTCTCTGCATGTATTTCTAGTTCTGGGCATCTTGAAATGTATTCAGAAGTAAATAATCGTGATTATTTACTTTTCTCAAATTTTTATACTTTTTGTCTTGTTTTCCCAAGTACTCAACTTGTTAAGGTCTCTGGACAAGTTTCACTGAGTTTGAGTAAACTGTGTTCAAGTTATCAACTGTTTCGTGTCCGCGGACTCACTTTTCAAGAATCTGGCTTAAGTCGCACTTTTGTGATCCAAATTTCACCAAATTTGATTTGTGTGGTCTACTTGATATACTCGACCTTGTGGTAATACTCAAATGTGCAAAAATGTCCAATTTTCTAGTAGATGTAAATAATCGCAATTATTTACTCCTGTAATTTTATGCAAATTTTTGCCACAATATTGATACAAAATGGTTAAGCATCTCAACTTAAGCTCCCTAGCCAAGTTCCATCAAGTTTGGATAATCCCTGTTCAAATGGTCAACAATTTTGTGTCTCCAGACTGGCTTTGCAAATTTGACAACAATTTCCACTTCAATGATCCAAATCTTACCAAATTTTATTTGTGGGCTTAATATACCATGCTAAAATTAGTGGTATGTTGGGTTAGTAAAAAAAAATAAAAAATGGGACAAAAGTAAATAATCGCGATTATTTACTTCTGGCAAATTTTTGCATCTTTTTTGTCAACAGAGCACGTACACTTGTTTAACACATCAATATAAGCCTATGAGTCAAGTTTCACTGAGTTTGAATAAAATTTTCCTAATTTACACTGAAGTTCTCGATAATAAGTACAGACTTCACTTTTCACCACGGTTTAGGTCAGTTTGGTGATCCAAATTCTATGGGCCTGTACAAAAGATGTTTGTACACATGCATAGAGTCTCTAGTATCAACCTTGGTCACTTTTGAGTTGAAAGTAAATAATCGCGATTATTTACTTTTGGCCCTAAATGAGCACTTTTTTCAACTTTTTTTAAGGACAGTCTTTTTATGAACTATTTTAAACCTCTGAGTCAAGTCAAAACTTAATTTGGCCTAAAATGTCTCAAGAAAAAGTAAATAATCTAAGTTTTTGTAAACTCTTTAAAATTTTACCTTAAATGCGTCTTTAATCTTACCCACTAGTTCATACAACTCTTAAAGCATAATTTCCAACCAGATTCAGTGGTTGATAGCCTTTTGGTGCTATTTCTAGCCGTAGACCTGAAATTCTACAACTTCACACATAAACAGCTCACAATTGATTTTTTTGGATAGAGCAATATTCTAAGATCCACCTCGGATTCTACTTGCCCTACTCCTAGGTTCTACTGCAATGGGGTTGTGGAAAGTGTCCACAAACACTCATTTTCTTGTTTTTTATGGTTTTCTGAGCCTTGATCTTAAGATTTGTCTTGTCCATCAATCATTCTCAAAATCCTACTCTAATCCTACAGTCCTACAATCCTAAAAGGTACTTAGCAAGTACAACCTACTTTCAAGCTACCTCTACACAACAAAAGACGACAATCTTAAGCTATGCGGTTTTAAAACGAAAGTTTTGACTCTAGGTGATCCTAGAGGAACGTAAAGGAAGTGTGAAGTTGATGCAACAAGGTGAGTGTGAGGTGGTGAGAGTGAAGCAAGGTGGGAGCTCCATTAAGGGTATAATCCCTTTGTAAACTACTTCTTGTTTTGAAGTACTAAAGCCATTGAGTGGCTGCTTTTCCGTGGACGTAGCCCACATTGGGTGAACCACGTATATCGTGTGTACTCTCTCTCTCTCTCTCTACTCTATAATCTCGTGTATGTAAATGTGTCTCTCTCCATTAAGTAATCTACTCAATTATCTATTTAGCTACGTCTTATTTCCTAACACTGGTATCAGAGCAAGGTTTGCTCGTAGCTAAATTATCTCAAGGAGAGGATTCCTTGAATTGAGTGGGAGTTATGGTGGAGGAATGGAAGCTCAAGATTGAGAAGTTCAATGGCAAAAACTACCAACAGTGGAAGATGCAGATTGAAGACTATCTCTACCAGAAGGACCTCTATTTGCCACTAGGTGGTCTTGCAAAGAAGCCTGCAACGATGGCAGATGAAGCATGGATTGTCCTTGATCGAAAGGCACTGGGAACAATTCGGTTAAGCTTAGCGTCAATGGTGGCCTTTAATGTTTCAGAGATGAAGACCACGGAGGACTTGATGAAGTCACTTGACGACTTCTACAAGAAACCATCAGCATCCAATAAGGTATTTCTTATGAAGCGCTTGTTCAATCTAAAGATGGCAGAGAATGGTTCAGTTGCAGAACATCTAAGTGAATTTAACACAAACATAAGTCAACTTCGATTGGTGAAAATCAATTTTGATGAGGAAGTGCGAGCTCTCCTTATACTATCATCTCTATCGGATAGTTGGGACAGCCTTGTGATGGCTGTAAGTAATTCTATCTCTGGTACAAATACTCTTAAGTTTGATGATGTTGTGGGTGTTCTCCTAAGCGAGGAAATGCAAAGGAGAAGTACAGGATAATCATCAAGTGCTGCACTATCAGTGGAAACAAGAGGAAGGCCTAAGGAAAGGTTCAAAAACCAAAAGGGTCGTGATCGCTCAAGGCGGAGCAAGTCACACAGAAAGTCAGTTATTGAATGTTGGAACTGCGGCAAGAAGGGCCACGTCAAGAAGGATTTCTGGTCCAAGAAGAAGAAGGAGTCAGAGTCTCAAGACAACAAGCCAACGTCGGAGGCCAATGTGGCAGGTAAAGTGGAGCAAGATGCTCTAATTCTCTCATTAGACAATGTGTCTAATTCTTGGATGTAGATTCCGGGGCTTCATTCCATGCGACACCACACAAGCAACATTTCCAAGACTACACCAGAGGTAATTTTGGGTATGTATACTTGGGAGATGATGAATCTTGTGAGATTGTCAGCAAAGGTACAGTTTCTATCAAAACTGCTAAGGAAAATGAATGGAAGCTTAAAGATGTTAGGCATGTTCCTTCTCTTTGCAAAAATTTGATCTCTACAGGAAAATTAGACAATGAAGGTCACAACATTGCATTCAGAAACAAACGGTGGAAGATCTCAAAGGGATCTTTGGTGGTTGCCAAGGGAGAAAAGGTCGGTACACTTTACTTGTGTATTGTTAGCACGTAACCTTCAGCTTGTGCAGCAACTACAGAAGTTGACAGTGCGGTGTGGCACTACCGACTTGGGCATATGAGTGCCAAAGGAATGCAAATCCTTCAAACAAAGAAGCTTCTACCAGGTTTGAAAGAAGTGGACTTAGAGTTCTGTGAAGATTGTGTTTATGGTAAACAAAAGAGGGTAAAATTTCAAAAATTAGGAAATGAAAGAAAAAATAAAAAACTTGAGTTGGTTCATTTTGATGTTTGGGGTCCTGCAAGTACACCATCACTTGGTAGCTCATTGTACTATGTAACATTCATAGACGATGCGACTAGAAAAACATGGGTTTATGTCATGAAGAATAAATCCGATGTATTTTTCATATTTCAAAGGTGGAAAGCCTTTTTGGAGAATGAAACAGGTACCAAGGTTAAATGCCTCAGATCCGACAATGGAGGCGAATATTGTAGCCAAGCTTCTAAAAGATTTTGTGCTAGCAATGGCATTCGGAGGCAAAGGAAAACCCCAAGGACACCTCAACAGAATGGGATTTCAGAAAGGATGAACAGGACAATCATGGAGCGAGCACGAAGCATGCGGCTACATGCAGGCCTACCGCTTGAGCTTTGGGCGGAAGCTGTAAGTACGTCTGTGTACTTAATCAATCGGTCACCCTCAACGGCATTGGATGGGGGAGTTCCAGAAGAGGCATGGACAAGTAAACCGATGAATTATGTATTTCTCAAAGTTGTTGGGTGTGAGGCTTTCATGCACATAGATAGAAGCCTAATATCAAAGCTAGATGCAAAGTCCAAAAAGTGTTTCTTCATTGGCTATGGAGAAGGTGACTTTGGGTATTGCCTATGGAATCCTGAAGATGGTAAAATCTTAAGGAGTAGGGATGTAATTTTTAATGAACAAAATATGTACAAAGATTACTTGGAAAGAAATCAAACAAAAGAAACAGGTGATAAATACATGGAGCTTGAGGACGGTGAAGACTCAAGGACTGCAAATGGTGACAATGTGCAACAACGTCAACCAAATGAGGAGCCTCAACCTATTCCCCGAAGATCTACAAGAGCAAGTAGACCTCCAGAAAGGTTTGTTCCTTCCTTCAACCATCTCTTGATCTCAGATTCTGGAGAGCCGGAATCATACGAAGAAGCTATGCAACATGAATCCAAAGAAGAATGGACGAAGAGCATGCAAGTGGAGATGGACTCGCTACATTGCAACCAAACATGGGAATTGGTTCAGTTGCCTAAAGGTAAGCGGGCACTTCAAAACAAATGGGTGTACAAGGTGAAGGAAGAAGAAGGTAGGAAGAAAGTCTAGGCTTGTGGTAAAAGGGTTTTCTCAAAAGAAAGGTATTGACTTCAATGAAATATTTTCTCCTGTTGTAAAAATGAACTCAATTAGGCTTGTCTTAAGCCTTGTGGCTGCTCATGATCTAAATCTCGAGCAAATGGATGTAAATACGGCATTCCCTCACGGTGACATAGAGGAGGAAATCTACATGCTTCAACCAAAGGGGTATGAAGTAAAAGGTAAGGAGAAAATGGTTTGTAGAGTAAATAAGAGCTTGTATGGTTTAAAGCAAGCATCAAGACAATGGTACTTGAAGTTTGATCGATGGATGTTGGATCATGGATTCACAAGATGCAACTCCGATCACTGCGTCTACACGAAGAATTTGGGAGATGGGAAATTCATCATCCTAATGTTGTATGTTGATGACATGTTGATTGCAAGTGCTAACATGCAGGACATCAAAGACCTAAAAGAGGAGCTGTCTAAATCTTTTTCAATGAAAGATTTAGGTGCTGCAAAGAGGATACTTGGTATGAAAATATCAAGGGACAGGACGAAGAAGACAGTAAAGCTATCTCAAGAAGATTACATCAAGAAGGTACTAGAAAGGTTTGCAATGCAAAATGCAAAACCGGTTTCTACACCTTTGGCTGGTCACTTTAAACTAACAAAGGATATGTGTCCAAAGACACAAGAGGAGATAGCCTATATGTCTAAAGTTCCATATGATACATCGGTAGGTTCTCTAATGTATGCTATGGTCTGGACAAGGCGAGACATTGCACATGCAGTGGGAGTTGTGAGTAGGTCCATGGACAACCCAGGTAAAGAGCATTGGCAAGCTGTGAAGTGGATACTTAGGTATCTAAAAGGGACAACAACAAATGCTTTGTATTTTGGAGGAACTGATATTTTTCTAGAAGGGTATGCTGATGCAGATATGGCAGGTGACAAAGATACTCGAAGGAGCACTACTGGCTATGTGTTCACGGTTGGAGGCACAACAGTAAGCTGGGCTTCAAAGCTGCAGAAAGTGGTTTCACTTTCTACCACGGAAGCAGAGTATGTAGCAATGACGGAGGCAAGCAAAGAAATTCTGTGGCTTCACAGATTCTTAGAAGAGCTTGGATTCAAACAAGACAATTGTGTCTTGTACAGTGATAGCCAAAGCGCTATCCATCTTGCAAAGAACTCAGCCTTTCATTCAAGGACAAAGCACATTGAGGTGAGATATCACTTCATACGCACTCTTTTGGAAGAGGGACAGCTAAAGCTACGAAAGGTGCATACAAGTGAAAATCCTACAGACATGTTTACAAAGGTGGTCAACAAGGAGAAGTTGAGCTTTTGCTCATCTTCAATCGGCATTCAAGGATAAGAAGCCAGCATCGAAAGTAGTCACAGGTTTGGTTTGGAGATCAGTTTCCAAGTGGGAGATTATTAAGTATATAAGTATGGAGCCTGATTTACCCTTGTAATTTTATGTGGTAAAAGCGCACATTTGTAAGGCCCCCATTATGAGGAGAAGCCATCGTGCATGAAAGAAAATCACTCGCCGGAAACCAAATTTTCACGGCCAAAAATCAGGGGCAACTTTAGGGGCCTCGGGGGCGGAAACCAACTTCAGACTTTTTTTCCCCTCGCCGGAATATTCCTTTTCGTCGGAATATTATGGCCGGATGGCGGCCGGAAAGTGGTCGAAAAACAACCGTCGGTTGACCGGTGGCCGGTGGTCGGAAGTCAATGGCCGGTGGCCAAATTCAAAAGCGGAGTTGTCTTCTCAAGGGCGGCCACACATGGGCAGATTGGAGGGTCCGATTTGGACTTATCTACAGAAGGGCGGCTACACATGGCTGCCTCTCATGAGAGAGGGAGCCCTTTTGGCCTATAAAAGGAGGCCATTTCTACACACATTTCATAGTGTGAAGTTGATGCAACAAGGTGAGTGTGAGGTGGTGAGAGTGAAGCAAGGCGGGAGCTCCATTAAGGGTATAATCCCTTTGTAAACTACTTCTTGTTTTGAAGTACTAAAGCCATTGAGTGGATGCTTTCCCGTGGACGTAGCCCACATTGGGTGAACCACTTATATCGTGTGTACTCTCTCTCTCTGTCTCTACTCTATAATCTCACGTATGTAAATCTATCTTTCTCCATTAAGTAATCTACTCAATTATCTATTTAGCTATGTTTTATTTCGTAACACTTTAGACAAAGTACTAAAAATCTCTCTTTCTTGTTACATGGTTTTTGTCAAGGAGTCTAAAAAAGATGCATGTATTCCTAATGAAGTTAAAGATGAAACTAACGAGGAGTTGGAATTCTCTAGTTTCCTTAATGAGTTTCAATATGGGTTTACAGATGACATTCCAAGGGAGCTATCTCCCAAAAGGAAACGAGATGATCATTCCATAGAACTTAAGAAAGATGGCACTTATAGAATGTGTGGATTATTGGGCGCTTAATCAGATATCCATAATGAATAGATTTCTTGTTCCCAGGATATAATATATTTTTGATAAGATACAAGGGTCTACCTACTTTAGTAGAATAGATCTCAAAAGTGGCTATCACCAACAGATAAGGATAGTGCCTGCAGATATTTAAAAGACAGCCTTTGGAACAACTTTTGACCTATATGAATTCTTTGTACTCCCTTTTGGACTTACCAATTTTGAATATTAAATTTCTATGGTTTGCAAAAGAGAATGAATATTTTGAAAATTCAAAGGCAAAGCTTATCTCTCAACCCATTCTAATACTACCTGAGCTTTTGAAGCCTTTTGAGGTTCATTGTGATGCATGTGGACAATGTCTTGGAGCTGTTTTGCTTCAAGAAGGGCATGCCATAGCATACAAAAGTACAAGATTGGATTACCAAGACAAAAATTTAGGCATATATGAAAAAGAACTGTTAGCTATCTTATGTGCCCTAGATGCTTAGAAGCATTATCTCCTAGGCACTCCATTTATTTTGTGCACAAACCATCAAAGTCTTAAATATCTTTTGATGCAAACCAAATTAAGTGATAAGAAAATGAGGTAGGAAAATAATCTCACATTTTAGTTTTCATATTGCTCACATAGCTAGCAAGTACAATCAAGGGGTCAATGTACTTTCACGAAGGCCAAAGTGAATGTTGTATCAATAGCTACTCACAATTATCTATCGTCTATGATAGATGAGTATGCTTTGGATCCAGACTTCAAAGATGTAATGTCAGCTATTGCACTAGGGAAGAAAGAGGACCATACAATGTGCAAGATGGTTATCTTCTCTATGGAAATAAGCTATACCATAATTTACGTGAAAAGGTTATCTACAAATCTTTTGTTCTACCTTATGCAGGATATAGAGGGATTCAAGCTACTCTCAAGGGAGTAGAGATGTGATTTTATTGGCCAACAATAAAGGTAGGCGTATTGGACTATGTTGCCAAATGCACTCTATGTCAAAAGAAAAAGTAAGATAGAGGGAAGCTCGCTTACTTCAACCATTGCCTATACCTGATTCCCTATGGGAAAGTATATCCATGTATTTCATCTTTGGATTACCCAAGTCCATACATGGGAATACAGGAATATGGACAATAGTAGACTAGTTTGGCAAGCAAGTTCATTTCATACCGGTCAAAAAGACTATTAAGAAGTACACCATATGGAAACCCTGTTTATCTCATAGGTCTTTAAGTACCATGGCTTACCAACATCTATAGTATCCGATAGAGATCCTATAATGACTAGCAATTTCTGGAAGGGTCTCTTTGAGAATTTGGGTACTAAGTTGAATTTCTCTTTGATCTATCACCCACAAATGGTTGGCCAAAGTGAGATAGCAAATTTAACATCATTAATCTACTTAGAGCCTATGTTACATAAGTAGATCAAAGAGAACAATGGGAAAAACATTTACCCTTAGTAGAGTATGTGTACAATAGCATTGCCCATACTTCTATAGGAAAGGCACCCTTTGAAGTAATTGAAGGAAGACCCAAGCTCCCATTGTTAGTCAAGATGCTTGGGAGGATAATTGCTGATGATGAGGATAGTAGAGACTTTAAAGATTTTTTTCAAAAGATTAAGGAAACTATATCCATCTTGAAACAAAGGCAGAAGGTTGCTTCTATTGATAAGCATAGAGGAAACTTGACTTTCAAAGAAAATGATTAGGTATCGCTCAAGTTTCCAAAAGCACGCCTAAGTCATACTACATGCAAGGGAACACAAGGTCACCCAACAGGTCACCAAAAATAGTATGGTAAGCTAGCAAAAAGATAGTATGGTCCATTTCAAATTCTTCAGCCTATCAATGAAACAAAGTACAAGTTAAGGTTACCAAGTATATGGCTCATTCATAATTCCTTTCATGTGAGCCTCTTGAGACCTTATAAGGGAAAACCACCCAAAGAAAATTCAATTGAAGAACCACCAGAATTTGAGGGTCAAGGAGAGATCTTGCAACTTGAGAGCATCCTGCAACATAAAGACAAGAATTTAACAAGTAGTGAGAATATCTAATATCTTGTCAAATTTAAGAACTATCCTTTTGAATGCAATACATCAAGCTAAAGGATAATGTAAACCTTGTAAATACTTACAATGACTCCTTTCGAAGGTATAAACAAGTGTGTTTTATAAAGAATTTTGTCTTGTTTTGGCTCTAAGATTTCTTTTAAATTTTCAGAAGTTCGAAGTGTATGCATATCATGAATCAAGCTTGCAGCATATTAGTATCTCAAGAATCTAGTAGACCTTGTCAATCTACTATGAAAGATGATTAGGGATAAGTAAAGACATGCTTGCAATAGCTTAGCCTTTGAAGGACCAGGTGGAGTTCGTTACCACTATGGAAGAATGTCGACAGGTCAAAAGGGATCCTCTACCAAAGCAACATGACAAGCTATGACTTTATTTTTCCTATCCCGTGGTCAAGGACGACTATGATTTCAAGAAAGAGTATTTTATTTTCAATTTCTAACCTTCTAAAAGTATTTTTCAACTTAATTTGGCTAATTAAATACACAGAAAAATAAAAAGAGAGCAAGTGAAATTGATTAAGTGCAAATGGACCAACATGATTAAGGCTTGGGACCAACAGGGAAAAAAGTCTTTAAAAGAGTAAAGGTAATTGCTAACTAGTTATCTCACTCTCATAGGTACTAGTCACGGAAGGATATATGAATCTTGGGCAACCTTGATCAAAGGTATAGGTAAAAGGAGATGAATGAGAGAAATTATAGGAGTCTTAAAATAGAAAGTGACTATGCTAAGCTCGAGTCATTAGAATAACTCTTTAGGCTCCAAGTATGAAATTTGGGAAGCCTTAGGGTGAAATTTTAACTTGTCACAAATTGTCTAAATTCAAGAGGTTTTGGGCGCAGCTTGGTGGTACCTCCACAGCACTGTGCTAAGGTTTTGTACACGAGGTGAAAGTTTTAAAGCCCAAAGGGTGAGTTTTATTTTTACCAAAGTTTAACCTCATTTAGTAGATCCTAAATTAGCAGGTAGGTGGGTCAGCTTCATAAGTCTCCAAAGTTTGTGAAAAGGTCTTGCACCTGTGATAATTCAATCAAATGTAAGTTTATGGTTTTTATCAAATGAAAGGAAAAAGATAAAGACTAAGCTTAGATCAACCCTTCCTCATTTAGTAGTTGACTCTAGTCTTTGTTTACTAAGCTTGATTATGCCATATATCCACAATTGCATTGAGTGAACTTAACAAGTGTGTGTGAGTGTGTTGGTGTCTCCACTTGCCAAGATGAGCCCCAAGAAGGGGGGGCCGAGATCTAGCATGCAAGGCAAGAGTGGAAAAGTGTGTGGCATGCTTGAGTTGCATTATGAGGTGTTCCCACCTCATTGGTCAGTATGAAGCATTCTAATTAAAGATCAATTGCACAATTACACAAGCATATAAGGAGGGGCTTGTGGAGATTTTTGTTTCTTCTTGCTCCTCTCACACACTCTCTCAAATGCCCAAGTTGGAAAAGAAAGATCTCTCTCTCTCTCTCTCTCTCTCTCTCTCTCTCTCTCTCTCTCTCTCTCTCTCTCTCATGGGAGCTCTAGAGAAAGGCTGTTTGCTCAAGCTTTTGGCTATGGATGCAAATCCAAGCCAATGAAAGTTTCTTATTCTCCATCTCTATTATCCTATTACTAAGCTATTCTAAGAGCCTTCAACCGAGCAAGCGTATATGAAGAATTTATTCTCTTACTTGAAAAATACTTCTTTTCACCCTCATTCTCCTCTTTCCCCGCAGTTCCTTTCTCCCTGTTGGGGTGTTTAGGGTTTGGAAAGGAGGGCTATACCATGGAATCTTGAATAACACCATATTCCTAATTCAAGCAAGGCCCCCCAAGAGCACAAACATGTATTGTAACAAAGCTCTCTTTTAAGTGTATTATAATACAAGTCCTTTTGGAGGGGGGACCGACTCTAAACAAATCCGGTCCTCATCGAGTTGTCAATTTTAATTGTGTATTTTCTTTTAATAATGTGCATGATTGTAGTGTTTTAAGTGTGTATTTGTGTGAAGAAATCAGCCTAACATAACCTATATTCTTATTGTTATCTTTCTCTTAAGGGAAAACTTTCTCCTTTCATAGTTAAATTTCATTGAAATTTCTAAAAGTAAGTATTATATATGTGACATTAGTAGACAATTGAAATTGGTAGCATTGTAGAACTATCCATCCACACCAAAGACCTACAAAAGCAACCCCATTAGGCATTAAAACACATTTTAAAACTATGAAAAAAGTAGAGAACCCTACAAAAGTACCAAAAACACAATAAAATGCACCAAAATTTGTTAAAACATAGGCTTAGAAATGCACTAGCATTTAGTTTTACTTGAAGAGAAGAAAGAGTGATGGGTGTATATAGACTTGTGCTTTGCAGGTCACATGGGGTCAAGGTCCATAGCTCCCTCTAGAGCATCCACCAATTCTAGTCTCGTCTTGCATCAATTATTGAAAGTTATAGCTCTTCAAAGTGTAGAGATTTGAGATTGTTTGATGAAGTAGATCCAAGTATCATGCCTACTCACTACATAAAATCCTAATAAAAAAAAGTGCCGGGCCGGTTTCCAAGCCTCACCATATCAATGGTAGCAAAGCGAGAACCACACACATATATATGTCAGTTTGTGAGATGCAACTGACCCGACTAGTGCATGGAGGCTACAAGAGGTAGCTAATCTCTCAGAAAACCCACTCTACATTTCCAATCCCAAGTGAAAATCTCAAGTTGACATAAAACACCAAAAGCTAGTATACTTTCCTAAAAGGCGTCAAATGATGGTTTGAGATAGCTACAATACCTCAAATGCACCCAAACTTACTACAAATATAGGCCATTCCATAACAGATATCCATATGATTTTAAATCCTTCATTAAATACCTTGGCAAAATCACATTGATTTTTAGTAGCTTATTATGGACAATTTGGTTCAAATACTTGAAGCACTCAATAGCATCCTCTAAGCAAGATCTACCTACTCCTATGCTCAAAATTTAATTTGGATATGTGATTCATGCAGCATAAATGAAGAGAAAACTCTCTCTATAGTCTAATAAACCATAGTTTCCTTATAATGTAAAAACA
Organism: Adiantum capillus-veneris; assembly: GCF_014529385.1. NCBI lineage: Eukaryota > Viridiplantae > Streptophyta > Polypodiopsida > Polypodiales > Pteridaceae > Adiantum > Adiantum capillus-veneris. Next base: position 7,731,191 of record NC_140938.1, read on the forward strand.
TATGGGTTAGTCCTCAACTGATTAAGAAGCTAGGCCTACTCATTATACTATGCCTCTGTTTGTGTTGATTAAGTGTTGGCTACAAAACTGCACCTCTAATTTCTTGGCATGAGCACTTGTATTCTACAAAGCAGTGTTTACCCCATTCAACAGTTGTTCCCGTGCTTCACATACTGTAGAGATATGCATCATAATGGTAGCCAATTCTGTGATTTCTTGGAGTTGCTTCTGGCTCACTTCTTGTAGCTCCTTGATCTTTGCTTGGGACTTATTGTGCAAGTTACTAAATTCTGCAATAGAAGCATCTACCACTTCAGGCCTTGTAGTTGTGTAATGAAGTGTGATATGTAGATTGTGAATGTTGCTTTGTCTAGTATATACCTCAATCTTCATCTTTCTACAATCTTGCCGACATAATCATCATATTCCTTGATATTTTCTAAAGAAGAAATATTTACGTTTTTTGGGAATTATTCAAGTCCCATTTCTTTAAAGGGTACTTGAAATCTAAGTATTATTGTGTAGTAGTTGTAGATAGCATATGTTTGCAAGTTGTTGGTTATGCCATTAAAATGTATCTCTCCCTTAATAAATACATGAGTGTGTTGGTATAAATTCACATGGATGAATACATCAAACATGAACACGGGAAGGATGCCCTTCAAATTTATCTAGCACTCTTAATTTGTCCAGGTGAAAAAAATATTTGATATGAATGGACTTTATTTTTACCATTGATATGATTGCACTAAGTATATCAAGACTACCTAGAAAATCAAACATCTTCATGGAACAACATTTGAATTGATGGGATCCCAAAAGAATATGGTGCTTAGAAACACCGAGATAACAAGAGAAATTAGCATAATTGTATTGTTTTATAGAAATAAACTAATCTAATAATTCACATATTACAAAAATTAAGAAACGTACATATTTTTGGCTATCAATGGTCGGGAAATCAAAGAGCTGCTTTCTAATAACATAGCAATTGATGTATCTCAAATAGATGGTGGTGTTTAGAAACACCAAAATAAGTAATGAACCTAATATTATCTTTTATTGCTTAGTTTAGGTACATGTGCCAAATTACATCCTACTCTTATTATGAAATGCCTAGAAATTTGCTCCTTATTAGGCCAATGTGTACTCTATTTCTATCTCTATATTCATTCACCACAATGGTGTAAGTTAATCATGCTTTCCTCTTGCATTAGCTCATAATCTTATTATGAAATGCCTAGAAATTTGCCCCTTATTAGGCCAATGTGTACTATATTCATTTCATAATCTTATTATGAAATGCCTAGAAATTTGCTCCTTATTAGGCCAATGTGTACTCTATTTCTATCTCTATATTCATTCACCACAATGGTGTAAGTTAATCATGCTTTCCTCTTGCATTAGCTCATTCAAATAACCATGCCGTGATTTTTGTTCCTAAAAAGACTCTCGTTGTTTGATTGCATAATTGTGAAAAATAAAAATAAAAAAATTGGGTGCCATTTCCAAAGACAATTAATGCCATGTTAGTATAGCTAACATTAGAAATATTGGAAATATGATTAGAATTTCTCATAAACTCCCAACTCCAAATACAAGGTTCTCTCTCTCTCTCTCTCTCTCTCTCTCTCTCTCTCTCTCTCTCTCTCTCTCTCTCTCTCTCTCTCTCTCTCTCTCTCTCTCTCTCTCTCGTGTCAATCAATAACCATACACATTCAAAAATGCACGTTGTGTTTAATAACACCTAATATATGCATTATTTGTAAGACATGCATACACACTGATTACTAAAAGTAATGAAGCCTTGGCAGTTTCTCATGATGAGATGAAGTTGATAACATCATGTACGTAGATGCAAAAGGAGCTAATACCACATTGGTTTAGTAAAATTTGTGTTAAAAGAAGTGAACACAAAGCAAATTACTTTGGTTAGACACATTGATCTTTTGGGAAAAAAACACATATATCTTCATCTTATTAGTGAAGCAAAACCTCAAAATTATTCACAACCACTCATAGTCATTAATGGCTAAATGAATCACAATGATTGCATAGACCTCATTGAGTTATTGCCAACTTTACAATCACATATGATTCCAATTACCATATTATGCAATCACATATGATTCCAATTAGATTCAAATTAGATTATGCAATCACCAAACCATTGTCCCACCATGGGCTCAAGTAAGCCTTGTATAGCTTTACATCACCTACAATCCTTTGTATCCCTTTGCCAATTTCTCTTGTAGCTCCATACTTGTCAAGGAGTCTTGATACTTATTCTCATCATCTTCTCAAATGATTCTCAGCGGGACACACTATGGATCCTTTGGACACATTCATCTTGAGATATTAGTAGATACTTTCCCAGCAAAAACAGTTTTGTGCCCCACATGCCACATTTTTAGTGGTTTGTTGGTACTATTATCTTTACATTAATCTTGATCAAAGAGCACAAAAAGTTCTTATGATACTTGACTAGTGTCAAATCCATCTTTGTCTTTGCCATCATTTTTAGTAAAATAAAAGGATAATGCTATTATTCTTGGGAGGCATGAGTCATTCCCAAGCATCTACATTTAGCGATTGTACTACAAGATTTGAGCCATGTATGAAATATACATATGTCGGGAAGAAAGGTGAGGCGCATTATTGATAGGTAAAAGTGTTAAATCCATCTCTGTTTTTTCCATCATTTTTATTAAAATGAAAGGATAGCGTTATTATTCTTAGGAGGCATGAGTTATCCCCAAGCATCTACATTTTAGCAACTATACTACAAGGTTTGAGCCATGTAAGAAAGATGATATGTCGATAGGTAAGGTGAGGCTCCTTATTGAGTAAAGCCTCAAAGCAAGTACCTTTTGATTAAGACTAGCATGGAGGTTCTTTGTTCAAAATGCACCTCTTTGGTCTAGGAAATAAGGATCCTATTACTTGGGTCAACTTGGGTTTAAGATCCTCTTTGCAAGTGCAAGGTACCTAGGCTATTATATTCAACATGCATATATTTGAGGCTCACCTGAAAGTGAACCTTGAAGCTGCAGCCCATTGCAAGTGCATCTTTTACTTAGGTGGAGCCTCTCATGGAAGTACCCCATGAAGAGTTCAATCCTAGTAGTTTGAAAAACAAGGTCCAATGGCTCTTGGTTGTTTGGATGTTCCTCTCTTGCAAGTGATAGATTAAGGGGCAATCCAACTTAGAATTGAGTCCCCAAATGCTTAATAAGTTCAATTTAGGCTCAAATGCATGATGCTCGATATAACCTCTGCTTTCAACACTATAACCAACAAAAATACATTTGACAGCCTTATCATTCATTTTTTTGCGCTATGCTTGTGGCATCAAACCATAAGCCAAACAACCAAAAACACGCATGTGCTCAATAGATGGTTTTCTATCATGCCATGCTTCATATGGAGTCATAGACTGCAATGCTTTTGTAGGACCCTGTTGAGTACATAAATGACACACATGACAGCTTCGAGCCAAAATGAATGTGGTGAATCTTGATTAACCATACCTCGTGCCATTTTTGTAAAAGACCAGTTTTTCCTCTGAGGAACACCATTTTTTTGAGGCGTATACGGCACTATACATTGTTGTTTTATACCACGACTAGCTAGAAATGCATTAAATTCATGAGACATATACTCCTCCCCTCGATCAGAATGGAGGGTGCCCATAGTACATTTTCAGCCATGCATGCCTAGAGTAGTCATGAAGTACAAGTAATTTTCCAAGGATTGAGTTTGCATAGGCCCACAAACATCACTATGCACAAGTTGCAATCTACATGTAGCAGAAAGTAACCCATCCTTTAGAAACTCAGCACCCTGCATTTTACCCAAAATACAGCCTTCACAAACATGTTTGGCAGGTGCTTCAAGAGGCGGCATAGAAGCAACCATATCAGATTTCTGCAAACGTAGCAAACTGGCAAAATTCAGTTGCCCAAAATGTGCATGCCACAATTTTGCATCTGAGACAGCCCTTGAATCAACACAACTACATTTGCAATATTTTGTCCACACTTGTCATATAAAGTGAGCTTATACAGCCCACAACCCAAAAGGACAGATGCAACAATTTCATCACAAAAACTAAGATAATGAATTGTACATCTGTCATGCACAAATTTGACTACAAGACCAAGACTAGCAAGTGTAGATACAAACAAAAGGTTCTTTTTGATCCGAGGTACATACAATGCATCAACAAGTGTGAAAGAATTGCTATTTGTAGTAGTAAGCACAATCTTTCCAACTCCTTGAATAGGATAAGAGGCATTGTTGGCACAAGTGACCATATTCCCATGAGGGACACTCTCAATAGAGGTAAACAAATCATTGTTACCATATACATGGGTTAGTGATGTGTGTGAACACACTATGACCACCGGGGCATTTTTCCCCTCTTTAGGAGGTTTTTTCCCCCGTGCATTGTATATACGCCCATCACTCTAGGGCTATCTATCTTTTCGTTGCACACTAAGTAACACACTCTCTATTGTGTGCCTTGAGCTTCATTCATCTTCTCCAAGATGTGTGTGTTTTCCTGCAACCCTAATTCCAACAATTGGTATCAGAGCAGGTTACGTCCTCCCGTGCTTAGTCGTCAGTGGCTCCAACACACGCCTACTCACTTTCTCCAATTTCAATGAGCTTTGGCGAGCGTTCACAGGTCGATAAAAATTTTGGTAAGCTCATAGAGCTTAGTCTCCTCAGATTTTTGATTCGGACTTATTTCGGTGTCTGTTTCCACTATAGCCAAGTCTGCACAGGCAATTTTATCATTTGGTGCAAAATTTTTGTCAGTGCCAAATACTGCATAATAGGTCCCATATAGTCTACTGCAGGTTGTGCTATATAGCACGTGCAGGTCTCACTCAGTTTCTCCTCATTTCAGGCAATTTTCACATCCGGTGTAGGCATTTCCCATGGTTGACAACAACACAGATGTGTTCAAGATGTTTGCTACTAAGGACAGATTGGATGGGGACAATTACTCTATGTGGGCTTACATGATGCAACATGTTCTTGTGTCAAAGGGAGTCTAGAATGTTGTGCAGGGCATTAATATACGTCCCGGTTCTAAGGATGCAGGTGATGTTGAGGATTTGGCAAGTCTTGCTGCAAGGATTGCTACTATTAGAGTTGTTTTGCCTACGGTAGAACAATCTCGTTGGCATGTAAAGGATACGCAGGCTCATGCATTGATTGCGTTGTCTGTGAAGCGCACCATTGTTCCTCACATTCGTTCAACAAAATCTGCAAAACAGGCTTGGGATATTCTGGTTGGTCTTTATGCAAGCCACAATGAGGCAAAAATTGCGTTGCTGCGTAAAGAGCTGGAGTCGAAGATTATGCATGAGAAGATGATATGGAAACTTTCCTTGCTGGTGACAAGGATATGAATGAGCAACTTATTTCTACAAGTGAAGTCATTTCAAACAGTTCCCTTGTGCAAACTTTTCTTGATGCCTTACCAGATTCTTACCAGACTTTTGTTAGTACTTGGAGACTTATGACCCAAGGAAATCCTGAAGTTGTCAAGTTTGATGCATTGTGCACATTGTTGTTGCAAGAGTCACTTTCCAGAAAAAACAGGACTAGACAGTGTGCAGCTGAACAGGCTTTTATTGCTGCTCAAAGACAGGGTAGTAACAACAATGCAACCACTTCTTATGGTTCTTCTGTGAGTGGAAAATCACCTGTTCATAATGCTTCTGCTGGTAGGAATTCATCTAGAAATTCTGGTGATAAGGGCAAAAAGAAGATGCGTTGCCATTATTGTAAATCTAATGATCACTTGATCAAGCAGTGTCCTAAGTTGAAGGCTAAAGAGGCTAAGAAGAAAGAGGGTGGTTCCACTGCAAATGCTGGTTCCACTACAAATGCAGCCATTGTTGAGTCTTCTGTGAAAGGAGACTGTGATGCTGATGTTGATGCAGAATGTGATTTTAGTACAGAGTGTACCTATAATCCTATTGTCCATGATTCATGCATGTCAGTTGCTGCAAATTCACATGTGTGGTATTTCGACAGTGGTGCTACAAAGCACATTACCTCACATCGTGAATTGTTTACCTCTTCGAGTTTGTCCTTCATGGGAATTCAGTCACTTGTGCCAACAATGCCTCTTATCCGGTTCAGGGAGTTGGAAAGATTGTGCTTACTACTGCAAATGGGAGTTCTTTCACACTTGTTGATTCACTTTATGTACTTGGGATCAAGAAGAATCTTTTGTCTGTATCTGCACTTGCTAGACTTAAACTAGTAAGCAAATTTGTGGATGAAAAATGTAGAGTTCATGATCTCAGTTTTGGTGATGAAATTGTTGGATCTGGCCTTTTGTGCCGTCGGTTGTATAAGCTCACTTTGTATGACAAGTGTGGATAAAATTTTGCAAATGCAGTTGCAAATTCAAGGGCTATTTCACATGCAAAACTTTGGCATGCACGTTCCTTCTTTGCCACCTCTTGAAGCAGCATTCGAGGTTTCCAAAGGATGGTTCAGTTATAGGGCCACATGCAGGTTGTAGCTTGTGCATAGTGATGTTTGTGGGCCCATGCAAACTCTGTCCTTGGGTAATTACCTTTGCTTCATGACTTTCATTGATGATTACTCTAGGCATGCATGGGTATTTCTGCTTAAAGCGAAGTCTGAAGTTTTATGTGCTTCAAACAATTTTTGGCTATGGTTGAAAATGTCTCGAAGTGTACTATGGGCATCCTCTGTTCTGATTGAGGGAGGGAGTATATGTCTCATGAATTTAATGCATTTCTGGCTAGTCGTGGGATAAAACACCAATGTACAATGCCTTATACGCCTCAGCAAAATGGAGTTGCTGAGAGGAAAAACAGGTCACTTATGGAAATGTCATGATGTATGGTCAAAAGTCAAGCTTTTCCGCATTCTTTTTGGCTTGAGGCCATCATGTGTGCCACTTATGTACTTAACAGGTGTCCTACATAAGCTTTGCAGTCTATTACTCCATATGAAGCATGGCATGATAGAAAGCCTTCTAGTGAGCACATGCATGTTTTTGGCTGTTTCGCATATGCTTTGGTGCCACAAACACAACGCAAAAAATTGGATGATAAGGCTGTCAAATGTATTTTGGTTGGTTATAGTGCTGAAAACAAAGGTTACAGGTTGTATCATCCATAAACAAAGAATATTCTAGTTTCACCGGATGTAGTGTTTGTGGAAGATTTTGTTATGCCCTTGCTGTCATGTACTAGAGACAATAATGTAAGCTCATAGGACATTTATGACACTTTGTTGCCTCTTTTCAGTGGTGGAAGTTTGAATGTAAATTCCAATGAGGAAAATGTACAGCCTATGGGGGTTTCTGAAAATATTATAGATCAACCTCTTACTGATGCAGATGTACATGATGTACTTGATGAGGAAATGACTGAAAATGAGCAGGCTAGAGGTATGCCAAAATGGCTAGTGCATACATTGTGTGACATAAATTGGATGCACCTTCGTCTAGTCGTACTTGTTCAGGCTCTTGCCATGCATCTCATGCATCAGATTGTTATGCTTTGGCTATGTCTAGCTTACATGATGTTCAGGAACCTCTATCTTTTGATGAAGCACGAAAATTAAAACAATGGCTGCCATGCAATTAGAATATGATGCACTTATAGAAAATGACACATGGAATTTATATGATTTGCCTCATGGCAAAAAGGCCATTGGTACAAAGTGGGTTTACAAATTGAAACGCAAGCCGGATGGTGAGATCGATCACCATAAGGTTTGACTTGTTGCAAAGGGTTATGCATAGCAAAAAGGCATAGATTATGAAGAGACTTTTGCTCCCACTTGTTGTATGACTACTGTGCATTTTCTATATGCATTGGCCCCTCATTTTGGTTGGGATGTACATCAATCAGATATTGTTATTGCTTTCTTGAATGGTGACATATTTGAGGAAGTTTATGTAACGCAACCTAGTGGTTTTGTCAAGAACGGATAAGAGGACGAAGTGTGTAGATGTAAAAAGGCTTTGTATGGGTTGAAACAATCTCCTCGTACTTGGTATGAGAAAGCTAACACTCATTTGTTCAAACAAGGCTATTTGTAATAGTCCAACAAAAAGCACATTGTATGTAAAGCGTGAGGGTGATGTACTTCTCATTGTGGTTCTCTATGTAGATGATTTGCTGATCACTAGACCAAATGAGAGACATATTGCTGAATTTAAGGCTGATTTGAATGCTACTTTCAAGATGAAATATTTGGGGCTGTTGCATCATTACTTGGATATACAGTTTAAGCAGTGTGATGGTGGTATTGCCTTGTGTCAAAAAAGTTACATAGAGACATTGCTATGTAAGTTTGGACTTGAGGATTGCAAACCTATTGCCACTCCCATGGGAACAGGTTTTAAATTGATTCTTCATGATGCTGGTGGTCCTGCAGATGTCACTCTTTACCAAATGTTATTGAATGCCTCATTTATGTATGCAACACGAGGCCAGATATTCAGTTTGCAGTCTCACAGGTCAGCAAGAAGCAACCTACTGTGGCCACTTCTAGTTGTGAGGCTCAGTAGAGGGCAGTCTTCACAGATACGGTTGAGTATGTATGGCTCAGATACCTTGATTTTGGTGTTGGACAGGACACTGCCAACACTATCTATATTGACAGTCAGAGCGCATTGGCAGTTGCGAGAAACCCAGTTTTTCATGCTCGCACAAAGCACATTGAGGTGCATTACCACTATGTCAGGGAGAGGCTCTCAGCAGGAGAGATCATCTTGGCTTATGTGCCAACTCAAGACAACCTTGAAAATATTTTCACAAAGGCATTGTCTAGTGAGAAGCTCGAAGCTTTCTGCAAAGCTTTGGTCTTACTCCTATTGTGGACTGATCATGTCCTCAGGGCATGACACTTCCCTTTACTCATGTGCCAGCTCTCATTCACAGAATCACTCCAGGGGGGATTTGTTACCATATACATGTGGTGGTGATGTGTGTGAACACACTAGAACCGTCGGGGCATCTTATCCCTCTTTAGGAGGTTCTTTCCGCCATGCATTGTATATACGCCCATCAATCTAGGGCTATCTATCTTTTCATTGCACACTAAGTAACACACTCTCTGTTGTGTGCCTTGAGCTTCCTTCATCTTCTTCAAGCTGTGTGTGTTTTCCTGCAACCCTAATTCCAACAATCACGATGTGAGGTAATGTGCTTTGTAGCACCACTAACAAAATACCACACATGGGAATCTGCATCGACTAACATACATGCATAATGGACAATAGGATCATAAGTGCATTCTACACGAAATGCACATTTTGCATCAACCTCATCATCACAATCTCCTTTGACAGAAGACTCTACAATCACTGCACTTGTATTGGACCCTGTAGTGGATCTAGTCTCTTTCTTCTTAGCCTCTTTTGCCTTCAATTTTGGACACTGTTTGATCAAGTGATCATTAGATTTACAATAATGGCAACGCATCTTCTTTTTGCCCTTATCACTAGAATTGCCAGACAAAGTGTTGCCAGCAAAAGCATTAGGAACAAACGTTTTGCCACTTGTAGCCGACCGAACCATAAGAAGTGGTTACATTGTTGTTCCCACCTTTTCTTTGAGCTGCAATAAATCCTATTTAATTGCACGCTGCCTAGTCCTGTTTTTTCTTGAAAGCGACTCTTGCAAACAGCAATGTGCACAATGCATCAAACTTGACAACTTCAGAATTTCCTTGAGTCATAAGTCTCCAAGTACTAGCAAAAGTCTGCTAAGAATCTGGCAAAGCATCAAGAACAGTTTGCACAAGTAAAATGTCAAAAATGACTTCTCTTGCAGATATTAGTTGCTCATTAACATCCTTGACACCAACAAGGAAGGTGTTCATTTCATCTTTCTCATGCATAATCTTTGATTCCAGCTCTTTACACAGCAAAGCCTCATTGTGGCTTGCATAAAGACCAACCAAACTATCCCGAGCCTCTTTTGCAGATTTTGCTAAACGGATGTGAGGAGTGATAGTGGGCTTCATAGACAACGCAATCAATGCATGAGCATGTGCATCTCTTATATCCCAACAAGCTTGTTCTGTTGTAGGTAAAACAACTCTAACAACAGCAATCCTTGCAACAAGACCTGCAACATCCTCAACATCGCCTACATCCTCAGAACTAGGGCGTACATCGATGCGTTGCACAATATTCTAGATGCCCTTTGACACAAGAACATGTTGCATCATGTAAACCCACATAGGATAATTGTCCCCATCCAATATGTTCTCACCAACAAACATCTTGAACACATCTATGTTGTGAAAACTGATGTACTTGATGTGAAAACTGCCTAAAACGAGGAGAAACTGAGTGAGACCAGCATGTGCTATATAGCACCACCTGTAGTAGACTGTATGAGACCTATTATATGCAGTAATTGGCACTGATAGAAATTTTGCACAAAATGATAAAATTGCTTGTGTAGACCTGGCTGTAGTGGAAACAGAGGTCAAAATAAGCCCGAATAAAAAATCTGAGCAAACTAAGCTCTCCGAGCACTCTCGAAATTTTGTCGACCTGTGAACGCTCTTCAAAGCTCACTGAAATCGGAGAAAGGGAGCAGGCAATGTGAGTGGGATGGAAACACACACAATGCCTCTATAATGACCCGAGACACACTCTTGGGATGATACACACACACACACACACTATGGGGCACCAACTCGGCTTACACAACCCACCTGGCCGAAACAGGGAACACACCGACGGAGTGAGAGGAGAGAGACTATCCATTTGCCCACTCAACACAAAGACACACACAAAAAAAAACTCAGCTCAAAAGCAGAAGATTTTTGATGTTTAGATACAATTGAGCTTGAGCCAACACCATTGGGTCAAATAGCTCACACAATATGGATGAAATATGCCAGATACAATCACAAATTTGAATAGAGGCTTCACTCACAAGAGGAAAAACTTACACAGCCAAAATAGCAAGAAAAACTAAGGAATCTGGAAAAATGGACAGTGCCATTGCATCCAGAGCGGCCAAAAACTTCAGTCCACAATATCAAAACGCTCAAATCCGACCTCGGATGAGCAGTTTATGGCCAAAACAAGCTCCAAAATTAGCAAAAACTGAGTTGCGGCAGTTCCTCCTCTTCTCTCCACGTTTTGTTGGTCTTTTTCTCAGGTTTTTCAGTGTCACACTTCACTTTATCCCTTGGTCACCTTTGGCCTTTTGATTGACCTCAAACGGACCCCGAACATGCCAAAAACTGACCATGCAGCGCATTTTTGTCACCCTTATATATCCATCCGCACACTTAACACTCAACTTTTTCCAATAATGCATCCCGTAACCACATGAAGTGGCCCCCAAATATAGTCCTCATGATGACCTTTCTGCATAATCATCACAAGAAAACACCCACGTTGTGTCCTCGCTTACCCACGTGCAAGTATTGACCCCATTCGACCTCCTGACGCCCCATCTGATGTACCTGCTTACCTCATGTCATCGGCCTCTGGATAGCTTCCTTGAGAAGTTTTACGTGCTACCAAATCCTCATTATTATAGAGAAAACACACTGGTACTAGTGATAATGAAAATCGATGTACTATGTACACGCTATCCTACCTGTACACATGTGGGCCCCACGTAACCACCTGGCTCTGGAAAATGGGCAATCCTTTATTTGATGCACCATGCATGTGTATGTATATAAGTGCAATAACTTTTTCCAAAAAACTCCTAACATAATTTGCCCATCCCCTAGCCTGCTAGATCATTCATGATCAGTAGCAGCAGCAAAAAGAGATATGAGACTCGCCGCGTCACAGGTCTTCTCATCCCTCACATACATTACTTGTTCTGTAGACAACTCATCTCACTCCATCATCATTAATCTAGCATGATATAATTTAAGATGCAATCCATGTACCCTTGACTTATGTAGAATCACATCCAGGTTACCCAACTGATATGTACCATTCGGAAAACACTCCACTACCTTGAAAGGGCCTTCCCACTTAATTTGAAACTTCTTTTCGAATGTCTTGTCTAGCTTACTGTTGTAGCACAAAACCAAGTCATGTTTCTTGATACCCTTACTTTTGACCTTTTCATTTATCTTTTCTAAAGCTTTATCTTGCATCTGTCCATAATGTTCCAATGTGCTCATCCTATCCAGCTGAACCTCTTGTAATTGTAAGAGCCTCTCTTTGAATGCATCACTAGGCGGCCCAAGAAACTTCTCTAGCATCTTGACCGCATGAAACTCTACTTCCACGGGCAATAGTGCTTCATTTCCATATACCAAATGAAATGGAGTAAACCCTGTACCTGTCTTCACCGAAGTACGGTAAGCCCATAATGCACTAGGCAATTCCAAATCCCAATTCTTTCCTTGGTGCTCTGTCACTTTCGAAAGAATTCGTACCAACTCACCATTGAATCTTTCATTTAAGCCATTACATTGTGGATAATAAGGAGTGGTATGTTGGTGCCTAATCTTCATCTTCACGCATAAAAAGTCTAATAGCTTAGCTGCAAACCCTCGCCCCTTGTCCGAAAGTAGCTCTAGTGGCACCCCAAACTTGCAACATATTTCATAGTACACAAATTTTTCCACATCCTTTGTAGTGATTTATTTTATTGCTATAGCCTCTGCCCATCTAAAGAGATAGTCCACTGCAGTCAAAATATAGCTTTTTCCCCTGGTTGTGATAGGTAACGGGCCTATTGCATCAATCCTCCACTTTTCAAACACATCAAACGCCAAAATGGTTTTTTGTAGCTCTGGCTTCAACACTCTCTTCCCAAATGCTTGACACCTATTGCAAGACCTACACCAATGGTGAACATTCTTGTGTAAACTAGGCCATACATACCCCTCTTGCAAGATCTTATGCAAGGTGATTTTAGAGCAAAATGTCCGCCACATGGCCTTCATGATTCTCTTCCAACACTCTATAAAGCTCCTCCCACCAAGGTACACGTCTCAACACGAGATCAACCCCTTTCATGTATAAGACATCACCAATCAATTTGTACCTGTATGCTTTACACACAAAACCATACTTCTTAGACTTCTTAATGTCCTTTGGAATGATTCTTGTTAGCAAAAACTCCTCTTCTTGAGCCAAACTTTCCTAGCCATGATAAAGAGGTAAATTGGTCCTCAACACAAATAGCTCCCCAATCATGCTTTGAGCTGCTTCATGTGCCTCTCCATTTAGAGCACGTTCAATGTGTCTGATGCTCCATGCTTCAAACTTTTTTAACAGGCCTTTAATTTTGAAACACATTTCCTTCAATGAGGTGTTCTTGCTCTTCCACACACCCAACACTTGCTTCAAAACTAACAAGGAATCACCTTTTATGCTCAACCTTCTAATCCCATGCTTCAAACAAATGTGTAATCCGGCTTCCAACGTAGCATATTCAGCCTCATTATTACTATGCACATCCAATTTGAACCCTCTCTTACATACTAGCTTCCCCTCTGGATCATAAAGTGCTATACCCCCTGAAGCCGCATCATGGCTCTTTCTGTATGAGCCATCAAAGAACAACACATGTGCATTGCTGATCTGTGGCACTTCTTCAACTACCTGTTTCACCACCTCTTCCTTAACAAGAAGGGGATTCTCCTTGTAAGTCAACAAATCAGCTAGGGTAGCTCTTGTACTATCTTCCACTAAAAAAGAGTACCTAAGCTCTTGTAGCTCAATTACCCATTTCTTGACCACATTTGACATGTTAGTGCCATTAATTAACTGTGGCAAAAAGGTGTAACTCGTTAAGAAAACAAAAGGTCGTGGTAGCAAGTAATGACAAAATCGTCGCGACAAGCAAATATTACACTGGCCATCACTAGCTCTACTTTCGAGAATTTCCGCTCTACTACCAACTGCACTCAGCTTGCACAATACACTGGCCTCATATGATGGCTGCCCTTCCTCTTTTCCAATAGCATGGCTCCAATGGCATCATCCCCTACTGATGGATTTACATCAAACACTTGCTCCCAATCAGGAGCCTGCATGGTTGACAACCCCCCTAACACCTCTTTTACTTCTTCACACTTGTCATCCCATGGCAATGGATCATGCTTTGCCACTTGTTGTAATGGATAAAGGAGTTGTGAAGACAATGGAATAAACCATGCCATGTACTTCACTTTGTGTATAAAGATTGCCAATTGCTTCGTACTCGTAGGTGATGGAAGAAGAATAATAGACTTAACCTTGTCTGGATCAGCCTCAATGCCATTTTCTGACACCATATGGCCCAATAACTTCACCCTTGGCTGTGCTAGATGACATTTCTTTGGATTTAGTTCTCCTCCACATTCATTATATCGAGCCAATACCCTCTGCAGCTTCTCATGGTGTTCAACCCTATTGTTGTAGACACAGACGTCGTCCATAAAAGCTGTAACACAACTACCAATGAATGGTTCCAATACCCAATTTGCTCTCTCTTGATAGAAAGATGGTCCATTTTCCAACCCAAAGGGCAATACCGTGTAGCAATAACAGCCCCATGGCGTAATGAAAGTTATCTTTATTTGGTCTTTAAGAGAAATCTTCAATTGAAAATAGCCTGAAAAACCATCACACACACTGTACCTCTCATAACCTGCCCACCACTGAATCCAAGATCTGATCAATGAATGGAAGAGGATATGGGTTCTTGTTAGTGGCTATATTTAAGGGTTTAAAATCGACACAAATCCTCCACTTTCCATCCTTCTTTGGGTTGACTACTATTGGACTCACCCATTCTGTGGTCTCCAGTGGGACTATGAACCCTGCCTTTATTAACTTGTCCACCTCTTCCTGCAAGGCTTCCATTTGCTCTTGAACCATCCTTCTTAGCCTTTGTCGCACTGGCTTACGCCTTCTTTCAGCTCTATATGCATCTCTTTTCCTTTGAACCCTCTAATCTCTTCATATGAAGTAATGAACAAATCGGGAAAAATAGCTAGCATGTGCAAATATATCTCCTTTGCCATAGCTGAGAGGTCTCCACCATTGATCATTTGTGTCATCAATTCTTGCTTCTTTGACAATTCAAGCTTGGTTTGCATCAGCCCTTCAATCACTTAATAAGGCCCTTCACTTTCATCTTCAATCTCATTTGCAAATGCGACTAAACCAGACTCCTAGATTTCTTTGTCAATCAAAAGAAATGCAACATCAACATCCTCATCACTGCTGGTAGTACTATCACTGTCCTCATCAGTCTCACTGTGGAATAGTCTTCATTACTAGACTCATCCTCATCTTCATAAAGCTCTTCCAATACTTTTCTTGTGTCCATATTATATAGCTTCTTGGCACCTGTCTTTCCATAGAGGTTAATCATACCACGTTTCCAATCTTGAACAGCTCCCACTGCACGTAATCATGGTCTACCCAGTATAATAGGATATTCTCCCAACCCCGCTGGCATCACATGAAAATCAACCACCACCTTTGTATCATACGCCTCCACTTTTAAGCTCTTTACAACACCCAAACATTTTTCTTTTTGATGGTTTTCCAATCTGATTCAAAAACCTGACACCCCAGTCACTGTAAGACCCATCTTCTCAACGCATGAGTGTGTTATGACACATATTTGGGCTCCGCCATCAACATAACCTTGTCCTAGATTTTTTCTTTTGTGCCATAATCTACTATTGGGCAAATATCTGGTAGCTCATCCATCACCAACACCTTCACTAAATCTCTCTCTGGTTCTTATTCCATTGGGTTAACCATCCTCTTCCACTGTCGCTTTAGCTTAAGCACCATCTCTATTATCTGCCCAAAAGTAACATCTACTTTTCTCCTTGTCAGATCCTCCTTCAAGTCATAACTTAATTTCTCATCCCCTAGGGGAAAATCTGAAACATGAAACTTGCAACGAGCCCTTCTTTTCCTCTTGGCCTTGACATCCTTGCCTTCATGGCTCTTTCCCTTCTTCTTTCTAGGACCTCGGGTACTTCTTCCTTCCTTACCCTCTGTGGTCCTCTTCCCAATAGGCATCACCAATGTATCCTCCAGCTTTGCTGCCTTCTCCAAGGTGACCACGCTTATCACTTTTGTCTTTCCGTTTCCTCTTGGGATAATCCACTGGTTCCTTCTTGTCCCTTAATTTCAATGCCATAATCATTTGACCTAGTTAGCACCTGCCTTGGCAATGGATACATGTCTCCCCCCATCCTTGTGGCTTATCATATTGTAGGCTGATGTGTCCCAACTCTCCACAAGTATAACATGTGGGCATCTGCCTCCAGACTCTACCATTGCTTTGTCCACCAACACCATTCCTGGGTCTTTCTTCACCTCCTAGTTGATTTGTAAACCTCTCCCGACCTCGATTATTTCCCACATTACCTAGCATGTTTAGGTTGAGATTCTTCATAAAATCTACCACTTGCCTCGTGTCTTGCCTTATCCCATCATCTTGCACTGCTGTAGTGATCACTGTTGGCATAACTTGAGGAGTACCAGAAACCACTGGTTCATGATGAACCCCTAGCATGTGAACTTACAAAGAATCCATAGGTTGAAACTCAGACCTCCTAGGCAAAGACTCTACTCCTAGCTGGCTCATTCTTCGCAGCTTCCACTCTTTGTTCCTCGCTACATCTAGTGCATCTTCATATATCCTAGGCTTCTTTAGCTCCACTCTCCAACATATAATGTCATGCCAAGGGTAGGACTATAGGCGGGCACGGCCCTGGCCAAGGGCCGATAGATACACATGCGGTTTAGGGGCTATATATAGGAGGTCCAAGGGCCTATATATAGGTATGGTTGGGTGGTTATTGGCATGCCTATCTCCCTATGCTCTTTCATTGGTATCAGAGCTCAGGTGGAGAAGGAGTCATGGAGGAGGGGAGGAAGCATGGTCTTCTCTTTCCCTCTCGTGCTCGCTCTCTCTATCTCTTTTGCAAGGTATCCCTCTCAATCTCTCTTGCAGCCATGGCAAAATTTGTGCATGGAATTGCATGCGATTGAATGGCTCTTCTCTGACGAGGCAGGCATGGAAGCAAGCACCGTGTGATGCTGTCCCAAGTTGGGGAGGTACAATCAAATCCCGCGGGACCATGGACAGCAACCCTAAGCGGGGAAGAAGCGTGTTTTTGGCCGGAACCAAACTCGGCACTGTGGAGCTCAATAGGATTGCACGGGCAAGGGGATGCAACCTTGCTTCTTCTTGCATGTTTAACAAGGGCTGTAGCGGCTGGTTTGAGTGGATTATCCCCTGCGCTACCTACGAGCTGCTGTTGCCATCGTTTTTAGGGTAATTTTTCACATACTGGGCGTCCAATTGCAAGTATTTTGGGCCACACACCCCTTGTAGGGGAGCTTTCCCGCATACATGCAAACCGTGGCCAGAACATGCAAGGGCCTCCTCAAAGGGACCATAGTTGCATGGCGGAGTGCACCAAGTGCAGCAGGGACTCAGATGTATTCAGCACTATCAGATTTGCAGGTAGCCGGGATTCCGCATTGAGCATTCGAGGGCAGCTTTCCAAGACAATCACGGCAAAGCTCCGACTTGTTGTACAAAATTTTGAGATCATTTGAAAGCACGGCCTTGGTCTCGGCTTTATTTGCAGGGAGAACAGCTTGTAGTCGGATCCAAAAAGTGCCACTATACATGTTTAAGCTCTCATGGAGGGTGCACCTTGAAGCAAACTAATCTTTGCAAAGACAAAGCATGGATGTTGTCGACACTAAGAAGATTACTCGAGGAGATTGCTTTTAGAGTCCCAAAGAGGGCTAAAACATTGATAATACGGCTTCATCTGCACAAGGGACGTTTCAATCACCACTTCAAAGCAGTCTTGATGAGATCATGGTGCTCTGCAGGAGAAGCTTTCAAGGCTTCAATTGCTATTTACAGAAGATCGACAGTATCATCATAATGGTTTTCGGTATGAAGGTATTGGCACGGCAATCATATGATCTTCAGTATTCGGGCAAGGCTTTGACTCAAGATTGGACATGGTTCGAGGTTCAAGGATGCTCAAAAACGCAGGCACTGTGGCTGATACGACAAATTATCAAAGGCATGTAGCAAGTAAACACTAGGAGGTAAATAAAAGCTTTCAATACCGCTTTGTTTTCCTCCAGAATATGTTGCATCAAGACACGAGCAAGGCTTGTGCAAACTGTGTTGTTATCAAATTTTCTTGCACGCATGGCTTATCCAAGACATAAAAACCCCGCACGGTTGGATCATGTCGAGGGTTGTGTTTAGCAAACTTTAGTTGTCCAAAGACCAATGACTGGTTTGATGACCAAAATCAAGCAAGGCTTGAGTAATAAATGCTCTCGTTTCGCAGTAAGGCTTCTGTCCATGCCTACCAAAGGTTAGGGCATGGTGGTGCTGGAGAGTCTCATGGAGATCAACACGGTCTATTGCTAATCTTGATGAAGGAGGCAGTAGGTGCTCGACAGGACCAACCATTAACGACCATTTCAAGAAGCTGTCAAGCAAATTGTTAGGGCTTGTTTTCTAGACATCACTGGAGCACGGCTTCGTCTCTGTCATCAAGCCAATCCAGTACGAGGTACATACTTTGCAAGGAATTTTTATTTTTATGTTTTTCTTTTCAATACATTGTACAATTCAACAAGGTCAACTATTTGTGACTGCTCAACAAGGTTGACTTTCTTTTACTAGGACATTTGTCTATGAGCATCCAAAGTGGGTCTACTGAAAAGTATCATGCAAAGACAAGACTTCCATGTTTGGCCTATGCTATGAGCATGCAAACTTGGGACAGACTTGACAATATGCCAGCAGGTTATTTCATGAGAAACAGACGGGTGTATATGATACAAGGGACGTATCTCTACATATGACAGACCCCACTCGTGCAACAAATATGGCTATGCACCATTTTTAAGCGATTTTTCTTCCACAGAATAGCGGGCCAACTGGTTACAACAACGACCAGGTTAGCCAAGTTTAAGTTTTTCTTGTTTTTCCCTGTTCACACCTTACTTGGCGATTACTGTCATTGTGCAAAGCAAAGTGCTTTGGCAATTTTATAGGAAGCAAGGCTTCGGGTAACTGGCAAAATATGGAATATCAGCTCACAGAATCCCTACCAATCTAAATTGTGATGGTTTTGGTTCTCATGGTTCAGACCATCACTCTCCGCCGCAAGGGCTTACAATTCTGCATGCAAGGCATGCTAGTGCGGTGGATTCAATTCTATCGCTTCATGCATTACGCTTCCGCTATCACACTCGCAACTCTGTTAAGGACACACTAAGGATGGATTGTTTAATATGATTGTTGGTTGCCATCAACACACAACAACACTAACCGGAACCTAAATCGAGGACTGATTTTATGGGCAAAGTGCCAATGCTAAGTGGTCCTAAATCACGACCCCTGCATGCTAGGTGGGTCGCAATGAGTTTTTTGCTTTTCGGTTACCTCTCTCGATGCGAGAGTCATACCGAAAAAGTATGGAATGCTTATACGAGAAGCTGCAATTTAGGCATAAGATGCGTAAGAGCACACAGCCTACTAGGTACACACTCTAAAAACTTAAGGAAAGTTCCTCAGCCCAGCATGCTCTTGTTCTCGTTCTCTCTCTCTTAAACGGAATAATGAAAATCTTCTAAGAAGCTTTTGATACATGTTTTGCTCATGAGTCAGCCTGAACCAAGGTGCTCTACCTCTCAGCTAACACGTGACTAAGATGCTACTCAAATTATTCTTCATCGGTTTGTCCACTGAACACTAACTTGCATAATGGCTATGAGCCACATTGGCTAAGAGCCATTGTCAAGCCAAGGGTAAGACCTAACTATTGGCATTCTTTGGGTGATTGTTTTCAAGATCAAATAGCTCTACCCAGGGAAGTACACATCGATGTTATTGGACAAGCAAGAGTCTTGTCAGTACGGATGTCTAGGGTGTCATTTTTGCACTACATGTTTTCAGTGCGACACGCAAGTTGAATTTTTGATAATCTTCCACTCACAGTAGTTGATCTCTACAAGGAAGTATCGATGCAGCAATTAGTTGAGACAGCATGGTTGTCCATAAGAGCTAGGCATTTCACTTTTGTTGTTTTCTTGCTCCTTCTATAGCACTACGGAGTGTCTATGGACATACTATTTTGGGATACGACCCCGTGGATGCTTACTAAGTCACCCCATAGGCATTGAGGATCACAGTTTGATCTATTTCCATTGTACTTTCAAGGAAAGAAGTCCGCAATCTACCAGGGGATACTGGACAACTTCAACTTCTCAAGTTGATTTTCATCATTCTGTACACGGTTAACTATGTTGGTTACCATTACCGGCTAGTTGAGCAGTTTCTACAAAGGGTCTTACCAAGTGGTTTGACTACATAGATTCTACCCACCGGGTTTGGATTGAGAAGGCAACACCCAGGGTTTCCAGTACAATGTTGCTTGGTTTTTTCACACGTGGGAGACATACTCCTGTGCATTTGAATACCGGTAACTTAACTTTTGGTTCAATCCCCAGGGCCATGCCAAGGGCATGTCGAAATAAGTATTTTGGACCGTAGTGTCCAATGTACATTATGCTGTTATGAATCCACTTGTAGGATTCGATTTGGCACATGTTGTCACATGGGATACAACATCGTCTAGGGACTCAAGGAGTTTGGTTTAGCCAGTGTGGAGCAAGGCTAATGAGGGTCCCTCTCACCCCCTTGGTAGAGTGTTTGCGGTTACCTCCTCACACAAGTACATTTTGTACTTGAAGGATGTTCTTTTTTTTAAAACATCCTTACATGAGACATATTCCACATTGGATAATATGAGTCTCTGGACTAACACTGGCACCATTATTTCAATTATGTGTCATGACAAAGTCCCTAGGTGCTGGTCAAATCTGTTTTCTAGACTATTTTCAACACGACGTATCAGGAGCAATTTCGGTGGCCAAAAAATTTTCGGATACTTAGAATGACTTGTTCAGGTACAAGTACTGCTAAAAAACATTATAGATAGTTGTTTATACATATAGCAAGGCTCTAAGTTGTTAATGAAAAAGTTTCATTGTTTGTACCTAGAAGTGATCACTGTTTCACCTTCTATTATGGTTCAGACGTTTCAGCAAGGCTTGCAAAAGATTGCAATTGAAGGTATTTAGTTTCTTTTCAGAACTATTTACATTCCTTTTAATGTGTGCTAGGCGCATCACATTTGCCATAATTATTGGCAAGGATCACCATGGATATACAGGTTCGCATCTGTTTTTTGCTAAATGCATGCACACTAGGTGTTATGGGCCCTAGTGTTTAGCAAAGGCTGATTTGGAACGGCAAGCGTATTCATCAAGTTGTTGCTTATGAAGTATTTTGCACTCGATGTGCAGTATCTCTATGAGATTACTTTTTGGGTCTACTAATCACCAATAGAGGTCATGGCTCGGTTTGCGTGTTTGTGGATTTTTCAAGTTAACCACGACCGTTATTCCGGACATTGTTGATTCGTCAACAATGTTATACGATGTTGTGATTCCCATTTACCAGTCATCTGGGAAGACTGTCTGTAAACCGTGGGGAAAACACACCTCAGTACTGTCAGTTATCCAAGGGGATAGTCAAATTACAAAGTCTAATCATGGGCTAATGGATATGCATAGTGCGTACATTAGCAGCAAGCAATCCAATAAATAAGCATTTATTTCTCTACTTGGAGTTTGCTTACCATCAGATAAAGCATGTTTGCGATTAGGTTTAGTCTCTTCATGTTTAAATCAAGTTCTCAACCTTGAACACTAGTTGTGGTGGGTTTTTTTACTGATGAAATTTGAGAACAATTCAAGGACTTATACTTGGCTGATGAGCTATGTCAGCAAGTTACTTCACGGAAAGTGAAAAGCGGTACCTTTAAAGTACATCTTTGTTGTGATAACTCGTTTAAGCATGCTCATGTGCATTCTAAATGGAGTCTACACACTAGATAGTTCCAAAAGGACAACAATGTGTAAAATCATGATGTTACTCTTGATTTCATTGAACCTCCTATTGTACCGTGTTTTGATCAAACAAACACCTGGATCCATGACGGATACCACTTTGGAAAACATTAGTGTTCTTATGAAGATCCTACCACTTTTGTTTTCATGGACGAAAATGCTTCTCCAAGGGGGGAGTAATGTCATGCCAAGGGTAGGACTATAGGTGGGCACAGCCCTGGCCAAGGGCCGATAGATACACATGCGGTATAGGGGCTATATATAGGAGGGCCAAGGGCCTATATATAGGTATGGTTGGGTGGTTATTGGCATGTCTATCTCCCTATGCTCTTTCAAATAACCTGTCCTTCTTCATCATGTCAGGTGGAGGTACCTGTGGTGCTAAGGCCTTGTACATCCTCTCCCATGCCATTGAAAACTTACGTATATATGCATCTACTGGCTCACCTTCCCTTTGCACCAAAACCTGTACTTCTTGCCACACTTTGTCAGGATCTTCTGTCTTCACAAACTCCACTTCCTATCCATGCCATAGATTGTCCCAACTTAATCTCACAGGTGGATCAGCCGTATGCAGATCCTCTTCAAATTCTTTGGACCAAACTCGTGCATCACTCTGACATAACATCTGTGCCGGATCATGAATCTAATTGCTAATGCAGGCAACCCCAAAAGGTCTTCCACATCTTCATCACTTCTTCCATGAAACTCCGGATAAGAGAAAGCCATGGCTACCCAAGTTTTGATGCTTTGAGAACCCCTTCTAACACACGTGCAAAAACAACTTTTTACTGACTCAATCCCTAGAAATTTCAATGGAGCCTGTCTTTCGATAAGGAAAAACGCATGCACATCAAATGAGTTTTTGTAGTTAATCATCAAAATTATAATAGGCAAAGGGGATCCCAGTATATCTCTTAATTTTCTTGGCCCGAACATAAAGACTATGCGCTGCTGGAAAAAAATCTTTCTGGACACATTAACATGTATCTGGATTCTTTGTGCAAAATGAAAAGGAGTGAACTGAGGTCCATTTTGATCATCCATTAAAGCCAACCATGCAACTCCCAAGAAGGCACACCTGACTTATCCTCTGATTTTGCGAGAATTTCAACATCATAACAGCATAAATGGCTCAAAAGACCAAAAAACCAGCCATCACAACTTGGAGAAATTTTGGCAGAGTTTCCCCAGAAGTAGAGCAGTAAGAACCCAAAATATAGATTGTATATGTATGCATAACTTGCCAACAATAGAATCCGAGCATCAAGTAGGAATCACTAGTACATAGCCTATGGTAAGGTCATGAAAAGGGTGCTCCAACCACCTGTATCACCAAAAGGATCTCACATTTGAGAATCCCCTAGCTCAATAAAACCTCACGCTATCAACCCTCTCACGAAAGCTTATGCAAACCTCGTATAGTCAAGTCTCAAAAATGATTATCTTCCAGACCAAGTCTCATAAATGGCTAGGACTGCCCAATAACACCAAGTATGGCTCCACAAAGGTGTACAATGGCAGTATCCACAAGTAACGTACAATACAAGACAATGCGCTCAAATAGGTGCCAATTGATGCATACCCACGGCAACTGTAAGTGACTCCCACTTGCCAGTGTATCACTCTACTCCAGCTACCTGTACCTATGTGAATCACCTGTACCTGTACGTGTAACCTGTAATCTGTGATCTGCAATCTGCAATCTGTACTCCCGAAGCTAAAGGTACTCGAAGAAGATCCTAAGTAGGGGCACCAAAAGAATGTGAACAGGATGGAAACACACACCATGCCTCTATAATGACCCGAGACACACTCTTGGGATGATACACACACACTATGGGGCACCACTTGGCTTACACAACCCACCTGGCCGAGACAGGGACACATCGATGGGGTGAGGGAGAGAGACTATCCATTTGCCCACTCAACATAGACATACACACACACACACACACACACACACAAAAACTTAGCTCAAAAGAGGAATATTTTTTATGTTTAGATACAATTGAGCTTGGGCCAACCCCAATGGGGCAAATAGCTCACACAATATGGATGAAATATGCCAGATACAATCACAAATTTGAACAGAGGCTTCGCTCACATGAGAAACTTACACAGCCAAAATAGCAGGAAAAGTGAGGAATTCGGCAAAATGGATAGCACCATTGAGGCGGGAGTGGCCAAAAACCCTAGTCTACAATATCAAAGCGCTCAAATACGACCTCGAATGAGCAGTTTATGGCCAAAACAATCTCCAAAAACATCAAAAATTGAGTTGCGGTTGTTCCTTCTCTTCTCTCCACATTTTTCTAGTCTTTTTCTCAGTTTTCTTAGTGTCCACGCTTCACTTTATCCCTTGGGCACCTTTGGCCTTTTGATTGACCTCAAACGGACCCCAAACGGGCCAAAAACTAGCCACGCAGTGCATTTTTGTCACCCTTCTACATCAATCCGCACACCTGGCACTCAACTTTTTCCAATAATGCATCCCACAACCACGTGAAGTGGCCCCCAAATGTATCCCTCATGATGATCTTTCTGCATAATCATCACAAGAAAACACCCATGTTGTGTCCCGCTTACCCACGTGCAAGTATTGACCCCATTCGACCTCCTGACGCCACTAGGTGCCATCTGATGCACCCGCTTACCTCATGTCGTCGGCCCGTGGATAGCTTCCTCGAGAAGTTTTAAGTGCTACCAAATCCTCATTATTATAGAAAAAACACACTGGTATTGGTGATAATGAAAATCGATGTACTATGTACACCCTGTCCTACCTGTACACATGTGGGCCCCACGTAACCACCTGGCTCTGGAAAATAGGCAATCCTTTATTTGATTCACCATGCATGTGTATGTAAATATGCACAATCACTTCTTCCAAAAAACTCCTAACAGCGTGTGCTAGAGCTGATGGCAACTAAGCCCTGGAGGATGCAACCTGCTCTGATACCAACTATTGGAATTAGGGTCGCAGGGAAACGCACACAGTTTGGAGAAGATGAAGGAAGCTCAAGGCACACAACAAAGATTCGTAGCTGTGTTATCACTTTTTGACATCTAAATTGGAGCTCAATCATCTCCAGATGCTCTTTAAGATCAAATTCTTGAAGAATTCTCTCAGCTGTTGCTTCATCAGCTTGGGTTGGAAGTGGGACATCCCTTTTTACTTGTGTGTCTCTTTGTTGAGAGGTATCAGCTTCTATTTTGTGTTGTGCATTGTTCTTCAATACCTTGTTGTTCATTTTTCTGCTAGTTGTCATGATCTTCTTTTTTAGTTTGGAACCCTCTTTTCTCTTGATTAGTAGGAGGTGGAGATGGTGGTTTTGGTGAGACCTATTGCTCTCTTTCCTCTGTGTTAACCCTCACGGCACACGGACACCCTATGATCTATAAACGTTGTATTATTTAGAGTCAGGTACCGGGCTTGTCGGACCAATAGGAACAGGGTAAGGGTGATCGCCGATGACAGGCGCACTCTAACTTGAATATTCAAGGAGTTAGTTGGCTAAGTATGGGCACCCAAGTGTGAATGGGGTGAGCTCATATAAAAGCCACTAAACCTAATTTTTACTCATTCTCTCATTGTGCAATAGAAGCTGCTCTTGCTCCATCTCCACCTTCTCCTTCACCATCTCCTTGTGTGTGTGTGTGCGTGTGTGTGTGTGTGTGTGTGTGTGTGTGTGAGAGAGAGAGAGAGAGAGAGAGAGAGAGAGAGAGAGAGTGAGAGTGTGTGTGTGATCGAGCGTTGCGGCGGCACGACGGCGGCGAGGCGGTTGAGCGCGGCGTAGCGGCGTCTCCCTCTTCTTCGCGGCGCGGGAATCCTTCATTCGCAACTACGCAGGAAGGTGAGTGACACACCATTCTTCCTTGTGAGCTTGTCTGTTGTATGACTGTGTGCTAGGAGCCTTTGTGGCTCGCACACGGCGCGTAGCAAGTCCCTAGCCTTGACATTTTTGGCGTTGCTGCGCGTGAAGCTCCAATGGCGACCTGTAAATTGTATTGAAGCTATTTCTTATGTAGGAAAGGCGCGGCTTAAGTTTGATCATTGTTGTTATGCAAAAACAGTACAGAAAGACACAATGTTGTTGACTGCATTCAAGTTTTATGTGTTCTGTTAAGCTCTGTTTTGTTAGTTCTATTAAGCTCCGATTTCAGCTTACACAGTTAGCATTTCTTGTGTTTCTGCGTTTTTTGCATTTTCTGGTTTGCACTGCACAGTTCTGTCAAGTTTCAATTATCTGCATTTTCTGTGTTTTCGAGTTTGTGCACAGTTAGGCGCACAGTTAATTAATTAAGCAGGTTAGTAATTAGGTGAACCACTGATTAGCAGGTCAGTAGGTAGGTGGGACAGTAAATAGTTAGGTGAGGTCAATGTGCACCAAAACGCGTACCAAATAATATCCCGAAAAAAAAAATTTTAAAAAAAATCGGGAAAAAAAAAACCGAAAAATAAAAACGTGAGTGAGGGGGAGGTTATAAAAAATCGAAAATATTTAAGCGTGAGTGACTGGGGGGATGACTAAAATTTTGATCGGGATCGTTTCCCTAAGCCCAAGCCCAAGCCCAAGCCCAAGCCTAGGCCTCAGTCCTCAGTCTTATGATATATACTAGATTCACTCTTATATGTATACCCTACCTCCTCAAGAGGAAATGAGAGCATGTGGGGCAAGTCCTCCACTCTCCTCCCACTTGCACCCTTAGACTTGCTATTTGGAGCCTAGTTTCCCAGCTAGGACAAGACTGTTTCGGGCTTTTCTAGAGCAAAATAGAACCAAACGGTGGGCTGTAAAGCACAGCGCGTCCCTCCTAGCGATACGCTCGTTTCGAGCTATCACACGGCCCATTCCACGACATGCTCTAAAAAATCTAGCAAAAAAAAAAAACAAAAAACACGCAAAAAACTAGTCACAAGGCCTCTTAGAGCAGCTTTTTGACACCTGAGAGTATCAAAAGCACATGCACTTACGCTCTGGGCGGGTGCTAGAACATGAGCATATTGAGGGTGCCTCTGTTCATACGGACACCCATTACCCATCCACGATAGGCTCTAGACCCTCAGCGCGGACACAAGGTAGCACCACCCAAGACCCTAAAATAGCCGCTAGTGATTCCTCCTCCGACTCAGAGATCATGGAAGCATACCCTACCCAAAACATTGAGAGAGAAGGCCATGCACCTCCCGAAGCTCCACAGCCTAGTACTAGTATGTTTAGCCGTTTCATGGAAACATTAGGTAGATCTACTCGCTCGGAACCTGATGCAAATGAAGCACACGAAGGGGGTGGGGAAGTGGACTCTCCTTTCACATCGCACGTGGACCCCACACCACCAAAGAGTGTCCATGTGGATATCCTACCAACTTCTTACCAAGAAGGCCCTGTTGAGCTGCCTCCTTCAGAAGTTCCCTCTAGAGTACCGTTGGTGACAAGTAAAACAACGGGGAGCAACATTGCTTCTACCTCACAAGAAACCGTTAACACGTCGACTCTAGAAGGATTGTTCATTAATGATCATTGGACATACGACCTCCACATTGAGGTGTTGACGGATCTACACTCTGGCCACGCCTACCATGTAGGATGGATAGAGATTGTACAATCCACCTCTAGTGCCACGAGCATCGAAGATCAACAGAAAATGATCTGTAATGTTATCCATGGCGTTATTCAATCAGAAAGGCAAAACCGAGGGGTAAATATACTCTCAACTGGCCCCATGAGATTTTTGGATACGAGCAAGGCTCAACAGCCTACTCTATCACAAATGGAGACTCCTCTAATGAGCCCCATGGACCCATCTTACGTCATTTCACCTGGGGTCTCTATTCAATCTGAGCCTCTGAGAGACAACTTTAGCTTCCCTAACTTGGATCAACCCTCTATTAGGGAAACCCAGTGCTCACTCCAGGGATAAGCCTGACAGAGAATGTACCGATGACATCTACAGTTAGCGCAGTGCCACTACCTAGTGTCGTAGTACCTAATATGGGGCCTCGACCGTATGTGCCTCTAGCCCCTTATGCACACATGGCCCCCACACCTCCAATTGTACCACTTGTTTATGCTCCTCGAGTGCCGCTCCCTAGCCCTTATCCGAGTGGACCTATGCCCGGTTATGTTCCATATCCTGCATCATCCACACATATGCCAAGACCGGTACACGTCCCTCTCCTACATATGATTCCAAGAGTACCTCCATCGGCCCTGCCTCCTCACATAGGTGACTTGGCAGCGTTTGCTCAAACCATAGGTCGATCTATCGCGGAAAATATGTGTCATGCATCTGATAGAGAGCCTAAAGTAAGGCAGTACAAATTGCCAAACTCACGCAAAAATTCAATGGGGACGAAGATGCTAGAAAACACATTGAAGTGTTTGAACAAGTATGTGATTCCTTAGGGGAACGCAACGAACTACATAAGTGCAATTCCTTAAGCTTGACATTAAGCGGGAAGGCTGGAGATTGGTATAGAACCCTAAGGGTGGGCGAGAAAACAATCTACCCTACCCTTCGAAGGTTGTTTCTAAAGGAGTACATACGAGAAGGTGTGCTTTGGGGTGTAGCATCTCAGCTACAGAAGGCCGAACGTAAGGAAGGAGAGTCAGTAAGGGACTTCATTAGTCGTCTAAAGCACTTAAACTCTCGCTGCCCTGTAAATGAGCGCTTCAACAATAACCAACTGCTTGATCGATTCATCCGAGGGTTGAGGAATGAAGGAATCTATAATGGACTAGTGATTAGAGGTATCACAACCTGGGAAGATGTCACTGCCAATGCAATCCAATTAGAGGACAACTTGATGATAGCAGGCATGAGGGTGTCTACTGACACGAGATCCACTAGCTCACAAGCCATTGAGTATGAACCCATGACTGCAAAGCCCATTGCCAATGAGCCAAAGGTATTTGAGACATTCTTGACAGACCTCACCAAGGCAATCCAAGAGTCTCTTAAGGATAATCGACCCCCTCAAAATAGTCACATGCATCCAAGAAGGGAGCAACAATGGTGTTCCATTTGCTTAGGTCCACATAGCACTAGTGAGTGCCCTACGTTTAGAGTAAAATTTAATGGAACTTGCAACGCATGTGGTAGGTATGGTCACCAAGCTAAGGATTGTTTAATGATCAAACGTATGATGGCAAATAGACCACCTGTAGCCTGGACGGATGCACCTCGAGCTCCTGTATTGATGCCTGCTCCACCTGTTGAGCAACTACTGCAACACATGGTTCCTAGATCTCAAAATGTTGTACAAGCTACACCGCTACCACCTCCTGTGCTAGGACCGCAGCCCCCGCATCCAAGAGTCGCCCCTATGAACCAAGTGGGTTGCGAGCCATCTAATGCTTATGCAGATGGCTGTGAGGAGGAAATAGACACTAGTATTGCCTACGGACTTGATACATTGGAAGAGTATCCTATATACTACATGGAAGATTGTTGGGGACAAGTCAAGCCGGTTTATCAAGCTGCTGCTCTCGCATCCAGAGGTCAAAATATCAACACCCAGGCTAGGAGGCCACCTCTTCAATGCTACGAGTGTGGTGGACCACATCGGGCAGCGGAGTGCCCTATTAGGCTGCAAAAGAATGCTGCACAGATGCAAATGAATCAAGGGAGCACGTCTGCAATGCCAATACTCACATGTAATCGTTGTGGCATAGATCACTTGATTGCCCAATGCCCCTATAACCCAAATGCACCTAAAATCACACCCCTAAATTTGGTCGAAATTGCTAGTGTGACATCGCCAATACCACCCGTCGCATCCGCTTATGCGATTACACGGTCCATTCTTCAAGGGCCAGGCCATATCCTCGAAGAGAGAGATACCGCGTCAGTTATCCAAGCAAAGAAAAAGAAGACACGAAGGAAGAGGTCGCAGAATACGGGAAATTCAAAGCCAAGTTCCAAAACAAACATAGGAACAGGAGATGACCCCGTGTATATGAATGACCTCGAGGATGATTCAGATTCAATCGAGACAATGGAGACTAGAACCAATACCACAAAGGGAAAGACCGACAAAGAAAACCGTAACATGGAACCAAATGAAAACCGAATAAGAGAAAACCATAAAGAGCCTCTGAAAACACCAAGAGTGTTTCCAAATCCAATCCAAGACCCCCAAGATAAACCGCAGGGGCAAAAAGGGAAGAATCGTAAAAAGAAGATTGGGACGTACCCAAACCCAGTAGACGAGATTGAGCAGGTGAAACATCTAAGAGGTTTAATGGAGGAGACTCAAAGGAAACTAGAACCAGAACCCATGCATGTCAAAATTCATGACACAGTGTTTCCCACGCAAGTTCATCCACCCCACATGAACCATAGACCGTTAGCCATATCTAGTATCATCCAAGAAGGGAGTGAGGACGGGACATCAGAAAGTGAGCATACACCCTTCTTGTTGGAAAGGATGTTTAACGAAGGAATACCTGATCCCATTAAGGAATATGAGATTCCATCCTCACCAGTTCCTAGTCAAGGACCTACACCCTGCAAAATGCCAATGAATGTTGCCAAACTAGTGGACTTCATGTCTTCTGAGGTCCGAACCATGATCATAGCAAAGCTGTATGGAGATCCTCAGTTATTCCTTGCACTTCGAGCATTCCTTAACGGAGAGCTACGAACGGGATTACCGCAGTTTGCGCAACCAAATAGGCCTGACTCGATTATGATTGATGAGGAAAATCATGTGCAATCACTTGACTTAGATGGACACGAGTCTGTGATCGAGGTACCCATTAACAAATTAGGGCAGTATTTTGAAGGCGACGAGTCTAATGCGACCCTACCCATCACTACCAAGGGATTAACTATAAAGGGAATTCTTGATGGTGGTGCGGGAGTTAGCATCCTTACAAAAGATTGTTGGGAATCCATGGGAAAACCCCGCCTCAGTGTTACTAACATTGTGGTAAAGATGGAAAATGGTACCATAGCCAAACCTATGGGGATGCTCAAGGATCTTAAGATCAAAGTTCTAGGACACAAGGTACGACATACGTTCATTGTAATGTATTTCTCTAAACACCTTATGTCATATGAAATGATTTTAGGACGACCATTCATGAGGGAAGCACAAATGGTTCATGATTGGTCTAAAAATCATGTCTATTTGCAATTCCAAGACTCTGTCCTTAGAGTGGATTTGGTGACTGGTAAGGTACACCCCTTAGGGAGTAAAACCATTATTGATCATCGCTCTGACACCACAGTTCACTCGGCCCCACTACAATATTGTTACACTTGTAAGAAGGATACAGACATTGGCCAAGATTCTCCTTACATGGATGTGTTACCGGGTATGACGGAATCAGACAACGTAGACTGGGTACACCTGGCTGCAACCATAGATACCTGGGGAAATAGAGGAACCACTTGGGTCACACCAGAGGGGGAAGAGGTACCACAAATTGCACCTCTGAACATGATAAGTTCCATACATGGATCTTCTAAGGGCAAGGCAATTGTAGACCAATCTGACAGTGACACCGATAGCTCAATAGAAGACTTTGACCAACACGACTCAGACACTCACTCCCAGAGTGAAACGGATTTTGAATCTCATGAATTAGAGAGTGGAGCAAGTTCAAAGTCAAAACATTCGGAAGGACCGAGCACATCAACCGATGATAGCTCCTCCGAGAGTGAAGAGGACACCAACGAGGACTCCTTTAGTGAGCCAGATCTAAATGCAAATCAAAATCAGGTCTCAAATAAGAAAAAGAAAAACTTTAAGAGGTGTCGATATCAAGCCAATGTACGTGCTAGGATAAAAAAGAAGAGATCCTCAGCAGAATGGCTCAGTTATATAGGAGCATGTGATGCTCATCGTAAATTGGTAGACGATTGGG
Organism: Adiantum capillus-veneris; assembly: GCF_014529385.1. Taxonomy (NCBI): domain Eukaryota; kingdom Viridiplantae; phylum Streptophyta; class Polypodiopsida; order Polypodiales; family Pteridaceae; genus Adiantum; species Adiantum capillus-veneris. Next base: position 7,763,057 of record NC_140938.1, read on the forward strand.
GTGAATATCTCCAAAATGTTATGTGGTGTAGACCACGACCCCATGACATAGCCCAATTAGAGATCATAGACAAGCCAAAGTTGAGCCGCACTGCAAGGAGGCATCAAAACCAAGAGTTAGCTCGACAACACAAGAAAGCAGAAATGGAAGCACAGACCAAAGCACAACCAGAATCCACAGACTTGCATCCTGCACCAGAACATTTCAAATCTTACACCACGGGGGAAGCAAAGGTTGTGTACACAAAAGCCCAAAGAATACCTATCGATGGGAATGATGGAATCTATGATGGGCCGGCAATAGTTAAAGAAATAGAATTAGCCGACCCCGGTGAAGAATCAAAACCTGTTTTTATTGCCCAAGACCTCACAGAAGTTGAAGAGGCGGTCCTCAAAGAGCTTCTCAAGGAATTCAAGGACATATTCGCTTGGACATACCATGATATGAAAGGTGTTCCACCTTCTGTGGTCCAACATACAATCCCTATGATTAGCACTGCGAAGCCCGTACAACAAAGACCCTACCCGATGAATCCTAAGTACGCAAAGATCATTCAAGAAGAACTAGAAAAGCTTATCAAATGTGGGTTCATATATCCTATTGAACACTCTGAATGGGTGTCTCCAATAGTTATCGTGCCAAAAAAGAATGGGAAACTCAGGGTGTGCGTGGACCTCAAAAAAGTTAATGCAGCTACTAGAAGAGACCATTACCCCCTACCATATTCCGAACATGTACTCGAAAGAGTTGCAGGCAAGGAAGCTTATAGATTTCTAGATGGGTACTCAGGCTACAACCAAATCACGATAGCGCTAGAGGACCAAGCTAAAATTGCCTTCATCACAGAATTTGGCGTGTTTGCATTTCGTGTGATGGCTTTTGGCTTAACAAATGCCCCTACTACATTCCAACAATTAATAAACACTGCTTTTAAAGAATATTTGAGAGAGTTTTGTGAAGCTTTCTTAGATGACCTTTGTGTTTACTCTTCTTGGAAAGAACATCTATCATGTTTGCGGAAGGTGTTTGAAAAGTGTAGGTTATATCGTATCTCATTGAACCCGTTCAAATGCCAATTTTGGGTCAAGCATGGAGTTATTTTAGGGCATATAGTATCTAAGAATGGTATCTCAACCGATGAGAGAAAAATTAAAGTGATTCTAGAGTTACCACCACCAACCAATTACAAGGGAGTTCAAAGGTTCATGGGACACGTGGGTTATTATCGACGGTTTATTTTATTTTTCGCTGAGATAGCACGTCCTTTGTACAAGCTTCTCATTGAATTTAAATGGACTGAAGAGTGTGACCAGGCCTATGAACAATTGAAGAAAACACTAGCAAGTGCTCCGATTTTAAGGACACCTAACTGGGATGTCATTTTCCATGTGCATATTGATGCATCAAACTTTGCTATTGGGTGTGTTTTCAATCAACCAGGAGAACATAAATTGGACTATCCCATTAGCTTTGCAAGCCGTCAATTGAACAATGCTGAAAGGAACTACACCACTACAGAGCGAGAAGGTTTGGCAATGGTTTATGCAGTAAAGAAATTTCGCTACTACCTTCTGGCAAACAAGTTTGTATTTTATGTGGATCATCAAGCGTTGCTGTATCTGGTAAACAAGCCATGCTCCACAGGAAGAATCACACGATGGTTGTTAATTCTTCTGAGTTTGATTTCACGATTGTAGTGAGACCCGGTAAAAGGCACGTCATGGATGATCATTTGTCTCGCATACCCAATGGTGAAGCCCCTATAGGAGTTGATGATGAATTACCCGATACTTCCCTATTCATAGTTGAGACTATGCCTGAATGGAGTGAGAACATTGTTAACTTTTTAGTTAATGGTTTTCCACCCAAGGAACTTCGTAAGGATATCGCTCGAAGGCTAGTAAAAGAATGTGAACCCTATTGTTTGATTGCCGGAACTCTGTATAGACTAGGCAAGGACGATATTCTTAGGCGTTGTGCCCGCGAGGATGAATATTTGTATATCTTGCAAGAAGCACATATGGGCATAGCAGGAGGACATTTTTCAGTAGACCTGACTGCTAGAAAGGTGCTGCAATCAGGCTATTGGTGGCCAACTTTATTTAAGGATGCATCACTTTTTACAAAAGGGTGTGATGAGTGCCAACGTTACAAGACCACACAACGCAAAGACAGAATGCCCTTACATCCTATTAAAGTAACCCAACCATTTGAAAAATGGGGCTTAGACTTTGTAGGTCCAATTAGTCCCGCAGCTCGCAACACTCAATCTCGATATATTCTAGTTGCTACGGACTATGTAACAAAGTGGGCTGAAGCTAAGGCTTCACAAAAAGCTAACGCGAGGACAACAGCTAAGTTTCTTTTTGAGAACATTATCACAAGATTTGGTTGCCCTTTTGAAATTGTTAGTGATAATGGTACCCATTTTATAAATGAGGTAATAAGAGAGCTTACCACGACCTTTATGATATCCCACCATAAGTCTACACCTTATTACCCGCAAGCTAATGGACAAGCCGAGAGCACCAACAAGACTCTAATCTCTATTTTAACCAAGACGGTAGAAGCTCATCGCACTGATTGGGATTTGAAGTTGACATCTGCTCTATGGGCTTATCGTACTGCTTATAAAGTGGCTATTAATTGTACACCATTCAAAATGGTATACGGCCAAGAAGCGGTTATGCCTTGGGAGTTTGTCATTCCTAGTCTTAGGGTAGCTTCACAGGAAGGATGGAATGGTAACCCCTTAACCGAGCGTTTGTATATCTTAGAAAAACTATACGAAGAGAGACAGTTGGCTGTGCAAAATGCTCTTGTGGAAAAGTATAGGAGAAAGAAGTGGTTTGATCGCCATGTGAAGGACAAGGACATCAAAGTTGGTGATAAAGTCCTTATGTATGGAGTACGTAAAGAGAAGAAAAAGTTGAAATATGCTGGTAAAGGACCATATAGAGTATGTGAAATTACCCCACAAGGTACCATTCATGTGGAAACTCTTGATGGAGTTGAGACCATTGGATTCCTCAATGGGAGTAAATTCAAAAGATATTATGATCCTTTAAGCCAAGAAGAACTACGGGCCATTCATCAAAAGAAGGCCGCCAAAGCACAAACCTAGTTAAACAAGATACAAGCTCAAGCTGAGGCTAAGGAGAAACAACAACGTATAAGACAAAAACGAGAGGCTAACCTTGGAGTCACAAATGCATTCCACGTGGAAATCAAAGAGGATGGGTTGGACTCTGACACACCTCTACGATACCCTATTGAGTTAAATAGTGCCTATGGAAAAGTGCTATATAACGCCTTATTGAACACGGGTGCTAAATATAATCTACTATCCTATGGGGTGTGGTGTCAGTTAGGGAAGCCACCTCTATCTGAGAGTATTATCCAAGTCAAGGGTGTCAACAAGAAAAAAACTACGGTTTTTGGAATCTGGCACACTTCTGTCAGTTATGACAATGGAATTGTAGCTCAAGACTTTTTGGTCATGCCTACTGGAACTATGGAGGGTAATATAAACCTAGGACGCACGTGGATGATAGCCACAAAATGCACTATTGATTGGGGGACTGGGGGTGTCACAACGCAAAAACCAACTCTTATCCCTACCACTCAAGCCATAGTCCCTGAGATATTGCCTAAGGAAATAAAACCCAAGACATTGCATGTCCAGGAGGTTGAACCATACGTCCCCATAGCCCAACTCTCTAGATCTTCAACTGATGTAGTTGAAAGAAAGCTTGAGACACACAAGAACCATCCTAATATAACAAAGAAAGCATACAAGTGGGTCCCTAAAGCTTCTTTAGTAACCATGGCTGATACTAAACGGAAGCCTATAAGAAACGTCCCACTCGCTCCAAGAAATGTAAGAAAACGTGGCGCTGGATTCCTAAACGACTATTAAAAGCCCAAGGATACTATGATGGAAATGAGGAAATTTGGTTACCTAAACGTAAGATGTGTCCTTCCCTATCGACAACAAACCCATATGAGTCAAATAGTGTAACGCTAAAGCCAATGGCAGACCGTGGGAAGGGAAAGATCACATAATGCTACACACCTAGTCCAGAGCTAGTTTGGGCTCCAAGGCAAACCCAATTTATTCCACCTAGCTCAAGAAGGGGGGAGTTCCATGAAGCTTCTAGCTCTTCATGTAATACATCCATAGAGGTAAAAGCTTCTACACAGCCTCCATCTATAGTAATGGACCTCAATGAAGCTACAAAAGAATCCACACCTCCCAGTGTTCAAGAATCACCTGATGAACCACTTCAAGTTCGATCCTGGGAGAGTACCTTACCACCCTTGCAACTCGACGAGGCACCTAGGGTAATAGAAAACTACTGGCAAAGATCCTCACCTATTACCAACAGGAACAATTGGTTTCAAAGGGTGACAAGCTCATTTCAAACGGTATGATCTATCCAAGGAAGGGGGGAGTGTTTGTGGACATCCATCATTCACTTGCTTCCCTCTCAACCTTTCTCCCTGACCTCTTAATCTCCGATCTTAGGGAATGTATATATAAAGCCTTATACTCACAAAAACAAGATAAAAAAGTAAAAGAGCAAGAGCCATCACACAAATCATAAAAACAAATTATGCACAAAAACACGACCCTTGTAATATTTGCACTCTAACCATCATCTATTTGCGTGTACAGATATGGCTAGTACGCTAGAGTCATCCACTCCTGCCTTGGGTGAGAGGTACCCTCGTTACTTTTCACAAATATTTCACATGGTCTTTCCAGTGCTTGCATGTGAATGGGATTTGATAGATACGCTAGCATGTGAGAGGAATTTTGAGGAGTTAGAATGGCTGATACGTCTCTTGACCATGTCTGATCCATACTTAGTAGAGAGCGTTTCTCCCATTGCACAAGCCTACCCTTTTGACCAAGATGACCATAGGCGTCTAGTGACCTTGTTAGTAAACATGGGCACCAATGATGAAGAAGAAAATTTACATGACTACACGGATGGCACATATGGTCTCATGGATGATGACTTTGTTTATCTCGACGACGAGGATAGGGGTTTAGCCTTAGGGTTTCCCCCCAACCTCTACAATATCCTATTCCCTTGACTCTCTAGGGGGAGTGCAAATAATTAGGTTAGGGTTCCTTATGTTTTTTGTTGTGTTCAATAAGTGTTGGTACCTTTTTCCACTAATGTGCCTTCTGGAGGTATTCCTTTTGTTTCCTAGTGTGTACAGGAGCGTGTTGCTATTGATAGGATTTGGACCTTCATGGAACCTTTCTCTCGTTCACACTTCAAATCAAGCGCGACCATCAACACAAACAGGTGTTTTATGTCCATTAGAATTGCCCTTATCTTTTTGCATCCATGTTTGTTTGCTTTGATTGTGATTGGTAGCATAATATTCAGCGCATTTTCTTAGTATCAAACATTTAATTCAACGTAATGTTTTGTCATAATCACTTGTCTAGGTTTAAAAATCAAGCAGTCCGACTAAGCTAGTTTGACCAAGCTAGGTATTAGAAATCTTCTCTTAATACCATGGGGAATGCCTTCCTAATACGCAATGGTTACTTAGGTTCTTAATCCGATTTAGGCAGCATTGTGTGAAATGTACTAGGGCTTTCTAGTGGGCTTAACCCTATTGACCTTTAGCTTAAGTATTATAAAGGGAAATAATGTGATGAGCCTGGGGAGGGTAACAGTGTTATATGACCCCCCAAAGTTACAAAATTAAAATGCTGAAAATGAACAAACAAAAAATCAAAGTGCCACAATGTAAAATTTTCAGCTGGAAGAGAAATCCCTGCTTAAATTGGTACTTCACTCACATGTATTGCCTATGGTACTAGAGCCCTAGAGGTTCCCAGTGTGGGTGCTTTTCCTTGAAAAGCAAAAAACCCAAGGCATACAAAATAAGCACACACATCAAAATTGAATCAATGTGAAAAGACTTTGGGGGGTCAAAGAAAAGGTAATCAGTCAGGCGATGATTTCATGAGAAATTCCTTTTATTGTAGCTTAACTACAAGGTCTTCTAGGTATAGCCTCTAGTCAGCCCTCGAACATCAAATACTTGGCTCTCGCGATTAAACAACTTAATTGACCAGAAAAAATTGAGAAGTTACCCATGGTATTAATAGTCGAGCTCTAGTGCCTTTTGATCGTTAAATTAGCGACCCCGGACTTGTTTAATTTTTTACCTTTACATCTGTTTATGCATTTGATTATATTGCAATTTAATGTTTATTGCTGACAAATTGTCTAAAATTCTGTAACCAATCAATTTGTTTGTCTATTGCATATAATTTGTAATTGTATATGAGAATGCAATTACTGTGGCAATGTTGTTTGATTTTGCAGTGATTGAAGATGACTACGCACATCCATGTCGAATGCTCTCCCATCTCGACGAACGAGCTTCAACTGGATAGCTTCCGAGGACGGAATCTACATAAGGAAGGGGGGCATGTTAACCCTCACGGCACACGGACACCCTATGATCTATAAACATTGTATTATTTAGAGTCAGGTACCGGGCTTGTCGGACCAATAGGAACAGGGTAAGGGTGATCGCCGGTGACAGGCGCACTCTAACTGGAATATTCAAGGAGTTAGTTGGCTAAGTATGGGCGCCCAAGTGTGAATGGGGTGAGCTTATATAAAAGCCACTAAACCTAATTTTTACTCATTCTCTCATTGTGCAATAGAAGCTGCTCTTGCTCCATCTCCACCTTCTCCTTCACCATCTCCTTGTGTGTGTGTGTGTGTGCGTGTGTGTGTGAGAGAGAGAGAGAGTGTGAGAGTGTGTGTGCGATCGAGCGTTGCGGCGGCACGACGGCACGACGGCGGCGAGGCGGTTGAGCGCGGCGTAGCGGCGTCTCCCTCTTCTTCGCGGCGCGGGAATCCTTCATTCGCAACTACGCAGGAAGGTGAGTGACACACCATTCTTCCTTGTGAGCTTGTCTGTTGTATGACTGTGTGCTAGGAGCCTTTGTGGCTCGCACACGGCGCGTAGCAAGTCCCTAGCCTTGACACTCTGCATCTTTTTTTGTTGTTGTATCTTCAGCAGTCTCCTTGTGGTGTGATTATTGGCTTCGGGGAGAGTCCATTGGTGAATCTAAATCTATTTTCTGTTGTTTAGACTCTTCCTCAACTCTCTCTTCAGCTTTTCTCTTTACAACTTCATGGATTCTCTGTCATGTGGATCAGGCCAGTTTGACTTCAGCTTGTGCTTTTTGTCTCCTTTCTTTCTTCATTTTCTTGAGCCTTGCATCCAAATCTGCTTCATCAGCTTTTGAGGGAGGCGAGTCTTGCTATATTTCTTCCATTTTCTTTTTCTCTTCAACTTGCTTTGCTAATCTTTCCTCTCTTAGTCTCTAGGATTTGTTCCATTTTTTTAGGTCCATCTTTTATGAGTTGAAGTTCTATTTCTTCTTTCTCTAATGATTGATACTCTCATGGAACGTCTTCTTTCCCTCTGATTTCACCTTGAACCTTGAAATCTCATTTAGTAGCCTTGATATCAGTACTTGGTGCTTTAAAGCTCTGGCTATGTGTTCTTGTCTTTGTGGGAGCTTTAGACGAGCTTCCCACTGCCCTAACTGCATGCTTTTCTCTGTGTAAGAGGTTAAGCTAACATTCATCTTCCAAAAAGTCTTCTAGCATTCCTAGGGATTGGTAAGGATTGGCCTTGCATTCATGTATGCTTTGTTTCTATCGGTGCTCTTTAGATTATCTTCTACTAGATTGTCAAGAATATATCCTCAAAGGTCGCAGTTGATAATTCTTCTTTCTTCTAGCCCAATATCCATCACCATTGCTAGTGTAGTAGGGGCTCTATGTAACAGGGTGGTTTTTGTACTTTCAAATGCTATGAGATGAGTCTTAGGGGAAATTTGGTCTCTCAATAAATCAAGTCATGTAGGTTAGCTTGTGCCCATGATGCTTGATGAAAATTTTTGTTGTTATCGATGGCTTTTGTCTTCAACAACATGTTGCAATTTCCCATTGGTAAATAAAGTGCTTGGTAGATCAGAACTTGTAATTTTGACGTGAACTATGGCTCCATCTTTGTCTATTAGTGTAGCATCTCCATTATATTGTATGGTGCTCATGCGATCATGGGCTCTCTGGAAGTCGGTCCCCCATGGCGGTAATCTTAAAAATCTATCTTACTAGAGATAATTGGCATTGTCTACCTAGCACTACTAATTTTTTATGCAATTTCTAGAGCTCTTTTGGGAAGATGGTGGCTTTTGCTTTTGTGCCACATCAGCCACTTGAAATTTTCCTATGAAAATGTTAACCAGGATCCCAATCCATGTTGAAACACATTTTGAAGCGATCTTTCTACTATCTGGTTTAGCATTTTGGAAACTTTTGTGATTTCAATGCTTTGGATCTTAAGCTAAATTTTGTAATTTTTTTACAAACTTGGAGACTTTTGACAATCTTACAAGGGTTTTTATGTTCAAATGGCTTAAAACCTCAGGTTTAGGATTTAATTGGCATATGGAACATGGTGGCTTGGTCCTAGTCCTAAAATCTAAAACAGGTACATGGATCGTGATCCATGTTTGGTCACATTTTGGCGTCAAACTTGGTAGTCATGTTCCTATAGCCTATCCTAGCACACTACTAGAATATTTTCAAATATAGAGCTATATTTACTTAGTTAATTCCCAATTTATGGCCCTATTTCCTTGACTTTGACCATATTGAATTTTGGAAGCCCACTTTGATTCTTGTGGCTAATGGGTGTTTCTTTTGGTGGTTCGGATGCTTAGAGACTTATTATCACCTTTATTTCTATTTGTCCACTGACTTTCACTGGCATCTGACCCTGATTGACCTTCCTCGCCTTGTTGTCACCTTTTACACTTTTTCTAGGCAATGTTTGGCTTCTTTTTGGAACTTTGAGCATTGAAACATATCCAACTTTATTACTTATGGTCTTTTTTTCCAAAAACCCCAAGTTTTTCACTCTAACTCTTTGAGTTGAAATTCTCTTGGATTTCTTACCACTACCAATTTTGAATAATTCTCACATTACTTGATGATTTTGACACTTGCATACGCTTGGAACCCAAATTTTGCCAACTCTGCACCTAGGGTACATGGATTGCAATCCATGTTTGGAGTCCAATTTCTACCAAACTTGCAGGGAAGCATCTAGACATGGTCCTAAGCCTTTAGTCATCAACTTTTGGGGTTTGGATCACTTTTTTCTAGGCCTGGGTTTAAATGACCATTTGTAGACTAAAATTCTAAGAATTGAGGATTTTTGGGTCTAGAGATGTCTATTTTTACTTAAATTTGAGGGTTGGCTTCCTCAGACCACCCTGATCTAGCTATGGGTGACCTTTGGTCTATTTTGGCATGTTCTGGGGGACATGGATCATGATCCATGTTTGGCAATAATTTTTTTTACTGTGATTGCACTAGTGGCGAAATTTGTACAAGTTGCAGGAGAAAACTTTTTGGAATTTGAGGTTGGGAAACATCTCGGGAACATGGATCGCAATCCATGTTCCACCACCAAACTTGACTGTGATTGGATGGTTGAAAATCCCTTGGCTTGCAAAGTCCCCTAGCAAAGAAAATTTGAATTTGGATTGGGTTTACCCCCTCTACCAACCTCTAATAGTTTGCTCAAATCCGATATTTGATTTGATTGATACATCTAACCTAGTGTTTCTTTTGGTGTGTGGTTTACATGCATTTGTCAAGGAAGATTATATGAACATACCTGTCAAATCTTGTACCATGTGGTGGCTCAAAATTCCCACAGCAATTAGAAATATGGTCGTATGCTCTAGGTTGCCACAACAAAGCTCTCTCTCTCTCTCTCTCTCTCTCTCTCTCTCTCTCTCTCTCTCTCCCCCAGCTCAGCAAGTGCAAATGAGGCTTAATTTTCCCTATTTTTCCTTTAAGTGCTTGACTTACCACCCAAAGTCCCAAGTGCATGCTTACCTTCCTTGCCTTGATTTCTCATGGCATATCACCTGCGGCTCAAATGGCTTGTCATCTGGACATTCGATCGCCAATTGTCCTCAATTTTGTGAATTTTATATGTCTTATAATAGGTGCTACTACTCTCCCCTTCCCATTCTGAGTCATCTCGGGTGAATATTTGTGCATTGTGCCTGGGCAAGAATATCATGTCTATGAAAAGCCGTGTAATGTGGCCCTAATATGCCAGTGGAAGAGATACATGGGGTAACATAATATGGTGTTTGGGTTTAATGCCACACTAAGACATGCTTACAAGCGAACACAGGCATCTATGCACAAAAATGATGCATGAGGGAGTTTCATGATCAACATGTGATCAACAAGTAGTTCACAAAGGGTGACTACGTATTAGTCTACACCTTAGAAAAACACTCTAAAAAGTTAAAAATCAAGGATATAGCACATTCATGATTAACAATATATCATCAAGTGGAGCCATAAAACTTGCCACATTAGAGGGAGAAGAAAGGCCCAACTAGATTAGTGGTTGTAGGTTGAAGAAATGTCATCTACCACTAACCACAAAAATTCTGGAAAAGGTACACAATGAGCAAAAAGGAGGAAGTAAGCCAAAGTGAATCAAGCACAGGCTCAAGAGGAAGCTAAGTTGCGGATTTTAAAGCGCAAGGAGTGACAGAACCACATACAACTTCTACCACAACCTACAATAGCACCTCCTTCAATAGAAGAAATTTAGATAGAGCCAAATTGTCTTGGAGGCATGGATGTACACATGTGAATCCAGCTTCTAGATGGATTGACAGAGTGAGCACTTGTTCATACAAGAGTGCAAGTCAATGTCTTCAAGTAATCTACATACGCGATGATGCCCGACTCCCATTAATGAGAAATCAAATAGAGCTCAAAGCTGCAAACCAAGGGAAGATGGTCAGTTTAGGTCAAGAAAACTTGTTAATCAATATCAATGGCCATCAATGCCCACATCAATTTCTTGTCATGGTGGTAGATAGAGATCTTAACACAGCAATCATCATCCTAAGTGTGCCATGGATGTGGACTTACAAGGTAGTTCCGGGTTGGCAAGAGGATACTCTCAAATTTAGTCTTCACAACACCTCTTATGTCACTCCTTTGGCATGTCAAAATGATCACATCTGAGAAGTATAGCCCATTGTTTTGTAAGCTACTCGGTATGTCCAAATAATTGAGTGTAGGTTTTGGTCTAAGTCTGCTCTTGACTCACTCACTATCTTTGTGAGCATAGTGCATAGGATTTTTTTTGTGCTCTCCACTTATCTATTAGCTTGAGGGTGGTATGGTGTTGCTTTGTGATAAACTACCATGAACTCATCCAACAAGATTTCTATCACTTCATCTAGAAAGTAAGTCTCTCTACCAGTAACTATTTTGATTGGTAGACCATATCTTTTAAATACATTCTCATACAAGAATTGTGCTATTGTTTTTGCATCGTTCTTCTATATAGCTTTCACTTTGACCCCATTTTTTAGATAATCTATGGCCACTATAATATACTAAGCATGTGTACAATATATGGGAGGTGTTATCGATCTTACAAAGTCTATGCCCCACTTGACAAAAGCCCTTGCCCCCATCATAGGTCTTAAAGGAATTTTGTCTCTCCACATAGGTACGTTTGTTTTTTGACATTTGTCGCATCTCTTCACACATGGTTCAATATCCATGAACAAGGTAGGCCACCATATTCTTGTTGCTTTTACTGTTTTATAAGCAAAAAAATATCCACCTTCTTGTCCAACATTAGCTTGCTCAAGAATCAAAATGTATTCACCTTAATTGTAATTTCCTCTCCTATAGAGGTGATCCCCAATCAACTCGTAACTCTCCACTTTGGTCTGAATGGATTTCATTCTCGCTTTGCTCAACCCCTCCAGTAAGGTTCCATTGTTGGGTAATCCACAATGTATGAGCTTCACTTAGGTGCTACCATAAACAATGTAGTATCTTCTATGGGTGTCTGAGATACACAAATGTCGCATGAACTAATGTAGTCATGAATACTTTGTTGCATCCTTCATGAGTATACAACAAGTCTCATCAATCTCTATAATGTTTATGCATTCCCATTGTGAATTTCCATGTTTTGCACATGAGCTTGGCTCAAGTACAACTTTTCTCTCGATTGGCTCTTATACCAGCTCTAGTACATGGTTCTCTTGAATGGCTCCATACATAGTCTTAGCTCCTTGCTTGTATAGTCTTCCAACCATCAGTACTAATGTTCAAGTTTTCTCAATGATTGACGATTTTCTTTCAATCTCTAGTGAGCCAATGGCAAGAAAAGGTATGACATGCCCACTCCACCTTGGTACCATTTCAATATTTAATAGATAAGAGTCTGGCTAGTCATCATCAACTCCAATGGGAGCTTTCCCATGAGTCAGTCTTGACAAATGGTAAGCCCTTTTACAAGTACATGTTTCTCTCGGTTGGATCTATAAAGCCTAATACAACTCACTCTATCACATGATCAATAATTGGTAGTGGATAGTTATCTCCAATCATAGCGGTGTTTACCTATTTGAGATTCACACATACACGTAATTTGTTGTTTTTCTTGGGCACTACCACAATAGATGAGATTTAACTACAACTTGCTCTATCACATGATCAATAATTGATTAGGGGATAGTTATCTCTAATCGTAGCCTCGTTTACTTGTTTGAGATTCACACATACATGTAATTTTCCATTTTTCTTCGGCACTACCACAAGTGGTGAAACCCAATGTGTGTGCTCAATCTCGTAGATAGACTCCACCTCCTTAAGCTTGTATATCTCCTCTTTGATTTTTTTGGAAAAAGTTTTATTATATGTATAGGGAATTGTTTGTGAGGCTTTGCATCACTTTGAAGGGGTATCGTATGTTGACAAATACTTGGATCTACTCCCTTAAGGTCCTTGTATGACCATGCAAACACATCTCTATAATTTTTTAGTGTAGCTATCAATAGTTTCTCTTCCTCCTCTGTGAGATCAGTTGAAATGTATGACAAATTTGGTTCCTCTCCATGTTTAGCTAAATCAATGTGCTTGGCATTCTCATGTCCATCATAAAATGTCCCTAGTTTCTTAAGTTTTTGCATCTGTTTTTGAATTATGATCTTTTTATCTTGTATCGTGTGTTGTTTGTAATGAGAGGGTGCATCAAATCTGTCTGTCTCCGAATCCTCTTCACTCTCCATTTCAATCGTCCAAACCTCTTTCAAGGTTTGCTCTAACTTTTGATATTCTTGTTTGTGCTCAATTTTGATCATCCTAGATGACGGTTTAGTTGTGTCTTTAGTTTAAACCTTGCTTCATTTCTTAGGATTTGTCTTTGTTGAAGCAAGTTATTCATACCCTCATGTCATTTTGTCTTTGACTCAAGTGTTTGCTCCTACTAGCCTCAAATATTGTGTTTATGTTTTGTTCTTCATAAGAGCGATAGGTTTTCCTTGCCTATGCTTTTGTCTCCTTGTTTGTTTTCCTCATCAATACCTTTCTTCTCTTTTAAACTTTTGATTAGGGAAATCATAAAAGATCGCCTCCTTCTCATTTGGTTTTGTTTCATTTTTAGAGCTACTTGATAGCTCAGCATCTATCTCCAGAACATCCTCTTGTGAATCTTGAAACTCTTGCTTGCTTTGGTCACTCAGATCTCTAATGGAAACTTCATCAATTATGTGTTTGCACTCAACTATCTCCAATATATATGGTCCCTCAGCCTCTGACCCTAATTCCAAGATAACACCCACCATATGGAAGGGTGCTATGTCAAAGCTTTTTCATCACAAAATCTTGTTGGGATTGTCTCATTCATGCATACATCTAGAGTAGCTAGTATCTCAATGGCTCTGGAGTATAGTCTTATCTTCCAATAGCTTATCTAAAATGCAGTCTTCTCTAGCCAAGCTCTTGCATTCGAAGGCTCCACATGAGCTCCACACATCCGTAGATGTGCTTTGGTCTACAGCCATGCGTGTATTTCTTTTTTGTTGATTGTTGTTGATTAGAATTCCTCTACACAAGTTTGACTAACATCTTTATAGCTATGGTCCTTGATGCTAATCCTCGCCATAACCTCTTTGTGCCTTAAGTAGATATGGTCATAGCCCCAACCATGTACCATTTTAAGTTGATGCATGAATGGTCTTTCCAAAATGACATCAAAGTTGTTGTTTTTGCCAAAATCCACTATGGTGAAGGTATGCTCATACTCTATTCCGCATGAGAACACTATGCTTTGTTCCAACATACCCATTGTCTCTCTATGTATTCGTTTGCAAGTTATAGTTTCATTCTTGTTTTCCTAAGGGCTATTTTTTTCCATTTCTCCCATATTTCTTTTGTGGCAATGGCCACCCCAGCCTGTTGTCTAGTATAGCAATGGTTTTGAATCCTTTGTAATCCAATGGTAAGGTGGTATTTCCATCTTCCCTTCACAGTAGTCTCCCACCTTGTTTACATGTACTGGTTTAGCCTTTGATTTATCTTGTGCCATTTTACACCTGGTCATCTAAGGGAATGTCATGATGTGAGGAATTTTCAACCCCATATTCTCCAAGTTCTTGCCCACTTCTCTCCATATGTATGATCGAATCTATAATAGTTCTATGAGAGTTATTGTGCATTGTATAGGAGGCAACATTAGTTCATAAAGGCTTTTGGTGTCCATCATCTTTTGAATTGGATTGCATTGACAATGCACTACCTTGACCTCTAATTTTGTTTCATGTTCTCCTATGAAAGATGGAAGTCTTTAATGTTTTTGGTTTGCTCTCCACAGATGCTTTAGTTATTGCATCACCGTAAAGAGATTGTACGTCCCTAGGGTAACACTTGTGATCCATATTGACTTTTGTGATAGGTACATACTTAGAAGTCGCATTGTCATCCTTTCTATTTTGTATGGTTTCAACTCATGATCCATATTCATGTATGTGATAGATGCAGACTTAGAAGTTGCACTACCATCCTTTCTTTTTTTAATGGTTTGTCATAAGGCTTATGTCCATGGCTCTTCCACTTCTAGAATTTGCATTATCACTTGTGCCACTACCCTAATGTCAAATGGTGTTTCAATCTCAGGCTTTGTTAGATCAATAATTTTGTTTCCTTTGTCCTCAATTGCTTCATCCCTTTTGTGGATTAAATTTTTTTTTCAAAAATATTTATTTTTTCTGGCTCCATTAGAGCTTGAGTAGTCTCTATGAGCCATTTGCACATTTATAATCTTTGTTTTTTGACTTCAAGATGTGGATATGTCAATCATCTTTGTTCCAATGTCTAATTGGTCTTTAGTCTAGCCTTGCAAGCTTGCAATAGAGCCTTCAGAGGTTCTAGAACTTTGTCCACCAAGACTAAACCTCCCAATGATATTTTGGATAATACCTCTCTTTTTGCTCGTTCTTTGTATTCTTTTTTCTATTTAAGTTGCTCTCTTATTTGTTGCAGTTCATTCTCTAAGGCAGTTTTCTCTTTTAGCCTTTTTTCTTTCATTTATCTCTTTTGTCTTTCCAAGATTTCCTTTAAGTTCTTATAGACAAACTCTCAAATTGTGTTTGAACTTGTAGTTTTTCTTCTTCCTTGGCAGGCTTGTTCATTGTAGCTCTTGATCTTGGGCTCTAGTCACTACATTCACAGAAACTGTTGATTCGGCTTCAGATCCACTCAAATACAACAAGATTCCAATTATGCTCATTGTTGCTTTTTCTTTGTTGTGAGGATTTTTGGGACAGTTTGGAAGAAAATGATCTATCCCACAATCATCTTAGAACTCAAAAATCTTCTTGTGTTGATCCTTATGTGGACAAACTCTTGTCCAATTATCACCTCCACATCCATAGCAAGGACCTTCTTGTTGGGATGCTTGTTGAGTCCCCAGTGGTTGTCCTATCCTAGGAGGATATCCTCTAGGCTTATAGTTATGAACAGGAGTGTGTTTTCATTCATCGTATAGTGATTCTTCATTGGTTGAGCAATGTATATATCTCAGTAGCATCATACATACTTACCAAGAAGGATAACCTTCATCAGCATATGCAATACACCCTTGAAGGTCCATATGGTCTTCTCTTCCATTTGGTGATTGGTATACTTTTTCTCGAGTGCGCCCCACTTCAAGACATGTGGTACATTTGCTATGGGTGGTGGGTGTCGTACATTTGGGTTTTCTTGATAACTTTGGTTCATTCTCTTGATTAGTTATTCAAGCATTTGATCAACATTTGGCATGGTTGTGGTTTGGATAATATGCTTTGTTGTGGATTCACTCGTAGTACAAGAGGCACTATTAGTAGGATTGTTTGTATCTTCTATTACCTCTCCATAAGCCTTAAAGTTGTCAACCAGATACAATGCTTCTCTAATGACTTTAAGGCTTACCTCTCTGTAAGCCTTAAACTTGTCAACCAGATGCAATTCTTCTCTAATGACTTGCTGGAATGTGGTGCAAGCTTTCAAGTCCATGTCCTTTTTTTAAGAGTCTTGTTTTTCAATCTCTCTATGAAGAGAACTAATAGTCTTCCATTACCTCTTCGTAAGACTTAAAGTTGTCAACCAGATATAATGCTTCTCTAATGACTTGCTCAAATGTGGTGCAATCTTTCAAGTGCAGGTCCTTTTTAAGAGTCTCATTTCTCAAGCCCTCTATGAAGAGAATTGACAGACACTCATCTTGTGGTAGCTCTCATACAAGACATCTCTCTATGTATTGTTTAAAGCAAAGTGAAGCTTCCTTCACTTTCTTGTTCTCTTTCTACTTGAAAGAATAGATTCAAAAGACACTGTGTTGTGCTTGATTTCCCTTTTAGATAATTCCTCAAAAAACTCTCATAGAAGTTGCTCTATATTTGCAAAAACCTTTGTTGTTCAAAGGCTAGAAACATATCAAGGATGTTCCTTCCAATGCCAGCTCAAATTGATCCTTACTGAGTATGTAAATCTGCCACTTGTTCAACCCTTAGAACTTGTTAAAAAGTGAAACATGTGCATATCGATCCGCTGCAACACACTTTGCTACTTGAGATGGTCGCATATGTTGTGTTTTGGCAACCATTCTTACAACTCCAAGTTCTCTTGGGAGGACATCTCTAGCCTTGTAAACTCCACTAGCAATTCTAGTCAGCATTCTCTTTGTGCCTCTCTCCTTGGGTCGTACATCTCTTGCTTCTGTCTAAATATCTGGAACTCTAGTCATATATATCATGCTTGGATCTTCATTGACCCAGTATGTGGTCATTAGAATCCTTGAACTCAAGGATCCCATTGGTATAGGTACTAAAAACTATGATCGGCTCAATGAATCTTCATTCTTGTTTTATCAAAACTCAACCTTTTCGTTTGTGTTCTCGTTTTTTATACAATAGGGCTAAATGTGCTCAGAGTGATATAATACTAATGGATTGGATCTCTAAAGTGTATATATCTCTCTAGTTCCTTATGATCTACAGCAAAGTATCTTTGCCCATACTCATCAAGCATAATTACATGGGTATCTTTGCCTTCAATGTATGTAAAGACATACAATCATTTTTGCTATGAAAACTCTCCAATGTAGGACTCATCATGCGTGTAATAGAGAATTTTCTCTCCGTTATTGTACTTGTACAACCCCACATGAGTGTTATACGTGTTGACTTGAGTCGTCTTGTTTACTCACCTTATATTTGCATTTGGAATGTCCAACTTAGGAAGCTTGTCCTCAGGCTCTATGTCAACTTTGTCTTTTGTGCCTGCAATTCCCCGTTTTTTCACAATATAGGGACTTTTCACAACTAGATACATTATTCCCTCATCATCCAAGTATCGATCACTGCTATAGTCCATAGGCACTAGGTCCTTGAACTCACTAGTTCTCTCTTTTCATTTTATGCAATAGCTACCCATACCGTCTTTGTAAATTTTTGCACTCCTTTTGTTTTCAAATTGGTATTTCAAGTGCAACAGTTTTATTCTACGGGTGGGATGATCCTACTCCATGTTTGTTCCCTCTTTAAAACTCACACTTTTTTATCCCTTAGCCATGTAGGTGTAGGATCTTTTTGATGATGTATCAGATAGACATTCCTATGGGATTGGCTCTAAGGGAGGTGATGGTCCTTGTTTCACAATCTCTTCCATAGAAATATTTCTAACATGATCTCCTACAATAGGAGTTCTACTCTGGTATAGTCTTCAAGAAGCACTCTTGCAAAACCCTGACATATTACCTCTTATATTTGCTTCCAAATTCTTGACTCTAAATCACTTCAAGATGCAATGCTCAAGCCCTTGAAATCTGTATATTAAAAAACAATCGATGGCTATGAGCTCGCAGCCACTATGTTAGTCAAAAATTTTGAATTGACAAAACAATGGTGCTCTTTGCACAAAATCTATTTTAGCTTGCCAAATTCTCAAATGAAGTCTAAATTCAAATTTGAATAGACCACTAAGATTCTTGTGACTAGATCTAGCTATGATACAACTCTGGTTGGCATTCTCTGTGTACCTCTCTCCTCGGGTTGCACATCTGTTACTTCTGTCTAGGTATCTAGAACTCTAGTCTACCTGATTTCAAATACATCAAGAAAAAGAACTCTTGCAAAACCTTGACATGTTGCCTCTTATGTTTTCTTCCAAATCCTTGACTTGGAATCATTTCAAGCTATAATGTTCAAGCCCTTGAAATCTATACAATAGACACTCGATGGCTATGAGCTCACAAACAATTATGCTCTTTGTACAAAGTCTATTTTAGCTTGCAAAATTCTCAAAAGAAGTTCAAATTGAATTTTGAAAAGAGAATGGCTTCTTATGACTAGATCTAGCATGATACGATTATGGTCTCAATCTGTGTGGGGGACATGGATCGCCATCCATGTACCTCAGTGGAAAAATGTGATGAAACTTGAAACACAGCTTGCCCTTGGTACACTGACACCAGCTATATGCTTTTTGTATGATTTGGACTTGTTCACATCATTTGCAAGTCAAACCCTAAGTCTGAATTTGTGGTTTTTTACTTGGTCCAAGAAGTGTTTTTGGCCCTTTTGACCTTTTTGGACTCTTTTGACCACCTTGCTTTGGGAAGTTTTGTTTCTAATGGTCTCTGCCTTCAGTCTAGAATAGTCTCTGTCCAAAATGCTAGATGGGGGACATGGATCGCAATCCATGTTCTACCACTTCTTGACTTGGGATTTGGCATGTTAATAGCTTATGATGTTTGCAGCCTATCCCCAAAACCTTTTTGAATTTGGATTTGTTTTTGGTCATCCAAAAGTGAAATCTTGAGTTTGATTTGGTGGTTTTGATTATTCTCTCATTTTGACTCTTTTGACCATCTTCTTCAACGTTTTTGCCGATGTGTATTTTGGGAACAATGTTTCAATCAGTCTCAACTACTCACTACTCAAATCTCAGACAAAATATATAATGAAGTACATGGATTGCGATCCATGTCTGGCCTCGTTTTGACATGAAATTTGGTCATGTTGTTGTCTACGCTATTTTAAAGCTATTCCCCAAAACTTTTTGGATTTGGATCTCAAAAAGTTAAAAACCCTTGAATTCTAGGTGAACTTCACTAGTGTTTGGTAATTTTTTCCAATATCCTTGATTTGAGTGTGATTTTGGTTTCAATTTGACCCCAAACGTTGGTTTCATTTTCTTGGAAGCAGTATGTATCAGATGTTCTCAAATTAGGCCCATTCTATCTTTGGGGGACATGGATAGTGATCCATGTTTCACCACAGAATAGGATGAAACTTATCAGATTACTTCTTCTCAGTTTTCTAATGCCCTTTGGCACCAAATTTTTGAGTTCTGATCAGCTTTTAGGTCTCTACCATCAAATTTTGTAATTTTCACAGTTGAGGTTGTTTCATTCACGCACACGTTTAGAGTAGCCACTATCTCATCCCAACCAAAAGATTCAAACAACTCTTCTGGAAATGGCTCTGGAATATAGTCCTTTTTTTACTAGTCTATCTAGGATGCGGTCTTCTCTAGCCACTGACTCTCTCATCCGGAGGCTCCACACATACACATATGTGCTTTGGTCTACAACCATGCATGTATTTCTTTTTTGTTGACCATTATTGAGTCAAATTCCTCTATACGGGTTCGACTAACATCTCTATAGCTATGGTCATGGATGTTGATACTCATCATAACCTCCTTGTGCCTTGAGTAGATATGGTCATAGCCCCAATCATGTACCATTTTAACTTGATGCATGAATGGTCTTCCCAAAATGACATCAAAGTTGTTGCTCTCACCAAAAACCAATATGGTGAAGGTATGCTTGTATTCTACTCCACATGAGGATAATAAGATTTGTTCCAACACACCCACTAGTCTCTTTACGTATCCATCCGCAAGTTGTACTTTCATTCTTGTTTTGCTCACTGTTGGTCTCCTCCATTTCTCCCATATTTCTTTTGTGGTAATGGCCAACCCAGCCCCGTTGTCTAGGATAACAATGGTTTTGATCCTTTGTGCTCCAATGGCAAGATGGTATTTCTCTCTTCCCCTTCACTATAATCTCCCACCTTGTTACAAGTCCTGGTTTAGCCTTTGGTTTATCCTGTATCATTTTACCCATCTAGTCTTCTAAGGGAATGTCTTGATGAGGAATTTTAAGCCCCATCTTCTCCAAGTTTTTTCCCACTTCTCCCCATAGATGCGATCGAATTTGTCAGTTCTAAGAGAGTAGTCGTGCATTGTAGAGGAGTCGACATCAGTTCGTGAAGGCTTTTGGTGTCCTTCATCTTTGGAATTGGCTTCCATTAAGAAGGCACTACCTTGAACTCTCCACTTTCATTTCATGGTCTCCTTTGAAATACGGCAAAGTCTTTTATGTTTTTCACTTGCTCTCAGCAAAATGCTTCC
The DNA here is from genome assembly GCF_014529385.1 of Adiantum capillus-veneris. NCBI lineage: Eukaryota > Viridiplantae > Streptophyta > Polypodiopsida > Polypodiales > Pteridaceae > Adiantum > Adiantum capillus-veneris. The sequence continues at coordinate 7,783,927 of NC_140938.1, forward strand.
GTTTCTGCATCATTGTACAGAAATTGTACATCTCCAAGGTAAAACTCGTGATCCATACTAATTTCTATGATATGTGCAGACTTAGAAGTTGCACTACCATCCTTTCTGTTCCATATGGTTTCCCATATGTCTTGTGGCCATGGCTCTTCCACTTTTGGAATTTGCATTATCACTTGTGACTTGGAGTTATCCATGGTATTAGCCATTACCCTAGTATCCAATGGTGTTTCAATATTAGGCTTTGTTTGATCAATAATTTTTTTTCCTTTGTGCTCAATTTCTTTGTCCCTTTTGTGGATTAAGAATTTTTGTTTGGCAATTTTTAGTTTCTCTGGATCCATTAGAGCTTGAGCAGTCTCTATGAGCCATTTGCACATTTCTAATCTGTATTTTTTACTTCAGAATGTAGATATGTCAACCATCTTTGTTCCAATGTCTGGTTGTTCTTTAGTATAGCCTTCTAAGCCTACAAAAGAGCCTCTAGAGGTTCTAGAACTTTTTCCACCAAGACTAAACCTCTCGATAATATTTTGGATGATACCACTCCTTCCCTTGTTTATTGTTTTCTTTTTCTTGTTTAAGCTGCTCTCTTGTTTGTTGCAGCTCAGTCTCTAAAGCAGTTTTCTCTTATATCCTCTTTGATTTCATTTTATCTGTTTTGGATTTTCATGAATTTCTTTGATTCCTTACAGACAAACTCTCAAATTTTGTTTGAACTAGCAATTTTTGTTTGTCCTCGACATGTGTGTTCTTTCTAGCCTCTTGAGGTTGGGCTCTAGTCACTACATTCATAGGAGTTGTTGGCTCGGCTTCAAATCCACTTGAAAAAAAAAAAAAAAAACCAATTATGTTTATTGTTGCTTTTCCTTTGTTGTCAGGTTTTTTGGGACAATTGGGAAGAACATGATCTATCCCACAACCATCACAGATTCCAAAAATCTTCTTGTGCTCACCCTTGTGTGGACAAACTCTTGTCTAATGATCACCTCCACATCCATAGCAGGGACCTTCCTGTTGGGATGCTTATTGAGCCCCTATTGGTCGTCCTATCCTAGGAGGATATCCTCTTAGCTAATAATATTGATTCGCTACAAACATTAGTGCGTTTTCATCCATCGTGTACATTAGGAAAGAAATGGACTCATTTTCTGGCCTTTTAGCTCTATTCAGAGAATGCTCCATAGCCAATAGGAAGAAGGCTAGCGTTACGTTGAAAAGCCTTTTGTCTCATTTTTTAAAATATCCATGAAAAACATTTTGGTGAAATTATCATTTTCATGAGAAAAGTGAGGTGCTTGATAATGACATCTTGCACAAGCGTCGAGCGCCTTTTTATGACCAGTTGTTGCTATCTCGCACAAGCATCAATCACCTTTTTATGAGGTACTCGCAATTCAAATTCGAACGAGTTGTACTTGATACCGATTGATAGGTACTATTTAAGACTTTGAAGGGGTCAGAACCAAGCGAATAAAGGCCCATGAGGGGTCTTGGGGGCCTCTATTCTCTTGGTTCTGACCTCATGAGGCCCTAGGCTTAAAACGGCTGTATCTTGAGCTAGAGACGTCGGATTTTAGTGTTTTAAAGTGTTGTCCTAAGATTTTTGGACGTTTCGGATGCATCCGTGGTGTTCTTTTTGCATTTTAAAAACATCTCTTATGTGTTTTCTCTCATCGCACATCACATCACTCATTAAGATTCACGGACATGGATTTTGGTGTACACTTAAGTTGGGCTCTCGAAAAGCATTTTGTATGAGCATGCATTTAAGTGATCAAGCAAACTTTTACGTATGTACTATGAGAAATTGAATTTCAAAAAACTACTTTTGTATTTTTCAGGATTACCTCTCTCTATGCTGAGTTGGCATTTCTTACAGAGCCCAAAATTGAGTCCAACTTTCTCCTAATGGTGATTCTTTGTTGGACAATGTATGATAGCTCTGCAGCATCATCCGTACTTATCCACAAGAAGGATAACCTTCATCGGCAAAGCCCTCAAGTTCTTCTCTCGTAAGTCTCAGCTAATTCTTGTAATAAGAAGTCGCATGGCAACATTTTTTTTAATTTTCAAGTGTGTTTACCAACATTGTGTACTTGACAATTATCATGTTCTCCTTAGGTAAATGAGGTTGTTGGCCCAATAGTGGTTGAGTCTTTTACCCTTCTTGGGTTGCACATATTTGGTACCTCAGTGGTGGTGGCAAAGCTTGCACCCGTGGAGGTTCCCTCACATAATTCATGTTTTAAAGACACTCATTCATCTCGTCATTGGTATACTTTTGCTCGATCACACCCCACTTCAAGACAATCAATACATTTGCTGGTGGTGGTGGTTGCTGACAGTTGTATATTTGGGTTTTGCCAAATTTTCTAGTTCATTCGCCTGATCACTTCTTTGACCATTTGATCAACATTTGTCACAGTTGTGGTTTGGACACTGCTCTTCATTGTGGATTCACTTGTAGTAGAAGAGGCATTGCTGGTAGCATTGTACACATCTTCCATTACCTCTCTGTAAGCCTTATAATTTTTAGCAAGATACAATGCTTCTTTCTCAATGTGATTCAAGATTTCAACCGTAGGTCCTTTTTGAGAGTCTCATTTTTCAATCCCACTAGAGACAGAACTGACAGTCTTCTGTTACCTCTCTGTAAGCCTTAAAGTTGTCAACCAAATACATTGCACCTCTAGTGACTTGCTCAAATGTGGTGCAAGCTTTCAAGTGCGGGTCATTTTCAAGAGTCTCATTTCTCAAGCTCTCTATGAAGAGCCCTCTATGTCTTTGCTTTCAATGTATGTAAAGGCATACAATCATTTTTGCTATGACAACTCTCCAATAAAGGGCTTATCACACTTGTAATAGAGCATTTTCTCTCCATTATCATAATTCTATAAGCCCACATGAGCGTTGTTCGTGTTGACTCGAATTGTCTCATTTACTCACCTTAGCTTTGCATTTGGAATCATTAGGAAAAATATGAACCCTCTAGGGGCCCTTTGGGATTAAGGTTAATTAGAGGCCAACCAATAGGAAGAGGGTGGTGGACACACTCTATACCCTCAAAAAAGTAGGGGGACAAGGTAGCCTTACACCTCTTAATGGCCTCTTACCTAGTGAGAAGGTAAGGGAGGTGGCTAGGGGAAAGAGGGAGGGGGGGGGGGGGGGGACCACTTTGATCTCTTTTCCCCCACTTTTTGGCCCGGATTTAAAAATACACTAAAAAATTCAAATTTCGAGTTTTCCCTCCTTAAAAGGTCCCCTAATCTATTTCATGGTCAAAAAAGTATTTTTGACCTCCAAAAGTCAAAAACGTGCACTAAAAATTTCTAAAAAATTAAATTTTTCCAGAAAAATTCAAAACATCATTTTCCACCCTCCAAAGTCTTTCCAAACCTATTCTATAGCTAAAAAGTGATTTTCTCTCTCTACAAACCCTTTTCCAAGCTCTCCATGGCTGCAACAACCACATGCACCCCCTATAGTCCAGCATTATCTCTCTACAAGATTTCTCCCATCTCCATTGTAGCACCAAGCAAGCTTCTCCCCCATCTCAGCTTCCCCTTGTCCACCACATAGTTCTACACCAAGCTAGCTCCTCTCCCTTCTCTCACCTCCATTACAGCATGAAACAAGATTCTACTCCTTCTACTTTCATTCACTCACACTACATGGAAACCTCTACTCTCGAAGGTGGAAAAAGCATCAACTCACATGACTTGCATACCACAAGAACAGGAGGTGTGAATAGTGCATGGGCATTGCAAGGATTCATCTCCAACATAAAGATAGAATGGTGAGAAAACTACCCTTGTAGCTTACATTCAGAGCTTAAGATCATCTCCATCTTTAAGTTTATCATGCTGGAGGGAATTAACCTCTATGGATTTCAATGTTTAGGCTTCACACCTCATAACATTGGGTGGTGCTATTTTGTTGATGGCTTTGGTGCGCCATCTATAGTTTTGTAGCATGTGATTGAGTCTCACAATGTAAGTAAGTTGTGTTATCTATGGAGAGTCATCAAAGATTTTTCTTATAATTTATTCTTTGTATAGTTGTCATTAGATTATCATAATGATATCATTTTGTACTTTATAACTTTGTGCTCACATAATCTGTTGTTTACTTACAGAGTCAACTTGTTTTGAGAGGACATGAGCAAGCAACCATGTGCAGAGATGAAAATCATCCTATTTTTGTTCCGTGAGGAACCTTTCACTACCATGTTAAAATATTTTGATAAGAATAGTAGGATTTTTGTAGAATCTTGAACCAATAGGTACTCTCTACGAGCTCTTAGAAAAGCCATCCCTATAGTACTTCTATCTTTCCTAGTGTCATAGACACACAAATACTCGTGTATATGAATCTCTAGATGAGAAAGACAAATACTTGTAAGAGAAGCCTAACAGCAACAACATTGTCTCCGTTTGTAATTATTTTTATGAGGCTGGATTCCTCTATAAATGCAATATAAATATTTCTTTTTGTTAAATGGAGTCACACTGAGTGAGAGTATTTGATTTAGATTACTGGAGTTTCATACAAATTTGAGAAATATTGTTGATTTTTATGGATGTTCTGATTTGCCTGTAAGATGTTTGAAGCCTCAAGTCTTAATCATTCCACCATGAAGAAATTCATGCAATATTTTGATTTGAAAGTTTAATCACTAATGGTTATTCTTATTAAAGTGGATCATAACCTTTGTCAAGATGTCCTCGTTTGGGGATGTTGAATATATATCAATAGCAACATTTCAAAAGTTGAGAAAGCTAAATTTTTTCTTTCCAAAATGTTATTGTTTCCATACTATGCCTATGCCAAGCTTGACTTAGAGAAATGACAACTTGAGATGGAGGTGTAGATATATGGGGGTGCATTAACAAAAAGCTTGTACTTGTCATTTTAGGGCCCCAGGGACCCTCAACAAGAGGGGCCACAAGGGCGCGCAAACTGGCCATCCAAAATTTGCGCAAATTTTTTGGATGGCCAGTTTGCGCGCCCTTGTGGCCCCTCTTGTTGAGGGTCCCTGGGGCCCTAAAATGACAAGTACAAGCTTTTTGTTAATGCATGGCATGATACAAGGTTTAGCTATTTGCCATTGGGGGGGGAGGGGATAGTTTGCTATGAATACATTAAACTGCCCAATTCTATCTCATGGCCATGCATCAAAAAAACTCTTGTACTTGTCATTTTAGGGCCCCAGGGACCCTCAACATGAGGGAACACAAGGGCGCGCAAATTTTTTGGATGGCCAATTTGCGCGCCCTTGTGGCCCCTCATGTTGAGGGTCCCTGGGGCCCTAAAATGACAAGTACAAGAGTTTTTTTGATGCATGGCCATAATTCAAGTGGGCAGTTTTTTATTTTTATTTTTTCTTCTTTTTTAAGTGTTGAACTTTTAAGCTGTTTCCAAGAGCTTCTAGTGTTCAATTGACTCCGAATCTGTCTGGGCTTGTCTCGCACAAATTTGTTCATCTTGTCGCGCTCTTCGACCATCGTGCGATGCAAAAAAATCATATCCTACTCGGATTCTCCAAAAATCAACGTGCAAGTTGGCAATTTCTTAAAAAATGATGTAAAACAAACATTTCTTACTTTTTTCTTAATCTACGGGCTCGAACGAGCATTAAAACCAAAGAGCCAACGTTTTTTATTGTGTTAAGGACTGTATTTCCTACATACAAAACTTTCTCAAAATCTCACCCTAACACCTTCAAAAGTGGCTTCCAAGGAGTCCCCTCGATCAAAAATTGAAACTGAAGGAAAACAATAAGAATGAACTCCTACACTGTGTACAAACTTTAAAATAACCAAAATTTCCTTTTAAAAAAAGTTATTGCTAAAAATTTGAAAATAGACTACCCTTGGACTTCCCACAACAATAGAAATCAAAGGGTTCAAGGAGAGGTCTGGTGTCACAAGTGCATGGTAGGAATCTAATCGAGGTTTATTCCGTCAAGATCTCTTATACTTTATCATGTCTTCTCATGTACAATCTTACCAAACAAAAACAAACTTACACTTTAAATGACTACAAATCTTATTTAACTTATCAAACAATCTAAAATATGGTAGACCTAGCGTGCTCTTACACATCAACAACAAAAAAGTCCAAATTTCTTCTTATTAACTTTGATAAACATACATCTGTGGACAACTTCCAAGGAGTAGTGCGGTCATAGTTCTTAAATCCATTCCATGACATGGTATGCTCATGGGGTGACCTATCACATAAAAATATCTTTGGTAGGAGTGCCCTCGTGTTAGGAAAGGGTGTGTTGCTGCTGATGAAAAGTTTTTGCATTGTCCTACTAGGGATCTCTCCATGTTAGCATAATGATTTTTGGTGTAGTGGGAGCCACATTGCCTCTGAGGAGAGCTTTGTGCCACCGTAAAAGATTCATATTATGCCAGTTCCTTGAGCCATTCTTGCAAACAACGCCACTCAACTAGCATAGCAAGAGGTCACCTTGTAACAAAAACATATATGAATTCAACATTTGCAAGCTGTATAATAAAGACACTTGTTAAGTATATGTTGTACAAATTTGCAAGTATTTCTATCTAGCTGGAAATAAACAATCCTAAAATATACATTAGGATAAGATTACCATCCCTAATAAGCATGGATTTGAAGCACCTACCTGCAAGATGTAACAAAGAAGACTGTTTTAGAGGAAAAGTGGTGACACTTGGCCTCTCTAACCTGCAGGCTTTCAATATTTGTGCATAAAAGCAACCTTTGTGCCAAGCACTACAAAACAAGTAGAGGCAACACCTTAGACTTCAAAGTCTATGATAAGAAGAACACAATCAAAAGTAAGAAGTATATTGTTACCTTGCATAAAAGGGTGTTTTATTCAAATATGTGATGGTATTGGCAAGATATTGAAGAACCATGAACATTCATCTCACCGATGGTACCACGTTCCTGGGATGACCTCTGCTCACCCTCACGTGCGGCCTTCGGTGCAAACGTTGCGAACAAGCAAATATGTATGCATACGATTTGTGATGTCCTTGACCACCATGGTAGCTGTTGCGTGAGGAAGCAAAGGATGAAAAGAGAGAGGGGGAAGGGAGAGAGAGGAACATGGGAGGAGACAAGGGGGTAGTGGGGGAGAGAGAGAGAGAGAGAGAGAGAGAGAGAGAGAGAGAGAGAGTGGAGAAGGAGGAGAAAGGGGACAGGGAGGGAGAGGGAGGAACATGGGAGGAGAGAAGGGGACAGTGGAGGAGAGGGAGAGAGAGGGGAGGAGGAGGAGAGAAGGGGGCAGGGAGGGAGAGGGAGGAACATGGGAGGAGAGAAGGGGATAGTGGGGGAGAGGGAGAGAGAGGGGAGGAGGAGGAGAGAAGGGGACAGGGAGGGAGAGGAGAGGGAGAAAGGAGAGAGGAGGAAGAGAGAACAAAGGTTTTTTTTTTGGGGGGAGTTTTTTTTTTGAAAAAATGGACTTTTAGTGCTTGTAAGTTTAAAAAAGGTACAAAAATACTTTTTTGATATGGATATGTGTTGGGGGGGGAGTTTTAAGTCAAAAATAAGTAAAAATAACTTTTTTTTTTAAAAGTCAAATTTTGGCTCTTAGTGATCCACGTTTTTGATGATGTGGCCACACCTCTTTACTCCCTTCACTTTCAAAAAGGTAGAGAGAGAAGGTGACCTCCTAGGTCCACATCCTACATGTGTCTAAAAAAAGGCTAGAAAAGCCTACTCAAAACTAGCTTCTTGAATGCCCTTGTCTCCTTAACCCTACACACCATTAGCCTTAATTCCTAAAAATTAGGATTCCTTCCAAGGCCCATGCAAGGTCCATTTTTCTCCTAATGTGTCCAACTTAAGCAGCTTGTCCTCAAGCTCTACGTCAACTTTGTCTTTTATACTTATTATTCTCCATTTGTCAATATGGGGATTTTTCACAACTAGATACATTATTCCCTCATTCTGGAAGTATTGATCACCACTATAGTCCATAGGCACTAGGTCCTTGAACTTACTAGGTCTCTCTTCTAATTTTACATGGTAGCGATCCATACTATCTTTGTGAACTTTTGCACTCTATTCCTTTTTCAATTTTTTATTTCAAGTGCAACACTTTCATTGTTGATGCGTATTGGGATGGTCCTACTCCCATGTTTGTTCCCTCTTTAAAACTCAGACTTTTGTATCCCTCAGCTTTTTAGGTGTAGGATTTTTCTAATGACGTATCATATAGACTTTCCTCTAGAATCAGCTCTAAGGGAGGAAATGGTCCCTAATTCACACTCTCTTTTGTAGAAATATTGCTAATGTTATTGTGTAATGGCTATTGCCCTCCCGCCCGCGCTTGCGGGTTGCTGGTCCTGCAATGGCCATCTCTTGTGCTCTAGAGAGTACCACTACAGTCGATGGACCTGGCAAATCCTCAGTACCAACATTCTGTTGTGTTTCCCGCCCAGCAGGAACTGCCAAACTCTGGGTTTGTGATAGCGGTGCAACAGTCCCTTGGACCACCAATCTATCATGTTCAAAATGGCATAGAGGACGCAGGGCGAGAGGGAAAACTTCTCATAAGGGAAAGATCAGTGTCAATAGCTGGCCGACTTTTGTGTTGGTTGGGGTGTTTCGCCCCAATTGTGCCACCACTCTTTGGCATCTGCCAGCAGTCTCTCTCTGACAACTGTTGCCCAAGCCACTGGCCCAAAGTTGGCCGAATGCAACACATTTCTCGCTCTGGTCGAGATGGTATAGGTTTTGGCTTGTAGCCAAATTGCCTCGAGAAACCATCTGTAGGCATCCCTTGTCACTACATCTGTTAACCCTAAAGCTTATATTCACCTTTCACTTTCAATCCAAATTCCTACTCGACATCGGCAACAGGAATCACATGAGATGCTCGCACGACTCCATCATTAGGCAAGCAGCAACACCTTGAAATTCTTTTTGCTATCAGCTGAATCTGTTGGTTATTAAGCTGCACCATATCTCCAACACCAAGTTGCTCAATCAAACCTGCGGCCTGCGGGTGAACAGGTATCCCTTGCCAATTCAAGTTGGCGAACACTTGCAGCCGCAAATCTTGCAGCCAGGCATCCACTCCTCGAAGCGCTAACTGCTGGACTGGAGTAAAGGGGATGCATTGCAGAAGAGAAGCCGTCATGGCGACGATGAGATGCAGGAGCAGAGAATATTGAGCTAAGAACACCTTGAAGGCGCGATACACAAAATAGGAGAAGCACAAAAACAATCGCCTGCATGCACTAACCCTCTCACAATGAGTTCCCAAAATAGGGCGAGCCACGGTGTCACAACCATCATAGCCCTTTTCCTGCTTTCCAAGATTGCATGCAAAAGAATCCCCAATCATTATTAAGGCAGCTTTCGGCTCTTGTACCACAACAAAGGGGCACTGAATCGAGGTAGGTGAAACATAATGGCGCAGTCTGAAACCATTGACCGGTACAGAAATTACCTCCCCCCGCAAATCCTCCAAATAAAAAGAGATGGGCCCGCATGCTTGAAAGATCCAGAATGGCCCTGACCACCGTAATTTAAGCTTCCCAGGCATCTTCCCAAGGCGGGAATTAAAAACAAGGACCAATTGTCCCCAGAGAAAATTATCGTGCTTTCATGCGATCCAGCCATTTTTTCTACCGGGACTGCAGATCCTGTAGCACCGCAAAGCTATGCAACCGCTCTTCGTCTAATTCTTGCAAAACATCCAAATGATAAATAACAGAATCTTTTGGAAGCAGTCGATCCGTAATCAGCATCCTCAGACTCGGAATCACATGCTCCACTGGGGTGATTGCCTCCATGCCAAACGCCAACTTAAAAGGAGTCAATCATGTTGCCACTTTATAAGCTGTCCGATAGCCCCATAAGGCGGAAGGAAGTTTCACATCCCAATCTATCCTATGCATATTCACTAACTTTGTTAATATCCGAATCAATTGCTTATTAGTTGATTCTGCTTGCCCATTCGCCTGAGGATAATATGGAGAAGATTTCCTGTGCAATACAAAATAAAACCGTAGCATTCTCTCCATCATATTACTCAAAAAATGACTTCCCCGATCACTAACCAGCTCAATAGGGCAGCCATATCTGGAAAAGATATCCTTGTATAAGCACCCAGCCACAGAAACTGCAGTATCATCTCTCAAGGGCCATGCCTCCACCCATTTGGTAGCGTAATCCGTGGCTGTCAAAATATACTTATTACCTGTGTGCCCGGGGGATTCACCATGGAAAACTTATGGCACCACGTAAGTGCAAGGGAGGGGGGTTTCTTACAAGTTACGTAAGCGTATAAGTTAGGGGCAGACCCCCAATAACTTATCTCCCAAGCTTAAAAATAAGGGAGGGGGTATCATATTTATGGGGACGGTGGGGGGGAGAAGTGAGAAAAGGGAAAAATGAGAGGAAATTTTTGTGTTTCAAAATTATGGCTTCCCAAAAGAGTCTACCCTCAAATAGCCACTATGTTACGCGCTCTTTTAAGTAGTTTCACTCAGTTAGATAATGTAAGACCAAAATTTTATATGTAAGATAGGGATATGATAGTTTTCTGCATTGATTGTCATATAAGCGTAGAAAGGGGGTCATGTTTTCTAATATGATTTGTATATAGGGGTTTTATCAAAGTTGTCCGCTCGCAGTGGCATCCTATTTTGTATATATAGTGAATCCCCTGAGCCCGTGTGAACTGCAACTGGTTTAAAAGGTCCAACAAAATCCAATCCCCACTTTTGAAAAGGCTCCAAGGGCAAAACTGGCTAAAAAGGCATTCTAGACCGTTTGGTAGGTTACCCCATCCGCTGACACACATCACACTGTTGCACATAATTTCTCACATCCTAAAACAATGTAGGCCACCACAATGCGGATTGGAGAACCTTTCGAGCCGTGATTAATGCTGCAAAGTGGCCTCCCGCAATACCGGTATGGACTTCCTCCAAAACCGCTTCCTGCTCTTGTGGTAGCACACATCTGAGTAATACATCCGCCACCATACGATAATAGAGCTTCTCCATAATAATCTCAAAATTCCTGCTTCTGATAGCCATACGTTTCCTCTGCTGACTGGACAAGAAGGAAGGCATTTTGCCACTATCGAGAAAATGAAACATCTCCTCATACCATGTCCATGGGATGCTAGGGATGACCCTTGCCTGTTGCGGAACTGCTACATCCTCTACAACCACACTTGTTAGAAACAAAGACGCATCCGGAAATTCATCAGCTACACCCATCGGCAGCTCACCAGAATCTAACCAGGATAGGTAGTCAGCCACCGCCTGCTGAGCTCCTGGACGATGTATGACCTCAAAGTCAAATTCTTGCAGCAAAAGCACCCATCTGGCCAATATTCCCGTCAAATTCTATTGACGTACCAGGTATAAAAGAGCCGAATGATCCACATGGAAGAAAAAGTATCGGCCCAACAGATAATGCCGGAATTTCTTCACTGAATAAATCATCCCTAAACATTCCCTTTCGGTTACTGAATAATTCCTTTCTGTGGATGATAATCGTATGCTGGCATAATAGACAGGTCGGAACCATCCTTGACTTTGTTCCTGCATCAACACACTGCCAATAGCTCGATCCGAAGCATCCACAAACACATGAAAATCCTGACCCCAATTCGGAGGAAGCATAATCGGAGCTTTGGATAGCTGAAGTTTTAATCTCCGAAAAGCCAGATCACATTCCTGCGTCCATTCAAAATCTATAGCATGTGCTGCCTGAGTAATCGGGATTGTCAAATGCGCGACAAACCGCAAATGCCTCCCATGCCAACGAGCTTGACCCAAGAAAACCAGACACTGTTTTTGGTTCACCGGTGGAGGTGCTTCCATAATTGTGGCTATTTTATCCGGATCCACGGAAATGCCATCCTCTGCAATTATATGCCCCAATAGCCTGCCACTGCGAACAGCAAATGCACACTTTAAAGGATTCAAACTGAATTTCATCTCTCTGCATTTCATACAGCATAATCGTAATTGCTTCAAGTGCTCTAATTGCGCTCCAAAAACAATGAGATCATCCAGAAAAATTCTCATAAAATCCGTCAAATAAGGACCAAAAATTTGAAACATATCCCTTTGAAAAGTTGAAGGCGCATTCCGCAATCCAAACCACATCACTATGCATGCAAACACACCCCATGCGGTAATAAAAGCTGTTTTTGGCTGATCTCGCAATGCCATTCTTATTTGGTTATATCCACTAAACCCATCAAGAAAAGTATACATCTCATGTCCTGCTACATCATCCAAAATGGAATCCAAAAATGGAAGAGGAAAAGGATCTGGAACAATAGCCGCATTCAATTTCTGGTAATCCACACAAATTCGGATTTGCTTGTTTTTCTTTGGTACGACCAAAATTGGAGAAATCCACTCCGGATTATCAATAGGGGTAATAAAACCCACCTCCAAAAGACGATCAATTTCCATCTTAACTTGCTTTGCCACATTCGGATTCATCCTATATGAGTGTTGCTTCACTGGCACCGCATCCGGTTTCAGATTTATCGTATGCTGATAAAACTTCGGGTCCAATCCCTACATATCTGTATATTCCCATGCAAAAATATCCTTAAATTATGTCAGCAACTTAATCAAATCGCCTCTGAAACTTTCCTCAAGCTGCTTATTAATGTAGATGGGCTGCGACTCTGCTTGCTCCCCAAGAAAGACCTTCTCCAATTCATCTTCTTTAACCCTTGTAATTTTTTCCATCTGTGCCTCAAACGCACGTTCTTGCTGAATAACGTCCTCCAATGATTCGGGACTTGGAAATTCCTATTGTTGCTCCCCTATTCCTGCTGGAGTTCCTGAAACCCCCACCGAGTTCCCCTTCGAAATCAGAGAAATATCCGCCAGATATAAAGAAACCAAATCCGAATTAGCTTTCAAAAATTGCTCCTCTTCATCCTCTTCTAATCCTTCCACCATATTTACTGTTTCTGCTATCACAGGCAATGCTGCCTGAACTGGTTGTCTGCATGTTCCCAACATCACCTGTACTTTCCTTCGACCCTTCTTTATTGTAAGCATATTTGCTTCCCAATTATGCTTTACCCTCGCTTGTCGTAACCAGGGTCTCCCCAAGATAATGTGATAATCCTGATTATGATCCTCAATATTCAAGACTACTAAGGAAACGGCAAAAGATAAGCCCGCCACATCCAAGACAATGCCCCGAAGTAACCCCACTGGTTGCACTCTTCTTTGATCTGCCATGCGGACTACAAAGGGTGCAGTCTCCCAATCACTGAGTCCAAAATGCTCACAAGTTGCTTGAGTAATAATGTTTACTCCCGCTCCTCCATCAAATAGTACCTTGTTAATGTATGTTCCATGGTATCTAACTGAAAGCTCCGGAATGCGGGTATCCATGATCCTATTTTCTGGCAACGGAGCTGAATCATCCTCCTTGCTTTCAACTTTCCCGATGGCAACTTCTCTCAGCTCTGTGGAATTTTGTCGCAGCAATGCATTATGAAAATTTGAGACCAATTTCAGTAATGAACCCAGAGGTACTTGTATTGGCAACGTGAGGACCTCTTTCCAAACTGAATTCCAATCCTCCTCTTCTCTAATATCATCCTTATTTCCAGCTTTTCCTTTCTTTATTTCCAAGCCCACGGTCGATGGTTTTGATGATTTCAATGGTGGTGCAGATTGTGGCAACCAGGACACAGTCTTTTTCCGCACTTCTTCCTGAGCCGTCCAATCCGGAATCTTTACATCGGGTGTTGGAACCACATTTTTACCCGATCGTGTGATTAATGAAACCACTGGATCAAACTCCTCCAATCCTTCAATCTGAACCATAGCCACACTAGGTTGTTTCCCTGCAGCGCGTTCCTGCTTCTTCCGATCATATTCCATAGCTTCAGTACACTCGGATCGCCAGTGCCCATCCCCCAAATAGAAAAGGCATGTCTTGGGGCGATTAGGATCTCGGCCACCTCTTTCGCGACCTCGTCCTCCCCCTTGACCCCGTCCTCCTGCTTGACCTTGCAAAGGTGTCTCTGATGTATGAGCATGAGCCATCGCCATAGCAGGCTCTTGTCCCTGCCCTGTCTGTGGTTGTTTCCATGTAGAAGAGTCTCTTCGACTCCGACGACCCCGACCATTGAAATAACATTCCACTGTATTATGAGTATTGGTCGTGCAAATCGCACACCACTTCCGATTCATTACGCACTCCTGAGCAGCATGGCCCGAATTCCGACACCGGGTACACTATAGTTCCTTCAGACTTTTAGCCACCGCAGAAGATTTTGACGATCCGGATGAAACACCTTTCTCGTGACGCTAGGATTTTTTCCGAGGTGTCTCTTCCGACTCTTTCCCCGAATCGCTGCTGCCTAAGTCTGAGTCTGATGCTGCGGACTTCGACTCCGAACTATCACTGCCGTTGTCTTGCGACTTTCGATGAGATTTCTTCCTGTCTTTTTTCTTTGATTTCTTTGGGGATTTTGTATCCTCTAAAGCTTCTCCTGCTACCACAGCCCTAGCAATTACATTATCCATTGGATTAGTTACCTTATCCACTGTTGCCATAGCAATTCTAAGATCCTTGTTGAGTCTCCGCAAAAAATAATCATTCAACACTTCTGCTGCCAGCCTTTGTGCCTGAGGTACCCTCTGCAAAAGCATCCAAAATTTTGCAGCATAATCCTCCACTGAAAATGACTTCTGCCGCAGTGTTCGAAGCTTTTCCAAATGTTGAGGGACTGTCTTTTCCGTTCTAAACCTTCGTAAGAATGCTCTGGATCCTTCATCATATGTCTGAAAATGATCATCAGGGTATTCGGACAACCATTTCGCAGCTTTCCCCAAGAGTGTAGATTCAAACACTGATTGTTGATGGAGAGGAATCACCACCCCAAGATGATTCAATCCATAAGCTTTATTGAATTGGTGCAAATGTGCATCGGGGTCTTCTCTCGAAAGACCTCGAAACCGACTATACTTAATCTGAGGATGTGCCAGCATCCCTTGCCCAACTGTACCTCCTCCCGGAAAAAGCTGTCGAACACTAGGAGGTGGGGGAGCTAACATCGGCTATATCCTACCTGCTAATTTAGGACCTGCTAAATTAGGATGGACATGGGTAAAAATAATACACACCCTTGAGCTTTAAAACTTCACATCTTGTGTGAAACCTTAGCACAATGCTTTGGAGGTGCCACCAAGATAATCTCAAAACCTACTAAATTTATACTATTTGTAGCAAGTTAGAAATTTATCATAAGGTGTAAGACCGCGGGGGACTGAACATGCAACTCTCCGCCCAATTGCGCTATATAGAGGCTCCTAGCCATCGATATATAGAACCCCTTGATCGCATGTCCATCATGGCCCTTGGCCTAGCCATCGATATATAGCACCCCTTGATCGCATGTCCATCATGGCCCTTGGCCTTCCTTGTCTTACCCTAGACATGACATAAGGCTTACCATACTTCATACTTGAAGTCTAAAGAGCTATTTTAATGACCTGAACTTAGATCTACTTTTTATTTTTAGACTTCTATAACTGCTCTAGGTTATCTCCTCTATCTTGTACCTTTAATCAAGGCTTCATCCTTCTGTGACCTGTATCTATGCTTGCGATAAAAATCAACCTCAATTTGTTGTCTTTTATTTTTTCCATACTTAAATGGCCAAATTAAGATGAAAAATAATTTTGGAAGATTAGAAATTAATTTTATGACATAAACAATACCAAGCCATCAATTTTTTGAGGAGAGGAAAAGGAGCACAACAAAGATACTGTGAATATATTTGAGAGCAAATGGGATGGTATTCACAATCTTAGATGCACTCTAGATGGATTCAAGACAATACAAACAAGTCTAATACTAGAGGGTATGGTTTACAAATAGTGGATGTCACTCAAGGAGAAGGGTACACACAGACTTGATCAGCCTTTGAGGATGTGTTCAAAAAGGAAATTTTGCCCACAAATAAGGCAAATAGAAATTGTTCTACATGGGATAAGTGCTCTATGCATTAGTATAAGGCATTGTTGGACTATATCTAGCACTATCGTGATGTGATTCTCAAGCTAAAGGGTCTAGATACCTTTCATCAAGTGCATGGGCTCATCTGTGGGTTAACACTAGAGCTTAAGAAGCATGTTAAAACCCATGATTCCAAGACACTTGAGGAAGCTATAATGTAGGCGCATATGAAGGATGATCCATATGAAAAAGCATTGCATAACACTCATTTGCCTAACACTGCATATGCAAATGCACGAGCACTCATAGATATAATAAGAGAAAATGTATAGTAACTATATCTGATGTGTCCAAGAAGCCAAAGGGGCCATCTATCTAGTGAAGGGTTTGAGAAAGAAAAGAAGAAAAAGCTATGGTTTAACTGTTTAGGAAGTGGACACGGCAAAAAGGACTACCCCAAGGGGAAATCTACTACCCAAGGTAAAGAGAAAGTGTTGCACATGGTGCAATTATTGCCTCTCAAATCCTCCTCTTACTTTTCCAATGTGGGAGTGACACACACTGAAGCAGTGCATGAGTGCTATATTACAGCCTCAATGTGGTAGCTGACCTTTGATCCACACGAGTTGATGCCCATGCATTGGTTCATCCAAGGTCACAAGGTGAGAATCTTTGTGGATGATGATGCTTTGCACAATTTCATTAACTATTAGGGAAATAGCTCAATTTTCCCTAGACTCCTAGTTCCCACCACTACAAGGTAACGATGATTAATGGCCATGATGTCAAGGTGTGGGATACACAAGTAAAGGATGTACCACTAGAGATTCCAAGGGTACAAAACATAATCCAAGTGTGGAGCCAGTGAAAATAAGGAACACTTCTCACTCCCATGTTAGCAGTGTGTCTTTTTCCTCCACACCCAGTTCTCCTCTTTCGAGTGATAAGCTGCAAAGATGGAAGAATTTTTTCATAGATGATGAGTACCTAATCCATAAGGAGAGTTTGTGTATCGATGGAAGCAGACATTTGGTACCAAATTATTTATGAATGTCATGACAGTCCCAGTCCTGAGCACCCAATCATAAAGAAAACTTATGCACTATTATGACAATAGTTTTACTAGCCACATTTATATAGGAATGTTCAAGACTATGTATTTCTAAGCCAGCACCTAAAAGCAGGAAAGGTCTTCTTGCATCCTTTGGAGATTCCCAATGGTAAATGGGAAAGTATCTCTATGGATTTAATTATGTGTTTACCAACCTTTGTATGAGGTCATGACTTGGTATGGGTGTAGTAGATCGATTTACTAAACTTTGCAAATTTATTTCAACCAAGTCCACAATTACAACTCTAGAGCTAGCTAAGTTACTTGTTGACAATCTATATAGGCTATACCGGTTGCCTAGCAATATTGCGAGAGATTGTGCTCCCAAGTTTAACACTCATTTTTGGAAGGTTGTGTTCAAATGATTGGGTACACAACTTGGCATCAATATTGCAGATCATATAGAAATGGATGGTCAGACTAAACATGTTAATCAGGTGTTGAAGGATTCTCTCTCTATTCTTGATTTTTCTTACAATAGTGCCAAGCATGTGACAACTAGTTTTAGTCCTCTCATTCTTATGTATGGTTTCCAAATTAGATCACCAGCTATGGTGGGGTTGACAACAACTGAGAAACTTCAACAGGTCAAATATTTTCTTCAAGACCACGTGGATATGTTGAAACTTGCTCGCTCATCAAAATGTTTGACAAGCACATGATAGATACAAAAGTTATGTTGATAAGAAACATCGGCAAGTAACCTTCACGGAGGGTAAGATGTATTTTTAATAAGCTTTATATTTAGCCTCTGTTGAGGATCCAAAAACCAAAAGCTATTTTTTGCTCATCCAAGAAAGAGCCCCTTTCCAAATATGAAAGAGTTAAAACAATAGACCCTTAATCATCAATGTTCTCAAGCAAATCAACATATGATACCCACAAAGTGAATAGCACTAAACCATTAAAGTCTCAACCAAGGTGTGCTAGAGCATTTAGAAAGTTTGAAAATTGGGCCAACACCTAAATTATTTTTGAGATATTGTGGTACTTTTAAGATACTCAATCAAGTTGGAGATATGGCTTACGAACTGTCTTTACCTGCACACTCTCATATTCATCTGGTTAACATGTAAGTCATTTACATAAACACTTACATAGGGGCGACAATGCCATTGAACATAAAATTTTGGTTGATTTTGTTGAACCTCCAATCCACTAAGCACATTCTCGACTATCATAATTTACGTACTTGTCATCATGTACGTCGACAACAAGTATTAGTCAAGTGGAAAGATAGACCCGAGGAAGGTGCCGCTTGGGAAAACATTTGTGTTCTTAAGAATAAATTTTCCACTTTTGTTTTTGAGGAAGAAAACACTTCTCTAAGGGGGGAGTAATGTCAGGCCAGGGCCTAAAGGCTAGGGGCTAGTTTGAACCGAGCTCGAGGGCTTGCCTAATAAGGGGCAAGAGGCTAGGTGGTGAGGTAGGTTACATACACCCTGGTCTCACAGAATCCGAGAAATAATAGGTACATTGTGATGGCCACATGATATGTTAGCAAACGGGTAGAGGCCAAAGCATTGTCCAACACCACAATGAAGTCAGTAGCGTGATTCTTATATGACCATGTAGTGTGCACATATGGTCGTCCTATTCAAATAGTTTCAAAATAGGGAACTCATTTCATCAACAAAACAAGCCAAATCGTCCTGATTGAAATCTTCTCGATCAAACATCAACAACGTACTATCCCATATGTAATGGACAAGCTAAGAGCAGTAACAAGACCATCAAGATTATTCTGATCAAGATTGTACAAAAGGAACCTCATAACTAGGATGAAAAGCTTTAAATGATACTGTGCACTTAAAAGACAACTTAAAAGTTTACGACTGGGATGACTCCATTTTGGATGATGTACGATATAGAGTCAGAAGTGGCTAAGGAGTTCGTTGTTCCTATCCTTAGGATTTCCAATGAACATGATATGGACTATAACTAACACTGAAATATCGTCTAGATGAGCTACTGAAACTCAATAAGATAAGACAAAGTGCAATGCTAGAACGGGAAGTGATTCAACACAAAAGGAAGTATAGGCATGATAAGTTGAAGGTCAGGGAATTCAAGAAAGGGAACTTGATCTTATTATATCAGCCAAAATTAGGCCCAAAGAAACATACTTTGAAAATAGCTTGGCCAGCACCATATAAGGTAGATTGGGTATTCTCAAATGGCATAGCCAAACTAAAGGATTTATTTGGATTGATGTCGCCTAGGGTTTATAATGGAGCAAAGATCAAGTTATACTACCCCAAATCAACACCATAAGGACAAGACAGGGAAGAGTCTGATTTTGAAGCTCAACCATTGGATCTATTTATCATGAAGCTAGAAGTAGTTGCGATGATGGAAGGGCAAGACACTGGTGATCACCTCAGGATTACCAGACACCAAAGCTAGATTTGGGAAAATTAGAAGGCATCTGAACCTTATAATGGTCACTAGTGGTGCATTAAAGATCAAATCTTTTTTAGTATCCTGCCTGACATTAGTAGCAGGATATACCAATGTATGGACGACATGTCATTTATGTTGGGTGTCATAAACTCTAATATCTAACCAACCCAAATGATTTTCTCATATTAAACTCATCATTTGATGTGGGAGAATTATCGGGCACAAGGGTTAGAAAATAGACATGTGCTTATGGATCTATCTCAACATGGGGTCAAGGTTAAAGGGGATCCAAATGAGAGATGATCTATCAAAAAGCAAGGCTAGCTAATGGAGCTTAAAGACCTTAGGGTTAGCTTCATTAAAGACCTCCAAAGGTTAGTGTTAAAAGTCCTTTGACCTTAGGCAAGCTAGGGTTGTGCTTGAGGTGGGAACCCGGCCCAAGCTTGAGGTGCTTGTCGTGCTTGCTGACTAAGGTGCTTGAGGTGCTTGTCATGCTTCCTAACTAAGGTGCTTGAGGTGCTTGTTGTGTTTGCTGACTAAGGTGCTTGAGGTGCTTAATGACTAAGGTGCTAAGATGCTCCATGACTAAGGTGCTTGAGGGGTTCAGTTGTTCAAAAAGTCAAAGCACATCCCTACTCATGAGGGGGCGAGCCCTCTTTGTAGGAGCTAGAGAGAGACCGCACACACCCTCACCACACAAGGCAAGATTGGTACAAAGAAAGAAACTAGGACACTTGTCAAGCTCATCTTCATGTTGCCCTCATAGTGTACCTAAAGCCTATTGGTTGGCCTCCCAAGGGGTCTAACGATAATTTAGTTAATTTAATTAATTGTTTATGCATTTATCAAGTGCTCTCTCTCAAAGGGGAAAGGGGGAACTTGTCCCAAGGCTACCCTTGTTGCTTGATATGCACTAAGCATGTGATTGGCCAAGCTTGAGGAGGTCTAATCAAGTGCCAACTAGTGCTAGAAGAGGGGGCCGACCAAAGCAAGAAGGGGGATAGCTTGGGGGTTATAGTCTCCCACACATATACACTCTCTCCTCTCATTGTGTGAGTTGCAAAGTGCAAGAGCTCCATCTCCTTCTCCAAGCTTATAGATAAGTTGAGAACCTACACCAACACTCTTGGCTATGGAATGCAAATCCAATCAAGAGCCATGCTCCAATGCTTAAGCTTTCCATCTTTTCCATCTTCATTACTATGCTATTATGTATGCTAAGCAAGAAGAGTGATGATAAATGAGGAACTATTTCTTTGTCCTATGAATGTTTCTTCTTCCTCTTCACGATCCTCATTCCCTGCTAGCTCTCTCCACCTTTAAAGGTGTTTGAGGCCTTGTGGCGACTGAGGACGGGCATGGTTAATGCTTTTTACAAAGTCTATGTTATGCTCGGGATGCATGAAGCTTTCCATATTCATTGCATCACCTAGGTCACAAGGAACACAAAGATTGTATTGTACCAAGTCTCTCTTGATGGGAGAATCTACAATACAAAAGCCTATTGGAGGGGGGACCGGCTCCACATAAATCCGATCCTCAACTATTGTCAAGTTCTCTAAACTCTCTCTCTTGAAAACTTATTGTTCATGCCAAGCTAATTGAATATTATGGTTATGTTGCTACCACTAATTAAGTTCACCCTCTATGTTCTCAAAGTAGTCTCAAAAAAATGCTCACTCTAATTCTCCTAATTCCGCTATTCTCAAAGTTCATAGGCCATTACCATTACATTGGTATCAGAGCTATTGGTTTCTTTTTTCTTGCTTAAGAAGAGAGGTCCTTGAGTTGTCCATGAAAGGTTGGGCCTGCTTATTGCAATAGGGTAAGTGGGACATGGATCTATTATCTTGGTTGAGAAGGACTTAGTTCAAGGTACACCATTGGGAACTATAGTCTTAATAATAGAGCCTCTCTGGGTAGCCATTATTGAGCTACAAGTAAGCTCAACAGGAACCATAATCAATCGAGAAATGTTAGACCCTCTCCACTAGTCTTTGCAATCAACAGTGTCTAAACCACGGGTGTGGCTGCTTGAGGACTAATTTTGAAAGGTAAAGAAGAGTAGCGACTAAGGTTTTTGAGGGTACCAAAGCACAAAGTAATTCTATACATAAGTATAATTAGCATGGCTGACAATAACCAAGAGAGTATAATGAACATTGATGACTTTGATTTTGCACATGAAGGTGATAATGATGGTGCCCTCATGTTTGTTAATTACCTTGTTACTAGGTTGCAGCAAGCTATGGGCAACCCTGCTTTGCAAGCCAAAGTTACTCAAAAACTTTGTGCTTATGGGATTTCCTTTCCTCTCCAAGAGAAGAGAGAGCTTAGGAGGCCTCTTGATGAGACCCCCAAAAGCAGACTCTCTCCCATAAGAGAAGAGGAATCCAAAGAACAAGAAAGAAGTGAATCCCTAAGTTCCTCTGAAGATGTGGCTCCACAAAGACGACGGTCTAGATGATCGCCAACTCATCAAAAGTATTATGCTAAACGAGTAAAAAGATACTATGATCCTTTTCAAATCTTGAAGCCAATCAATGAGATGGCTTATCAACTCAAGCTTCCCAACCATTAGCTCATACACAATGCTTTTTGTGTGAGCCTACTTAAGCCCTACAAAGGAGAGCCACCAAGTGAACCAATCATTGAAGACCCTCCCGAAGTTGAAGACCAAGAAGAGGTGCTACAACCCAAATCTATCTTTCGGCATGAAGACAAGGTACTATGAAATGGTAAGATTATCTAGCATATCTTATTAAGTTCAAAAATTATCCTTTTGAAGATGCTAGATGGATGCAAGGAATATAGCTTAAGGATAGTATGAATCTTATCAATGCTTACAATGCTACATTAGAGTAAGCAAATGTACATGTTTCTTTTCAATTACCAATTTTTTTGTGTAATAAGACTAATTCTCTTTTTATTGTGCACAAATTCAAGTAGTATACATGCTTAGAATGATGTTTGTGATGACGACGTCCCTCAAACACCAAGTAGAATTTGTCACTCTACTTGGGAGAATGAAATGGACTAAAGAGCAGACATGCTTGCGACAGCTACGTCTCCCAAGCACCAAATGGATTAGTCATCCATCTTGGAATGATGTTGTAGGGTAAAAAGGGATCCTCTACCCGCTAAGAAACATTGACTACTAATGACTAAGGCTTTATCTCTTCTACCTCATAGTCAAGGGCGACTATGATTTCAAGAGAGAGGTAATGTCATAAAATCTAATATCTAACCAACCCAAATGATTTTCTCATATTCAATTGATCATTTAATGTGGGAGAATAAATGGGAACAAGGGTTAGAATATAGGCATGTGCTTTTGGATCTATCTCAACACGGGGCTAGCAAATGGAGCTTAAAGACCTTAGGGTTAGCATCATTAAAGAGCTCCAAGGTTAGTCTTAAAATTCCTTTGACCTTAGGCAATCTAGGGATATGCTTGAGGTGGGAACTCAGCCCAAGCTTGAGGTGCTTGTCGTGCTTGTTGACTAAGGTGCTTGAGGTGCTTGTCATGCCTGATTAAGGTGCTTGTCGTGCTTGCTGACTAAGGTGCTTGAGGTGATTGTCGTGTTGTTGACTAAGGTGCTTGAGGTCCTTAATGACTAAGGTGCTAAGGTGCTCCATGACTAAGGTGCTTGAGGGGTTAAGGTGTTCAAAAATTCAAAGCACATCCCTACTCATGAGGGGCGAGCCCTCGTTGTAGGAGCTAGAGAGAGAACAGACACACCTTCACCACACAAGGCAAGCTTGGTACAAAGAAAGAAACTAGGACACTTTTCAAGCTCTTCTTCATGTTGTCCTCATCGTGTGCCTAAAGCCTATTGGCTATCCTCCCAAGGGGTCCAATGATAAATTAGTTAAATTAATTAATTTTTTATGCATTTATCAAGTCTTCTATCTCAAAGGAGAAAGGGGGACACTTGTCCCAAGGCTACCCTTGTTGCTTGATATGTACTAAGCATGTGATTGGAGAAGCTTGAGGAGGTCCAATCAAGTGCAAACTAGTGCTAGAAGAGGGGGTCGACCAAAGCAAGGAGGGGGCTACCTTGGGGGGTATACTCTCCCCTCACCCCACACACACACACACACACTCATTGTGTGAGTTGCAAAGTGAAAGAGCTCCATCTCCTTCTCCAAGATTGTAGAGAAGTTGAGAGCCTACACCAACACTCTTGGCTATGGAATGCAAATCCAACCAAGAGCCACGTTCCAATGCTTAAGCTTTCCATCTGTTCCATCTTCATTACTATGCTATTATGTATGCTAAGCAAGAAGAGTGGTGATAAGTGAGGAACTATTTCTTTCTCCTATGAATGTTTCTTCTTCCTCTTCCCTATCCTCATTCCCCGCTAGCTCTCTCCACCTTTGAAGGTGTTTGAGGCCTTTGGGCTGAGGCCGGGGATGTTTAATGCTTTTTACAAAGTCTATGTTATGCTCGTGATGCATGAAGCTTTCCATCTTCATTGCATCATCTAGGTCACAAGGAACACAAAGATTGTATTGTACCAAGTCTCTCTTGATGGGAAAATTTATAACACAAAAGCCTATTGGAGGGGGGACCGGCTCCACATAAATCCGGCCCTCAACTGTTTTCAAGTTCTCTAAACTCTCTCTCTTGCAAAAGTATTGTTCATGACAAGTTAATTAGGTATTATGGTTATGTTGCTACCTCTAATTAAGTTCACCTCTATGTTCTCAAAGTAGTCTCACAAAAATGCTCACTCTAATTCTCTATGTGCTTTACCGCACATGTCGGAGGGTGGGAACTTGCCAAACACTATGTGCAAGCCACGAATGGTTGCAAGCACATAACTAGATTATCCTAGCAAGCTGAAAGAGGCAATGGTGTATCACTCATCTCTCAATGCTTGCCGTCGTGAAGGATTTTGTGTGGCGAAGAAGAAGGAGTAGCCGCCACCGCTACGCTCAACTGCCTCGCCGTTGCTGATGCCGCCAAAATGCTCTATCACTCTCTCTCTCTCTCTCTCTCTCTCTCTCTCTCTCTCTCTCTCTCTCTCTCTCTCTCTCTCTCTCTCTCTCTCTCTCTCTCGCAAGCATACACACACACACACGCACTCGTGAGCACACGATGGAGAAGAAGGTAGAGGTAGAGCAAGAGCACTTCTTTAGCATGCACCTCAAAGAATAAGGATATTAGGTCAAAATGGACTTTTTATATGAATCTGGCCCATTCACACATGGGCGCCCACAGTGGCCGGTCATAGAAAAAATACTGTAAAAATAAGATAAGTGGTGGGCCTCTCAACGGCGATCACCTACACACCTATTGGACCGACAAGCCCGGTCCATGACTCAAATAAGTGATAAGGTCTGTCAAAGGTAATAGGGTGTCCGTAAGTGGTTAACATGCCCCCCTTCTTGGTGTAGATTGTGTCCTCGGAAGCTAGTGAAATGAAGCCCGTTCGTCGAGGTGGAAGAGCATCTGAGATTGAATGTTGTTTGCCTTCTTCAAACACTACAAAATCAACCATAGTAATTGCATTCTCATATACAATTAAAATCATATACAGTGAATAGGCACACAGATTGATTGGTCTCACAATATTAAACAATATTTTAGAAGTAAACATTAAATTGTAATATAATCAAACACATAAGCAATTATAAAGGTCAAAAAATAAGCAAGTCTAGGGTCGCTAATTTAACGATTGAGAGGCACTAGAGATCAACTATTAATATCATGGGCAAGCTTCTCAATTCTCTCTCGTCAATTAAGCTGTTTAATCACAAGAGCAAAGTATTTCATGTCTAAGGGCTGACTAAAGACTATACCTAGAAGACCTTTTAGTTCATCTACAATAAAAGGAATTGCTTATGAAATCATCGCCTAAATTATTTTCTTTGTTTGACACCCCAAAGTGTTTTTAATATTGATTCAATTTTTGACGTGTGTGCTTATTTTGTATGCCTTGGGAGTTTTCCTTTTCAAGGAAAAGCGCCCACACTGGGAACCTCTAGGGCTATGGTACCATAGGCAATACATGTGAGTGAAATACCAAATAGAGCTGGAGTTTCTCTTCCAGTTAAGATTTTAAATTTTTGGCACCTTTGTTTTTTTGTTTTTTGTTGCATTTCAATTTTGTAACTTTGGGGGTCATATTGAGACTGTTACTCTCCCGAGGCTCATCACAATAGTAAACGCCCTTTATGATACTTAAACTAAAGGTCAAGAGGGATTAAGCCCACTAGAAAGCACTAGTACATTTCACACAATGCTTCATAATATCAAATTAAGTACCTAAGATAACCTTTTACAATTAGCCAGGCAAGTCCCATGGTATTAAAAGAAGGTCTCTAATATCTATCTTGGTCTAACTAACTTAGTCAGATTGCTTGATTCATAAACCTAGACAAGGGACTATGACATAAAATTATATTGTATCTAATGTTTAATACTTAGCAATTGTGTTGAATATTATGCTACCAATCATAGTTAAAGTAGACAAACATGGATGCTAAAAAAGACGATAATGGACGAGAAACACCTATTCGGGTTGATGATCGCGCTCGATTCGAAGAGTGAACTAGACAAAGCTTGCATGAAGCTCAAAATCCCAACTACTACAATGTGTTCCTGTACACACTAGAAAACACAAGGAAGAGGCACCAACCTTTATTGACCACAATCAGAACCCTAACCTAATTATTTGCACCCCCCTAGAGGGTCAAGGGAACATGATATCGTAGATATTATTATAAGGGTCATGTCGAAAGGTCGTGTCCTTGTGCATAATATGTTACTATGATTTTTGGGTCATGTACTAAAATTTGTAGGTTTCAAGATTTTTGTTTGGTAACTCTTGCTCTTTTACTTCTTTATTTTTGTTTTCTTGAGTATAGGGCTATTTATATACATTCCCTAAGATTGGGAGATTGAGAGGTCAGGGAGGAAGGTTAAGAGGGGAGCAAGTGAATGATGGATGTCAGCAAACACTCCCCCCTTCCTTGGGTAGATCATAGCTTTTGGAACGATGTCATCACCTTTTGAAACCAATTGTTCCAAGTTGTAATGGGTGAAGACTTTGACCAATAGTTTTCCACCACCCTGGGCGTTTCATATAGTTGCAAGGGTGGTAAGGTACTCTTTCATGATTTTACTTGAAATGTTGTTTTAGGTGATGAATTTACGATAGGAGATCCTATTTTTTCCAGCTTTTTTGTACAATTTTGGTGATAGGTGGAAGTTGTGAAGAAGTTTGCATTTTTGTAAAAGAGCTACATAAAGAGCAAGAAGCTTCGTTTGTTTTTTCTATGTTTGAGCAAAGCAATACAAGTCATTCTCGCTTGGGTACCCAAACTAGCTCCCGATCAGGTGTATAGTATTCAGTATCTTTCCCTTCCCACGGTCTTCAATTGGCTTTATTGTTACAGGATTTGACTCACATGGGTCTATATGTGACAGGTAAGAACACAATTTACGTTTAAGCACCCAGATTTGATCATTCCCTTCATAGTAGCCTTCGGCTTCCAAAAGTCGCTTAGGAATCCAATGCAATGTTTTCTTACATTTCTTGGAGCGAGTGCGGCGTCTCTTACGAGGCTTCTACTTTTTAACGTCGAAAATGGTCGCTAAAGAAGCTTTAGGGACCCTTTTGTATATTTTCTTTGTTATATTACAATGAGTTTTGTGTGTCTCATGCTTTGTTTCAACTACAGAAGTTGAAGCTCTAGAGGGCTAGGCTAAGGTACAAATGGTTCAACCCCTTGGACATGCAATGTTTTGAGTTGTATTTCCTCAAGAGGTGATATCTCAAGGACTATCGCTTCAGTGGCAGGGCTAAGAGTTGGTTTCTGAGTTGTGACACTCCTAGTTCCCCAATCAATAGTGCATTTGGTTGTCGTCATCCACGCGCATCCTACATTTATATTGCCTTCCATAGTTCCAACAGGCATGACCAAAAATTCTTGAGGTACAACCCCATTGTCATAACTGACAGAAGTGTATTAGGTTCCAAAAATTGTAGTTTTTTTCTTGTGATACCCTTGACTTGGATGGTACTCTCAGAGAGAGATGGCTTACTAATTGACACCACACTCCATATGATACCAAATTATATTTAGCACCCGTGTCCAATAAGGCGTTATATAGCACTTTTCCATAGGTGCTATTTAACTCAATAGGGTATCATAGAGGTGTGTCAGAATCCAACCAATAATCCTCTGTTTCAACTTGAAATGCATGTGTAACTCCAAGGTTGGCGGCTAATATGTAGCTATCGCTCCTTAGCCTCAGCTTGAGCTTGTATCTTTTTCAATTCTGCTTGTGCCTTGGCTGCCTTTTTTTTAATGGATGGCACGTAGCTCCTTTTGGCTTAAAGGATCGTAATATCTTTCAAATTCACTCCCATTGAGGAATCCAATGGTTTTAACTCCATCAAGAGTTTCCACACGGATGGTACCTTGTGGGGTGATTTTGCATACTCTATATGGTCCTTTTCCCGCATATTTCAACTTTTTCTTCTCGTTACGCACTCCGTACATAAGGACTTTATCCCTATCCTAGATATCCTTCTTCTTTAAATGACGATGAAACCATTTCTTTCTCCTATCTTTATCACGTTGACATTTATCACACCCTTTTGCAAAAAGCGATGCATCCTTGAATAAGATAGGCCACCAATAGCTTGATCGCGACACCTTTCTAGCAGTTAGTTCCCCTACAAAATGTCCTCCGGGTATCCCCATGTGGGCTTCTTACAGTATGTATGAATACTCATCCTCACGAGCACAACGTCTAAGAACATCGTCCTTCCCTAGCTTGTGGAGAGTTCTTGCAACTAGAGAATAAGGTTCACATTCCTTTAATAGTTTTTGTGCTATATCCTTAGGGAGCTCCTTGGGTGGAAAACCATTAACTAAAAAGTTCACAATCTTCTAACTCCATTCAAGCATGGTCTCGACTAGGAATAGGAAGTATCGGGCAATTTATCATCGATTCCAGTAGGGACTTCACCATTGGGTATGCAAGAAAAATGATCTGACATGACATGTCTTTACCTCGTCTCACCACCACAACGGTAAAATCAAACTCAAGAAGAATTAACAACCATTGTGTAATTCTTCTCGTGGAACAAGGTTTATTTACTAGATACAACAATTCTTGGTGATCCACATAGAAAACAAACTTGTTTGCAAGAACGTAGTAGCAAAATTGCTTTACTGCATAAATCATAGCTAAACCTTCCCACTCTGTAGTGGTGTAGTTCCTCTCAACATCATTTAATTGACGACTTGCAAAGTTGATGTGGTAGTTCAATTTACGTTCTCCTGGTTGAGTTAGAACACACCCAATAGTAAAGTTTGATGCATCAATATGCACATGGAAAATTACATTCCAATTGGGCACTTGTAGGATGGGGGCACTTGTCAAGGCCTTTTTTAATAACTCATAAGCATGGTCACACTCCGCGGTCTAGTGGAACTCAATAAGAATCTTGTACAATGGGCGAGCTAGCTCAGCAAAGTTTAAAATAAACCACCGGTAATAACCAACATGGTCCTTGAACCTTTGAATTCCTTTATAGTTTGTAGCTGGTGGCAAATTGTAAATGGCTTTAATTCTGCTCTCATCTATGGAAATCCCATTCTTGGACACTATATGTCCTAAAATGACTCCATGTTTAACTAAAATTGACATTTGAAAGGATTTAATGAGATGCAATACAATCTGCACTTTTCAAGCACTTTTCGTAAAAATGATAGATGTTATTTCCAAGAGGAATAAACACAAAGGTCATCTAAGAAAGCTTCACAAAACTCCCTCAAATATTCCCTAAAAGCAGTATTTATTAATCTTTGGAAGGTAGTAGGGGCATTGGTTAAGCCAAAAGCCATAACACGAAATGCGAACACTCCAAATTCAGTTATAAAAGCAATTTTAGCTTGGTCCTCTAGTGGATTTGTGATTTCATTGTAGCCAGAGTATCCATCCAAAAAGCTATAATCTTCCTTCTCTGCAACTCTTTCAAGCACGTGTTCTGAATATGGCAAGGGGTAATGTTCTCTCCTAGTGGCGACATTGACCTTCTTGACATCCACATACACTCTAAGTTTTCCATTCTTTTTTGGAACAACAACTATTGGAGACACCCATTCTGAGTGCTCAATATGGTATATGAATCCGTATTTGACAAGCTTTTCATTCTCTTCTTGAACAATCTTTGCATACTTAGAATTCATTGGGTAGGGTCGTTGCTAGACTGGTTTAGCCATGCTATTCATGGGGATTGTGTGTTGCCCCACCGAAGGTGGAACACCACCTTTCATATCATGATATGTCCAAGCAAATATATCCTTGAATTTTTTGAGAAGCTCCTTAAGTACATATTCCTCGGTCTCTGTTAGATCTTGGGCATTGAAAACAGGTTTGGACTCCTCAGCTGGGTCTGCTAACTCTATTTCCTTCACTATCATTGGACCATCATAGACTCCATTACTTCCATCGATAGGTGTTCTCTAGGCCTTTGTATACACAACCTTATGCTCCTCCATGGTGTAGAATTTGAAATGCTCAGGTGCAGGATGTAAACCTGTGAACTGTGATTTCTCTTCCGCTTCCTTTTGTTGTTGAGCTAGCTCTCCATTTTGTCGTCTCCTCACAGTATGGCTCAACTTTGGCTTCTCTGTAGCTTCTAGATGTGCGATGTCAATGGGTTGTAGACTACACCACATGACTCTTTGAACGTATGCACCCCAATTATCTACCAACTTTTGATGAGCATCACATGCCCCCATATAACTGAGCCATTCTATGATAGATTTCTTTTCATTTATCTTAGCACGTACATTGGCTTGATATCTTTGCCTTTTATATCTCTTACTCCTCATGTTTAATTTTTGATTATGACCTTCCCTTAGTGAAGAGTCGCTAGATGAATCGCTACTTGTGTCTTCTCCTCTCTAGGATAGATTGTCATCTAGGGTACCATTGGGCCTTGAATGGTTTGTCCCCACATTTGCACCAAGATTTAACTCAGATTCTTCATCCTCATAGTCATTTTCAATTGATGATTCTGACTCTGAATCGTGTGGGCTATAGTCTTTTGAGACGCTACTGGTTCCAATGTCAATCAAGCCTTCATTTGGTAGGTCATCAGAAGCTATATGCATTGCTCCTATCATATTTAAAGGTACAAGCTGTGGCATTTCATCCCCCTCAGGCGTTACCCAGGTCATCCCCCTATTTCCCCAAGTGTCTATGGTTGCTGCTACATGGACCCAATCCACATTCTCATACTCAATCATCCTAGGTAGAACATCCATATAAGGGGAATCTTCCCCAACATCAGTGTCCTTTTCACACGTGTAACAATACTGCAATGGGGCCGAGTGAATTGTGGTATCAGATCTATGATCAATTATAAATTTGTTTCCTAAAGGATGTGCTAGACTAGTTACAAGATCAACTCAAATGATAGAATCTTGGAACTGCAAGTAGACATGGTTTTTAGACCAGTCATGCACCATTTTTGCTTCCCTCATGACAGGACGTCCTAAGATCATCTCAGATGACATAGTGTGCTTGGAAAAATCCATAACAATGAAGGTAAGCTTTATTTTGTGTCCAAAGACCTTGATCTTGAGATCTTCTAGCATCCCGATAGGTTTAACAATAGTCCCATTGGCCATCTTTACCACTATGTTTGTAGTCCCAAGGTGAGGTCTTCCCGTAGATTCCCATCAATTTTTGCTACTATGCTAACCCCAGCACCACCATCAAGGACTCCCTTCACAGTTAATCCCTTGGTCATGATTGGGATGGTCACATTGGATTCATTGCCTTCAAAGTATTGTCCCAACTTGTTAGGTATTTCAACAACAGAGTTCTCATCTAGGTTGGGTTGTGGATCTAAATGTTCCTCCTCTATTGGCTCCTCCCTAGCTCCATCCATCTGTGCAAATTGTGGTAGCCTGACTTTTAGTTCTCCATTAAAGAAAGCTCAAAGAGCTAGGAATAGCTCGGGGTCTCCATATAGTTCAGACATGAGGGTGGTTCTAACTTTTGAAGCCATGAAATCCATCAATTTGGCAATATTAACGATATTTTTTGGGCTTCAGTCCCTTGACATGGGGAAGATGAGATCTCCATTTCTTTGATAGGGTCAAGTAATCCCTCTCTAAAAACATTTTCTCCAATAAGAAGGGAGTACGCCCACTTCCTAAATGACTTAAAGTCACTTTCTTCTTGGATGACACTAGGTATGGCTAGTGGTCTATGGTCTTTGTGAGGTTGATTTCATGTCGAGAACAATGTGTCGATAATCTGGATCTGCTTAGGTACTAGCTCTAGATCCCTTTGGGTCTCTTCTATCAAACCCATTAATTGCTTGACTCGCTTGATCTCTATAGGGTTTGGTAAGTTCCTATCTTCTTCTTGGGTTCCTTGGGTGTTCTAGCCATTGTGGCTCATGATGCTCTTCCTTGTTTGTTTCTTTTCTAATGGTCTTTTTAGTCTCCATGGTGTCACCTGAATCAAAATCCTCTTCAGCATCGTTCATATACACGGGGTCATCACCAGTCCCTATGTTGGTCTTTGAATTGGGGTCTGACTTCATTGCTTTTTGCGATCTCTTTCTTCGTGTTTTCTTCTTCTTCTAAGATTGGGCAATTGATGTTGTGTCTCTTTCTTTGAGAATATAATTTTGGCTTTGGAGCATCGGCCGTGTGAGTACATTTATCGGTACCACAGGTGTACTTTGTGATGGCTTCTGAGTAACCTCAATTAAGTTCAATGGCATGATCTTTGGTGCATTTGGATTATTAGGACATTGGGCAATGATCTATGCCACATCGATTACACATGAGTATCAGCATTGTAGTACACTCACTTGATTGATTTGTATTAGTGTGGTATTATTTTGTAGTCTAATAGGACACTCGACTACACGATGTGGACCCCACACTCGTAGAATTGAAGAGGTGGTCTTGTGGTAGTGAAATTGATATTTTGGCCTCTTGCCGCAAGAGCAGCTACTTGATAGACAGGTTTGACTTGTCCCCAATAGTCCTCCATGTAGTATTGTGGACTTCCTTCAAGTGCATCAATCCTATAGGCAACATTAGGGTCTAACTCATCCTCGCAATTCACACAAGCAATAGATGACTCACAACCCACTTGATTCACAAAAGTGATTGGGGGTTGCGGTCCTAGCACTGGAGGTGGTAATGGTGTTGTTTGAACAACATTTTGGACCCTAGGGACCATGTGTTGTGCCGATTGTTCAAGAGGTGGTGCCGGCATCAATGCAGGCACTGGAGGTGTGTTTGTCCATGCTAAGGTTGGTCTATTGGCCATCGCGCGTTTAAATACTATGCAATTCTTGGCTTGATGACCATACCTCCCACATGCATTGCAATTCCCATTAAATTTTACTCTAAACATAGGGCATTCATTGGTACTATGTGGACCAAAGCAAACTGAGCACCATTGTTGCTCCCTTCTTCGATATATATGATTGTTTTGTGGAGCATGATTGTCTCTAGGACTTTCTTGAATGGCCTTGGTGACATCTGCTAAAGTCATCTCAGATATTTTTGGCTCTTTAGCAATAGGCTTTATGGTCATTGGCTCATGTCCCGATGCTTGCGAGCTAGCAAATTTAGACTCAACAGACACTCTTTCTCCTTGTATTATTAAATTGTCCTCCAATAGGATCGCATTGGTGGTGATTGCTTTCCAAGTGGTGATACCTCTAATGACTAGGCCATTGTAGATATCCTCATGTCGTAGTCCCCTCATGAATCTATCAAGAAATTGGTTATTATTGAAGAGCTCATTTGGATTACAATGAGAATTCAAATGCTTCAAGCGACTAATAAAGTCTCTCACGGACTCCCCTTCCTCTCTTTGGGCTTTTTGGAGCTGAGATGCTACACCCCAAAGCACTCCCACTCGTATGTACTCTTTCAATAAAAGTCTCCTAAGAGTAGGGTAAATCGTTTTCTCTTCCACCCTTAGGGTCCTATACCAATCCCCAGCCTTCCCACATGCTTAAAGAATTACTCTTATGCAGTTCATTGTGTTCTCCTAGGGAATCACATATTTGTTTAAATACATTGATATGATTTCTCACATCCCTATCTCCACTTAATTTTTGTGTGAGCTTGTCTATTTGTACTACCTTACTTCTAAGCTCTCTATCACGCGTGTTACGCATATTTTCAGCAATAGATCAACCGATAGCTTGAGCAAATGTTGCCAAGTCACCCAAGTGAACAGGTATAGTGGGGACAGGCGCTCTCAAGACTACATGTGGAATAGGGGTTGGCATCGGTTAGGCATACGGGTGATCCTCGGGTCCCAAGCATTCCTTGTGTGAGTGTGTGGGTGTTCTCTCTCATCCCCCCTCTTGTAGGGCTTTCTCCCTCCTTGTAGGGATTGGATTGGACTTTTGACACCTCAAGCCCCTCATGCTTAGGCCCAGTTCCCATCACAAGCTTGGCCCTTAAGCACTTTAAGCTTGGACTGGGTTCTAACCTCAAGTATAGCCCTAGCATCTCAAGCATGACAAGCACCTCAAGCATCTCAAGCACCTCAGTCATCAAGCACGACAAGCACCTCAAGCACCTTAAGCTTGGTTTGGGTTCCCACCTCAAGCTCAACCCTAGTTTACCTAAGGTCTAAGGACTTCTACACACATTATTGGAGGTTTTCAATGAAGCTAACCCTAAGGTCTCATGCTCCATTGGTTAGCCTTGCTCTTTGATAGACCATCTCTCTTTTGGGCCCCTTTACCATTGGCCCCATGTTGGATAGATCTATAAGCACATGTCTATATCTTAACCCTTGTTCCCGTTTATTCTCGCACATTAAGTGATCAGTTTAATGTGAGAAAATCATTTGGGTTGGTTAGATATTAGATTTTATGATATTACCTCTCTCTTGAAATCATAGTCGTCCTTGACTACGAGGTAGAAGAGATAAAGCCTTAGTCATTAGTCAATCTTACTTAGCGGGTAAGTACAGGATCCCTTTTTACCCTACGACATCTTTCCAAGATGGATGACTAATCCATTTGGTGCTTGGGAGACATAGCTGCCACAAGCATGTCTACTCTTTAGTCCATTTCATTCTCCCAAAGTAGAGTGACAAATTCTACTTGGTGTCTGAGAGACCTCATCATCACAAACATGATTCTAAGCATGCATACTATTTAAATTTGTGCACAATTAAAAAGAGAACTAGTCTTACAAGGCAAAAACATTCGTCATTTAAAAGAAATTTGTACATTTGCTTACTCAAATTTAGCATTGTAAGCATTGACAAGGTTCATTCTATCCTTAAGCTGTATTCCTTGCATCCATCTAGCATCTTCAAAAGGATAATTTTTTAACTTAATAAGATATTGTCGGATAATCTTACATGTCCTAGTACCTTGTCTTCATGCCGAAGGATAGATTAATGTTGTAGCACCTCTTCTTGGTCTTCAACTTCGGGAGGGTCTTCAATAATTGGTTCACTTGGTGGCTCTCCTTTATAGGGCTTAAGTAGGCTCACATGAAAGGCATTGTGTATGAGCCAATGGTTAGGCAACTTAGGTTAGTAAGCCGTCTCATTGATGGGCTTCAAGATTTGGAAAGGACCATAGTATCTTTTTGCTAACTTAGCATCATACTTTTGATGGCCCGTAGGATTTTTGCTCGAGGTTTGCCTTAATCAAGCCTTAGGAAACTTAAGGAAGACCCAATCATTTTCTTTCAACGTTAAGGCTCTTCTGTGCTTGTCAGCACAGCAGCTTTTTGCCTTTGTTGAGAGATGGATATAGCCTCCTTAATCTTTTGAAAATTTTCTTGTAGGTCACGGCTATACTCAACGGCAGCGAAGATCGTCCCATGTACTTTGAGTAGCAAGGGACTTTTAGGTCTTCCCTCAATGATCTCAAAAGGTGCTTTTCCTGTAGAAGTATGTACAGTATTATTGTAGGCATACTCTATAAGAGATAAGTATTTTTTCCATTGTGAACATTGATCTACTTTGGTAGCATAAGTTTTGAGTAGATCGAGTATCATAAGATTGGCTATCTTACTTTCGCCATCCGTTTGTGGGTGATAGGCCGAAGAGAAATTCAATCTTGTTCCTATATTTTCAAAGAGACCTTTCCAAAAATTACTGGTCATTCTAGGATCTCTATCTGACACGATGGATGTTGGTAATCCATGGTGTTTGAAAATCTGTGATATGAAGAGATTTGCCATTTGGTGTGCCTTAATAGTCTTTTTGACAGGAATAAAGTGTACTTGCTTGCTAAACCCGTCGCCAATTATCCATATTTTTGTATTCCACGGATAGACTTGGGTAATTCAAAGATGAAACCCATGGATATACTCGCCCATGGTGAATTTGGGATAGGCAATGGCTAGAGAAATCCAGGTTGCTTCCCTCTATCATACTTGGTCTTTTCGCATACTACACATTTTGAAACATACTCTTGTATGTCCACTTTCATGGTAGGCCAATAGAAATACGTCTCTACTCCTCAAAGATTAGGTTGAATACCGCTATGCCCCGCATAGGGAGGAGCATGGGGTTCATACATAACTTTCTCACGAAGGGAATGGGTAACACATAGCCTATTGCCGTGAAGAAGATAACATCCTGCAAGGTGAATGGTTCCTCTTTCTTCCCCAAAGCAAGGGTTGACATTATGTCTTTTGAATTAGGGTCAGTAGCATACTCATCTATCATAGAGGATAGATCATTGTGAGTAGCTATAGACACCGCATTAACTTTTGGTCGTCGTGAAAGTGCATCGGCCACTTGATTGTGCTTACAAGCAATGTGAGCAATATGAAAATTAAATTGCGAAAGAAAATTTGTCCACCTCATTTGTTTGTTGGAGAGCTTGGTTTGCGTCATGAAATAGTTCGTACAATGAATGGAGTCCCCAATAAGTAGTGCTTTCATGTGTCTAGGGCATGTAGAACAGCTAAAAGCTCTTTCTCATAAATGCCCAAGACTCGTTCATCAGTATTGAGCCTTCGGCTCTTATATGCTATGGCATGCCCTTCTTGAAGCAAAACTGCTCCAAGACAATCACCACAAGCATCACATTGGACCTCAAATGGTTTTGAGAGATCGGGAAGCATGATGACTGGTTGAGAGGTAAGCTTCTCCTTGAGCTTTTCAAAAGCATTTTGCTCCTTAGCAGTCCATACATACTTAACGTTCTTCTTAGTTAAGTCATGTAGTGGTCCTACTACTTGAGAGAATTTTGCTATGAAGCGTCTATAGTATGCGCACATACCAATAAAACTTCTTAGCTCATGTAGATTCCTTGGATTAGAACATGCATTAATTACCTCTAACTTTGATGGATCCAGACAGATACTATCTTGAGAGATATTATGACCTAGGTATTGAATCTCTTGAAGGTTTCTTTTGATTGAGAAAAAGCTTATTCTCCATCAATGCTTGAAAAATCACTTGGAGATGTTGCTTATGTTCCTGCAAAGACTTGGAGTAGATGATGATATCATCAAAGAACACTCCAGTGCATTTGCGGTACGGTCTAAAAATTTTCTCCATTAGACGATTGAACGTAGCTGATGCATTAGTCAAGCCAAAAGGCATGACTAGATAGTCATAAATACCAAATGTTGTGTGAAACGCGGTCTTTAAGATATCTTCATCCACTATCCTTATTTGATGATAGCCATTCTTAAGGTCAATCCTACTGAAGTAGATAGAGACTTGTAAATTATCAAACAGATCTTCTACCCGAGGCACGGGAACTACAGTTTTGATAGTGATATGGTTTAGTGCTCGATAGTCCACACACATACGGTATATACCATCTTTCTTTTGCACTAAAAGGACTGAAGAACAAAAGGGAGAGAAACTAGGTCTCACCATCCCTTTGTCTACCAATTCCTGTACTTGCCTCATGATCTCCTCTTGTTGATCTTGTGAGACTCGATAAGGAGGCTTGTTAGGAGGTGAGCTTCTTAGAAGGAGCTCAATGCGATGGTCATCATCCCCTCGTTTTCGAGATAAGTCCATAGGGACATCATCGATGAACACATCTTGGAATCCTTTTAGAAATTAGACAAGTCTAACTCTTCTTGATTCCTACCATTTACATTTGATGAAACATTAGGATCTTTCAGAGACTCTTTGACAAAAATCATGTACACAGAAAAAACTGAGCTCTTCATTGATTTATCAAAAGCAGGAGAATTTACAAGTGGAATGGTGCAACCACGCTCACTAGCATCTATATAAATTTTCTTTCCCCTATAGGTGAAGTAGATTCTCCTTTCAGGGAACTTCATATTAGAAGCCATGCGATCAAACCATGGTGCCCCTAGGATAGCATCCTCATGTTGGAGAGGAGAGATGAAAAATTCTTCCTTGTCGACATAGCTTTGGACATGAAGCCTCAACTTCCCAATCAAGAGAGTAACGGAGGCTTGCTGTCCCTTGAAAGATGTGTTAAACATTACCATATCTCCCATCTTGAAAGCTTGAATGCCCAACTTGGTGGCCAACTCCGTTGATATGAAATTGTGAGTAGAGCCAGGGTCAAACAAGATGAAGGCATCATGCTCTCTTACCTTTCCCCAAGCATAGGAAAGTGATGATCCTTTGCAAATGAGCATCCTCTTTTGGAGCTTTGATGGTGGAAGCCCTAAGAGCCTCACTACGAGCATTCTTTTTGGGGCAAGAACGATAGCCATGTCCTTGCTCCCCACACTTGAAACACTTATGGTCCTTGCAAAAAGCTTCAAGCTCTTCAGGAGAGAGTTTGTTTTTGCCTTTGTACACTCCTTCTCCTTGGATCGATTGTTGTTGTTGTTGTTGGAAGTGCGTTGGGAAGAATTTTGAGCATTGGTTTTCCCCTTTGCATCATTTTTGTCTTTGTTTTCCATGGGCTTGACATTCCATCTAGCCCCTTGATGGAAATTGATGCATGAAGCAAGCATGGTGTGATGGATTACTTCGCTAATAGAACCAAGCCGTTGAGAGCTGATGTATTTGGCCATCTCTTCACGTAATCCCAAACAGAATTGCTGCCTTTGCTCGGCAAAGTCTATCTTTTGAAAGACAGTAGCCTTGAGATGTAAATCCCAAAACTTGTGGATAGATTCATGAGAGAGAAGCTTCAAGCTGCGCCATTCGGTGAGCACTTGGTCCTTTGCATCGCTTGCAAAGAAATTGCTTCATGATGGAAACTCGTAGAGTTTTCCATGTCTTTGGGGCTTCACCGTTGCCACGAAGGCTAGCCCACCATTGACGAGTTGATTTTTGAAAGTGTATAGCTACATGGCATAGCTTGGAGGACTCTGTGAAGCCCTTGTCTCCAACAGCCGCATCAAATTGCTGGATGAAGGCCAACACTTTGTCGGTAGCACCAAAGGTGCCATCATAGTTGAGAAAAGAGATACTCTTTCCTCCCTCCTTGAACTTCTTTAGCTTTTTGTGACCTTGGCCATGCAGGATATGATTTGCGATGTCCTCCTCTCTTGTATTCTCTAGGAGAATAGCCATAGCTTTCATCGGAAGAGGAGGAAGGTGAAGAAGAGGAGAAGAGGGTGACCGCTTCCTAGCCTTTTTCTTCCTTTGTTTCCTCTCTTCCTTTTCGGAACGACGAGGAGAAGGACTGTACGTTGATCTTTTCCTCTTGGGAGGAGTGGGCGATCATCTAGATCGCCGTCTTCGTGAAGCCACATCTTCAGAGAAACTTAAACATTTATTGCTTTCTTCCTCTTTGGATTCCTCCTCTCGTATGGGAGAGAGTCTTCTTTTGGGGGTCTCTTTAAGAGGCCACCTAAGCTCTCTCTCCTCTTGGAGAGGAAGGTAAATTCCACAAGCGCAAAGTTGTTGAGTAACTTCCGCTTGCAAAGCAGGGTTGCCATAGCTTACTGCAACCTAGTTACGAGATAATTCACAAACATGGGAGTATCATCATTAGCACCTTCATGTGCAAAATAAAAGCTATCAATGTTCATTCGACTCTCTTGGTTAGCCATGTTAACACAATTTATGTATATACTTAGTGTATGCTTTGGCAATTCAAAACCTTAGTTTCCACTCCTCTTAGCCTTTGAAAATCGGCTCTTAGGTATCTACACCCACGGCTCGAAGTGGTTAATTCTAGAGAGTAGGTGGAGTAAGTCTAACATACAGAATTGTTGAGGGCTAGCTCATTTCGGACTTCTTATGGCTCAATAATGGTAAAGCCATAGGCAAGTCTATAAAGACTCCATTATTAAGTCCAAAGCTCCCGAGGTGTGCACCATATCCCACATAGTCACGGCTCAAGAAAATCGATAATAGATCCCAATTTCACTTACCCTAATATAATTAACAACATCAACCATTTATAGGCTACTTAAGGACCTCTCTTCTTAAGCAAGAGAAGAGAAACCAAATGCTCTGATACCACTATAATGGAATTGGCCTATTTAACTTGAGAGTAGCGACAATTAATGAGAGTACGTTTGAGAAATTACTTTGTGAGCATAGCAGGTGAACATAATTGAAGATATCAACATAATCATAGCAATTAGTTAACTTGGCATGAACAATACTTTTGCAAGAGAGAGAATTTAGAGAAGATGACAACAATTGAGGACCGGATTTATGTGGAGCCATTCCCCCCTCCAATAGGCATTTGTATTATGATTTCTCCCATGAAGAGACACTTGTTACAATACAATCTTTGTGTTCCTTGAGACCTAGGTGATGCAATGAAGATGGAAAGCTTCATGCATCACAAGCATAACATAAACTTTGAAGAAAGCTTTAACTATCCCAATCCTCAGTCTCAAGACCTCAAACACCTTCGAAGATGGAGAGACTTAGGAGGGAATGAGGGTAGGGAAGAGGAAGCAGAAACAGTTCATAGGAGAAAGAATTAGTTCCTCACTTATCATAACTCTTCTTGCTAGCATACATAATAGCATAGTAATGAAGATGGAGAAGATGGCAAGCTTAAGCATTGAAGCATGGCTCTTAGTTGGTTTGTAGTCCATAGCCAAGAGTGTTTGTGTAGGCTCTCAACCTCTATTTGCTTGGAGAAGGAGAGGGAGCTCTTGCACTTTGCACAATGCACAATGAGAGTGTGTGTCGGTGTGTGTGGGAGAGTATACCCCTCAAGAAAACCCCTAGCTTGCTTTGGTCGACCCCCCCTTGTATCTCATGCTTGAAGCTCATTGGACCCCTCCAGGCCTAGCCAATCAAAAGCAGGAGGTATTACAAGCAAAAAAGGGTAGCCTTGCGACAAGTGTCCCCCCTTTCCCCTTTGAGAGAGAGAGGACTTGATAAATGCAAAGATAATTAATTAATTCTCCTAAATTATATTTGGACCCCTTGGGTGTCCAACCAATAGACTTCAGGCACACCATGAGGGCAACATGAGGAGGAACTTGACAAGTGTTCCTTTTGCTTTCTTTGTACCAAGCATGCCTTGTGTGAGTGTGTGGGTGTTATCTCTCATCCCCCTTCTTGTTGGGCTCGCCCCCTCCTTGTAGGGATTGGATTCGACTTTTTGACACCTCAAGTCCCTCATCCTTAGGCCCAGTTCCCACCACAAGCTTGGCCCTGAAGCACTTTAAGCTTGGCCTGGGTTCTCATTTTCAAGTACAGCCCTAGCATCTCAAGCATGACAAGCACCTCAACCATCTCAATCATCAAGCACCCCTTAAGCATCTCAAGCACCTCAAGCACCTCAGTCATCAAGCACCACAAGCACCTCAGTCATCAAGCACCACAAGCACCTCAAGCACCTTAATCTTGGGTTGGGTTCCCACCTCAAGCTCAGCCCTATCTTACCTAAGGTCAAAGGACTTTTACACACATTATTGGAGGTCTTCAATGAAGCTAACCCTAAGGTCTTATGCTCCATGGGTTAGCCTTGCTCTTTGATAGACCATCTCTCATTTGGGCCCCTTTACCAGTGGTCCGGCATTGAGATTGATCTATAAGCACATGTCTATATCTTAACCCTTGTTCTCGTTTATTCTCCCACATTAATGATCAATTTAATAAGAGAAAATCATTTAGGGTGGTTAGATATTAGATTTCATGACAGAATTTAGTGTAAAAATCATTCAAAAGAGTCAGTTTACCTCCAAAAACTCTTCTGTAAGTTTTTCAAGTTTTTGGAAAAAGTGTTTTTCAAGCATTGACTCCCACTCTCTCTCTCTCTCTCTCTCTCTCTCTCTCTCTCTCTCTCTCTCTCTCTCTCTCTCTCTCTCTCTCTCTCTCTCTCTCTCTCTCTCTCTCTCTCTCTCATGCACTATTGGCATCCAAATAGATGCGGGAGCACTGTCATTGTGTCCCCCCCTCCCTCTCTCTCTCTCTCTCTCTCTCTCTCTCTCTCTCTCTCTCTCTCTCTCTCTCTCTCTCACACACACACACACACACACACACACACACACACACTCTCTCTCTCTCTCTCTCTCTCTCTCTCTCTCTCTCTCTCTCTCTCTCTCTCTCTCTCTCTCTCTCTCTCTCTCTCTCTCTCTCTCTCTCTCTCTCTCTCATAACAGGTCTTGAGTTCAACTCTCTTTGGATAGATCTCTCAGGTCTCTTGGAATAGCTTCCTACGATGTTAAAATTCTCTTCTTCTTCTTCGTCTTCTTCCTCTCTCTCTCTCTCTCTCTCTCTCTCTCTCTCTCTCTCTCTCTCTCTCTCTCTCTCTCTCTCTCTCTATGATGAACGCTCTTCCCTGGGCAAGCCTTACCATCTCAATTTTCAAACGTGGAAGTCTCCAGTGGGAAGCAGTCATTTCTATGCTTTATCTAAGGCCTCACCCACATTGATCGTGCAACTCATCTCACCCACAAAAATGATACACAATTATAACTCTCTCTCTCTCTCTCTCTCTCTCTCTCTCTCTCATAAAAGCTAGTACATCACACTTATCTTGTATATTATAGAGCAACTGGACTTGGGACTACCTTGCTTTGGGCTTGTACACCCATGCATGTCTCAACCTTTCTGCCAAACTTCATCAGC
Source organism: Adiantum capillus-veneris (assembly GCF_014529385.1). Taxonomy (NCBI): domain Eukaryota; kingdom Viridiplantae; phylum Streptophyta; class Polypodiopsida; order Polypodiales; family Pteridaceae; genus Adiantum; species Adiantum capillus-veneris. The sequence continues at coordinate 7,826,406 of NC_140938.1, forward strand.
ATCCTCATAATCATGTTGTTGCCTATGCTCTACTTGATCCAAGCCCCGGTCTGGGTGAAAAAATTGAAATCATTGCAAACCCATAAGAGCACAAACAGGATAGCATCACCCGTAGTACCTCCGACAAAGAGCACGTCAGCCACGCACAGAAACAGCACACCAATGCACACAGGCACGGCTAAAGAAATGAAGACGGGTGTGAGGAGCACAAGGGTGATGACAATGTCGGTGACAGTGAGGCCACCGAGGAGAGAGACGCCTTTGATGATGAGCATAATTTGGTTGGATGCAGGAGTATGCTTGTGAGTGCTCTCAAAGATGCTATTTTGTCTCTCTCTCTCTCTCTCTCTCTCTCTCTCTCTCTCTCTCTCTCTCTCTCTCTCTCTACTGTATAATCTCTTGTGTGTGAAATCTATCTCTCTCCATTAAGTAATCTACTCAAATATCTATTTAGCTACGTCATGTTTCCTAACAATTTTCGCTACTCTCAAGTTAAATAGGTCAATTCCATTACAGTGGTATCACATCATTTGGTTTCTCTTCTCTTGCTTAAGAAGAGAGGTCCTTAAGTAGCCTATAAATGGTTGATGTTGTTAATTATATTAGGGTAAGTGAAACTGGGATCTATTATCGATTTTCTTGAGCCGTGACTATGTGGGATATAGTGGACACCTTGGGAGCTTTGGACTTAATAATGGATTCTTTTTAGACTTGCCTATGGCTTTACCATTATTGAGCCATAAGAAGTCCGAAATGAGCTAGCCCTCAGCTATGTTAGACTTACTCTACTACTCTCTATAATTAACCACTTCGAGCCGTGGGTGTAGATACTTAAGAGCCGATTTTCAAAGGCTAAGAGGAGTGGCAACTAAAGTTTTGAATTGCCAAAGCATACACTAAGTACATACATAAAAATTTGTTAACATGGCTGACAATAACCAAGAGAGTAGAATGAGCATTGATAGCTTTGATTTTGCACATGAAGGTGCTAATGATGATACTCCCATATTTGTGAATTATCTCGTAACTAGGTTGCAGCAAGCTATGGGCAACCCTGCCTTGCAAGCCGAAGTTACTCAACAACTGCACGCTTATGGGATTTACCTTCCTCTCCAAGAGGAGAGAGAGCTTAGGAGGCCCTTGAAGAGACCCCCAAAAGAAGACTCTCTCCCATACGAGAGGAGGAATCCAAAGAGCAAGAAAGCAATGAAAGTTTAAGTTCCTCTGAAGATGTGGCTCCACAAAGACGGAGGTTTAGATGACCAATGGAGCATAATACCTTAGGGCTAGCTTCATTGAAGACCTCCAATGATGTGTGTAAAAGTCCTTTGACCTTAGGTAAGCTAGGGCTGAGCTTGGGGTGGGAACCCTGCCCAAACTTGAGGTGCTTGAGGTGGGAACCCGGCCCAAGCTTAAGGTGATTGAGGTGCTTAAGGTGCTTGATGATTGAGATACTTGAGGTGCTTGACATGCTTGAGATGCTAGGGTTGTACTTGAGGTGAGAACCCAACCCAAGCTTGAAGTGCTTAAAGGCCAAGATTGTGGTGGGAACTGGGCCTAGGTTTGAGGGGCTTGAGGTGTCAAAAGTTAAAAAGTCAATCCCTAAAAGGAGGGGGTGAGCCCTACATGACGGAAGGATGAGAGAGAACATACACACACTCACACAAGGCATGCCTATTTTACAAAGAAAGCAAAGGGGACACTTGTTAAGTTCCTCCTCATGTTGCCCACATGATGTGCCTGAAGCCTATTGGTTGGCCACCCAAGGGATCCAATGATAATTTAGGAGATTTAATTAATTGTCTTTCCATTTATCAAGTCCTCTCTCTCAAAAGGGAAACGGGACACTTGTCCCAAGGCTACCCTTGTTGGTTGTAATGCCTCCTGCTTGTGATTGGCAAGGCCTGTAATGCCTCCTGCTTGTGATTGGCAAGGCCTGGAGGGGTCCAATGAGCTTCAAGCATGAGCTACAAGGGGGGGTCGACTCAAGCAAGCTAGGGGGTTGCTTAGGGTGTATACTCTCCCACACACACTCACACACACTCTCATTATGCAATGTGCAAAATGCAACAGCTCCCTCTCCTTCTCCAAGCAAGTAGAGGTTGAGAGCCTACACCAACACTATTGGTTATGGAGTGCAAATCTAACCAAGAGCCATGATTCAATGCTTAAGATTGTCATCTTCTCCATCTTCATTACTATGCTATTATGTATGCTAGCAAGAAGAGTTATGATAAGTGAGAAACTAATCCTTTCTCCTATGAAATGTTTCTTATTTCTCTTCGCTACCCTCATTCCCTGCTAGCTCTCTCCACCTTTTAAGGTGTTTGAGGTCTTGGGACTGAGGCTTGGGATAGTTAAATCTTTCTTCAAAGTTTATGTTATGCTTGTGATGCATGAAGCTTTCCATCTTCATTGCATCACCTAGGTCATAAGGAACACAAAGATTGTATTCTAATAAGTCGCTCTTCATGGGAGAAATCATAATATAAATGCCTATTGGAGGGGGGACTGGCTCCACATAAATCTGGTCCTCAACTGTTGTCATGTTCTCTAAATTCTCTCTCTTGCAAAAGTATTGTTCATGCCAAGTTAACTAGTTGCTATGATTATGTTGCTATCTTCAATTATGTTCACCCGTTATGCTTACAAAGTAATTTCTCAAAAGTACTCTCATTAATTTCCGCTACTCTGAAGTTAAATAGGCCAATTCCATTACAATATTTATACTATATACGATGGAGCTTAACATTTTTTAGAAACAAGAGAGCCTCCATGTGGTGAGTTTTTTGTGCATTGCACGGATGACACCTTTGCCAACTTCTGAGCCTTCATCGTTGTGGTGTCGTCTTGCCTCCTCTTAGAACTCCAAGTTTTGAGCCTTCGTTGTTGTGATGTCGTCTTGCCTCCTTTTGTAGGACTGGTTCGAGCAGGTTGTGCCTTTGTGTGTGTGTTTACAAAGGGATTATACCCTTAATAGAGCTCCCGCCTTGCTTCACTCTCACCACCTCACACCCACCTTGTTGCATCAACTTCACACTATGAAATGTGTGTAGAAATGTCCTCCTTTTATAGGCCAAAAGGGCTGCTCTCTCTCATGAGAGGCAGCCATGTGTAGCTGTCCTTGTGTGAATAAGTCCATTTCGGACCCTCCAATCTGCCCATGCGTGGCCGCCCTTGTGTAGACAAATCCGCTTTTGAATTCGGCTACCGGCCATTGACTTCCGGCCACCGACCACCACTGGCCATTGACTACCGGCCACCGGCCAACCGACCTGTCGTTTTCCGACCACTTTTCGACCGCCGTTCGGCCACAATATTCCGACGAGGGGAAAAAAAAGTATCGGGGGCTTCTGCCCCCAAGGCCCCTAAAGTTGCCCCTGAATTTTGGCCGTGAAAATTTTGGTTTCCGGCGAGTGATTTTCCTTCACGCATGATGGCTTCTCCTCATAATGGGGGCCTTGCAAATGTGCGTTCTTACCACAAAAAATTACAAGGGGTAAATCAGGCTCCATACTTAACAGAAATTAATGAGAGTACTTTTGAGAAATTACGTTGTGAGCATAGCGGGTGAACATAATTGAAGATAGCAACATAATCATAGCAATTAGTTAACTTGGCATGAACAATACTTTTGCAAGAGAGAGAATTTAGAGAAGATGACAACAGTTGAGGACTGAATTTATGTGGAGCCGGTCCCCCCTCCAATCGGCATTTGTATTATGATTTCTCCCATGAAGAGAGACTTGTTACAATACAATCTTTGTGTTCCTTATGACCTAGGTGATGCAATGAAGATGGAAAGCTTCATGCATCACAAGCATAACATAAACTTTGAAGAAAGCTTTAACTATCCCAAGCCTCAATCCCAAGACCTCAAACACCTTCAAAGGTGGAGAGAGCTAGCAGGAAATGAGGGTAGGGAAGAGGAAGAAGAAACATTTAATAGGAGAAAGAATTAGTTCCTCACTTATCATAACTCTTCTTGCTAGCATACATAATAGCATAGTAATGAAGATGGAGAAGATGGCAAGCTTAAGCATTGAATCATGGCTCTTGGTTAGATTTGCACTCCATAACCAATAGTGTTGGTGTAGGCTCTCAACCTCTACTTGCTTGGAGAAGAAGAGGGAGCTGTTGCATTTTGCACATTGCATAATGAGAGTGTGTGTGAGTGTGTGTGGGAGAGTATACACCCTAAGCAACCCCCTAGCTTGCTTGAGTCGACCCCCCCTTGTAGCTCATGCTTGAAGCTCATTGGACCCCTCCAGGACTTGCCAATCACAAGCAAGAGGCATTACAAGCAACAAGGGTAGCCTTGGGACAAGTGTCCCCGTTTCCCTTTTGAGAGAGAGGACTTGATAAATGGAAAGACAATTAATTAAATCTCCTAAATTATCATTCGACCCCTTGGGTGGCCCACCAATAGGCTTCAGGCACACCATGAGGGAAACATGACGAGGAACTTGACAAGTGTCCCCTTTGCTTTCTATGTACTAGGCATGCCTTGTGTGAGTGTGTGTATGTTCTCTCTCATCCTGCCCTCATGTAGGGCTCATCCCCTGCTTGTAGGGATTGACTTTTTAACTTTTGACACATCAAGCCCTCAAACCTAGGCCCAGTTCCCACCACAATCTTGGCCTTTAAGCACTTCAAGCTTGGGTTGGGTTCTCACCTCAAGTACATCCCTAGCATTTCAAGCATGTCAAGCACCTCAAGCATCTCAATCATCAAGCACCTTAAGCATCTTAAGCACCTCAATCATCAAGCACCTCAAGCACCTTAAGCTTGGGCCAGGTTCCCACCTCAAGCTCCTCAAGTTTGGGCAGGGTTCCCACCTCAAGCTCAGCCCTAGCTTACCTAAGGTCAAGGGACTTTTACACACATCATTGGAGGTCTTCAATGAAGCTAACCCTAAGGTCTTATGCTCCATTGGTTAGCCTTGCTCCTTGGTAGACCATCTCTCATTTGGGCCCCTTTACCATTGGCCCCTTGTTGAGATGGATCTATAAGCACATGTCTATATCTTAACCCTTGTTCCCGTTTATTCTCCTACAATGAGTGATCAATTTAATATGAGAAAATCATTTGGGTTGGTTAGATATTATATTTTATGACATTACCTCTCTCTTGAAATAATAGTCGTCCTCGACTATGAGGTAGAAGAGATAAAGCCTTAGTCATTAGTCAGTCTTACATAGCGGGTAGAGGATCCCTTTTTACCCTACGACATCTTTCCAAGATGGATGACTAATCCATTTGGTGCTTGGGAGACATAGCTGCTACAAGCATGTCTGCTCTTTAGCCCATTTCATTTTCATAAAGTAGAGTGACAAATTCTACTTGGTGTTTAAGAGAGATTGTCATCACAAACTTGATTATAAGCATGGATACTGTTTAAATTTGTGCACAATTTAAAAAAAAAGAGCTAGTCTTGTAAGACAAAAACATGGGTCCTTTAAAAGAAATTTGTACATTTGCTTACTCTAATGTAGCATTGTAAGCATTGACAAGGTTCATACTATCCTTAAGTTGTACTCCTTGCATCCATCTAGCATCTTCAAAAGTATAATTTTTGAACTTAATAAGATACTATCTTGGTCTTCAACTTCGGGAGGGTCTTCGATAATTGGTTCACTTGATGGATCTCCTTTGTAAGGCTTAAGTAGGATCACATGAAATGCATTGTGTATGAGCCAATGGTTGGGAAACTTGAGTTGGTAAGCCGTCTCATTGATGGGCTTCAAGATGTGGAAAGGACCATAGTATCTTTTTGCTAGCTTAGCATAATACGTTTGATGGCCCGTAGGATTTTTGCCTGAGGTTCGCCTTAATCAAGCCTTAGGAAACTTAAGCAAGACCCAATCATTTTCTTTCAATGTTAAGGTCCTTTTGTGCTTGTCAGCAACAGTTTTTTACCTTTGTTGAGATATGGATATAGCCTCCTTAATCTTTTGAAATGAATCTTGTAGGTCACGGCTATACTCATCGACGGCGAAGATCTTCCCATGTACTTTGAGTAGCAAGGACTTTTAGGTCTTCCCTCAATGATCTCAAAAGGTGCTTTTTTCATAGAAGTATATACAGTATTATCGAAGGCATACTGTACAGGAGGTAAGTACTTTTCCCATTGTGAGCGTTGATCTACTTCGGTAACACATAGCCTATTGCCGTGGAGAAAATAACCATCCTGCAAGGTGAATGGTTCCTCTTTCTTCCCCAAAGCAAGGGTTGACATTATGTCTCTAAAATCAGGGTCAGTAGCATACTCATCTATCATAGAGGATAGATCATTGTGAGTAGCTATAGACATCGCATTAACTTTTGGTCGTCGTGAAAGTGCATCGGCCACTTGATTGTGCTTACCAGCAACGTGAGCAATATGAAAATTAATTTGTGAAAGAAAATTTTCCCACCTCATTTGTTTGTCGGAGAGCTTGGTTTGCGTCATGAAATAGTTGAGACTTTGGTGATCTGTTCGTACAATGAATGGAGTCCCCAATAAGTAGTGATTCCATGTGTCTAGGGCATGTAGAACAGCTAAAAGATCTTTCTCATAAATGCCCAAGACTCGTTCATCAATATTGAGCCTTCGGCTTTCATATGCTATGGCATGCCCTTCTTGAAGCAAAACTGCTCCAAGGCAATCACCACAAGCATCACATTGGACCTCAAATGCTTTTGAGAGATCAGGAAGCATGATGACTGGTTGATAGTCCACACACCTACGGTATGATGACTGGCACAGGAAAGACAGTGATATGGTTTAATGCTCGATAGTCCACACACATACGGTATGTACCATATTTCTTTTGCACTAAAAGGTCTGGAGAACAAAAGGGAGAGGAACTAGGCCTCACCATCCCTTTGTCTACCAATTCCTGTACTTGCCTCATGATCTCTTCTTGTTGAGCTTGTGAGACTCGATAAGGAGGCTTGTTAGGCGGTGAGCTTCTTAGAAGGAGCTCAATGATGGTCATCATCCCCTCGTTTTGGAGGTAAGTCCATAGGGATATCATTGATGAACACATCTTGGAATCCTTTTAGAAATTAGACAAGTCTAACTCTTCTTGATTCCTACCATTTACATTTGATGAAACGATAGGATCTTTCAGAGACTCTTTGACAAAAATCATGTACGCAGACAAAACTGAGCTCTTCATTGATTTATCAAAAGCAGGAGAATTTACAAGTGGAATGGTGCAACCACGCTCACTAGCATCTATATAAATTTTCTTTCCCCTATAGGTGAAGTAAATTCTCCTTTCAGGGAACTTCATATTAGAAGCCATGTGATCAAACCATGGTGCCCCTAGGATAGAATCCTCATGTTGGAGAGGAGAGATGAAAAAGTCTTCCTTGTCGACATAGCTTTGGACATGAAGCCTCAACTTCCCAATCAAGAGAGTAACGGAGGCTTGTTGTCCCTTGAAAGATGTGTTAAACATTACCATATCTCCCATCTTGAAAGCTTGAATGCCCAACTTGGTGGCCAACTCCGTTGATATGAAATTGTGAGTAGAGCCAGGGTCAAACAAGATGAAGGCATCATGCTCTCTTACCTTTCCCCAAGCATAGGAAAGTGATGATCCTTTGCAAATGAGCATCCTCTTTTGGAGCTTTGATGGTGGAAGCCCTAAGAGCCTCACTACGAGCATTCTTTTTGGGGCAAGAACGATAGCCATGTCCTTGCTCCCCACACTTGAAACACTTATGGTCCTTGCAAAAAGCTTCAAGCTCTTCAGGAGAGAGTTTGTTTTTGCCTTTGTACACTCCTTCTCCTTGGATCGATTGTTGTTTTGTTGTTGTAAGTGAGTTGGGAAGAATTTTGAGCATTGGTTTTTCCCTTTGCATCATTTTTGTATTTGTTTTCCATGGGCTTGACATTCCGTCTAGTCCCTTGATGGAAATTGATGCGTGAAGCAACCATGGTGTGATGGATTACTTCACCAATAGAACCAGGCAGCCAGGCCGTTGAGAACTAATGTATTCGGCCATCTCTTCAGGTAATCCCACACAGGATTGCTGCCTTTGCTGAGCAATGTCTATCTTTTGAAAGAGAGTAGCCTTGAGATGTAAATACCAAAACCTGTCTACATACTTGTGGATAGACTTATGAGAGAGAAGCTTCAGGCTGTGTTATTTGGTAAGCACTTTGTCATTTGCATCACTTGCAAGGATTTGCTTCATGATGGAAACTCGTAGAGTTTTCCATGTCTTTGGAGCTTGGCTGTTGCCACGGAGGCTAGCCCACCATTGACGAGCTGATTTTTGAAAGTGCATAGCTACATGGCGTAGCTTCGACGACTTCGTGAAGCCCTTGTCTCCAAAGGCTGCATCAAATTGCTGGATGAAGGCCAACACTTTGTCGGTTGCACCAAAGGTGCCATCATAGGTGAGAAAAGAGATATTCTTTCCTCCCGTTCTTTAGCTTTTGTGACCTTGGCCATGCAAGATATGATTTGCGATGTCCTCCCCTCTTGTATTCTCTAGGAGAATAGCCATAGCTTTCATCAGAAGAGGAGGAAGGTGAAGAAGAAGGAGAAGAGGGTGACCTCTTCCTAGCCTTTTTCTTCCTTTGTTTCCTCTCTTTCTTTTTGGAACGACGAGGAGAAGGACTGTATGTTGATCTTTTCCTCTTGGGAGGAGTGGGCGATCATCTAGACCTCCGTCTTCGTGGAGCCACATCTTCAGAGGAACTTAAACTTTCATTGATTTCTTTCTCTTTGGATTTCTCCTCTCGTATGGGAGAGAGTTTTCTTTTGGGGGTCTCTTCATCTCTCCTCTTGGAGAGGAAGGTAAATCCCATAAGCGCGAAGTTGTTGAGTAACTTCGGCTTGCAAGGCAGGGTTGCCCATAGCTTGCTACAACCTAGTTACGAGATAATTCACAAATATGGGAGCATCATCATTAGCACCTTCATGTGCAAAATCTAAGCTATCAATGTTCATTCTACTCTCTTGGTTATTGTCAGCCATGTTAACAAATTTTCATGTATGTACTTAGTGTATGCTTTGGCAATTCAAAACTTTAGTTGCCACTCTTCTTAGCCTTTGAAAATCGGCTCTTAAGTATCTACACCCATGGCTCGAAGTGGTTAATTATAGAGAGTAGTGGAGTAAGTCTAACATAGTTGAGGGCTAACTCATTTCGGACTTCTTATGGATCAATAATGGTAAAGCCATAGAAAAGTCTAAAAAGACTCCATTATTAAGTCCAAAGCTGCCGATGTGTCCACCATATCCCACATAGTCACAGCTCAAGAAAATCGATAATAGATCCCAGTTTCACTTAACCTAATATAATTAACAACATCAACCATTTATAGGCTACTTAAGGACCTCTCTTCTTAAGCAAGATAAGAGAAACCAAATGCTATGATACCACCGTAATGGAATTGACCTATTTAACTTGAGAGTAGCAGAAATTAATGAGAGTACTTTTGAGAAATTACTTTGTGAGCATAGCGGGTGAACATAATTGAAGATAGCAACATAATCATAGCAATTAGTTAACTTTGACATGAACAATACTTTTGCAAGAGATAGAATTTAGAGAAGCTGACAACAGTTGAGGACTGAATTTATGTGGAGCCGGGGAATTTGTATTATGATTTCTCCCATGAAGAGAGACTTGTTACAATACAATCTTTGTGTTCCTAATGACCTAGGTGATGCAATGAAGATGGAAAGCTTCATGCATCACAAGCATAACATAAACTTTGAAGAAAGCTTTAACTATCCCAAGACCTCAAACACCTTCGAAGGTGGAGAGAGCTAGCAGGGAATGAGGGTAGGGAAGAGGAAGAAGAAACATTTGAAAGGAGAAAGAATTAGTTCCTCACTTATCATAACTCTTCTTGCTAGCATACATAATAGCATAGTAATGAAGATGGAGAAGATGGCAAGCTTAAGCATTGAAGCATGGCTCTTGGTTGGATTTGCACTCCATAACCAAGAGTGTTGGTGTAGGCTCTCAACCTCTACTTGCTTGGAGAAGGAGAGGGAGCTCTTGCATTTTCCACATTGCATAATGAGAGTGTGTGTGGGAGAGTATACACCCTAAGCAACCCCCTAGCTTGCTTGGGTCGACCCCCCCTTGTAGCTCATGCTTGAAGCTCATTGGACCCCTCCAGGCCTTGCCAATCACAAGCAAGAGGCATTACAAGCAACAAGGGTAGCCTTGGGACAAGTGTCCCCGTTTCCATTTTGAGAGAGAGGACTTGATAAATGGAAAGACGATAAATTAAACCTCCTAAATCATCATTGGACCCCTTGGTTGGCCAACCAATGGGCTTCAGGCACACCATGAGGACAACATGAGGAGGAACTTGACAAGTGTCCCCTTTGCTTTCTTTGTAAAAAAGGCATGCCTTGTGTGAGTGTGTGTATGTTCTCTCTCATCCCGTCCTCATCTAGGGGTCACCCCCTCCTTGTAGGGATTGACTTTTGACTTTTGACACCTCAAGCCCTTCAAACCTAAGCCCAGGTCCCACCACAATCTTGGCCTTTAAGCACTTCAAGCTTGGGTTGGGCCGGCTTCCCACCTCAAGCTCAACCCTAGCTTACCTAAGGTCAAAGGACTTTTACACACATTATTGGAGGTCTTCAATGAAGCTGACCCTAAGGTCTTATGCTCCATTGGTTAGCCTTGCTCTTTGATAGACCATCTCTCATTTGGGCCCCTTTGCCATTGGCTCCGTGTTGAGATAGATCTATAAGCACATGTCTATATCTTAACCCTTGTTCTCGTTTATTCTCCCACATTAAGTGATCAATTTAATATGAGAAAATCATTTGGGTTGGTTAGATATTAGATTTTATGACAAATATAATGCTCGAAGATCACTTATGACATAAAAGGCTCGTGCAAACCTACAAATGGAGGTTCATTTGGCAGCAACACATGGAAGAAAACTTAGGGAAGCTCTTTGTGGCCTTCAAAAATGCAAAGTAAAGGCACCCTTCAAATTGTTTTTAAAAAGAGAAGTACTTAGTGGCCAGCCTTGCAATTTTAGGGCCGGAGTGAAACTCCATGGCCTTTTCAAGACTATAAGTACTGTAAATAAGAGTACTAAATTTTTGACTTTACATTGCCAGGATTCAATAGTTTTTTCAATTTCTATCATTTATCCTTCACTTTTGCATTTCAAATTGAATGTTTATTAAGGTTCTCTATGAAGTGAAGCAGAGTGTGACACATGGAGGGTCTCTCCTTCCTTGAAAATTTTAAGCTCCATTATATATAGTATAGATATGGGTTGAGTAACCCTACTATATGTTAACCACACTCTAACACAATTTTATAATTTATCTTTCAATAAATAGACTTTTCCATTTGGGGAGGTTGAAGGATGATATTGATCCCATCGATGGCATTTTGTTGCTCAGCATCAAGCCATCCGGTAAGAATAACTCATATATGGTTTGTCAACTCACACAATGGAGCCTTGCATTGTAATAAGCATGAGAAACTAGCCTGACAATATCTTGTGTATCCAAACATCATGAATTTGTTGTATATAGCATCCTTACGCTCTTCCTTGTTCAAAGAGTGTGAGAATGCCACCGTCAAGGAACGTTTTAAAGGAGGGTTTCAAAAGGTACAAAATTTGAAGCACCTAGAATGATTAAATTTTGAAATTTGATTGAAAGGGTGCTATTGCTTTGTTAGAATGAAATTTTCATTCTAGGTCATTTATAGATTTTGAAAACCTTAGGGTGATAGTGTATCATGAAGGTCCTAGTTTGTGAAGCCTTCAATTTTCTCACATAGCTGTGGATCCTTAATTTTATTGTAGACTTGATACATATAAAATTTAGTGTTCCTTGGTTTACTCAATTTTCATCATGTTAGAAGAGTATCTAATAACAATTGTATACCTAGCAATCTGCAAGTAGTTGGGCAATTTGATGCTTGTACGGCTATAAGATTTTCTCATGTTGATTTGGTCCGGACAATTTTTTTAAAACCTCTCTCTCTCTCTCTCTCCGGGAGTGCACTCATCCACCAGACGTCTTGTTTTTGGTCTTTGATTAGGGAAAATGTTGTTTTTAGTGAGGACATGCATGCAAACCGTAAGACTTAGCGCGGGAGCATGGATAGAAAAATACATTTTCTCAACGCTAAAAATAAGGGCAAACTTGAAATTTCCTCGATTCTTAGGTCAAAATTTGAAGCTTTTGCCCAGGTTTTCTTCAAATCGATATCAGCCGGTTAAAAATACACTCGACCCGGGTTTCTTCTAACACTTCGTGGGACCATGTCGCAATGCATCTGCCACAAAATTTGCCTCGATGGTATTAGAGGAGGACACGTTGGATACAAGAACTGGACTGTCGACACGTTGGCCTGCAGTGAAGTCAAAATGACAGCTTCTTATTTCAGCCGAATCCTCGCGAAGCGGGAACTCTTTCGTTTGCTATTGGCAGCTGGTTTGTGCTTGTGGGCGGTGTCGTGGTCGCCATTGCTTTCATTTCAGCAGCAGGAGCGTACATGCGAGGAGGAGAAGCTGCAGAGCTGGGTTCCAAATATTCAACCAACAGGTCTCCCTCTGCGGCGGCCCTCCCTGTACCTGATGCGGATGTGCCACACAACCTCACCCACCCTAATCATCTCATAGTCATGATGAATGGCATTGTCGGCAGGTTGGTCACCTTAAGCACTGTTTTCGCTAAGTGCATGATGCTTCCATCTCGTTTCTTTCTATAGGATCTGCAATGATAGAGAAGGCTTTTGAGCCAAATGCTAAATTATGTTATGCCTTAATCCTCATGTGAGCTGACACATTATTTTTTTGGCTAGAATTAGTCATGGTAATGACGATGAGACCCCGATGAGATAGCCAAATTGCAAACTTTTTATCACGTCTTCACCTGCGTACTAATGATACCTGGTTTGTGAGGCGCCCTCTCTATTTAAATAATACCAAAAAAATTATGGGATTTCAAAATCTATATCTGTTTTTTGGGATTCCAAAATTTCAATCGGTCAATAGATTCAATCAATTCTACGAAGAAGATTACGTTATATAAGGCACATGGCCTACACATAAGGCTCATATAAAGCCTCATCAGCTTTCAGACAACTCAAGACATATGTACTGAACTGATAGTGTATGTATACTCATGATAGAGCTCATTTCTTGCAGTGATATCTGCATCAATCAACAAAGACCCACCAACGGGTTGCAAAACAATAGAATACGAATGCGGTGCCTCTCATCAGGATCGGGCATGAATTTTTTTTCTTTTGGTAGGATCCATCATGCCAAGGGCCTATCCATTGAAAGAAAATGTCACATTACTTACAATGAAATTCCATTGTTCATCCCATCATTGCATGCCACACCGAAGAAATAAAAGTCCAAATTTGGTGGGCTGTGGGGCATGATGAATTTATGCCGCTGGTTTCTTGGCAAGTCTTGCTGTTATTCTCATCTGGCACAGTCTTCTCAAGCTTCTTGATCATCTGATCCATGGCCTTGTAGACTTTGCTGATGCAATACTGCATGTGCATTGATGATCAACAATAAGTAAGCAATGGGCCTCATTATTGCGTCAAGGGACTTCAGTCTTCACCTTGTCCCGTCAAAGGGCATCATTAGCCCGTTCTTTCAGTTTGAGTGGAATACTCTAGCATGTGAAGTATTTGGCCCGAGAAAATGCTTGCTCATTGCTCCACCACATGTGGACAAACTGCTTGGCATAAGGAATCTACAGTTTTGATAACTTTAGGAGGGTGAGGTCACTTGTTATGAGCGCGTATAGAGCTAGAAGAGAGCAAGTGGAGGAGATGGATCCACAGAGATGGTGGGCTTAACGCTCTCCATCACCTCCAAAACAGTGGAGGCCTCTCTCTGATTCGGGAAGAAGAAGAGGATCCATACGAAGGGCTCAGCAGTTTGCTTCTTGATGACGCGTCTCCTTCTCAAAGGAGAACTCAAGAGCCTCCACTGAAGGAACGAGAAAGAAGTGAGTCTCCTGCCACCTCGGCAGGAGATGGATTCACAAAGACAGTGGGCTCCGCTCAGACTTTATTAAGAGAGCTAGATACAAGACTTTGATTACATGACTTGAGTACAGGACAAGGCTTGATTGCAAGGACAAGACTTGAACATAAGACAAGAACTAGAAGAGATCTTTCCTCATAGGAGCCTCACAACTGGTGTTGGCAAGACTGAGGGGCTTGTGGCCCAAGACCCCTATTTATACTAGTGCTTGAGAAGGTTAGAACTTTCTAGGTTCTTCTTGAGGAGGTTAGAATCTTCTAGAACCTTCTTGATCCTTCTAGTTCTTCTAGAACCTTTTGGATCCTCCTTCAACTTTCTAGAGCTTTCTAGAAACTTCTAGATTCTTCCGGAATCTTCTCCAAGCTTCTAGAAACTTCTCGATCCTTCTAGTTCTTCTAGAACCTTCTAGATCCTTCTTCAACTTTCTAGAGCTTTCTAGAAACTTCTAGATTCTTCCGGAATCTTGTCCAAGCTTCTAGAAACTTATAGAATCTCCTTAACACTTTTAGAACCTTCTAGAATCTTCTAGATCCTTCTAGATTCTTCTAGAGCCTTCTAGTGATGATGGAGACGGTGACACAGGCAATGACGCAAGCGATGACACAGGTGATGTCATAAGCGATTGACTCTCAAGCATCCATGACATCACTCCTCCTATCAAATGCATGCTGCATTTTTGGTGGTTAGAGGACAAATGAAATCAATCAATCGTCCCGCTCATTGACAAATGCAACCCAAGGCTCCTATGTCTTCTAGAACTTAGAAGGCTGCTAAGACATTGAGTCATGCAAGAAGAGAAGGTGATGGTCAGATACCCACTCTCAATGGTGGCAAGTGCTGCTCTATTTTCTACGTTGTTTGCGACTATGCCCACCACATGCTTTGCAGGTACAGTCAGATTGCATTGGCATATGACGACTGAGAAAACACAACGTTCATTAGAGAGTGGGGAGCATTTATGTATCTAGTGATTCCATTGGCCTTTGTAAGACTCCAACCACATTTCAGCGTGCCATGATGCAAATCTTCAAGGAAATCGACAGGATTTTGCATGGCCATATTTGTCGAGGATGTCACTATGTGGTTCAACACTTGGGAGTTCAAGAGGTGCAGGGTGAAGGTGGTGAGTTTGAACCCACTATTAGTGCGTGTTTGCATAATTCAAGGGATTGTTGATTGGAGAGTGTTTTGAGATGGTGGGTCCTCGCCATGTACAGACTACTGTTTTCCATTTGAGGAGACAAGATGGGACAGTTCCATAGAGCCTGAGTATATACGGGCAGTAGCTACTGACTTTTATGGAGAGTTGCTCTCAGTTAAGCCACTATCAGAGTGCATGGACGCATGCAGAGAGAAGGTGTGGACACAGATGCCTTGCCTCGTCAATGAGGAGATGCGACAGATGCTTGAGAGCCCTCTCTGGTCAGAGGAGCTTCAAGAGGCTCTCAGAGCACTCTGTCATGAGACAGGCACCACATGCCGTCGGAAAAGAATAGATTGAACAGACTTTTAGCACCTCAAATACAACTGAACGGAAAGAGAGAGACGACACGGGGAGTGGTGGAATATTACCCCAGAGAGTATTGTCTCCAAACCTTGGCGCTTCTTTCGGTATTTTTTTATATTACTTAAACTCAGTACAATGCTGGTACTCGCGCTCTGCACCTTCACCAAGAAGAGTGCCAGAGACTGATCCCTTTGCACATATTTAAAGGCCCTTGGCTTCAAAAGCAGTTACATGAAAAGCAGTAAACTCAAAAGCATATGGTCTAAAAGCTGCCAGTGCAAAAGGAGGAATCCGTACAGCTCTGCTACGTCAGCAGCTAGCGTGAAACATGGAAATCCATACAGTCTTTCACGTCAACAAGCTAGCATATAATCCGGAAATTCGTATAATCTGCCACGTCAGCAGTCAACGTAAAATCCGAAAATCCGTACAGTAAAGCTGCCACGTCATCAGCTCGCAAATTAGCCTATGTGTGTGTGTGTGTGTGCTGAGTCGAGTTTTATTTTAATGCCTTTGTTACTTGTGTCCCATCGGACGGGGTTCCATAAGTTGGCGGGAACTCTTCTTTAAAAATAGGCCACTCGGCAAGACTTTGCAAGTTGGTAAAACTTCTTCTGCTGCTTCTGCTTCTTCACTTAGGGTTTAGGCCCCTCGACTGCGATCTGCAGATTGGCTCCGTTCTTCAGCGGCTTGACACGTCAACAGTTTGTGGCACTCGCTCGTTGTAGTTGCCTGGAAGAGGATGGTTTGACTCCCAGCTTTTTCTTGGAGTACTGGGAGGTGCTTGGACAGGACCCATGTAGTACATACCATCACATTTTGCACACTGGGGAGATGCCTGATAGCATGAGCGAGGGTTTGACCTACCTCATCCCCAAGGAGGGGGGATATGAGATTCGGCAATGGCGTCCCATCATCATTCTTAACTCAACCTACAAAATACAATATTCTTGCAAAGGCTCGGAGTTTGGGAATTCAGCTGCTACTTGAGAGCATCACACATGAGACTCATACGAGCTTTGTCGAGGAGCATAGTATCCTTGACAACATCTTCACCTTTTGGGAGGCGATTGCCCTCGCCTGCCTGCGAGGATTCCTTATGAGATTTGGCAATGGCGTCCCATCACCATTCTCAACTCAGCCTACAAAATTCTTGCAAAGGCTCAGAGTTTGAGAATTGAGCGGCTACTTGAGAGCATCATACATGAGACTCATACGGGCTTTGTCGAGGAGCGCACTATCCTTGATAACATCTTCATCTTTTGGGAGGCGATTGCCCTCGCTTGCCTGCTAGGAGAGGATCTTGTGGTGCTCCTTCTCGACTTTGAGAAGGCCTACGACGGAGTTTACTAGTACTTCTTGGAGGGCACTTTGTGCAGGGCGGGTTTTTCAGATGCATGGATTAGAGGGGTGCCTTCTCTCTACAGGTGTGCTCACAGTTAGGGGTTGCAAGCAGAAGGTCGGGGGGAACGCTTCATGCTTACACGCTCAATATGGCAAGGTTGTCCTATTGCCCCCTTCCTGTTTGATTGCAGAGGCGATGAGCAGATATTTGGCCTCACAGGTGGTTGGTTTGCGTGGCCTACAGTTACCCATTTGGAGAGAGGAGCTTCTGGATGCTGAGTTTTGCTGATGACTCAGACATGTTTTTGGAGGGCTGTGAGGCCAATTTGCATAGGCGTGAGCAGGCTTTGAAGGTGTTTAGTTGTGTGCCGGGAGTATTGACCAACTGGTGAAAGACAATTGCTTTTTCAGTTGGTCATGCTCCCACACCTAACTAGATGCATGGAGGGGGCTTTCCTTGGATCCCTCGAGGGATGCCCGTTCGCTACTTGGGCTGCCAGATTGGCTTGGACTTGTCACCAGAGCAGCAAACTGCCCCCTCCTCCTAACCATTAGGAAGAAGCTGTTACATTGGAGCTCGCGAGGCTCTCTCTTTGTAAGGTGCAGCGGAATGAATGTTGGAACTTTGCTCAAGATGAGTGCTCCGAACTGTGCTCAAGGTTCCTTTTGTTCTTATGGAAGGGAGAGCCTTCCTTTCTTAATGAGAGAGTGCAATGATCACAAACAAAGTGAATGGACACTGTGCGTGAAAGTGTATGAGACTGAGAGATAGAGAGAGAGGAGAAATATGACACCAGAGACGTTGTAAAAGCCTCCTCCGAAGGCCCCACTCTCTATGGCAAGAGCGGTCTACTTATGATTGCACAAATCTCTTCAATGCTTGGACTTGCCGACGATGTCGAGGACGATGAGGACGACGACGAGACGGGCTGAAATCTGAAAACTCTAATGGCTGAAATCTGCAAATCTTTATCTGCTGAATTCCGACTCTATGTCGGTGACGATGTCGATGGCGACGATGCGACGATGACGCGCTGAAAACGCAGATGCTGAAATCTGCGTTTTCCGGGCTGAAACTGTAAACCTTGCGGAAACTGACCGTGCGGCGAGGAACTGCTGCGGGAAGGTGAGATTTGCGAGGTTTGGGACTTGATCTGCGATGTCTAAGGGCTGAAAACTGAAAACGCTGATGGTTCTTGAGGTTCCGTCGCGGATAATCTGCAAAACGCTAGGGTGTGATGCAGATGCAAAAACGCTAGGGCTGAAAATCTGCAATTCTGATGCCGGTTGTCTTGCAAATGCAAAACGCTAGGCTGATCTGATGTTCTGCTGTCGCCGGAATTTGCAAGTGCAAATCGCTGGCTGATCTGGTCCAAAAACGCTAGGCTGTTGCGGTGGAGCAAAAATGCTAGGGCTTGGGGTTCTGCTGAGAAGTTGCCTGTTGAGCGTGTGCTCCTGCTGCCTCTTCTGCCAATTAGTGCTAGCCTAGGTTTGCTTATATACAAACTTACCCTACCTACTTTCCAACAAAAGTCACTTAAAAATAATAAGTGAAAAATATCAAAAATAGGGAAAATATGTCTATGCACTATAAAAATGCTCCTGAAGGATTCTGATGGGAATGCTTATGATCATGCTGTGTGCAACGAGAGGATATGCATCTACACTAAGTGACTGGCCATGCACGGTCTACGAACAGACTCACAAAAGTACCAGATCACTTCCTATTCTAGACTGACTTGATTGAACTGAACCCTGGTCATGCTGTAGCTTGTCCACGGACACATAGGATTGGGTGTGTCACGTGACATCCCCTCCTTTTCAAAGTGAGGTACTGGTGCCGAACTGTATGGCGTTGAGGGAGATCGCCAATAGCATCCGGAATCCTAGAAGGGACTCTTTGCCGGCCCACTCTGATGTGTGGGTCGTGCGGTACTTGAACTTCATAAAGGTCTGCAACGCTTTCTTCTTTGGGCCGCGCCGAAAGCGACACAGTCTTATGTGGCTCCTTCAATGCTTCAACTTCGTCGAGAGTCATGCTTCTTTCTTCTTCAAGAATCTCCATGGCTGAAAATTCGTGAAACCACTTCCAACACAAAACCATGAACATACCTATTCCATGTAAAGTGAGTGGAAAAAATCTTGGCTTCCTCAAAGACTGTGCATGCAATGTGGATGAACAAATAGACGGAGTGCCAAACCGTTCACCACATACACGCAAACAATGAGATCGAATCTTGTCTTGCTGATCTAAATCAATCAACTGTGGCAATTCACAACGAAAATACCCATGCTTGGTGCTCATACTTTCATGTGCTCTTTCTACAACTGTGTCGTGCCAAGGAAGTGACATGGAATGTGACTTCATTGAATGCATACTTTTCAGCTTTTCATGAAAAATCCGCATACATTCCTGCTCATTCATCTCTTGCATCTCTGCCTGAACTTGAGAAAAGAGTTGCAAGAATCTTTCATGTGTCGATCGCTCTTCTCTTGTTGTGCTTTGGTCTCGCGTTCATATTATGCTTCTCTTGCTTTGTTCTCGCGATGTATGGCTGTCACTCTTTCTGTGTATTGATGCTCTATGGCTGCCATCTTTTCTTCGTTTTCACGCTCTATTTCTGCTTTTCGGTCTAACTTCTTGTCCATAAACAACTGCGGCAACTCCTTCATAGGAGTTAGTGCAATCCTTGACGTAGATGGGGAAGGGGGAGGGTCGGAAAAACCTCCTGGTGGGGAAAATTCTTCTTCGCCTCTCTCATGCTCATCATCTCCAAGCGAAGTATCCATTCCGCTTTGAGTGATGACTATCCACTGAAGTCGTGGGTTCTTGTGGTCTTGGGTTCTTAAGTTCACGAGGAACTTGGGTTCTTGGGGGTCTTGGGTTCTTGAGGGTCTTGAGGTTCTTGGGTTCTTACGGTTCTTCTTCCGCTTGCAATCAGTGTTTGAGAAGGATCTTCTCTTCACCCAAGTTCCGCTCTTTTCCGCGGGCGCACCCCTTGGCGGCCTTGCGCTCACACCAAGGTTGCTTTTTCCCACCTCACTTCGATTGGCCGGCCGCTAAGTGCACGGTCCGCTCTCAATGAGTGAAAAGAGGCACAAGGGGAGGCTGGACAAGCCCTTCTTTCCTGGGATTCCTGTCACTCTTCAAAAACACGATTAGGAATCGACACGCCCAAGTGAACTTGGGTTACGTGCGACCTCAACGAGCAAAAAAAATTAGGTGGTTCTTGTGGTTCTTTCCTTGAGTGATACAGAACACTGCCAAAGCTCTGATACCAATGTAAGGTGCAACGGAATGAATGTTTGAACTTTTCTCAAGATGAGTGCTCCGAACTGTGCTCAAGGTTCCTTTTGTTCTTATGGAAGGGAGAGCCTTCCGTTCTTAACGGGAGAGTGCAATGATCACAAACAAAGTGAATGGCCACTGTGTGTGAAAGTGTATGAGACTGAGAGATAGAGAGAGGAGAAATACGACACCAGAGACGTTGTAAAACCCTCCTCCGAAGGCCCCACTCTCTATGGCGAGAGCGGTCTACTTATGATTGCACAAATCTCTACAATGCTTGGACTTGTCGACGATGTCGACGACGAGGCGGGCTGAAATCTGAAAACTCTAATGGCTGAAATCTGCAAATCTTTATCTGCTGAATTCTGACTCTATGTCGGTGACGATGTCGATGGCGACGATGCGACGACGACGCGCTGAAAACGCAGATGCTGAAATCTGCGTTTTCCGGGCTGAAACTGTAAACCTTGCGGAAATTGACGGTGCGACGAGGAACTGTTGCGGGAAGGTGAGATATGCGAGGTTCAGGACTTGATCTGCGATGTCTAAGGGCTGAAAACTGAAAACGCTGATGGTTCTTGAGGTTCCGTCGCGGAGAATCTGCAAAACGCTAGGGTGTGATGCAGATGCAAAAACGCTAGGGCTGAAAAATCTGCAATTCTGACGCCGGTTGTCTTGCAAATGCAAAACGCTAGGTTGATCTGATGTTCTGGTGGCGCCGAAATTTGCAAGTGCAAATCGCTGGCTGATCTGGTCCAAAAACGCTAGGCTGTTGCTGTGGAGCAAAAACGCTAGGGCTTGGGGGTTCTGCTGAGAAGTTGCATGTTGAGCGTGTGCTCCTGCTGCCTCTTCTGCCAATTAGTGCTAGCCTAGGTTTGCTTATATACAAACTTACTCAATTTGCCCTACCTACTTTTCAACAAAAGTCACTTAAAAATAATAAGTGAAAAATGTGAAAAATAGGGAAAATATGTCTATGCACTGTAAAAATGCTCCTGAAGGATTCTGATGGGAATGCTTATGATCATGTTGTGTGCAACCAGAGGATATGCATCTACACTAAGTGACTGGTCATGCACGGTCTGCGAACCAACTCACAAAAGTGCCAGATCACTTCCTATTCTAGACTGACTTGATTGAACTGAACCCTATTCATGCTGTAGCTTGTCCACGGACACATAGGATTGGGTGTGTCACGTGACACTCTTGCTGGCAGGGCTGTTGTGGCCAACCAAGTGCTTTTGGCCACCATGTGGTACATCACATCTTACTGGATCTTCTCGATTTCTTGTATCAGCCAGCTAGAGAGGCTAATCAGGAACTTTCTGTGGACATGGAGAGACACGAGTAGATCCCTCCTTGGGAAGGTCATTGTCGGGGGTCTACCTCCCGGGGAGGAGCCCTGAAAAGAGCTCTTGTTACATCGGATCAAGATCGCCCATCTGTGTGCAAATGAAGCACTGGTTCAGGAGGCTCGAATACTCCACTATTTCTGATCCAACCACCACTCACCCGAGGCAACAAAACCACCTTCGGGAGTGAATGCGTGTCCCGAACAAGAACCCGCACATTGTCTGTGGCCTTGGCCACAAGTGATGTTGAAGTGCGTGGGGTCTGAAAGACTGTCACCAATCATGGAACCAATCCTGGAAAGCAAGGGAAGATGCTCCGGCCTCAAGCATGGGAAGCAAATTGAGATAGGAAGATCTGCCTCCTCCTCAAGCACATCTGAAGTCGGGTCGAAGCCGTGGTGTCACTGTCGTAAGTAAGCTCGAGCCGCCCGAATGCCAAGCGGGCTCATCGATATCACTTTGACTGCTATCTCGGGAGACTCAAACTCTCTTTGGTAATAGCCTCTCTCGAGAATGTGTACATCAATGATCTTGCCCACTTTGGTGAGAAGTCGGGCCTGGAGTAAGTCCCGAACCTCACCTTTGCTGGGCCGCGTGCCAACAATCTTGCAAATGACCAAGGTGGCTTAAAGTGGTTCCACCTCGACCACCAAGTTCGGTTGCTCTTTTGGCGAAAGAGCAAGTCGAAGGGTTGGCTCCACGGTGTCAAGCGAGGAGGTTTCATTAGAGTCCCTCTAAGGTGGAGTAGGGGCCGCTATTCTGTGTCTGTTGCTGTTAAGGAGACGACGAAGACAACGATGTGAGCCTCTGGTAGGCAAAAGGTTGCGCACAGATAGCACTTGGAGGCAAAGGGGGGGCTAGAGGATAGAAAAGCTGCGGAGCGGGGTGGGGGTAGCGTGAAGCAAAAATTTGGGGGGGTGGGGGGGGGACAGTGGGAAACGTGAGGGGGGTGTGGGGAGCTCGAGCGGGGGAAGCAGGGGAGGGCAACACGAAGGTGGGCAGGAGAGGGGGGGGGCTTGAACGAGGATGGGGGAGCAGGAGATGGTGAGAGAAAGCATTAGCAGCAAGCTTATCCTTCACCTCTCTCTTTCTTCTCCATAGATGTATAAGAAATTCTCTTAGTAAGAAAAGAGCAAAGTAATTAAGCAAGCGAGTGAGAAGTAGCATTCATGTGAAAACTGGTTCTTGTGTCATGTTTAACATATGATTCTTGTGTCCTACTTTTGTGTTTAACATTGGTATTAGAGCTCTGCTATTCCACGAGCATAACACAAAAATCTTCTTTCTTGAGTTTGGGTCTATGCTTTTAGCATATTTCTTGGGGATTTGCCTTCCATTCATAAAACTCTAGGATTTGCCACGTAGAGCCATGTGTCTTGAGTGCAGGAGAAAGAAAACATTGTTTGTACAAGATTGTAATTGTGTGCCCATGAGGGTAAATAGTGCCTTGGAGTGAAGACTCTTAACACCTTGTTAAGAGAGAGGAGGAGAGAGCTTCAGCTCTTTTCAAGCGTGCGTGCAGACACACACAGACACAAAGATGAAGGCAAACCTTCTACTTCTTCTTCTTCACTTACTCAAGCTAAGAAGTTTACAGAGCATAAAAGGAAAATACAACATAGAGGGAAACTAGTACAACAGTCTAGTGTGAACTGCTAATGAGTGAGCTGGATAAGTGTGTCATCACTTTGGTAGGTAGACCAAGCTGGTGTAGTCTAGCCCCAGGGAAACTAGTACAACGGTTTACTGTGAACCGCTAGTGAGTGAGTTGGATAGATAAGTGTGCCATCACTCTGGTAGTGCGCCAGTGATATGAGTGTCGATGATAGTCATCCAAGAGTAATACATGTTGAGCTTCACATCTCAACACTTCCCCTTAAGCTCAACGCCATTTCCCGTATGTCAAGCATCGTTGGAAACCGCCTCAACTTTGCTGTTCCAAGGGCCTTCATAAAGATATCCGCAACCTGCTGATTAGTCGTCACGTACTCAAGGTCAATGTCGCCTGCCAAGACTCTCTCGCGGATGAAGTGTAATGTACCTCAATGTGCTTCATCCTCGCATGAAATACTAGGTTCCTAGCCAATTGTATGTTGCTGAAGTTGTCACAATAGATGATAACTGACCTCTGTATGTGTACTCCAAAGTCGTGAAGTAGCAATCCCAACCATGCTCCTTCACATGCCGCCACCGCAACACCCCTGTACTCTGCCTCTGTACTCGATAGAGAAACCTTAGGTTGCTACTTTTTGCTCCATGTGATAGCCACACTCCTAAGTGAAAACATGAATCCGTTGGTAGACTTGCAATCATATGTGCCACTAGCCCAATCCGCATTTGTGTACCATAGAGCTGCAACTCAACATATGTCACGTGACACATCCAACCCTATGTGTCCGTGGACAAACTACAACATGATCAGGGTTCAGTCAGTCCAGCCAAGTCTAGATTAGAAGTGATCTGGCATTTTGTGAGTCTATTCGTAGACCGTGCATGCCCAGTCACTTAGTGTAGATGCATATCCTCTGGTTGCACACAGCATGATCATCAGTATTCCCTTCAGAATCCATCAGATTCAGTTAGGGGAATTTTCCAGTGCATTTAGCCTATTTTCCCTATTTTGGTATTTTTTACTTATCATTTTTAAGTGACTTTCCAACAAAAGTAGGTAGGGCAATTTTGCTAAGTTAATATATAAACAAACCCAAGTTAGCACTTTCTGGCAGAAGAGGCAGCAGGAGCTTCCCGCTCAACAGGCATCTTCTCAGCAAGAACCCGCAGTACCCTGAGCACCCGCAGTACCTCAGCAATCCCTTGGCGTTTTTGGTCTTCCCATCCTCGCTTACATTCAGCATAGCGTTTTCAGTTTCCCCCATCAGCAGAACTCGCATCCTAGCGTTTTCCATTGCCACCATCGCCAGCATCTCCAGTTGCCTAGCGTTTTTGCTAGAACCACCCGTCGTCGTCATTGGCATAGTCCCAAGTTGCATCAGTCCATTGCATCCGCATTGTACCACTTTGTGCAATCATAAGTAGACCACTCTCGCCGACAAGAGTGGGGCCTTCGAAGGAGGGTTTTACAATGTCTCTGGTGTCGTATCTCTCTTCTCTTTCTATCTCTCAGTCTCATACACTTGCACGCACATTGTCCATTCACTTTGTTTGTGATCATAGCACTTTCCACTAAGAACGGAAGGCTCTCCCTTCCATAAGAACTAAAAGGAACCTTGAGCACAGTTCGGAGCACTCATCTTGAGCAAAGCGCAAACATTCATTCCGCTGCACCTAACATTGGTATCAAAGCTTTGGTAGTGTTCTGTATCACTCAAGGAAAGAACCACAAGAACCACAAGAATGTTTTTTGCTTATTGCGGTCGGATGAACCCAAGTTTACTTGGGCGTGTCGATTCCTAATCGTGTTTTGTTGAAGAGTGACAGGAATCCCAAGAAAGAAGGGCTTGTCCAGCCTCCCCTTGTGTCTCTTTTCACTCATTGAGAGCGGACCGTGCACTTAGCGGCCGGCCAATCGAAGTGAGGTCCTTGGTGTGAGCGCAAGGCCGCCAAGTGGTGCGCCCGTAGAAAAGAGTAGAACTCGGGTGAAGAGAAGATCCTTCTCAAACGCGATTTGCAAGCGAAAGAAACCTTGAAGAACCTCAAGATCCTCAAGAACCCAACAATCAAGACCCTCAATAACCAAGTTCCTCGTGAACTTAAGAACCAAAGATTCTAGTGCATGGTCGTCACCCGAAGCGGAATGGATACTTCGCATACAGGTGATGAGCACGAGAGAGGCGACCAAGGATTCTCCCCACCAGGAGATTTTTCCAACCCTCCCCCTTCGCCATCTACACCACGAGCTGTTCTAACTTCTATGGAGATGATGGTCAAGTCAATGATGGACATGATGTTGGCACAACAAGAAGTGACTCGCATTACGATGGAACGAAATGAAAGAAACGCACTACAACAACAAGAAGCGACTCGCCTTACTTTAGAAGCTAATCGAGTTGCGTTGGCCTAGCAAGAAGCCAATCGCCTTGCTTTCGATCGCGAGCGCGATGAACGAAATGAACGAAAAGCAGAAAGGCAGGCTGAGCGTGAAGCTCAAAGGGAGCTATGCACTCAAGAATTGCTTTCCGAAGTACTTGTCTCGAAGACCGAACCACCCAAAGATCGTGGTAGTTCATCAAGTGGCGCAAGCCACGATGCGGATTCCAACCATCCAGTCACAGAGAAGTTGACTTTCAGTAAGTATGACGGTAAGATGGATGCTACGGTTATTCATTTTTGGTTGCATCAATTTAATGCTTATTTTGCGACAACTAAGAAAATAGGAAATAGCAAAGTTTTGACGGCAGCTATGTACCTTGCCGGTGATGCCATCAATTGGTACCATGCATGGCAAGAGGCACAGCTAGCCGTGCACCTAGAGGAAGCCGATGGATTCACGCCCCTTTCTTTCAATTGGGCTGATTTCCAAGACAAGCTCAAGGCGCGGTTTATGCCACCTTAGTACCTTGCACGATTGAAGGACGATTGGCGCTCCTTAAGCAAAATGGTATGCCGGTTATGTCTTTTTCTAATTGTATTTTGCAGCTAGGCACTCAATTACGAAAATCGGATGATGAGCGCAAAGAGGCTTTTCTCTTTGGATTGGACGAGTATATCAAGTACAATGTGGAGGTACTCGATCCAATCGATCTCAACAAGGCAGTAGGGATTGCTCTCGCACAGGAGATGAAGCACAACAAGGGAAAGCCTAAGGAGAACAAGACTTCCACAAGTACCTCGCAGACTTCTCAGAACCCTCAGAACGGTAAGAATGATAACTCTTCTAACCAATCTTCCAACAGTCTCTCATCAAAGAATTCTTCCAATGAAGAAAAGGGTAAGGCTAACACAATTGCTAAACCTAAGCTTACTCCAAATGAAAAGGTAGCACAAGGAATTGTAGAAGGATACATCATGTCGGAAGAGCAGAGCACTTATTCTAAGGAAGGTCGTTTTCATTGTCACATTAAGGGTCACATAAAAAGAACATGTCCTAAGATTGAATCGAATAAATCTAAAGAACCCACAGCACCCACTTCCTCTGTCAATGCAATGAATGATAACACGAGTGTGCCCCAAGTTTCTCTTGACCCTCCCATTGATGATTCTCTCATTAAATGTTATGGTCGTACGTCGGGGCACCGTTTTGTCATATTGTTTGACCCAGGTAGTATGCATGATGTGATCATTTCCTCTCTTGTTGAGAGAGCCCGCCTCGAAGTTAGTCCGAGATCTCCTATCGAGGTCTCTGGCTTTCGTCCCGGTATGGACGCTCTCATCACGGAGGAGTGTCTTGATGTGTTGTTTGCAATTCAAAAGATTGCCTTCACTAGAAGATTTGTTGTTTCTTGTTAGGTGCAGCGGAATGAATGTTGTATTTTCTCAAGATTAGTGATCTTTATTGCTCAAGGTTCCTTTTAGTTCTTAGGGAAAGAGAGAGCTTTCCGTCTTGTAGAGTGCTGTGGTCACGAACAAAGTGAGTGGATTGTGCGTGCAAGTGAATGAGACTGAGAGAAGGAGAGAGAAGAGTGTCACCAACATGTGACTACTATCTATCCTTTTTGTTGATTTCTTTCTTATTATCTATTTACTTTCACTTTTTGGAAACACCCCTCGGGAAATCTAACTGCCTTGCATTGCATAGCTAGTGTGGAACTGTCCAGAGGGAGTCCAGGCCTAAGGGCAAGAGAGCACTAAGGTTGGACAAGGACTATGGTTAGCCAAAGTGGGGTCATTGACTAGCCAAAGTGGAATCCTTTGCTACAGAGGCTACATTTCAGTTCTGGGTGTGGTTGCAGTGTACAAAGGGGGTCGGATGACCTAGAAAGATACAATGGCAGCATCTCCTAAAATTTAGGGAACTGCTATTTTGGGACCTAAAAATGTGTTTGCGTCATTACCTCCGGAATGACAAGGGGAACATTTTCTTACTCTGTCGTGAAGTCAATTGGGCAACTGGTTGGGAGATTTTTAAGGCGGCAACCCCGAAACGGGAAAATGCTTGTAAATGTGCCAAGTGGCACCTTCTGGTGCACTTTCCTCATGCAGAAAAATGGGCGTTGATTTTTAAGCTGAGAGAGGCTCATTTTCAGATTTTGTCACAGGTTAAGAGCTATGGAGTGCTTGCTTTCCCTCCTATGTACAGTGCGGTGCCAGGAGTGATGCCCTGCACGCTACGCACTGCCCTCTCTCTCCCCTATGGCAGTATGTTATGCCCCTCTAGTGGGCTTTTCATTTGACCAATGTACAGTTGTGTGGGTTCATGCGCGATTGCCGAGGCAAGAGCCTCTTGCACAGGTACTGGATTAGCTAGCGGCTAATCCCCGCAGGTACAGGTGAATTCGGAGAGGTTTCACGCCAGAAATCTCGTCCGATTCAAAGGGCAAGTAGCCCTACAGGTGCGGGAGCTCGAGGACTTGCTACGGATGCGACCGGCAAGCGAAACGGAGCCCGAAACAGTAAATTACAGCCTGCTGTGTATTTTTGCAGGTTTAGGGTTTTGGCCCTAAACGGTCCCTAATACCCCCAAGAGGTTCGGGGATGCGAGGGGACCGCTGTACAGGTGATCTGGTGTATTTTCGGGGCTGAAAACAGAGAATTCAGCGTGCTGCAGATTCTCACCAGGTTTTGCAAAGTGCCCGTATGCGTCGGGAAAATCAGTCAATGCGTGGGAATACTGACTGTGAAGGGTCCTAGTACAGTTATGTTGCCGAAATCGGGCCGGAACAGTTGAAATTCAGCCAAGTTTGTGCGGGGCAGCTTGTAGGGAACCACAGCGTTTATTACCTCTTTTGAACAATAAAGAAATACCGAAAGGGGCGCCTAAGTTAGGGGCCAATCTGGTGTCGGTCTACTCATACAAGTGCAATCTAGTAGCCTGTATCCCTCTCCCCTTTGTTGTGTCTTGAAAGTACAGGTAAAGTGAACGACCAATTAAATGGGTGAAAGCAAATAAGGTTTAAGTTTAAAGTCTACCCAGGGGGAAACTTTACAGAGGCTTCAAAGGTCCGCAAGGCAGCCACTTTCTTGACAGGGAATGCGGGACAATGGTGGACAACTTTATTGCTTCAAGGGCAAGCTCCGTCCACATGGATTTACTTCAAGCAGATTTTTGCAGCAGCATGGTTATCTGATGACTTTGAAGCAGATGTCATGACAGAATGGCACCAACTTAATGCTGCTACTTGCAAGAATCTGGATGATTACAATCGGAAGTTTTGGAAAGCTCTACTTCTAGTAACTTCCTATAGGTTTGTGCCATTGACAGAACAGATTGAAAAATACTGTTGTGGCCTACCCAAAGGATTGAGAAAATACTGCACGAAGACCAAAGTCACTACTTTGACGCAGCTCATCGAGGTAGCAAACACCGGCAATGGTTTGCTCAAGGGAGAAGATTGTGAATTTAACACTGGCGTCAAGGCAGGATTAGCCAAGAAAAATTCAGCAAAGAAGTATGTTCCCAAGGAGGCTCCGAAAGGGACTCAGGAGCTAGCCAACGCAGGGAAAGATAAAGCTTCGGCTGAATCAAAAAAGGGACCAGCGAAGAAATGGAAAAGACGTTTTCCTCGCAAGTCTGAAGAGCAAAAGAAGGTCCTGAGGTCAGAGAACAAATGCTTCATCTGTGAGCAGCCTGGCCACATTGCTTACAACTGTCCTACAAAGAAAAGGCCAGTTGATTCTGAAGACAAGGAGGACAGGAAAGGAAAAAAGCCCATGGCTGGTCTAGTGCCAGATATGGTGGGCGACAAGCCAAATTCAATTGCAAGTTTTCTTTGCAGAGCATGGGGAAAGGTCAGGGATCAAACAGTGCTTATCTTCTTTGATCCAGGTGCCAAAGCCAACTTCATTTCCCCAGAATTGGCTTCAAAGTTGGGAATCAGATCTGAAGAGAGAGGGTATACAGCAGAGGCAGGTTTGGCATGTCCTGGCCATACAGAGGCTGTGACACCCATCATTGGAAAGTTGCGCCTACATATCCAGTCCTATGTAGATGCTGAAGAATTTTACATCATGCCACTGGACGGATGTGATATGTTGTTAGGTATTCCTTGGTTGTTTCGTGTACAGGGAATCATGGATGCCTACAACAAAAAGATCACTGTACAGAGCAGGGGAAAGACTCACATTCTGGATGTAAAGCTTAAAGGGGAGTCTATTCCCACTGTATCAGCTTCTGCTATTACTTCTGTAATGAAAAAGCATCTTTCTGCGTACTTGGTTTTTGCACGTGAAGTGTCAGATTGTGATGAATCAAATTTATCTATGCTAGATAAAGAAAGGTCAATGTTTTTACAATAGTATAGTGACTATTTTTCTGATTCATTACCGTCTCAATTACCGCCAGAGAGACCCGAGGACCATGCGATAGATTTGGTGCCAGACAGTAGCCCACCAAATAAGCCTCCGTACAGGGTTAGTGCGGCTCAGCAGAAAGAGATAATGGGCCAAGTACAGGAGCTGTTAGAAAAGGGGTTGATTCAGCCCAGTTCATCTCCATTCTGTTCTCCAGTGTTGTTGGTGCAGAAAAAGGATGGCTCATGGTGTATGTGCATCGACTACCGTGCACTGAACAAGAATACCATCAAGAATAGGTTCCCTATACCTAGAATTGATGATATTATGGACAAATTAGAAGGAGCAGCTATGTTTAGCAGGATAGATCTAAAGAGTGGGTACCATCAAATCCGCATTAATCAGAGGATGTGCACAAGACTGCTTTTAGAACGACGTTTGGCCTTTACGAATTTTTA
Source organism: Adiantum capillus-veneris (assembly GCF_014529385.1). Lineage (NCBI taxonomy): Eukaryota > Viridiplantae > Streptophyta > Polypodiopsida > Polypodiales > Pteridaceae > Adiantum > Adiantum capillus-veneris. Next base: position 7,856,713 of record NC_140938.1, read on the forward strand.
GTGATGCCCTTTGGTCTCACAAATGCTTCTGCTATGTTCAATAGGATGATGGACAGAATTTTCCGTCCACACCAGCAGTTTGTTGATACATTCTTTGATGACATGATAGTCTACTCAAAGAATGAAGAGGAGCATAGGCATCACTTGGCCATTGTATTCAAAGAGCTACGCAGTCATAGGTTGCTCGTCAATGCAAAGAAAAGTGAATTTTTTCTGGAAGAGATTCACTTTCTGGGACACATTGTCTCAAAGGATGGTGTCAGAATGGATCCTGCAAAAGTTGAAGCGATCAAGTCATGGCCAAATTTGAAGACGGTGCACGATGTCCGAAGTTTCTTGGGACTATGCTCCTATTACAGAAGGTTTATCCGAAATTTCGTTGAGATTGCTTCACCTTTACATGCTCTTCAAAAGAAGGCAGTCACCTTTAGATGGACACAGAAAGAGATTTCAGCTTTAAATCTCTTAAAGGAAAAGATGACTTCAGATCCCGTCATTGTGTTGCCAGATCTTAGGAAGTCATTTGTGGTCCAGTGTGATGCCTGTGGTAGTAGCATTGGTGCAGTGCTAATGCAAGATGGCAGGGTAGTAGCCTATGAGAGCAGAATTTTGCAAGGGCCAGAGATGACCATGCAGGTCTATGAGAAAGAGTTACTGGCTGTGATTCATGCGCTCTTAAGCTGGAAACACTACCTGTTAGGTGCAGATTTCGTTGTCCAAACGGACCATCAGACCTTGCGATACTTCTTGACACAGACAAAGTTATCTGAGAAGCATATGCGATGGGCAAATATCTTGTCCATGTTCCATTTTCAGATTGTGCATATGGAAGGCAAGAAGAACGTTGTGGCTGATGCCTTGTCAAGGAAGCCACAAATTTCAGCTGTGTCAATTCCTTATCATCATGAACTTGATGATATGAGAGAATAGTATGCAAATGATGAAGATTTTGCAAGGGTCTTCGAGCAGCTAATGGATGGACAACGTCATGAACACTATCTTCTTAAAGACGGGTTCATGATGATGCATGGCAGATTGTGTGTCACAAAGCCATTGCGACGCAAAGTTATGTAAGAGAGTCATGTCCCACCGTATGCAGGGCATCGTGGTATCGATGCTACAGTTAAAGAGGTTGAGACATTCTTCTATTGGCCTACATTAAGAAGAGATGTGGATGCCTTTGTGCGAGAATGCCTAATTTGCCAGAAGGTCAAGTTTGACAGGCAAAAGGCGCCAGGGTTATTGCAACCACTACCTATTCCAGACAAACCATGGGAAAGTATTGCTATGGATTTTATCTTTGATCTTCCGAGAACGCAGACAGGAAACGATGGTATTTGGACCATCATTTGCAGATTCAGCAAGCAGACTCATTTTATTCCTGTCAGGAAGAAGATAAAGCCAGATCAGATGGCACGCTTGTTTATGAGCAATATTTTCAAGTATCATGGCATGCCACAGTCGATTGTTAGCGACCGTGATCCACCCATGACAAGTTTATTCTGGAGAGGCTTGTTTGAGAATATGGGCACCACGCTCAAATTCTCTTCGTCATTTCATCCTCAAACAGATGGGCAGTCAGAAGAGGCAAATTCTACTGTCCTAGATCTGCTAAAGTGCTATGTGTCAGAGCATAAAGGAAAGTGGGAGCAGTATTTGCCATTGGTGGAGTATGCATACAATAATACAGTGCATTCATCAACTGGCAAGGCACCCTTTGAGATAAGTTGAAGGTGGCAAGAAAGTTCCTCCCATACTGCATACAGAGGACAAGATATTTGAAGCAGATAAGTATGTTCAGGACATGGATGAAATGTACAAGAAGGTCAAATTGGCCTTAGAAAAGACTCAGGCAAAGCAAAAGAAAGCAGCTGATCGTCACCGTCGTGAAGTGGTATATTCACTTGGTGATTCGGTGCTTTTGCGCTTTGAAAAGGCAAGGTTAAAGAAGACGAAGGGCAAGGAAAGACTGTTTCCAAAGCTCAGCATGCGTTACTATGGGCCTTTTCAAGTGTGCGACATAATCAGTGATGTTGCATATAGGCTGAAATTGCCCGACAGTTGGAAGATTCACAATGCGTTTCATGTGAGTCTTCTCAGACCCTTTGTGGGTTATGTGCCAGAGGATATGCCAGCTGAAGATCAGCCGGAAGTCGAGGAACTTGACGAGATCTTGGTCCCGGAACAGATTTTGGCACATAAAGAAAGAAAAGTGAAAGGCAAGGTTGCTAGGCGTTCTTTGGTAAAGTTCAGAAACTATCCACCAATGGATGCTAAGTGGATGGAAGAAGGTGAACTTGCAGAGTCACCAACTGTGTTATCAATTTACCTGGAAGCCTTCGATTTGCAACCTACCTTGACCCCTTGAGTTTCAAAGCTACATGGATTGTCAGTGTGACAATGGCTTCTGAAACAAATGATGTACATGGTATTTAAAGTGAGCTCAAATGAAATACCTGTTACATGAATGTTAGAGCTGTACAGATTGTCAGTTTGGCAATTGCTCTTATGGAATGTCCAAAAGTGTGCTTAGTGCTATAGAAGTGAGTATTTCTTGTCAGTTTGTCAAGAATACAATAATTGCTTCTATTAAAGAGTACATGTGTAACTGCATTCTTAAACTGTCGGTTTGGGTATGCTCGAAAGTGTTACGGGATCCAACGTGTACTATAAGACAGTGGCAAAATGTGCAGCTACCATTTTGTCATTGGAAAGTTAGTGACTCAAAGCAATGGCAGAGTGCGAAGCTACCACTATGTCATTGGGACAGGGTTCACACGCAGGCAATACATGTGTTGACGAGGTGTTGAATACACCAGGGTTGACAATGAGCATGTATGTGTCGTACATGTGTCGACAGGTGTTGAATACATCAGTGTTGACTGTGAGCATGTACGACATAGATGCAAACGAGGACGTTTGAGATTTCAAGAGGGGGGTATGTCACCAGCGTGTGACTACTATCTATCCTTTTTGTTGATTTCTTTCTTATTATCTATTTACTTTCACTTTTTGGAAACACCCCTCGGGAAATCTAATTGCCCTGCATTGCATAGCTAGTGTGGAACTGTCCAGAGGGAGTCCAGGCCTAAGGGCAAGAGAGCACTAAGGTTGGACAAGGACTATGGTTAGCCAAAGTGGGGTCATTGACTAGCCAAAGTGGAATCCTTTGCTACAGAGGCTACATTTCAGTTCTGGGTGTGGTGGCAGTGTACAAAGGGGGTCGGATGACCTAGAAAGATACAATGGCAGCATCTCCTAAAATTTAGGGAACTGCTATTTTGGGACCTGAAAATGTGTTTGCGTCATTACCTCCGGAATGACAAGGGGAACATTTTCTTACTCTGCCGTGAAGTCAACTGGGCAACTGGTTGGGAGATTTTAAGGCGGCAACCCCGAAACGGGAAAATGCTTGTAAATGTGCCAAGTGGCACCTTCTGGTGCACTTTCCTCATGCAGAAAAATGGGCGCTGATTTTTAAGCTGAGAGAGGCTCATTTTCAGATTTTGTCACAGGTTAAGAGCTATGGAGTGCTTGCTTTCCCTCCTATGTAGAGTGTGGTGCCAGGAGTGATGCCCTGCACGCTACGCACTGCCCTCTCTCTCCCCTATGGCAGTATGTTATGCCCCTCTAGTGGGCTTTTCATTTGACCAATGTACAGTTGTGTGGGTTCATGCGCGATTGCCGAGGCAAGAGCCTCTTGCACAGGTACTGGATTAGCTAGCGGCTAATCCCCGCAGGTACAGGTGAATTCGGAGAGGTTTCACGCCAGAAATCTCGTCCGATTCAAAGGGCAAGTAGCCCTACAAGTGCGGGAGCTCGAGGACTTGCTACGGATGCGACCGGCATGCGAAACGGAGCCCGAAACAGTAAATTACAGCCTGCTGTGTATTTTTGCAGGTTTAGGGTTTTGGCCCTAAACGGTCCCTAATACCCCCAGGAGGTTCGGGGACGCGAGGGGACCGCTGTACAGGTGATCTGGCGTATTTTCGGGGCTGGAAACAGAGAATTCAGTGTGCTGCAGATTCTCGCCAGGTTTTGCAAAGTGTCCGTATGCGTCGGGAAAATCAGTCAATGCGTGGGAATACTGACTGTGAAGGGTCCTAGTACATTTATGTTGCCGAAATCGGGCCGGAGCAGTTGAAATTCAGCCAAGTTTGTGCGGGGCAGCTTGTAGGGAACCACAACGTTTATTCCCTCTTTTGAACAATAAAGAAATACCGAAAGGGGCGCCTAAGTTAGGGGCCAATCTGGTGTCGGTCTACTCATACAGGTGCAATCTAGCAGCCTGTATCCCTCTCCCCTTTGTTGTGTCTTGAAAGTACAGGTAAAGTGGACGACAAATTAAATGGGTGAAAGCAAATAAGGTTTAAGTTTAAAGTCTACCGCCCTTTTGGGATTGAACAGGCCAGTTTCAAAGAGATACGACACCGAGAGGTTTGTAAAACCCTCCTCCGAAGGCCCCACTCTCGTCGGCGACAGTGGTCTATTCTTTGATTGCACAAAGGTGTACAATGCGTATGCAATGGACTATGCAACTTGGTCTATGTCGATGACGACAACGGTGACGACGACGACGATGACGATGACGATGACGATGACGATGACGACGGCGACGACGACGATGACTTGATGGCTGAAATCTGTGGGTTTCTAGTCGCTGAATTCGGGGACTGATTCGGGGCTGAAATTCTCTGTTTTTGTCGAAGGTTCTATGTTGAATAAAAACCCTGCGGTGATGCACCTTAGGGCTGCGTTTTTTTGGTCAAAGTACTAGGCTGCAAAACGCTGGATTAGCAGGGTTTTTCCATGCTGAAAATGGCAGCATCTGCAAGTCTTCTAGCGTTAGTGGCTGGTTGGATCATCTGTTGTAAAAATGCTACCATAAAGGTGTGTTTTGCAAGGCTGAAAGCTGATGAAAACGCTGGTATTTGCTGTTGATAGGCAATCCAAAAACGCTGGCATTTGGGGCTGCTGCTGATGGTCAAAAAACTAAGGGCTGAGGCCCGTGGGTCGCGGAAAACGCCAGAGAATGGCACTTGATGGCGATGCTTGATCTGGGAACTATGGGAGAAAAACGCCAAGGAAGGGAAGCTTCATGGCGATGGAGATCTTGCGATGGGTCATATGGGGGGGTACTGCTGAGAAGTTGCCTGTTGAGCAAGGTGCTCCTGTTGCCTCTTCTGCCAAATAGTGCTAGCTCTAGTTTGCTTATATACAAACTCAGGAAAATTGCCCTACCTACTTTTGTAGGAAAGTCACTTAAAAATAATAAGTGAAAATCCCAATAAATAGGAAAATAGGCTAAATGCAGTGGAAAATTCCCCTAACTGATGCTAATGGATTCTGATGGGAATTTCGATGATCATGATGTGTGCAACCGGAGGATATGCATCTATGCTAAGTGACTGGGAATGCACTGTCTACGAATAGACTCACAAAAGTGCCAGATCACTGCCAATCTAGACTTGACTGAACTGACTGAACCCTGCTGTGGTGTAGATTGTCCACGAACACATAGGGTTGGGATGTGTCACATGACATCCCTTCCTTTTCAAAGTGAGGTACTGGTACCGAACTGTATGGCATCGAGGGAGATCGCCAACAGCATCCGGAATCTTGGAAGGGACTCTTCGCCGGCCCACTCTGATGTGTGGGTCGTGCGGTACTTGAACTTCATAAAGGTCTGCAACGCTTGCTTCTTTGGGCCGCGCCGAAAGCGACACAAAATCTGCTGAATCTTCTTTGATGCTTCAACTTCGTTGAGAGTCCTGCTTCTTTCGTCTTCAAGAATCTCCATGGCTGAAAATTCCTGAAACCATCTCCAATACAAAACCATGAACATACCTATTCCATGTAAAGTGAAGGAAAAAAATCGTGTCGACTCTAAAGACTGTGAATGCAATGTAGATGAACAAATAGACGGAGTGACAACCCGTTCATCAAACACATGCAAACAATGAGGTCGAATCTTTTCTGTTTGATCGAAATCAATCAACTATGGCAAATCACCATGGAAATGCCCATGCTTGGTGCTCATACAATCATGTGCTCTTTCGAAAACTGTGTCATGCCAAGGAAGAGACATGGAATGCGACTTCCTTACATACAACCTTTTCAGCTTTTCATGAACAATCCGCATACATTCGTGCTCATCCATGAGAGAAACTTGCTCAACATACAATATGTCATGCCTAGGAAAAGGGATCACATAACGATGCTGACTAAAATACAGGAAACCTTCACGAATGAAACACTTGAACAATGCGTGCGTATCAATCATGCGAACACATAATACTTCCTGTGATGGTTCTTTGGACGAAGGTTCGAGAGCCAAGATCGGTTTGTCCTGAATGATCGAATCGTCCTGTGGGGGTTCTTTGGACCTTGACTCGAAAGCCAAGATCGGATCTTGGTGATTGATCGAATCTACAACGAGGTTAGCGTCGGTAAAAAAAGCATCAACTAACACATCATCCTTGTGAACAATCACATCATCTTCATGCAACTCATCATGCTTGTGAGAAATCACGTCTTGATCATGCAAATCATCATGCTTGTCACTGTCATCCAAATCATTATGCAAATCATTATCAATCAAATCATCATCATCATACTTCACACAATCATGCAAATCCTGTGTGTCATGCTTTGGAGAAGAAGAAACGGAGAGAGTCTCCTTTTCCCGAATTTCGTGCATTAGTGCCGGCACTCGAGAAAAGAGTTGCAACAAGGCGGCTTTCCTTTCTTTGTACTCATGCTTTATGGCTTCCATTCTTTCTTCGTGTTCACGCTCTCTTTCTGCATTTCTTGCTTCTCGTTCTAACTTCTGTTTCAGAAAAAATTGCTGCAAAGCCTCCATAGGAGTTAGTGCAATCTTTGTCGTAGATGGGAAAGGGGGAGGGTCGGAAAAACCTCCTGGTGGGGAAAATTCTTCTTCGCCTCTCTCATGCTCATCACCTCCAAGCGAAGTATCCATTCCGCTTCGAGTGATGATCATCCTGCAATCGTGGGTTCTTGTGGTTTCTTGGGTTCACGAGGAACTTGGGTTCTTACGGGTCTTGGGTTCTTAAGTTCACGAGGAACTTGGGTTCTTGAGGGTCTTGAGTCTTGAGGATCTTGGGTTCTTGAGGTTCTTGAGGTTTTCTTTCGCTTGCAAATCGCGTTGAAGAAGGATCTTCTCTTCACCCGAGTTCTACCCTTTTCTGCGGGCGCACCCCTTGGCGGCCTTGCGCTCACACCAAGGTTGCTTTTTCCCACCTCACATCGATTGGCCGGCCGCCAAGTGCACGGTCGACTCTCAATGAGTGAAAAGAGACACAAGGGGAGGCTGGACAAGCCCTTCTTTCTTGGGATTCCTGTCACTCTTCAACAAAACACGATTAGGAATCGCCACCCCCAAGTAAACTTGGGTTCGTGCAATCGCAACAAGCAAATTTTTTTTTTGTGGTTCTTGTGGTTCTTTCCTTGAGTGATACAGAACACTTCCAAAGCTCTGATACCAATGTTAGGTGCAGCGGAATGAATGTTGTATTTTCTCAAGATTAGTGATCTTTATTGCTCAAGGTTCCTTTTAGTTCTTAGGGAAAGAGAGAGCTTTCCGTCTTGTAGAGTGCTGTGGTCACGAATAAAGTGAGTGGATTGTGCGTGCAAGTGAATGAGACTGAGAGAAGGAGAGAGAAGAGATACGACACCGAGAGGTTTGTAAAACCCTCCTCCGAAGGCCCCACTCTCGTTGGCGAGAGTCTATTCTTTGATTGCACAAAGGTGTACAATGCGTATGCAATGGACTATGCAACTTGGTCTATGTCGATGACGACAATGGTGACGACGACGACTTGATGGCTGAAATCTGTGGGTTTCTAGTCGCTGAATTCGGGGACTGATTCGGGGCTGAAATTCTCTGTTTTTGTCGAAGGTTCTATGCTGAATAAAAACGCTGCGGTGATGCACCTTAGGGCTGTGTTTTTTTGGTGAAAGTACTAGGCTGAAAAACGCTGGATTAGCAGGGTTTTTCCATGCTGAAAATGGCAGTATCTGCAAGTCTTCTAGCGTTAATGGCTGGTTGGATCATCTGCTGTAAAAACGCTACCATAAAGGTGTGTTTTGCAAGGCTGAAAAGCTGATGAAAACGCTGGTATTTGCTGCTGATAGGCAATCCAAAAACGCTGGCATTTGGGGCTGCTGCTGACGGTCAAAACGCTAAGGGCTGAGGCCCGTGGGTCGCGGAAAACGCCAGAGAATGGCACCTGATGGCGATGCTTGATCTGGGAACTATGGGAGAAAAACGCCAAGGAAGGGAAGCTTCATGGCGATGGAGATCTTGCGATGGGTCATATGGGGGTTACTGCTGAGAAGTTGCCTGTTGAGCAAGATGCTCCTGCTGCCTCTTCTGCCAAATAGTGCTAGCTCTAGTTTGCTTATATACAAACTCAGGAAAATTGCCCTACCTACTTTTGTAGGAAAGTCACTTAAAAATAATAAGTGAAAATCCCAATAAATAGGAAAATAGGCTAAATGCACTGGAAAATTCCCCTAACTGATGCTAATGGATTCTGATGGGAATTTCGATGATCATGATGTGTGCAACCGGAGGATATGCATCTATGCTAAGTGACTGGGCATGCACGGTCTACGAATAGACTCACAAAAGTGCCAGATCACTGCTAATCTAGACTTGACTGAACTGACTGAACTCTGCTGTGGTGTAGATTGTCCACGGACACATAGGGTTGGGATGTGTCACGTGACATTTCTCCTCTCTCAGAATGTGATATGATTTTGGGCATTCGATGGTTTTGTGATCATGACGCTTTCATGGATTTTATGACTAACACTATAACTCTCGATGCCACAAGCGATTCTCCAATTGTCATTCATGGAGAGGACATTGCTCATTCTCCATCTCTCATTGCTAATATGCAGGACAAGATTGAAAGGATTCGGGATAAGGAGACTCTCTCAGTCTCTTTTTCTCCACAACATGCCACACAGAATTTGCATGATTATGAGAAGCATGATAATGATTTACATGATGATTTGGATGACAATGACAAGCATGATGATTTGCATGATCAAGATGTGATTTCTCACAAGGATGATGAGTTGCATGAAGAAGATGTGATGGTTCACAAGGATGGAGTGTTAGTTGATGCTTTTTCTAGCGAAGCTAACCTCGTTGTAGATTCGATCAATCACGAAGAACTGATCTTGGCTTTCGAGTCGAGGTCCAAAGAACCCCCACAGGACGATTCGATCATTCAGGAAGAAGCGATCTTGGCTCTCGAGCCTAGGTCCAAAGAATCCTCACAGGAAGTATTATGTGTTCGCATGATTGATACGCACGCATTGTTCGAATGTTTCATTCGTGATCGTTTCCTGTATTTTAGTCAATGTCTATATGTGATCCCTTTTCCTAGGCATGACATATTGTATGTTGAGCACGTTTCTCTCATGAATGAGCACGAATGTATGCGGATTTTTCATGAAAAGCTTAAAAGTATGTATGTAAGGAAGTCACATTCCATGTCTCTTCCTTGGCATGACAGTTTTCGAACGAGCACATGAAAGTATGAGCACAAAGCGTGGGCATTTCCATTGTGTTTTGCCACAGTTCATTGCTCTAGATCATAAGAGAAAGATTCGATCTCATTGTTTGCATGTGTTTGATGAATGGGTTGTCACTCCGTCTCTATGTTCATCTACATTGCATGCACAGTCTTTGAGGAAGACAATATTTTTTTCTTTCACTTTACATGGAATAGGTATGTTCATGGTTTTGTGTTGGAAATGGTTTCAAGAATTTTCAGCCATGGAGATTCTCGAAGACGAAGAAAGCCTGACTCTAGACGAAGTTGAAGCAAGGAAGAAACCACAGAAGACTTTGTGTCGCCTTCGGCGCGGCCCAAAGAAGCAAGCGTTGCATACCTTTATGAAGTTCAAGTACCGCACGATCCACACATCAGAATGGGCCAGCAAAGAGTCCCTTCCAGGATTCCGGTATTGGCGATCTCCCTTGACGCCATACAGTACGGTACCAGTACCTCACTTTGAAAAGGAGGGGATGTCACGTGACACATCCAACCTTGTGTGTCCGTGGACAAGCTACAACATGATCAGGGTTCAGTCAGTCCAGTCAAGTCTAGATTAGAAGTGATCTGGCACTTTGTGAGTCTATTCGTAGACTGTGCATGCCCAGTCACTTAGTGTAGATGCATATCCTCTGGTTGCACACAGCATGATCATCAGTATTCCCTTCAGAATCCATCAGATTCAGTTAGGGGAATTTTCCAGTGCATTTAGCCTATTTTCCCTATTTTTGGTATTTTTTACTTATCATTTTTAAGTGACTTTCCAACAAAAGTAGGTAGGGCAATTTTGCTAAGTTAATATATAAGCAAACCCAAGTTAGCACTTTCTGGCAGAAGAGGCAGCAGGAGCTTCCCGCTCAACAGGCATCTTCTCAGCAAGAACCCGCAGTACCCTCAGCACCCGCAGTACCTCAGCAACCCCTTGGCGTTTTTGGTCTTCCCATCCTCGTCTACATTCAACATAGCGTTTTCAGTTTCCCCCATCAGCAGTACTCGCATCCTAGCGTTTTCCATTGCCACCATCGCCAGCGTCTCCAGTTGCCTAGCGTTTTTGCTAGAACCACCCAGAGCTGCCAGCGTTTTGGATTTTCAGCATTCGGTGTACAAGGCAGCCCCAGCGTTTTTGGTTTTCAGCCTCAATTGCATCAGATGGTCAGCGTTTTCAGCCCTATTGGACAGTAGCAGGTTCAGCCGTAGTTGGTTGTAGAAGACCCCCATTTTCAGCCCATAAAAATGCAGCCGAAACAGTCATTTTCAGCCACCGAAACAGCCCCGAAATTCAGCAGATAGAACACCACAGATTTTAGCCCTAAAGTCGTCGTCGTCATTGGCATAGTCCCAAGTTGCATCAGTCCATTGCATCCGCATTGTACCACTTTGTGCAATCATAAGTAGACCACTCTCGCCGACGAGAGTGGGGCCTTCGGAGGAGGGTTTTACAACGTCTCTGGTGTCGTATCTCTCTTCTCTCTCTATCTCTCAGTTTCATACACTTGCACGCACATTGTCCGTTCACTTTGTTTGTGATCATAGCACTTTCCACTAAGAACGGAAGGCTCTCCCTTCCATAAGAACTAAAAGGAACCTTGAGCACAGTTTGGAGCACTCATCTTGAGCAAAGCGCAAACATTCATTCCGCTGCACCTAACAACATAAGTCCTATTAAAGAGTGTGTGATTCAAAGTAGCACTTACATAGCGCAATGCGGGTGGTTTCCGAGGAGATTGCATAAACTGACTCACCAATCCAATTGTGTAGTTCAAGTCTGAACGTGAGATAGTCAAGTAGATCAAGCTACCAACCATCTTCGTGTACATGGTAGCATCCTCAAGCACTTGATCTGCATCATTCCCCAACTCCAAATTCGGATCTAAGGGCATTGCAATCGGCTTACAGTCAGCCATACCATACTTTTTCAACATGTCCAAAGCATATTGTCTTTGTGACAGTTGTACACACTCTTCTGTGCGAACAATTTCAATGCCCAATAAATATCGCAAGTCTCCCAAGTCTTTTATCTCAAACTCTTGCAAAAGTAGAGCCTGTATACCCTCTACTTTAGTCACATTATCACCTCCAACAATCAAGTCATCCACATAGATACATATCACCACGATTCTTGCTTCATTCTTTTGCACATACAATGAACGATCTGCATTAGACATCTCAAAGCCCAAAGAAACGAGGAATGTCGCAATTCTTTCATACCAAGCTCGAGGTGCTTGCTTTAGCCCATATATTACTTTCTTTAACCTACATACAAGATCACGTAGCTTCATCTTCACATAACTCTGTGGTTGCATCATACACACTACGTCCTCCAAGTCTCCATTCAAGAAAGAATTCTTCACATTCATCTATTTCAACGCCCATCCTAAAGCTACAACCATTGCAATAAACACACTAATGGTAGCCATCTTGGCTATAAGTTGAATGTCTCCTCATAATCAATCCTTTACGTTTGTGCATAACCCTTGGCCACAAGCCTTGCATTTTACCTTTTCACACTGCCATCAACATTGTGCTTTATCTTGTAGACCCACCTACATCCAATTGCCTTATTCCCCTATGGTAATGGTATTAACTCTCATGTTTCATTTTTATCAAGAGTAACCATCTCCTCATCCATAGCTTGCCACCATTTCTCATCTTTGACAATATCTTCAAAACAAGTGGGTTCTACTTCCTGTGTAATCTTCGCCATTTATGCACAATGACGAGCCACATAACTGTCATAAGATCTCTGCACAGGATTTCTTACTCTTTTAGACCTGCATGCCCCTGGATCACTTTCAAGTGCCTTATTCCGTGCTTGTATCCTTCTTGCACTTGGAGTCTACACAGAGGGTATGCCAAACTCCTCATTTAAACTCTGCTTAGAACCACTGTTGTCACCATCATCATGACCAACACTCAAATTTGGTAGCTTAGGGGGATCATCAACTTTGTCCCTTCCTTTTCTTGATACATTTGACGAGCTAGCATGACACCATTCTTTCACGCACTGCATGGCTTCTCACCAGAACCTGCACTAGGTAAACCCTTGCAACCCACTCAAAACCTGTGATTGCGCATTTGTATTTTTTGATGTCACATTATCTCTTACATCAGTCCTTAAATCATCCTTCACATGAGCATACCAACTTGCAATTTCATCAAAAGCAACATCTTTGCTCACCCTGACTTTACCTATGACATGATTGTAACATTTATACCCTTTCTGCCCAAGGGAATATTCAATGAACACACATTTTTTTGTTTTTGGATCAAGCTTACTTCTCAGCTCATCTGGCACATGCACATAAACAATACATCTGAACACTTAAAAATTTGATACATTTGGTTTTTCATCAAAAAACATCTTTTCTAGTGTCATATCATCCTCTACTGTAGCAGGAGGGGTCTTGTTCATAATGTAAACACCTATAGAAACAACTTTAGTTAACAATGAGGCATGTTCTTTTCATTCATCAATGCTCTAGCAACTTCTGCCATCTGCTGTAGAGTCAGTGTGACATAAAAATGCGTTTCATGCAGATGAAACCCCGAAACTCCGAAACCTATGAAACGTTTTGCCGAAACGCATGAAACAGACAGGCATTTTTTATGAAACGTTAAAAATTGGGGTTTTTTGTCCAGAAACCCAACGCTGCAGTTAACAAATGATTGTGGTCCCTAAAACTTATGGTTTGTGACATTGAATTAAGTTTGAACTTTGTTCAATAGAAGTACTTTGCTAAATGAATCAATGATGCATCAGTTACGATTCATGAAACCAGTGGCTGTGTTTTAACTTTCATCAATACTGAACATCTCTTTGATCGTGCTCGCTTGAAGTTGCTTCTAAGCAGTGAGCATTGAGCAGTGAGCACGTCTCTCTCTCTCTCTCTCTCTCTCTCTCTCTCTCTCTCTCGTGGACATTAAAGTCTAGAGTCATGTGTGCTACATTGTATACATATTTATCATATTTTATTAATATATAATTTAATGTCGTTTATGAAACCTGTTTCATGTTTTTGACGCTATGAAACGAAACGTTTCAAAACCTCGAAACCCCGAAACGTTTCATGTCACACTGTGTAGAGTACACCTGCATGAAAAGTACTTGTGAATTCCATGTTTTTTCAAAAAACGATTGAACTCATTTGAGAAGTATTCTCCCTCTTCATGTGATTTCAGGCACTTTACATGTTTTTCAAACATAACCTTGAAATTCTAAATGCTCATAAACCCTTGACTTTTTTGCTTCATGAAATAGATCCATACCTTTCTTGTATGGTCATCAATGAAGCTCATACAGTACCTGCATCCACCCATAGATGCAGTCTTTGTTGGACCCATACATCTGCGTATACTAAATCCATTGCATTTCTATTTACATACTTGTCATGAGGAAACGATGCTTTTGCCTGCTTTTCTTTTCAAACTGAAAAGCCTAAAATTTTTTATGTATGTCAACAACTTTAAAGGTTCTCACACCTGTAACCATCTCTTTAGTTTGCATCGTCTTCAGTCTTTGCAAATTCACATGACCAATACGTTTGTGCCAGATCTCACTATCTGCAACAACTCCTGCACCTTATGCAAACATGGCAGCATTTACCTTGGGCACATTTACAACTAAATTAAACATTCTTCCCACTTTCTTTCTTTGCGCAACGAAATTTCCATCCGTCTTATGCTATTCGACAAAGAGACCATCAGAGTTAAATCTGAGCTGCAAACCCTGCTCAACCATCTGTCCAATAGAAACCAAATTCTTTGTGATATTAAGTACATGTAATACATGAGCCAAGTACTTTACTTTACTGTGTGTCATAGATAACGGTATATTTCCTGCATGCATAATGAAATGTGCAATATCATCACAAGTCTCTACATAGCTAGGACTCTGCAAAGTCTGCATTTCCTTGAACTACACACCGTGACTGGTCATGTGATTTGATGCACCCGAATCCACATACCAGACATTATCACCAGATTTTGCCACATTTTTGTAGACATAGTATTTAACATGTGCTGCACCACAAATAGCCTCTCAAGCTCATCTACATTCCTACTAGTGGTTGCATAATTATTTTGTTACCTCCTGTCTGGAAAGTCACGTTCAAAGTGACCATGTCTCTCACAACGCCAACATACAACATTCCCATGTTGACTTGTATTGTTACGTTGCACATTACCATGACTGCTTGGAGTTTCTCTTTCTCAAAACTTTCCTCGACCACCTGTGTTCTGTCTTTAAGCATTATTCTATTGCTATGCTTGGTGGTTACCTCTTTTTTTTTTGCAAGAAAGAGATCCTTTCTTTAGTTAAGAAAACTGCCCAATGGGTTACAGCCTGCCCTTGCTAGAGAGGGCTACATCAAAATGTGGGGAGCTTCCCAATGAAAAGGTAAGATGTGTACAATATTGTGATGGCTAGATCAAGATATGGGAGGAGGAAACAACCACAATGGTGGACATTACTACCATCTAGGTGCGCCATGAACCATTGTGAAGAAGGGCCCTGGTTGCCATAGTCGTAGAAGGTCTCACAGCACTCCCGCATGCGGTCGGAGCTTCCGTGAAGTCTCTCAAACTGGCCCTTGAGTGTATGGATCAGATCCAACCAAATGTCACGGAGAGTTCGGCGGTGGGACATGTCGAGCCTCGAAGATGCGGAAGTAGCAGGCTCGCTAGATGAAACACAATGTTAGGCTGTAGATAAGCTCCCAACTCCACTCTTTATCTCTGCTCCACTCTTGAGGGAGAAGCTCTTTGGCAGGCTGGAGTATAGGCCACCCTCTTGTATCACAATCATCGTGCTGATGGAAGCCATCTCAAAGCGAAGTGCTAGGTCCGTGAGTGAGTACCAAGCTACAACACCCCAAGTGTACTAGCTGGTTGTAGAAAGTGCAGGTAGCAACTGAAGAATCCGAAGCCAAACCTGTTGTGCCATGGGGCAGTCCCACAAACAGTGACGCAGGGTCTCAATTGGGTGGTTACAAGCGGCATATACCAACGAGCGGCCATTTTGCACCAACCAACCCCAATTGCAATAGCTCGATGTGCAACTACTAGCCACTGGGACATGGTGACTCTCCTTGGCTGCCTGATCTCATAAGTACTCCCAAAATCGTGCCAAGAACTTGAACATGAGACCCTCCTCTTACCAGTTTACTGTTGCAGTAGGACGATCTTGTCTCCTTGCTATGAGTATGTGGCAACTTGGCCGAGCTTTGTACTGGAAGAAGGGGTTGCCTGGGTGATCGGCTGGAGTAAAGGGATCCCGCCAAAAATACTCCCTCAGGTCCCACTGCACTCGCACGAGAGGGCGGCTTTCCCAAGTCCATAGCTGCTAGTGTCTTGACTCAAAGGTCTGACGGGTCAGGGACACAAGTCCTCCCACTGATGCCCACAACTCGGATCCACTGGAAACAACACTTAGCCACCTCTGGTGCCTCGGCAGTGACATTGTGGAGGCGACCCTCTCTCTGAACGTCAAAGAACATGCAGAAACCTATGTCTGAGCAAACGTTAACTGAAATAAGGATCTCTAGTCGTGTGAAGGCCCCCATCCAGTAGGGTGTTGTTGGCTCAAAAGGGGTGTGCCACTCGATAGGTATAGCCTCTACAATATCCTGACACATGCTCTACACCCCCCTCCTGTCTTGCAGCTAAATGCTTTAAATCTCCTCAGGAAGTATTGTAAACTGCAATCAATCCCCAAAAGTGCGGGCTAAACTCTTTGCCATGGGACCCCAAGAGACCTGAGGTCTGCTACCAACCAAATGCATGTGGGTTGGTATTGCTCAAGGCCACTTAACAACCACTCTCAAGACGGAAGCAGACTCGCAGCAAAGCGGTCCTCCCATCTCTTGCTCAGGCCTACTCTATGCATCTCTGTGAAAATTCAGCAAGTCGAAGGGCTCCATTGTAAGGTGCAGCGGAACTGAATGTTGAACTTTGCTCAAGATGAGTGCTCCGAACTGTGCTGAAGGGTTCCTTTTACTTACGGAAGGGAGAGCCTTCCGTTCCTTTAGTGCGAGAGTGCAATGGACACAAACAAAGTGGTGAACATTGTGAATGACGGTACTGAGACTGAGAGATAGAGAGAGAAGAATACAACACCAGAATGTTGTCAAACCCTCCTCCGAAGGCCCCACTCTCTATGGCGAGAGCGGTTTACTATTGATTGCACAAATCTCTACAATGCTTTGGACTTGCCGACGATGTCGACGACGATGAGGACGACGACGAGACGGATTGAAAAACGCTAATGGCTGAAATCTGCAAATCTTGTATCTGCTGAATTTTGACTCTATGTCGATGACGATGTTGATGGCGACGATGCAACGACGACGCAGTGAAAACGCAGACGCTGAAATCTGTGTTTTCCGGGCTGAATTTGCAAACTACGCTGGATCTGACGGTGCGGCGAGGATCTACTGTGGGAAGGTGAGATTTGCGAGGTTTGGGACTTCTACTGCGGTGTCTATGTGCTGAAAACTGTTAACGCTGATGCTTCTGGGATTTCTGTCGTGATGAATCTGCAAAACGCTAGGAGTCGTGCTGATTCTGCTAACGCTAGGGCTGATCTGTGATCTGATGCCAAAACACTAGGTGTTCTGCTTGATCTTGCTGTCGCCAGACTGTTGCAATGCAAAACGCTGGATGATCTGCAAGCAATGAAAAATGCTGGTTGTCTTGATCTTTGGTCTTTGGCTGAAAACGCTAGGTTTTGCTGCCCGGGAAGGTCTTGCTGAGAAGGTGCCTGTTGAACAAAGTGTTCTTGCTGCCTCTTCTGCCAGAAAGTGCTAGCGCTAGGTTTACTTGTATACTTGCTTGCTTGCTAAATTTGCCCTACCTAGTTCCCAACAAAAGTCGCTTAAAAATAATCGGTGAAAAATGACTAAAATAGGGAAATTAGGTCTAAGCACTGTAAAAATGCTCTTGATGGGTTTTGACTGAAAATTTGATGATCATGCTGTGTGCAACCAGAGGATATGCATATATTCTAAGTGTGTGGACATGCACGGTCTACGACGAACAGACTCACAAAAGTGCCAGAACACTAAGCTAACTGAATTGAACTCATGTCATGAAGTAGCTTGTTCATGTACGCATAGGGTTAGATGTGCACGTGACATCCCCTCCTTTTCAAAGTGAGGTACTGATATTGAACTGTATGGCGTCGAGGGAGATCGCCAACAGTGTCTGGAATCTTGGAAAGGACTTTTCGTCGGCCCACTCTGATGCGTGGGTCATGCGATACTTGAACTTCATAAAGGTCTGCAACGCTTGCTTCTATGTGCCGCGCCGAAAGCGACACAAAGTCATCTGTGGCTCCTTCAATGCTTCAACTTCGTCTATAGTCATCCGTCTACTACCTTCTTCAGGAAACTTCGAGGATGAAAATTCTTGAAACCACTTCCAACACAAAAACATAAACATACCCATTCCATGTAAAGTGACTGGAAAAATTCTTGTCTTCGTTAAAGATTGTGCATGCAATGTAGATGAACATATAGACGGAGTGCCAAATTGTACATCAAACACACGCAAACAATGACTTGTCTTTCTGATTTAAATCAATCAACTGTGGCAAATTACAATGAAAATGCCGATGCTTGATGCTTAATCCTTCTTGTGCTCTTTCTGATACTGTGTCATGCCAAGGAAGAGACATGGAATGTGAATTCCTTGGGTGCAAACATTTCATCTTTCCATGAGTCATCCGCATACATCCGTGCTCATTCATGGGTGAATCGTGTTCAACGTGCAATATGTCATGCCTATGAAAAGGGATCACATAAGGACGGTGACTAAAATACAGGAAAGCATCACGAATGAAACACTCGAACAATGCGTGTTGACTAATCATTCAAACACAAAATACTTCCTGTGGGGGTTCTTTGGAACTCGACTCTAGAGCCAAGATCGGTTCTTTGTGACTGATCAAACCTGTAATGAGGTTAGCTTCACTAGAAAAAGCATCAACTAAACCATCATCCTTGTGAACAATCACATCTTTATCATGCAAATCATCATGCTCGTGAATAATCACATCTTGATCATGCAAATCATCATGCTTATCATTATCATGAAATTCATCACGGTTATCATTATGATGCAAATCACATGTGTCGTGCTTTGGAGAAGAAAAGACTGAGAGAGTCTCCTTCTCCTGATTCTTGTCAATGTGCGCATGCACACTAGAAAAGAGTCGGAACAACTCTTGCATGTGTTGGGCTCTCTGTTCGGTCGCCAAGCGCGCTTGCTGACTCTCACGCTCAAAGGCTAACCGGCTTTCTTCACGCTGGCGAGCCAATTTTGCTTTTCTTTCTTGGTGCTCATGCTTTATTGCTGCCATTCTTTCGTTGTATGCACGATCTAATTCTGCCTTTCTTTTTGCTTTTCTTGCTTCGTGTTCACGATCAAATTCTGCCTTTCTTTCTTCTGTTCTTCTTCGCGTTCTAACTTCTTGTCCATCATCATCTTGTCGAAAGCCTCCATAGGAGTTAGTGCAATCCTTGGCGTAGATGGGGAAGGGGGAGGGTCAGAAAAACCTCCTGGTGGGAAAAATTCTTCTTCACCTCTTCCATGCTCAGCACCTTCATGCAAAGTATCCATTCCGCTTCGGGTAATGACCATACACTGAAGTCTTGGATTCTTAAGTTCACGGGAAACTTGGGTTCTTGTGGGTCTTGGGTTCTTGGGTTCTTGAGTCTTGAGATTCTTGAGGTTCTAGAGTCTTGAGAGTCTTCTTTAGCTTGCAATCTGTGTTAGGGAAATATCTTCTCTTACCCAAGCTCTTCTCTTTTCTGCGGGCGCACCCCTTGGCGGCCTTGCGCTCACACCAAGGTTGCTTTTTCCCACCTCACGTCGATTGGCCGGCCGCGAAGTGCACGGTCCGCTCTCAATGAGTGAAAAGAGAAACAAGGGGAGGCTGGACAAGCCCTTCTTTCTTGGGATTCTTGTCACTCTTCAAAAACACGATTAGGAATCGACACGCCCAAGAGTATTTGGGTTACGTGCGACCGCAACAAGCAAAAAAAATTCTTGTGGTTCTTTCCTTGAGTGATACAGAACACTGCCAAAGCTCTGATACCAATGTAAGGTGTAGCGGAAGTGAGTGCTCCGAACTGTGCTCAAGATGAGTGCTCCGAACTGTGCTCAAGGGTTCCTTTTACTTACGGAAGGGAGAGCCTTCCGTTCCTTTAGTGAGAGAGTGCAATGGACACAAACAAAGTGGTGAACACTATGAATGACGGTACTGAGATTGAGAGATAGAGAGAGAAGAATACGACTCCAGAATGTTGTCAAACCCTCCTCCGAAGGCTCCGCTCTCTATGGCGAGAGCGATTTACTATTGATTGCACAAATCTCTACAATGCTTTGGACTTGCCGACGATGTCGACGACGATGAGGACGACGACGAGACGGGCTGAAATCTGCAAATCTTGTATCTGCTGAATTCTGACTCTATGTCGATGACGATGTCGATGGCGACGATGCAACGACGGCGCGCTGAAAACGCAGATGCTGAAATCTGCGTTTTCCGGGCTGAATCTGCAAATTACGCTGGATCTAACGGTGCGGCAAGGATCTGCTGCGGGAAGGTGAGATTTGCGAGGTTTGGGACTTCTACTGCGGTGTCTATGTGCTGAAAATTGAAAACGCTGATGCTTCTGGGGTTTTTGTCGCGATGAATCTGCAAAACGCTAGGAGTCGTGCTGATTCTGCTAACGCTGGGGCTGATTCTGCTAACGCTAGGGCTGATCTGTGATCTGATGCCAAAACGCTAGGTGTTCTGCTTGATCCTGCTGTCGCCAGATTGCTGCAATGCAAAACGCTGGATGATTTGCAAGCAATGAAAAACGCTGGTTGTCTTGATCTTTGGTCCTTGGCTGAAAACGCTAGGTTTTGCTGCCGAGGAAGGTCTTACTGAGAAGGTACTTGTTGAACAAAGTGTTCGTGCTGCCTCATCCTGCTGCCTCTTCTGCCAAAAAGTGCTAGCGCTAGGTTTACTTATATACTTGCTTGCTAAAGTTGCCCTACCTAGTTCCCAACAAAAGTCAGTTAAAAATAATAAGTGAAAAGTGGCTAAAATAGGGAAAATAGGTCTATGCACTGTAAATATGCTCCTGATGGGTTCTGACTGAAAATGTGATGATCATGCTGTGTGCAACCAGAGGATATGCATGTATTCCAAGTGCCTGGACATGCACGGTCTGCGAACAGACTCACAAAAGTGCTAGAACACTTCATAAGCTAGCTGAACTGAACCCATGTCATGAAGTAGCTTTTCCACGTGCACATAGGGTTAGATGTGCACATGACATCCATGGACCGCCCGTCTGTCACGAGGCTGTGGCAACCACTAATCGTAGTTGTTGGTTTCTTTCCCTTGATTTTTATTTAATTTTTGGGACCCTTTTTTTGAAGTCACAAATGGCCGGACATTGTATGGCGAGTGTGAAACGGCCGACAGCCGCGAGTTTCACTTGCAACAGTGAAGGACAGGTCGCCAGGAGATGGTCGGGCCATTCGGCACTGAAAATCGAGCAATAAAAGTATGTCAGGGCTCAGCTCAAAGTCATTTAGGACCCACGCGACTTTTATAAGTTGGTGAGTACTAGGAAATTAACTTAAGAGAGGCAAAGTGGGCACTTGGCGGCACCAGGTTAATTTGCAAGTACACCTCAGTTGGGGCGCCCAAAAATGAGAGAGGAGGCTCATTCTTCTTCATTGTGAACTACACAGTGTGTGTGTGAGTAGTGGGTGCAGGTCTTACAGATTTACTGGAAAGCTTGCCTTCTCCCTTGTCTTATGTAGCACGATGATTGTGCTCTCGTGCACCTCTCTCCCCCTTTGAATACAGAAACTTGATGCCCCACTCGAGGGGTTTCATCTGTATGTACAATTGTGTGGGTTTTTGCGCATTTGCCGAGACGAGCCTCTTGCACATGTACTGGATTAGCTAATTGCTAATCCCCCGCAAGTACAGGCAGCGTCACCATGAAATGCGTTTCGGCAGGTAAGGACAAGTGAAACGTTTTGGGCCTTGAAACGTTTCGCTCACCAAGTGAAACACAAGCCGTTTCACTAACAACAAGTTACCATAGTTTTAGTTTCAAAGTCGCTAAACGCACGTTTCGGTCTCACGTTTCACTGTGCTCTCATTTTGGACTGAAACGTTTCATGGTGAAACGCCGCGTTTCAGGGTGAAACGTTTCGGCCTTGAAACGTTTCGCGGTTACGTTGGGTACAGGTGAACTTGGAGAGATTTCATGCGAGAAATCTCGTCCGATTCAAAGGGCAAGTAGCCCTACAGGTGCGGGAGCTCAAGGGCTTGCTACGGATGCGACTGGCACACGAAATGGAGACCGAAACAGTAAATTACAGCCGGCTGTGTATTTTTGTAGGTTTAAAGTTTTGACCCTAATTGATCCTAATATCCCCAGGAGCTTCAGGGATCATTGTACAGGTGATCTGGTGCATTTTCGGGGCAAAAACCAGAGAATTTAGCATGCTGCAGATTCTAGCCAGGTTTGGGAAAGTGCTCGAGTGTGTTGGGAAAGTCGCCTTTTGTATGGGGATTTTGTCTGTGAAGCCTCATACTGTCGTTATGTTGCCAAAATCAGGCTAGAGTAGGCTATTTTCAGCCAGTCTTTGGGGCCTACAGGATGTTGCTGTCTGCCTTGAAGCACTCTAGCTGCCAAGCCGTACTTTGTTTGAAGTGTTAATTCCAGTCACAGGTTTATTCGTGAAGTTTCTCTGTGTCGTAAAGTTCAAGTAAAGTTTATTAAGCAAAGATTTGAGTGAAAGATAAAGTCTACCGCCCTACGGGCCGGTTTCATGGTTCCGTCTGTGGGATCCAGGTGCGAATCTAGTGTAGCAACAACTCGTTCTAGGGCTCCTCCCCTGGATGACGACCCATGACAAGGTTTTTTGTTGGAACAAGAGATTCCACCGTTGGATGGGAGGACGCTCGCTGCTGCCCTCGCTCAACCCCCCTGCGCACGCTCTGCAACCCCCCCTCTCTCGCCATCGCTCTTCCCCCCCCCAAGCCTTCCTCATGCTGCCCTGCCCGCTGCCTGCAATCAGCTCCAACGCGCAGCCAGCCCTCAGCGTGTCCGCCCCCGTTTGCCACGTCTCAGCCCCCCTCCCCCCACGCCTCAACCCGCCCGCCCGCCCGTCCGTCCGCCCGCCCCAGCATCGCACTCCCTCTCTTTCCGCATCGCAACCCCCAGCCCCTCCTCCCTGGTCTTGCTCGGTTGAATTCTTCAGCACTTACGACGTGCTCGGCCAGTAGAGGGCCACTTCTCGTCATCGTCATTTCGCCCTTTCTCCACAACAGTAGACATTGATGGAGGGTCATGTTCCACCTCAGAGGGACTCTCAGGAAGCCCCCTCGCCCGACCCGCAAAGCCCACCATCCGACTTGCTCCTTCGCCGAGGCCCGACAGAGCAAGCGAGCCTCGCAGCAGAGGTGGAACGCCTGTAGGCGACTTCCGTCATCTGCAAGATTCTTGGCACTAGACCGAGCAAAGGGACGTGCGCGATCTTCTCCAGGGGCAAGATTTTGGATGTTCACTTCCTCGGACGCGGCTACTATCAGATAGAGTTCGAGACCTCCGAGATGGCGTCCAAGGTCATCGCAATGAGTCCCTTGGCCATCAGCAGTTCGAGCGCACTTTCGACAGTGGAGGCATGGTTGCGATCCAGCTATAGATGTTATAGTAGAGGAGGCAGACCTTCCCGTTTCTGTCTGCTTTCCCGGTTTGAGGAGGGAGTACCTGTCACTCTTATTCAGGATAGGCTCAGAGATTGGGACTGTCTTGGAGACACCTCGCACGGCAGCCTCTGTAGCTGCCAAGGCGGCCGGCATCCCCTTAGTACGTGTTCTGGTTCGGAACACCCACACTCTCCCGAAGGTCATCCTACTACCTCGGGTGAGTGGGGGTTGGTTCCATCAGAGCGTGGAGTATTTGGGCCTCCCGAATCAGTGTTTCATTTGCAGATAGATGGGCCATTTGGCAAAGGTCTGTCCTCGCAGGAGACCTCGACCCACAGCGCATGCGCAACCTCCCAAGGCTGAGCAAGCCCAGCAGCTAGACACACAAGACGCACAGGTTGGTACCTCGACTGAGACCAGCAATCAGACAGCTGATGGGTGGTAGCAGGTGCCTGGCTGCCGCCGACAGGGGCAGGCACTGCTCCGCCTGGTGGCCGACCTTTTGCAGCTCAACAACATTGGGTTCCGATTGGGAACCGGTTTGACCCCCTTCAACAGGACCCGCCTGAGGAGGCCCCGTCCACTTCAGTTCCTCCACCTCCACCCCCTCCTCCCTCCGCCGCCTCCGCTCTGCCTCCCCCGCCTCCCCTACCTCCACCTTCGCCTCCCGTCCCTCCTCCCTCCTTGGTGGGGCCCTCAGCCTCATCTCCCTACCCCTCCACCTCTCCTCCTCAGACGCAGGGGATTGGACACGTGTTTGCCGTGAGGCGACAATCTCTTGGTAGTGCTTTCGCTACGAGCCGCATGGCTCGAGAGGGACAACCCCACTTGAGGCCATCTCTTTTGATGTAGACTTCTCCTTTTGCAGCAGTCCCTCGAGGTTTGACTAGCTTTGACATTCGCAAATGCTGGGTCTTCTTCGATTGCAGCTTCACACGGTTCTTGGGTGACTCTTCTCCTGACTTGGAGGAGGCTTGCTTTCGAGTTCACATCCTCTTTCTTGCAGCTAGAGGCAGGGAGGCTTTGGACACAGCGGTAGGTTTCTCCTTTCCATTGTGCGGTAGAGATTCCACAAAGTGGACCCAACGCACAGTTCTTGACTCGCTCCAGACTTAGGCTACTGAGTTCTCACACCACACAGGCGACTTAGGGGTGACAGATCTGGTGCAGACACTTTGGCCTCTTGCCAAGTTCAGCGTGACGTCTCCGGATGGAGCGGGTTGCAGGCACATTGTGGTGCAGTTGTTTGATGACATTAGAGCCCTCCTTGTTATGTATTTGTACATGAGGATTCTTGGACAGAGGATGTAGCCCTTCGGGCTGCACGCTCGGCTTGGACCTGGGCGGGACAATGACTTCTTTCGCGCTTATCTGGAGGTCATTCAGATGCGGATTACTCCCCATCCAAACCGGCCTCAAAGATAGTGAGGTTACAGCAGCAGTTGTTCTCTCCCACCGACTCCATGAGGATTATCTCATGGAATGTGCAGTGATTAGGAGGGCCCCAGTTTCAGCGTCAGAGGGGTCAATTGCGTCAGGAGCTTTAGAGATGCCTTGTAGGTGGTGAGATTGACATTCTTATGCTACAAGAGCATCATCTTTGTGAGAGCCGCATTAGACGGTGTGGTTAGATTTTGCGTGGTCGCTATGAGACGTTTTGGTCAGCTGCATTTGGACCTGGAGGCATCCAGGGAGGGGTATGTATGACTATTGCTGATTCTTTGCAGAGCAGGCCATTGTGGACAGAGGGATTATTGTATCGGGCAGGGTTCAATGGATTACTATGCAGGTTCAGGGTTGCCTCATGGGCCTTCCTGAACATCGATGCGCTCAATGTGGCGAGTGCACGTGCAGAGTTTTGGTCTCACAATGTAGAGTCTCTGCCGTAGGCAGAGCAATGGTGCATTGGGGGTGACTTGAACATGTTGGAGGACCCCTCGGACAAGATTGGAGGTAGTCATACTACAATACATGGAGTTGAGTTGGCAGCTTGGGAGAGGTTATGTATGACTGCGGGTTTCAGTTGTGTGGCAGCATTCTAGCTTTGTGAGGCCCCCAGACAGCCTCTGGCCTTCTCTCGTTCGGACCGCAGAGTGGGAGGAGTGAACCTATCTCGAATAGATCTCTTCTACACTAGTCACCACTTCTGTGACTTGGGTGGGACTGTTTGCATTCTGGATGGGACTTCTTTTTCGGACCATGCACCAATGATCCTCATAGTGACAGATAGCCAGAGGAGGGGAGTACGATGCTTCGCATCCCTGAGAGGGTGTTGCTGGACTCTGCGCTTAGAGAGCGAGTGGTGGCTCTTTGGATAGAGGGCTTAGACATGCAAGACTCTCCTGCTGATAGAGTGGCCACTGGACTTGCTTAGCTTAGTCGGCCATTTCTCCAGGAGTCTACGGCCCGCCAGGCGGCAGTGAGAGTGGAGGAGCAACGTCTCCGACGAGGCGTTGCTTCCCTGCAGAGGTTGCAGGAGCAGCATCCAGACAGTCCCTGGTTGGAGGAGCATTTACAGCAGGCTCGCCAAGACTTGCCAGCACCGAGGAGAGGCGCCATGAGTTTGCTTTCCATCGACAAGTATCTCAGTGGACCTAGGTGGGTGACAAAGTGATAGGGGCTTTCTTTGAGACAGTGGGACCCCGACATATGCATGCCAGGGTCAGCCAATTGAGGAGGCCTGACGGGTCGGTTGCTCTAGAGATAGAGGACATGCGAGTAGTTGCTATTGACTTCTACTGTGACTTGCTGTCAGCAGAGCCTTAGTTAGAGCGTCAGGATGTATGCAGAGAGCAGGGTTGGGCACAGTTGCCTTGTCTTGTGACTGATAAGATGCGCCAGAGGCTTGAGCTGCCTCTTCAGCTAGAGGAGCTTCACGCGGATCTCAGAGCACTTCCCCGTGGTAGCTGTCTAGGTGAGGATGGTTTGACTCCCAGCTTTTTCTTAGAGTACTGGGACTTGCTTGGCTCAGATCTCTGCAGCGCTTTTCAGTACTTCCTGCACATAGGAGAGATGCCTGATAGCATGAGTGAGGGTCTGATCTACCTCATTCCCAAGAAGGGTGGCTCCTTGGATGAGATTCGACAGTGGCGGCCCATCAAAATCCTCAACTTAGCCTACAAAATTCTTGCCAAGGCTCTGAGTTTGAGGATTCAGCCACTTCTAGAGAGCATTATACATGGACACAGATAGGTTTTGTCAAGGAGCATAGTATCCTTGACAACATCTTTACTTTTTGGGAGGCATCTGCCCTCGTGCACCTCCGTGAGGAGGATCTGGTGATACTTCTTCTCGATTTTGAGAAGGCCTACGATAGAGTTGACTGTGTCTTTTTGGAGGGTACTCTACGCAGGATGGGTTTCTTAGATGCCTGGATCAGAGGTGTGTCAGCTCTTTACAGATGGGCACACAGTCAGGTGATGTTGGCAGGTGGTAGAGGAGATTGCTTTATGTTCCACACGTTTGGTCAGACAGGGCTGCCCTCTTACCCCCTTCCTCTTTTTGTTCTATGCTGAGGCGATGAGCAGGTTTTTGGTTTCATAGCAGGTTGGTCTACGTGGCTTAGCGCTCCCTATTTGGGGCGATGAGCTTCTGGATGCTGAGTTTGCAGACGACTCAGCCTTGTACTTGGAGGGCCAGGAGGCCAACCTCCGCATGTGTGAGTAGGCTCTTGAGACCTTTTGTTGTGCATCAAGCGCATTGATCAACTGGAGAAAGACAATGGCTTTCTCGGTTGGTAGTGCTCCTACGCCAGATTGGCTACCAGGTGAAGGTTTCAGATGGATTCCTCCAGGGACTGCAGTTTGTACTTGGGTTGTCAGGTTGGTTTGGACTTGTCTCCCGAGCAGCAGATTGCTCCCATCCTCTTATCCATCAGGAGGGATCTTTTACACTGGAGCTCCGCACGACTTTGTTACACTTGCCAACCAGGTGTTGTTGGCTACTATGTGGTACATCACTTCTTGCTGGATTTTTTTGAGTTCCTGCATCAGCTAGGTAGAGGCTGATCAGGAACTTCCTTTGGTCAAGGCGTGACAATCAGATAGCCCGGGCTAAAGTGTCCTGGCAGGTCATCACTCTTCCGTGTTCTCAGGGAGGGTTGGAGATCATTGACCCAGCATAGCAGAGCAGAGCCCTTCTTGGGAAGTTTGTTGAGAGGATTGCTTCCAGGGGAGGAGCCCTGGAAGGTGTTTTTGCTTTAGCGGCTTAGTGCTAGAGTGCCCCAGGCTGGAGGCCCTTGGAGACCTTCGACCAGATGGATTGTCACAGCTATGCGCAGAGTGGGTCCGAGCAGGAGACTGGAGGACCGTTTTGCTGTGAGTTTGCTCCGCTCCTGGGAGCAGCTGAGGAGAGGCCTGGAGCAGCACTAGCCTACTTGCATGGAGGAGCGTCTGCGAGACAGCCCCTTGTTTGGAACCCCATGGTTAGCACTCAGAGAGGCCACTTGGTTGGTAGTAGGCCTCATGTTTCTTGGGGTCCCATGGCAGAGGGTCCAGCACGCACCTTAGGTGACTGGTTACAGTTTTCAGGCTTGTCAGAGGAGCTTCAGAGCAAAGCTACAGGGCATGAGAGGGGTGCAGAGCATGTGTCAGGACATTACAGAGGTAGTACCAGCTGAGTGGCTCACACCTCTCGAGTCGGCAGCGCCCAGATGGATGGGGGCCTTCACGCGACTGGAGGTTCTCATCGCTGCAGCATGGTCCATAAGCTCTTGAATAGTCGTAACAAGCCTCGACAGACAGTGTTCCTGTGGCGGTGATGGTAGTCCCAAGACATAGCAATCACACTGGACCTCCAAGGTTATCTGTTTGAGAAGAGATACCCGATGGGAGATGGTGAGAAATTTCAAGTCATAATCTGCAAGGGTTTCCGTGGCAAGCATTTCAGGATACCCCACTCTGCCAGAAGCTGCCAGAAACCATATAACTTTGAACCAAAAATTTCTTGAAAGCTTGCCAAGTCCTTGGAGTTTGCGGCGTGGTAGCTATAGACATCCACCACTGCATGGCATTGCCTCTGAGAAAAATGGCATCTCGAATTTTTTTTTCTGATCCTTCTTTGCAAGTGATCTTTATGGCTTATGCCCTGTAAGACAGAGCGATGAAGATGGGAGCGCGCCCGATGTGTGATGAAGTAAGGGTAGGAGTGCCTAATAAGTTCGGTGTCTGGACACCAAGATTCTTCAAATAAAATTCCAGTAGACTTTGGAAGCGCCGGTTTGCTCCGTCTCCTCTTTGGTAGGATCGATATGCTTTCAAAAAAGAACACGCTTGAAGCTTTAATACCAATGTCACGAGACGGACACCACGTGCCACGTGCCAGTGAAAAAGAACAGACATAACAACTTTTAAGCACTTCAAATAACAACTGAAATGAAAGAGATGCACGACACAAGACGGGGAGTGGCGGATTTCCACCACGAGAAAGCACTGGTCCCAAACCTTGGCGGCCCTTTCAATGTTTCTTTATATTACTTGAACTGGGTACAATGCCGGTACTCACGCTGTGCACCTTCATCCAGAACAGTGCCCTGAGCCCTTTGCACATATTTAAAGGCCCTTGGCCTTGAAAAGCAATTACATGAAAATCTTCAAACTCAAAAACATTTGGTCCAAAAAGCATGAGCCCAAAAAGCTGCTAGTGCATTTTGCGGAAATCCGTACATCCTGCCACGTCATCAACTAAAACGCGGGTGTCCGTACAGCTGTCACATCATCATCAATTTGACAAGGAATTGAGCGTGTGAGTGGTTTTGCTTTAATGCCTTTATGTCACTTGTACCCCATCGGACGGGGTCCAATAAGTTGGTGGGAACTCCTTTTAAAAAATGGCCACTCGGCAAGACTTTGTAAGCTGGTAAAACTTCTTTTGCTGCTTCTGCTTCTCCACTTAGGACTTAGGCTCCTCGGCCAGGATCTGCAGGTTGGCTCCGTTCTTCAGTGGCTTGACACGCCAGCAGTTTGTGACATAAGCGAGTCGAGAAGATGGCGTACTATAAGTTGATTCGCCAAAGGACAACTAACTGTGAACAATGGCGAGCGAAAACGCAAGGGAAGCAGCATGGGGGAGGGGGGGGGGGGGGGGTTTGTGTGAGCGCTGGCAGCAACCTGATGGCAAGGGGAAGGAAGAGGGAGCGTGCGAGGGAGAGGGGGGGCACAGGAAGCAGCAAGCTCCTATAACTTTTTCGGAGGATCCTACATGTTAGTCGCCTCTTCCTCGATCACCTTCATGATGTGTACCGCATCCTTTTCCTCTTCCTCTGTTGAGGACCTGTTCAGAATTATTTCTGCCCTGCACAGAGGAGTCCTTAAGCTCCTTCTCTTCCACAATCAGTAAGGACACCAAATCTGTAATCGTGGGAAGGTTTTGTTGAAGATAGATACCAGTTTTAAACTTTTCGTATTTTGGACCTAAACCTCACAGACATACTTCCACCTTATCATCATCATCGACCGTAACTCCAGTTGATGCAAGGGACTCACATATCTTCTTTATCTTTAGTGAATAGTCATTGATAGACACGTTTTTTTTCTGCACTAGCTTCCTTGCCTTTGTGTTGGTCACGTCCAGCGATAGTAAAGTGTCCCAAGCCTCCTTAAGGGTGTGAGCACACTCACAAAAAGCCAATACATGACCTCCGATCTCCTTGGTTCCAATCTTTAAACACCTATATGTGCGCAGCCAAGGTTGTTTCAAAACGTACGTACGAATTTGTTCCGTTCGATACGGCCGTACTGTACCGTACGGATTGATTCGTACAAGTCAAAAATTCCGTTTTTTTTTGGGAGATAAGTCCATCGAGTGATTTTGTGAGGATTTTTGAGCCACTCCGTACATGTTTGGGCACATCAACAGAGATGTCTTCAAATGTCTCTAAAAGCTAATGTATGTAATCTTGTTTTTAATTGGAAGTGTCCTAGAAAGTTCGGAAATTTGAGGTTTTTTTACAAGAGTACGATTTTTTAGGTACATAAATTTTTTTCTTGTACGAAACAACGTACAGTACGTACATATCCACCACGTACAATACGTCTGAACCACCTTGTGTGCAGTAGTTGCACCTTCCTCTGCTAATGTTGGTGCTGTCTCATGCTCTCTGTCAATGTACTCTTAATAACCTTTACCTATTAAGAAATTATTCATTCTAAACTTCCAAGCATGGAAGTTGTTCTTGTCCAACTTCTCACTAACAAGCTAGCTAAGTCAATCATTGTCGAACAACATGTTTTCAACACTTCACCAAGTCTCTGAGCAGCTTGCTAAAAATAGTTAGATACCACCTGTAACCATCGTATGTATACATACACCGTTTTACAATACTACACAGTATTTGTGAACACTGCAACCAAAACAAAACTTTATGCACCACCAAAATGTAGATTTGCAGAATCCTGAACCTTAGCGTTTATGCACGCAAACGCACTCTAACTCCAAAATGGGGGCCGGAACGCGCCTGAAATGGAAATTTGGTTGCACAGACTGTAAGGTGCAACGGAATGAATGTTTGAACTTTGCTCAAGATGAGTGCTCCGAACTGTGCTCAAGGTTCCTTTTGTTCTTATGGAAGGGAGAGCCTTCCGTTCTTAATGAGAGAGTGCAAAGATCACAAACAAGTGGATGGACACTGTGCGTGCAAGTGTATGAGACTGAGAGATAGAGAGAGAAGAGAATACGACACCAGAGACGTTGTAAAACCCTCCTCCGAAGGCCCCACTCTTGTCGGCAAGAGTCGTCTACTATTGATTGCACAAACTCGTACAAAGTGAATGCATGTGACTGATGCAAGTCTAGGCTAGGTCGATGACGACGACCGGGATGACGAGACCGACGCTATGGCTGAAATCTGCTACTCTTTATGTGCTGTCCAAAAACGCTGATAGGCTGAATTCTGCTGCGGCTGAAAACGCAAGAGAAAACGCTGCCTTTGCTGGTCTTTATGGCTGAAAACTGCAGGTACTTGGGGCTGAAATCTGATGGTTTTTAGGGCTGAAAACTGCAAGTCTTTGTCTACTGAAAACGCCATGCACATAGGGGCGATGATGCTTCAGAAAATGCTAGGGTTGCTGGTACCTTCCTGATGAAAAACGCTAATGACTGATGTGCTATGGCGATGATGCCTGCTGAAAAACGCTAGTGCTGGAAGAGACATGGAATGTGACTTCCTTGGGTGCAAACATTTCATCTTTTCATGAGTAATCCGCATACATCCGTGCTCATTTATGAGACGTGCTCAACGTACAATATGTCATGCCTAGGAAAAGGGATCACATAAAGATGCTGATGAAAATACAGGAAACGATCACGAATGAAACACTCGAACAATGCGTGCGTATGAATCATGCGAACACATAATACTTCCTGTGAGGGTTCTTTGGACCTAGGCGCTAGAGCCAAGATCGGTTCTTCTTGAAGGGGTTCTTTGGACCTAGGCTCGAGAACCAAGATCGATCCTTCGTGATTGATCGAATCTACAACGAGGTTAGCTTCGCTAGAAAAAGCATCAACTAACACATCATCCTTGTGAACAATCACATCTTCTTCATGCAACTCATTATGCTTGTGAGAAATCACATCTTGATCATCATGGAAATCATCATGCTTGTCATTGTCAACCAAATCCTCATGCAAATCATTGGCCTTCAAATCATCATGCTCATCATTAACATCCAAATCATCATGCTTATCATTGTCATTCAAATCATCATCATGCAAATCATGTGTCATGGTTTGGAGAAGAAGAGACTGAGAGAGTCTCCTTCTCCTGAATCCGTTCAATCTTCGCCTGCACATTTGCAATGAGAGAGGGAGAATGAACAACTTCCTCTCCACGAATGACAATGGGAGAGTCACTTTTGGCATTCAAAGTGAACGCATTTTCCGCCCAATCAATGAGAGGGTTATTCTTATGAAACCATCGAATGCCCAAAATCATATCACATCTTGAGAGAGGAGAGACAATTTTTTTAATACGGAAAACAGCTTGTTGAATTGTAAACAACACACCAAGACACTCTTTCGTGATGAGAGAGTCCATACCGGGAGCGAAGCCAGAGACCTCGAGAGGAGATTTCTGATTAACCTCTAGGCGGGCTCTCTCAACAAGAGAGGGGCTGATCACATCATGCATACTACCTGGGTCAAATAATATGACAACGTTGCCCCGTCATATGACCATAACATTTAATGAGAGACTCATCAATGGGAGGGTCAGGAGAAACTTGGGGCACACTCGTGTTGTCATTAATTGCATCGACATAGGAAGTGGGTTCTGTGGATTCTTTAGATTCATTCATTCAAGCTTAGGACATGTTCTTTTTATGTGACCCTTAATGTGACAATGAAAACAACGACCTTTCTTAGAATAAGTGCTTTGCTCTTCCGACGTGATGTATCCTCCTTGTGCTACCTTTTCATATGGAGTGAGCTTAGGTTTAGCAATTGTGTTAGCCTTACCCTTAGGTTCATTGGGAGAATTCTTTTCTGAGAGACTGTTAAAAGAGTGGTTAGAAGAGTTACCGTTCTTACCGTTTGAGGGTTCTGAGAAGTCTGAGAGATACCTGTGGAAGTCTTGTTCTCCTTAGGCTTTCCCTTGTTGTGCTTCATCTCCCGTGCGAGAGCAATCGCTACCGCCTTGTTGAGATCGATTGGATCGAGCACCTCGACATCGTACTTGATATACTCGTCCAGTCCATAAAGGAATGCCTCTTTGCGTTCATCATCCGACTTGCGTAATTGGGTACCTGCAAAACACGATTAGAAAAATACATAACCGGCATACCATTTTGCTTGAGAGTGCGCCAATCGTTCTTTAATCGTGCGAGGTACTGAGCTGGCATAAACCGCGCCTTGAGCTTGTCTTGGAAATCAGCCCAATTGAAGGAAAGGGGCGTGAATGCGTCGGCTTCCTCTAGGTGCGCGGCCAACTGTGCCTCTTGCCATGCGTGGTACCAATTGATGGTATCACCGGCAAGGTACATAGCTGCCGTTAAAACCTTGCTATTCTCTGTCTTCTTAGTTGTCGCAAAATAAGCATTAAATCGATGCAACCAAGAATGAATAACCGTAGCATCCATCTTACCATCATACTTACTGAAAGTCAACTTTTCTGTGACTGGATTGTTGGAATCCGCATCCCGGATTGCGCCACTTGAGGAACTACCAACCTCTTTGGCTGGTTGAGACTTCGAGGCAAGAACTTGGTGAACCAATTCTTGAGTTTGGAGTTCTCTTTGAGCCTCACGCTCGCCCTCCAAGGCCGCTCTTTGAGCCTCTAGATCGGCCTCCAAGTCCACTCTTCTTGCTTTAGCTTCCTCTTGTCTTTGTGCTTTTCTTTCTTCTCGTTCATCGCGCTCGCGTTCCAAGGCAATGCGAGCCGCTTCTTGTTGTATGGGAATTATTTCGTTTCTTTCTTCGCGCTCGCGGTCCTTAGCTTCCTGTCGTTCTGCTTTTCTTTCTAGTTGTGCCATCATCTCCATTATCGACTTGACCATCACCTCCATAGAATTTGGTACAACTCGTGGCGTAGATGGGGAAGGGGGAGGGTCCGGAAAGCCTCCTGGTGGGGAAAACTCTTCTTCGCCACTCCCATGCTCATCACCTGTATGCGAAGTATCCATTCCGCTTCGGGTGATGACCATGCACTATGATCTTTGGTTCTTAAGTTCTCGAGGAACTTGGGTTCTTGCGGGTCTTGGGTTCTTGAGGTTCTTAAGGGTCTTCTTTTGCTTGCAATCCGTGTTTGAGAAGGATCTTCTCTTCATCCAAGTTCTTCTCTTTTCCGCGGGCGCACCCCTTGGCGGCCTTGCGCTCACACCAAGGTTGCCTTTTCCCACCTCACGTCGATTGGCCAGCCGCTAAGTGCACGGTCTGCTCTCAATGAGTGAAAAGAGGCACAAGGGGAGGCTGGACAAGCCCTTCTTTCCTGGGATTCCTGTCACTCTTCAAAACACGATTAGGAATCGACATGCCCAAGCGAACTTGGGTTCGTGCGACCGCAACAAGCAAAAAAAAATTTTCTTGTGATTCTTGTGGTTCTTTCCTTGAGGTGATACAGAACACTTCCAAAGCTCTGATACTAATGTAAGGTGCATCGGAATAAATGTTTAAACTTTGCTCAAGATGAGTGCTCCGAACTGTGCTCAAGGTTCCTTTTGTTCTTATGGAAGGGAGAGCCTTCCGTTCTTAATGAAAGAGTGCAATGATCACAAACAAGTGGATGGACACTGTGCGTGCAAGTGTATGAGACTGAGAGTTAGAGAGAGAAGAGAATACGACACCAGAGACGTAAAACCCTCCTCCGAAGGCCCCACTCTCATCGGCGAGAGTGGTCTACTGTTGATTGCACAAACTGGTACAAAGTGAATGCATGTGACTGATGCAAGTCTAGGCTAGGTCGATGACGACGACGGGGATGACGAACCGACGCTATGGCTGAGATCTGCTACTCTTTATCTGTTGTCCAAAAACGATGATAGGCTGAATTCTGCTGCGGCTAAAAACGCAAGAGAAAAGGCTGCCTTTGCTGGTCTTTATGGCTGAAAACTGGAGGTACTTGGGGCTGAAATTCGATGGTTTTAGGGCTGAAAACTGAAGATCTTTAGGGCTGAAAACTACAGGTCTTTGTCTGCTGAAAATGCCATGCACACAAGGGCGATGATGCTTCAAAAACGCTAGGGCTGCTGGCACCTTCCGGATGAAAAACGCTAATGACTGATGTCCTAAGGCGATGATGCCTGCTGAAAAACGCGAGTGCTAATGTTGATGGAAAACGCTAGCATGGGGAAATTTGTGGCAATGATGCTGGGATCAAAAACGCTAGGTTGTGGATCTTCTTGCTTGGAGGAAAATCGCCACCAAGGGTTCTTGCATGAGAAGTTGCCTGTTGAGCGATGGAGCTCCTGCTGCCTCTTCTGCCAATTAGTGCTAGTCTAGGTTTGCTATACAAACTTACTCAATTTGCCCTACCTACTTGCCAACGAAAGTCACTTAAAAATAATAAGTGAAAAATGTCAAAAATAGGGAAAATAGGATAAATGCACTAAAAAATTCCCCTGAAGGATTCTGATGGGAATGCTTATGATCATGCTGTGTGCAACAAGAGGATATGCATCTACACTAAGTGACTGGACATGCACGGTCTGCGAACAGACTCACAAAAGTGCCAAATCACTTCTAAATCTAGACTGACTGGATTGATTGAACCTTGATCATGCTGTAGCTTGTCCATGGACACATTTGGGTTGGATGTGTTACGTGACACAGACGTAGTTCAAAAGATTGCACACAAACACGACTCACAATCTCCAAAAAGAAGCACCTCAATCGGAAATCGTTCGACGATGGTAATCCCGAGATTGCTTCTTTTGGTGCTGCTTCAAGCTCCTCAGACACAACCAGGCTCTGATACCATGTTAAGAGAGAGAGGAGGAGAGAGCTTGAGCTCTTGCAAGCGCGCGCACACATAGAGAGATGGAGGCAAACCTTTTACTTCTTATTCACTTACTCAAGATAAGAAGTCTAAAAAGCATAAAAGGAAAATACAACATCGAGAAACTAGTACAATGGTCTATTGTGAGCCACTAGTGAATGAGTTAGATGGATAAGTTTGTCATCACTCCGGTAGGTCGACCAAGTCGGTGTAGTCCAACTATTGTATCACTCGTGAAGATATGCGTATCCATCAAGGTGCGCCAGTGATGATGGCTCTCGGTGATGGTCAAAGCAAGACCCTAGCTGCCGAGAAATGAGGTGGAAGGAATGAGCCAGCAACTGGATGAGGTGGAGGGATAGGGGGAGTGTAAGGGATTTCCTTTCTGGGAAGGGGGATTTGTCAGAGGTGGGGGGTGAAGCTGGAGAAGTGGAAGTGGAAGATGTGAGAGCAAGGAACAAGTGTTGGAGGTGGAGATGGGGCCTTTAGTGGCAGAGCTGCTCCCTCCTTGGTTCATCATGAGTAGATGTCGAAATGGTTTCAGGTAGGAACTGAACTCGTTGCTAAGCTGGCGGCTGACCTCCCTGAGGCCTAGGGAACTAACCTTGTTGACCCCAACCGGTGCAGATCTCTTGCCAACTATGATCATCTTGTGTAGCTGAGGCCGATGACCCAAGGATCTGCAGAAGCTGCTGCTGCCTGCAACTATTCCTACTTTGGCTTACGGTAGAGTCTAGGTATGCTAAGCTATGACAGGGTCTCCAACGAGTGCAAGCTCTCTGTAGATGTTCCATTTAACGGCAGATAAAGCACTAGTTAGGCAGGTCCAAGTACTCGACCTGTTGCTTGACCCATTTATAAAAAACCGTTGTTAGGAGGATCTCCTTTGGGAGAGAGTGGGGGTCTTGAACTGAAACTCAAATGATAGGAATCCTTGTTGCCTCAGCGGCTACAGAAGTAGAAGTCTAGGGGGCCTCAATGTAGGACCCAATGAAATCCCCAATCCGATGAAGCAAGGAGAGGTACTAGTGGGCAGGCCTAGAAAGCAAGACCAAAACTGGGAAATCTGCCTCCTCGCCAGACTCAAGGCAGGAACCCCGTGAGATCCCCCATCCAAGGAAGCAAGGAGAGGTACTCCAAGTGCAGGCGTGGGAAGCAGGACCCAAACTGGGATCTGGGCTCATCTCAAGCACCTTGGCCACGATATCTAACAACTTTCGTTGATAGTGGCAATGGCCAAGAGTCTGCACAATGATGATCTAGCCCACCTATGCGAATCGGCAAGCCTGCACCAAATCCTGAATCCTGAAGGTCTCCTGCGCTTCAAGCCTTGCTTATCATCCTCAAGGACTTCCAACATGTTCTTTTTCCTTTTGAAGTTAAAACCTGCTTGTTCTTTTCACCCAAATCATAAGCAAATCTTCATGGCAGAATGTCAAATTTCTCAAGTGTGCATGCTACATAACTCATTTTGATGGGCACCCAATGAATGCGGAGCAGCTGAAGTGTTTACCCTTTGAAGGTTGTTTCTGTGCTTCATTAGTGGGGCATGTGACAAGTCAGGGGGCGGATGCTACTGGTAGATCGGGTCTTAATGTAATACTCGCAATACCTACAATATATATAGTTCGGGTCTCAATGCAATACCTACAACGGTACTTTCAAACATCGGGCTGGTTTTGCTCTCACATAGCAATGCCATTCAAGCCAGATGGGGAAGAATCTTTAAAAGGGGAGTGGTGGCACATGGCTAGGTTGCTTGCACCAAAGAAAATCAAGGAAGCTTTAATGTTTATGTTGTGAAAAGAGGTTCAAGGAAGCAGCACTATGTCCAAATTCTCGCCTTTTTCTGTATTTTCTTGGTTATAGAGCTAATGCTTTATTTGGATAATTTATTCAGTGCATTCATTGTTTTTTCTTGTAGATTCGACAAGGCATGAATAAATGATTCGGTGGGTTTATTCATCTTTTGCAGTGCCAGTGATTGGAAGTTTGCTGCAGACCAGTTCAAGTCACAGTTTGGAGACGAAGTGTTGGTTCACTGTGAGTAGTTGCTAATTTTCTATGGTGGACCTGGTGAATGCATGAGGGCTTAAGTTGACTGTTTTGCTAGATCAACCTATGAAGAGTCTTAAGGATTTCATTTTTACAGGTAGTTCTCGGAATGCTGCGACATTAACATTTGATGGAGTTGATGTGATGGGACATCGTTTGGCAGAAGAGGTAACCTTTATTTGTTTGCCATACTAAGGATTTTTTTTTGCCAAGCATATTCCTGTTAATACATGTGTGTGTTATGTGTGTGTCTTCCCAGGTTAAAGAAGTTGTGGAGGGTTCACCTGGACTGACGAGGATATCATTTATTGCACATTCGCTAGGTGGTCTGATTGCTAGGTATGGTATAGGGCAGCTTTACATTCCATTCAACAGTACAGCCACTGATTCTTTCAAGGGAACGATTTTGGGTCTGCAACCTGTGAACTTCATTACAGTGGCAACTCCTCATCTTGGATCTCGAGGAAATGGCCAGGTAAACTGTTGTCGCAGACCTGATACTATGTTGTTGCTGTGATTCATTAAAGTGAGCTGTTTGTCTTGACCCTGAAGATACTTACAGAAAACTTCAACACCACTTTGTTGATGGTAGGCATACCAGATCTTTTTTTGTTGCAAAAGCTTTCAAGCTATTTGTGGGAATCTATTTGGAGGGGAAACACAAGATTAGTGCCCTTTCTTTTGAGGTTTCCCCATTACTTCCACTTTTCTTATTGCCCACTCTCCAAGCTCTCGTATGCATCGGCTCATTAACCCCCATCATGGTCATGAGTTCTTTTACCTCTTCATTAACATTATCTTGGTCTTTGAGGCCACAAATCTTCACATGTAAAGTCCGGACACGCCTCCTTTGCTCCTCTTCAAGTGTCTAGTTAATGATGGTGGGTGTGGAGGTTGTTTCCTTGCCTTTTCCTTTTCTTGCGATCTCGATCCATTTCTTGGCCTCATCCGCTTTCTGTTGGATCTTTGTAATAACGTCCGTCCACGAAATCGTCATTGCTTTGTGTTGCTTCTCGCCATCTTTGATGGCTTGCATTTCTTCTTTAATTGTGTTGAGTTTGTCAACTACCGAGGGTTGAAGCTCGCCTTTTTCAAGTGTGTATCGTGATCGCATCTTTGCAAGCTCCTTCTTGAGTATCTCCTCACCTTGGGCCGTCACCCGACTCTCAAGTGTGTTTATTGTGCTTTCTTGGATCGATATGCGTTCTTCAAGTCTCTTTATTGTGCCTAGGAGGTTGCAATTAATCTTGTTAATGGTCTCGCCCAGTTCTTCTTTGCATTTTTGAATGGCATCCTCCAGAGGGTCGTCTTTGCCATTTTGCTTCTTCATGTTTGAGAGGGAGAGGGAAATGCACAGTATGGCGTCAAGGGAGATCGCCAAAAACTTCTGGAATCTTGGAAAGGACTCTTAACCGGCCCACCCTGATGCGTGGGTCACGCGATACTTGAACTTCATAAAGGTCTGCAACGCCTTCTTCTTTGGGCCGCACCGAAAGCGACAAAGTCGCCTGTGGCTCCTTCAATGCTTCCACTTCGTCTACAGTAATGCGTCTACCTTCTTCAAGAATCTCCAAGGATGAAAATTCCTGAAACCACTTCCAACACAAAAACATGAACATACCCATTTCATGTAAAGTGACTGGAAAAATTTGAGTCTTCCTTAAAGACTGTGCATGCAATGTAGATGAATATATAGACGGATCGCCAAACCGTTCATCAAACACACGCAAACAATGGAATCGAAACTTGTCTTTCTGATCTAAATCAATCAACTATGTCAAATCACAATGGAAGTGCCGGATGCTTGATGCTCAATCCTTCTTGTGTTCTTTTGGATACTGTGTCATGCTTAGGAAGAGACATGGAATGTGAATTCCTTGAATGCAAATATTTCATCCGTTCATGAGTAATCCGCATACATCCGTGCTCATTCATGAGTGAATCGTGTTCATCGTACCATATGGCATGCCTGTGAAAAGGGATCACATAAGGACGGTGACTAAAATACAAGAAACCATCACGAATGACACACTCGAATAATGCGTGCTGACTAATCATACGCACACATAATACTTCCTGTGGGGGTTCTTGGACCTCAACTCGAGAGCCTAAGATCGTTTCTTCGTGATCTATCGAATCTGCAATGAGGTTAGCTTCACTAGACAAAGTATCAACTAAACCATCATCCTTGTGAACAATTACATCTTGTTCCTGCAAATCATCATGCTCGTGAATAATCACATCTTGATCATGCAAATCATCATGCTTATCATTATCATTCAAATCATGTGTGTCGTGCTTTGGGGAAAACGAGACTGAGAGAGTCTCCTTCTCCTGAATCTCTTTAAGTTGCGCCTGCACATTAGAAAATAGTAGGACCAATGGGGCTTTGTCACAAAGTGATGACGTGGCGGACAGCAGAAACCCTAATTTCTGCCAGAAACCCTAAAATTCCTGCAAACCCTAATTTTTGCCAAAAACCCTAAATTCCGGAAATCGCGGAGGCGGATTATTAAAAAAAAAAATAAATTTTTTTTTTTTGGAAAATGATGAGCGACGCGAATTTTGCTTTTGCTTTTTTAAAAAAAAAAAAAAAAGAGAAAAGACTCTCTAAGAGAGAGAGAGAACTGATGCTTTTGATTTTAAAAGCTTTTGGGGCTCTGCTTCTGGGCATCCCTTGTAACCTTTAAATTAGTGGTGAGGGCCTCACTTCTCAGAGCATCTGGACGCAGAGTCTGAGAGTGAAACCCTAACCGCTCTCTTGTACTTTGATGATTGATTAATACAAAAAGAAATACCGAAAGGGGCGCCAGTCTTTGGGGCCAATATCTCTAGGCACGGAACTCCGCCGGGCCAGTGCAAATCTATTGTGATCTGTGAATTGTTTTGAAGTGGTTATTTGGTGCTGTCGCGGTTGATTCTTGACTTGGAGTGTCCAAGTTTGTTACAGTGGTATCAGAGCATGGCCGATTTCTCTTCTACGGGAAATACGATCCCCGATTTTTTTTTTTTCCGCGGCACCTATGGCTTCAGGCAATGATCAGTCGACTCCCTCTGCATCTGGAGATGCGGGCTGGGATCACAACGAAGATTCAGGCAGAGAGTATGGCCCGCCTCGGCCTACTCAGGCGGAGCAAAGAGAGATGGAGCGTCGTCAATTGATTGGTGATGCAACAAAGATGATGCTCAATTTTGCCAAGGACCCGAAGATGGTAAAATATATGAACCAGACCTCTTTGAAAGAGGTACAGACAGAGTGGCAGAGAACCACAACACCACTCCCGAAACCCGCTCTCAAGAAACCTTCTACCTCCAAGAAATATACGGAGAAGGAACTGGAGAACGTGGTTGATGCACGGATTGCTCAGCTTTTCGACGTGCAAAAGAAAGGCAAAAAGCACGGCAAAAAGCAGAACAAAGGTACTGACTTCCCGGGATATTTGGGTCGTCAGTCGACATTCGACAAAGCAAAGAAACGGAAGAAGCGTGTTCGATTTGAAGGAGTACCCAGTTCTTCTTCTTCTTCTTCTGACAGTTCTTCTAGCTCCTCGGATTAGAGCGAAGAAGACAGAAAAAAAGCAAAAAGCGAAGCAAGACACAAAGCTTCGGAACGGGCAAGAAAAAAGGCAAAGAAGGCTACATCTCGCCCAGAGATTGACAGTTCTACTGAGGACTCGTCTACAGACAGCTCAGATTCCGATGACGGAAAGTTTTATGCGAACAAGAAGAATTTTTACAAAGCCAACCAGTATGACTTTCTCGAAGATAACAGCAAGAAAGTCCGAGAGTTTAAGGAAGGTGGCCACTCGATCAAGTTTGATACTTTTCAGGATACTCAGATGCTTCGAAGGCTTTGTCTCTTATACAGCAGTTTGACATCGCTTTCGCGGGAGGACGCTATTCAGAGCACTCCAAGATTCGGAGAGCTGCCTCTTACTCTGAGGGGAATGCTCCTACTTGGTGGTCCACGCTTCTATTAAGCCAGACTGTGCCAGTTACATGGCTGAAATTCAAGAGGCTTTTTATTTCTTCTTGGTTGACTCAAGAGTTTGAGCGAGATATACGAGCTGCTTGGAACCATCTCCGGATGACCAAGAGCGATACAGTGAATTCTTATTGTGAAAGATTCTGGAGCTCTTTTCTACCCGCCTCTTCATTCAAGAAGATCTCGTTCAGAGAACAAATTGAGCGGTTTACCTTGGGTCTACCTACAGAGATCCGAGATCACTGCTTGGAACAGAAGTCAGCTTCTATTCAGGAGTTGATGAGTCATGCGAAGCGGGGCTTTGCCATTCACTATGGCAGTCTGACTTACCCCACAGATGAGGCCATGACACAACGAGCCAAACAGACTTCTGGGAATGA
This sequence comes from Adiantum capillus-veneris, assembly GCF_014529385.1. Classification (NCBI taxonomy): domain Eukaryota; kingdom Viridiplantae; phylum Streptophyta; class Polypodiopsida; order Polypodiales; family Pteridaceae; genus Adiantum; species Adiantum capillus-veneris. The sequence goes on from NC_140938.1 coordinate 7,898,873, forward strand.
AAGTAGAATGAAAAAGAGCAACCCAGAGAAAAAAAAAGGATGCACGACCCAAGCTTACTCCTGAGGAGAGAGCTCGCTTCATCAGAGAGGGGAAGTGATTTGGATGCGGGAAACATGGACATATTTCCGCAAAGTGCCCTGATAAGGCACAGAAAGAACAAAATGATAAAGACGACGACAGGTCTAAGAGTTCGAGAGCAGCTGAGGAATGTGGCAGAAAAGGCAGATAGAAAAGCAGAACTGGTACCACATGGCGTGGGACTTGCACCGAATCAAATGAATGAAAGTACAAACTTTGCCGTTTTTTTTTGGGGCAAAGTGAAGGATGTAGAAGCTCTTTTGAAGGAGCCAAGGCCAACTTCTTTTCACTTGGAATTGGCGGCTCGATTTGGAACTGCGCCCGACAGACTGACGCCACTGGCGGAGGTAGTTCGACTGGCACCCGGATGGGATGTTGCCATTCACTGGAGTCTGGGCCCCGAAGCGAGGAGTGTCGAGACTGGGGTGACTCCCGGAGGAGTAGCTAGTGGTGTCTAGCCAGGAACGGTCGATAGCCACGCAAAACCTAGCCTAGATGGCGATGCGGTGGCTGGTGTGGGGATGGGCAGAGAAGGGGAAGGTAAAGAACCTCCTCAAACACCAGGCGGTGTCGAGGCATCAACGACGGCATTCCCACAACAATCGCCATCGCCACCACTAGAGCGTCGGTGCATAAACGAGTGTGAAGATCGTCTTGTCGACACTGAAGCTTCGGAGCGTGCTGAATGCTCCGAACGCTGAAGGAGTAGAACAATGTGATGGTGCTTCAAAGTGATGTCGATCCTCGTACCACCTCCTCTGCTGAGGTGACAAAGAAGAAAGAAACTCATCATCATCCATACTTGCATTAAACACACGAACATTTAATATTAATATTGAATGGAGAAGAAAACGTGGACAAGTAGAGAGAGAGAGAGAGAGAGAGAGAGAGAGAGAGAGAGAGAGAGAGAGAGAGAGAGAGAGAGAGAGAGAGAGAGAGAGAGAGGACTCATAAAGGGGGAGGGATTCCTGTATAGAGATATTCCTGTGAAGATCTTGTGAATTTATCTCCCGTGTGCATTCTACGTATCTTGTAAAAGCACTGCGCTCCGAGTGCGATGGAGACTGAGGCTACAATCGCGAAGGAGGTGATCCGTCTCCGCTCATAGATGTTGCTCGCTCCTCCACTAGATCTAGTTGATCGGGTGAAAGAGACGCTAAGAAGCAGTAGTAGCGCTTCTTAGCGTCTCTTTCATCCGATCAACTAGATCTAGTGGAGGGATGAGCAGCATCCATGAGCAGAGACGGATCACCTTCTTCGCGATTGCAACCTTAGCCTCCCTTGCACTCAGAGCGCAGTGCGCGTTGGCATATAATACTTCCACGACACACGGAGGAGTGTGGCTGTTCGTGAGAACATACCTGGAGCATACGCACCGAGGAGTGTGGCTGTTTGTGAGAACATACCTGGAGTATACGCAACTGGAGTGGACGCAATGACGATTAAACACATTTTAAATTTCTCGAGTATAGCATATAGACAGGAATGAACAAAAAGCCACGTGAATATTATATATATTATAAAACGGAGCAAAATTGTTCAAATACAATGTTTATGGCTTTAACAGGTCTCTCTCTCATCCTCGCATAGCTCAGCATAACTCCCTATATCTATATAGAGCTCTCCGTTTAGGCAGATGTCCTCCGTTTCATTTTGTAGATCCTCTGCATGCACCCCATAGAGAGTAGCAGCTTGATGCTCGTCTAGCACCACCTTAGCGGCTTCTGACTGAGAATCTTCTCCAATCTCCTCCATTGATGCCGCTGTGATTGGCACATGGTAGCCCTCTTACGTCCGTGCACTACGAGGGGCTACCTCTATGACGTACCACCAGTTTGATGCAAACTTTGTAGGATGAAATATGACCTGTCAGAGCCACATAACTTATATGAGAGCTTGCAAGCACATAACTTCTAAAATTGGATGTTAACTGTTTACATACTAACTTGTTCACAATGCTCGGGTAGTACAAAAGTGTCTCTTAGGTCGGTCCATTTTTTAGTTGAATCCACCTCAAGGAAACCAGACTCTTCTCTCCGCACAGTAGCGTTGCAACCCTCCATGTTTATCTTGAACCATTGCATGTCAAACAAGTCGACAAAAAATCCTCTATAATCGATCCTCAAAATCTCTTGTAGCATGCCAAAGGAAGCGAATTCCGCCACCATAGGATTTGCATCAGAGGATCGTCGTCGACTAGACTGTTCAAATTTTGCCATGATTCCACAATCTTGAGTAAAACGCTTTTTGTCGATCCATTCCACCCTAAAATGTCGACCTTTACACCATGCTGCTGTGTATGACTTATACAACCAACAAAGATTTTGAGTGGCCGTTCAAACATCTAGAAAGTCACTACTCGTACATTGCAAACTTATCTTGGTCGCGCAACCCCGAGAGTACTCCTACTCCTCCTCAGTCACTTCTTCACCGCACTGTTGTGCGCTTTTCAATTGGTTGTGCAGCCATCTTAAGATCATGAATGTTGGGAGGCTCTCCAGACCCGCCAAATAATGCATCGGTGGTCGTCTTCCCTGTCTCCACTCGATCCGTGCCCTTTGTCGGTCTTGCTTTGCATCCTCGTATTGTTGAAATCCACTTTTGCATCACTGAATTGTGAAGCATGCAAAGTCGATTGATTTTAGCCTTTAGATCTTCCGTCATCTTCTTCTCAACACCAAGATTGCACATTACAATCCCATATATGCGCTCTTCATCTATGGTTCGCCATAGCGTGTCCCGGGCTTTATCAAATCCATCTAGACACTCTCCAATGTAAACTAGGGACTCTGATAGCAGCCAACCTTCTGTCATGCTACCCTCTGGACGTGCCTTCTGATGCACATATCCCTTGAGTGTTTTCATGAAACGTTCTAAAAAGAACATCCATCTAGAATGTACTGTGCCAACTATTTCCACCTCATCAACTATGTGAACAAGAAGATGCAGTAGGAAAGTGTTTCTCAAACATGCACACAACCTCCACATCGTTTAGTGTGGCGAATGGTATGGAGTCTACATTGATCTCCTTTGGTAAGATCCATTGCAGCAACTTCGCAATTTTGTAGATTGTGTTATGGACGTCAGGAGACAAACATCCCTCAATGGCCACCGGTAAAATAAACTGCAAAACACGTCTAGCAATGATATTAAAGTCCACACACGAATTTGTTACTCAATTCCCACTATGATATATTCCACTTCAAACATACCTGACACATTTTATGCCAATCATGTGACTTCAAACCGGTGAGCTTTCCTTCTTTAGTAAAATACATTCGGAGCGAGTGCATTACACCAATGGGGGTCCGCACAGATCGAATGATCTCTTTTACTTGGCGTTCTTGGGCTCCTGTAAAAATCCATGGCATTTTAGGGAGTTTTATCGATCCATTAGATGTTGTCTGCGACCAATATTTCTCCATACAATCCACATTTCTAAGGTCAACCCTGGCTCCCAAATTATCTTTCTTGCCGGTCAGATGGTCCCACAATAGATTATCCACATCCTTGAATATGTGCATTGGATCGAGCGCGTGATTGATCATGAGTCTGGGCCAATATGGTAACTCGTACCATAGAGAGAGTATCTTCATCCCTGGGGCAAACCGTCATCACACATCTCCTTCTGCTCTAACCATTCTTGTGCATCCATCCTCGGTGGCTCTCTTCCCAAAAATCCATCGTGTAACACATGATTCTCTGGAAGATACGCTTGATAACCTTCGTAGATTTGCTTCTTCAATGAGGGTGCCCGACGTGCATTAAGTCTAGGTCCACATGTGACACATTCTCTCTATCCGCTTGTTTGAAGCCCTGCATGTATACACATGACAATAGACAAGCTTGAGAAAAACCAAGATTTACAGTGTTTGAGTTTGAGTGTAAATCACCTGAGCATTCTGTTAGTCCGGGAGAGTCATGCATGGTCCACATTAGAATACCTCTAATCAAAGCATTCCATCGACCTGTGTGTCGGCTCATATCCACCACTTCTATGCCAATCCACAATTGTTGTAGCTCTTCCAATAGTGGACAAAGATACACATCCATATTCTTCACTTTATACCGCCCCGACACAATCAAGCTTAGCCACAGGTGCCCCTTCTTGGTAGTCAACCACGGGGAATGTTGTAGTTGACGATGACAACAAGCCATACACTGTAAGATATTGATCTCTGACCAAATGGATTTACGCCATCCATAGCCAGGCCTATGCGCAAATTTCGAACTTTCATGGCAAAGTCCGGCCATGTTATATGTTTCCAGGCTGCGCAATCTGCAGGAATCCGTAGCACACCATCCGAAGATTTATTCTCCTCATGGCATGATGCTAGGGAGGCCATGGACTTACATTCGAATAAATGCTTGATGCGAGGAAGCATAGGAAAATATCGTAAAACCTTTTGTGGAATTTTTGTTCCGTAGAGATCTACTCGATATCTCTCGGAATCACATTTCGGACACTTCTCCATGTCTATGTATTCCCCTCTGAAAAGAATGCAGTCGTTAGGACAAGCGTGAATCGAATTGTAATCCATCCCCAAGTTTTGCAAGATCTTTCTTACTTCCTCTCTGGAAGCTGGCATCACATTATCACCTGGCAGTATGTGCTCTTTGAGAAATCTACACAGCAAAAAAAAAACTTGTGTAAGTAATGTATCAGATCATTATACATCTAGAGTTTTTTATTAAAGTAAACACATTGTAATAGATCACCTGAAAATCCATGTGACGCTAGTGTCACTCCATCTAAACTTTGCTTGCATGTTGAGAAGAACCAAGAGCGCCTTCAATCTAGACACAAGTGCTCCTTCATACAATGGCGTATCGGCTTCATTTTTCATATCATTATAGATAAGCCCTTTTGAATCCATGATCGTCTCGATCATTCATCGATCTTGGGCTCAAACATTGCCTTGTTGGGAATGTGGTGTACGTGATCTTCCTCCGAGTTGTGAGAGGCTACATCTTGTGGCCTCACGTATGCTGCTTGACCAAAGTGCATACGAACACGTCTATTGGGTTGCAAGATTGCTGGCTATTGGCCAGTGTCAGAGTCCGACGAGTTATAATTGGCAACAACTCGATCTATAATAGATGGATCAAACTCGCCAAATTTGTGAACGTGATGCAAAGAAACGCTTCTTGTTTGTCTCACAGCATGCTTGCATTGATTACAAGGACATAAGATCTTTGTTGAGAGATAGGTGTTTCGGTTGGACGGCCCCACATCCTCGTCACTACTCATACTGAATGTAAAAACCTTATAACCTGAACATAAATTTAATCTTCTATTGGCATCCTCTGCCTTCTCTCTCTCTCTCTCTCTCTCTCTCTCTCTCTCTCTCTGTGTTCACACTGTAAACTACCTCACATTCTCTAGTCATGTCCAATCTCCAAGGATTTAATATTCACATGATCACGTGAAATTTCTTGTGATCACAATGTTTATTATATCATTCACATAATCACAATTAACGTGATCACAAAATGCCAATAAGTAAACTGGAAACCCACCAAAATCCCACCGAGGTATGTGTTTTTCCTCACATACTTACTAGGAAACTATGTTAACCCAAAACCGATCCTGTTAAGAAATGAAAAAATCTTGGTGGGATTACCGAATTGGATGATTTCTATAGGTTAAGGAGAAGTCACGTGAATATTTAATGTGATCACATATTTTGAAACGTGATCACTCAACGGTATTAACATGTTCATATGTTTGTGATCACATTAATGAAATCCATGCCAATCTCCGCACACTTCGGCCTAGAGGTGCACATAGATCAGAACCACCGGGTTCTAATGTCGTCTTTATTGGTCAATTCCTATATTTGTGGGTACGAGAAATCTACACACCCATGTTTACATAATAGTGCATGTAGTGACCAAAACCCCTTTGCCTCTTCTCTACCTGTAGCAATCCACATCATCTTAATATCTCTTCATAGCAGATCTTTGTTCGAGGGATTACTTAGCACATGGCCTCCAATCTAAGTATCATGCCGTTGAAAGCTTTCCAACTTAAGGTCGCATCCGTAGAGAGGGATCAACGTTCTAACTCTAATTTTTTTTCTGTAGTCCCGAAGGTAGACTTTAATATAAAAAATCTAAATGCAAAATCTAATCTTAAATCTAACCTAATTGAACATATGGTGATTCGCGGCTAATTGAATATGGTTAGTGTGTGAGTTAATATGTGTCAGATTCTGATGGGAATATACATGTTGTTGTGTAATTGGTGTTTGCTCTTTGGGCAAAGCCTTCATTGACATGCACTAAAATCTAACGTAAATCTAATCTAATCTTAAATCTAGATCTAATATAATCTTAAATTTAACATAAACCTAAAGGTAATCTAACTTAAATCTAAATCTAATCTAGTTAATCTTAAATCTTGTCTTCATCTTAAATCTAAATCTAATATAATCTTAAACTCAACATAAACCTAAATATAATCCAATCTTGAATCTTAAGCCTAAATGTAATCTAACTTAAATATAACCTAGCTAGCTAATCTTAAATCTTGTCCTAATTTTAAATCTAACATAATCTTAAACTCAACATAAACATAAATCTAAATGTAATTTAACCAAATCTTAAATTTAATTTAAATCTTAACCTAACCTTAAGTCTAACCTAATTTTAAATTTAGCATAAATTTTAAATATAATCTAACCTAATTTTAATGAAATGTAATTTTAAATCTAACCTAACCCTAAATCTTAATATAACATTTCATTTCATATTTTCTCTACTTTTTCTAATCTATGTCTCTCTCTCTTAGTTTTCTCCCCTTACCTCTCTCTTTTCGTCTTCTGCCCCCCTCTCTCTCTCTTTGGTTTCTCTCTCTCTCTCTCTCTCTCTCTCTCTCTCTCTCTCTTTTCCTCTCTCAGTGTGTGTGTGTATGCATTCTTTGTTTATGCATGTGTATGTGTGTATGTGTTTTTCATTTATGCATGTGCGTACTCTCTCTCTCTCTCTCTCTCTCTCTCTTTCTTTCAAAGACACAATGTGTGTGTGTGTGTGTGAGAGAGAGAGAGAGAGAGAGAGAGAGAGAGAGAGAGAGGGAGAGAGAGAGAAAGAGGGGAAGGGAACATGAGAGAGAGGAGAGGGAAGGAGCATACCTGGCTCTCCTTCCTTTCCTCATGTGTGTGTGTGTTATCATTACAGAGAAAATTCTTTTTTGAGAGATTTGGAAAAGAAGGTACATAGTTGCGAGAAGATTCCAAAGTGCGTACTTTGATCGTTTTTTGGGGACTATCCAAGTGTCCATGGCTGAGGCCAGTTCTTTACCTTTATCTTTGTTTTTTTTTCTTTTTCTTTGCCTTTATGTATGAATAAGATATGTACTCCTAAGCACCTTGAAGGGATGAATATTTTGGATTTGCGGAGACAAGTTTATGCCAAGAAAGCTATGTTATCACCAGTTTCGGTCGCCTAGCAGCAACCTTGGCCTCTCATGTTTTTCCATTTGTGTGCTCATATTGTTATGCCTGCTTTTCGTCATTGGCATCCATCGTATTGGGAGGTTATATTTGGCAAGCTTGAAGGTTATATTCGAGGTTTCCCATTTTCTTCTTCCCTTATAACTGATTGGAGGACTGTTACTGCGCATTTATCATGGCGCGGTTGTCACTCCCCTTCTGGAAACTCTCTTAGATCAGAGGGTATCCATTGGAGTAGGGTATTCTCATCCACTCTGGTCCAACGAGCTCCTCGTCAAGTGTATTTTCTCTCTCAAAAAGGATTATGTCAGGTTGATCAGGTGGTTGATTCTAACAGGCATGTTCTCTCCTTACTACCTTGGTTTGGGTCCTCATTATCGTCATGTTTGGCAGGAGATTCAGCTCATGCTTTCTATTTTGGCCCCAATAGCTCACTACCTTGGTTTGGGTCCTCATTATCGTCATGTTTGGCAGGAGATTCAGCTCATGCTTTCTATTTTGGCCCCAATAGCTCACTACCTTGGTTTGGGTCCTCATTATCGTCATGTTTGGCAGGAGATTCAGCTCATGCTTTCTATTTTGGCCCCAATAGCTCACTACCTTGGTTTGGGTCCTCATTATCGTCATGTTTGGTAGGAGATTTAGCTCATGCTTTCTATTTTGGCCCCAATAGCTCCATACACAATGGATTCCCGTTTGTTGGATTGGCGCCTCTCTACCACTAGTTTTGTTTGCATATCGGTTGCCTCAGTTTATGAATTCTTAGAATCTGATGCTTCGATAGCGCAACATGAAAAGCACTTATGGTCAATTCACAAATCTCATTTGTGGTGGAAGTGCACTTTGTTTTGCATCTGGAAAAATTGTTTGCCTTTGAACGAGCGCATTTTCCTATGGTGATGTTTGGTTGGTGCTCTACCAGTTAGTGTTTCCTACATGTACGCTGTACGGCATATCACAACATCTTCATGTCCTCAATGCAATGCTGCTACGCTTGCTCTCACACTGTTGTCACTCTCGTTCATATTTTATCGCCGGGTCTCGGATGCTCTATGACTTTGATTCCCCTTAGCCACCTTTCATAGATGGTTCTAGCTTTTTGGAGTGCTCTAGCCTCAACATTTGGAGCCATATGATTTTATGAAGTCTTGTTGGCTCACATTGATGCCCGGAACATGTTGTTGAATTATTCCTTTTGTTTTTTGGTACTGAGATGACACATGTATTGCCTTGGGCTCTTACCAAAGACTATCAAAGCCTTATCCGCCACAAGTGTCCAATATGGTAGAAATAGTTGACTTTTCGTGCACCTGGTGATGCTTTCTTCCTATGCTTGCTTCTCGCTTGGGGAAAGTATTATGTCCTTCCAAACTTGATGCAAATACAAATCGGTTTTGTGTGCTTGGGGACATCGATGTTCCCACGCCTCAAGGTATTACTGTCAACTCAGGGGACCCTTTCATTTGGCAAGCATCCTTTCGAGCTCAAATAGGGAAAATTTGCAAATTTATGTTTTTGTTGGGTAAATTTGGACGTATGCAATCTGAATGTTCCGAGACTCATTTTCAACCTCCTCCTTCACTGGTTCCATAACTTGTTTTTTCCAATGGAAAGAGGACTCTAGATCTCTCTCCATTGGGGTCTCTACCTTGCATGATGTTCCGCCTCTGGATAAAGGCAAAGTCAAATCTGTTGGCTCCTAAAGCTCTGAGAGAAAGGGTAAGCTTGCAATTGATCACGAGACACGAAACAAGGGTAAGAATGTCAATCCAGAGGAAGGATCTCCTTGGATAACCCCCAAGAAGACCGTCAAAATATGCTCACAATTTTCTTCTCATAATTATGTACCTCTTGCAGTAAAATTTGCGGTGCAAAAACCTCTTCCTTGTAATGACAATTGTACGCTTTGTGGTATGCATGGAACAAGGTGGTACATTCTTACAGAGATGCAATGATTCATGGGGCTTCTTCATCACTTGCAGGTTTTGCTTTCACTGATGGGGATATGTAATCGATCCAGGTCTCTTGATGTTGATGTGCCTATGGGCATATGTCTACTTAGTTCCCCTTTCCTTTGTCTTTGTACATATTTCTTTAATGCATAGTTGTGTTAAATGCATTTCATATAATGTACGCGGGTTCTGTAACACTGATAAGTGGAGATTAACCTGGAATTATGTACATACATGTAAGGCATACATTGTTATTTTGCAAGAGCACAATGAGCATAAATTTGCTGGGCAATGTTCGTATTTTGTGGGATACTGAATATCTTATGTTGGATTGATGGGCTATTTGGGTGTTTTGATGTTGGTTAGACATGAGTTGCATCCGGAGTTGCACCCAATTCTTGTGTACAATGATCCAGTAGGTCGTTGGATGGTGATTCAATGTACAATCAATGGTCAAACTTATGAATTTGGGGGTGTTTATGTCAGGACAAGGGTAAAACCTAAGAACTAGAGCAGTCATGGACTTCGGCCAGGGGCCGAGCTAGACCGTGTGGACAAGGGATCCGTCTAGGGCAAGGGGCTAGGAGCCCGCCTATATAATGGGGGGTTGGGAGGAGGATCCTCAGTCTAGTTCCCCTAGTTATTACACTGGTATCAGAGCCAGATAATTTTAGGGAAGGCGTGGAGAACTTTTTGCATGTGCATGAGGGCAAGGCCGTAGAGCTCTCTCCTTGACACTCCTCGACGAGACAATTTCGGTGGGCAACTCCACTTCCGAGGAGGAGGGCTGAGATTTGCACCTGTGCCAAAACCCTCACTCTCGGGCGTGACAGAAGCATGCGGCCCTACTGGAAATGTTCCCTCTTTGTGGCGGGTGGTTTCAACCAACAACTACGAAGGGTTGAGCACTTCTTGCATCTCACGCTGCCTGCAAAGCAAGCCATGGCACTTCAGGCATTTTTTTCACACTCATGGGTGCCCAACCCTTAGGGTTGGTGGCCAAACATATTTTTTTTAGCAAGTTTAGGGGTCGGTACCTACAACAAGGATTTTCCCTTTTGTTCTTGAAAGAACGGGATTTTTTCCCAGGAATCGTAAGCTCGTTATAAAGACATGATGGTGCAGAATTGCAAATAAGGGCTTTGAAATTTCCTGCCGACTACGTCAAATCGACTTGGTGCTATTCAACGGGTAAATTTACGGTCTCCTAAAGATCGGACAACCAACAATAATTGTGGCGAGTGCTTTCAAGCAACTTGGACTACCAACGAAATTGCTGGTCGCTTCAAGCTTGGAGCACGAACGAAATTAGCAAGGCTAATTACCGGTGTCAACGGGATTCTTTATCAATAATTATCGATTGCGGTGCATCCTACATCTACGACATTATTCTTCGACTCGAGGTATTTTTCTTTACAACCACAGGCGGAGTTAGCACGACCAATCACAGGCCTTTGCTACAAGTTTTTGCGTCAGTACGGCTACAAATTTTTCGGTACTCCAAGGTATTCTTTTCTCTTTATTTTGTACAACGCATTTCGCCATGAGTACGAACAATGATGCTCAACATATGTTTGACTTCGAATACCTGGAATCGGCTCCACCTATGGATGTCGTGTGGCCGGATACTCTCACGGAGGGTTCAGGGACAGATAATGCATATTTCGGCAGTCTATCTCCTCTTCCTCAGAGCGTGTTTGATATTCTAGAGGATGATAGTAACTTGCCAGATGCCAAAGAGTTTGTCACTCGACAGGACTGGCAAACTTTTGATGCCTGATTTCACAAGTTAGCTGTATAGGTCCACATATTGGCTATGCAAGTGGAAAATCTCACACAATTATTTTACAACATGCTACCAGAATCAACTTCTCCTTTGCCAGCAACTCAAGGGGTTGTCTGCCCAACAGTTATGACCAAAGAGGTCCAGCACGTAGTATAAGAGAAATCGGTTGTCGATACAGATTTGGTCGTGACCAACGTGGTCAGGAAGCGACTCTCACAATTAGACTTCCAATGGGCAAAGCGTTAAAAATTATGCTTTTATTGCTTAGGAACGCATCAAAAAAGCAGTGTCCACATGTCCGACAACTTACGTATGAGGCATGAGTTCTTGATTTTGACATAAACTCCAGTTTTGGTGCACGGCACAGTAGTTATATGGCTTTTGAACATGTTATGCTTAGCCATTTTCTCATACTTGAATATGGATTTTCAGTGTATTGTAAGTTTTTTGAATTGGGTATTGTTTTGCCCCAATTGCTTTTCTGCTATAGTCATTTTTGGTACGACCAGTCACATCATCTCGGCTTATACGATCCGCCGAACACATTATGCGGTGCCTACAAGATCACTGCATTCGAGTGTATAAGATACATGTGTTTCCCCAATTTTACGTTTTGCATTTATTTTGGACAATATTGCTAGTTGTGCAAATGCCAAATATTGGCCACTTTCACGTGACGCAAGCCATCACTTTTGCCAAGGGTCCAAAAATTTTGTATGCACGACATGCTAGCTAGGTAGATTCAATTCTACCGCCTCATGCAATATGCTTTCGCTATACCCCAGACACTTTGTCACGGACAAGATAAGTTCTGGATTGTTTAACATGATTTTTTTTCGTTACTGTCAACGCACAACCACACTAAAAGGAACCTATATCTAAGACTTAATTCACCGGCAAGGTGCCATATTTTAGTCATTTTTGTACAGTCACGATCCCCTACATGGTAGGTGGGGCAAGATGTGACTTGTGTTTTCTGTTACCTCTCTTGATGACAACATCATAGAGGCAGATTGTTGCATGCTTATAGGATAAGCTGCCAGTCAGGCATAAGATGTCTAAGAGCACACATTCTGGGCACACACACACTAGAAATTTTAGGAAAGTTCCTCAGCCCAACATGCTCTTCTTTTCGTTCTCTATCTCTCTCTGTCTAAGAAAAATATGAAACTCTTCTAAGAAGCTTTTGATACATGTTTTGCTCGTGAGTCAGCTTGAGCCAAGATGCTCTACCTCACAGCTATTATGTGGCTAAGATGCTACTCAAATTAGTCTTCATCAGTTCGTCAATTGAACACTATTTTGCATAAGGGCTATGAGCCAAACAGGCTAAGAGCCTTTGCCAAGCCAAGGGTAAGACCCAACTATTGACATTCTTTGGGTGATTGTTTTCAAGATCTACCCAAGGAAGTACAAATCGATGTTAATGGACAAGCAAGAGTCTTTTCACTATGGATGTTTAGGGTGTCATTTTTGCACTACATGTTGTCAGTGTGACACTCAAGTTGAATTTTTGATAATCTTCAACTCACAGCAGCTGATCTCTACAAGAAAGTATAGATGCAGCAATCAGTTGCGACAGCATGGCTGTCCATAAGAGCTTGACATTTCACTTGTGTGGATTTCCTGCTCTCTCTATTGCACTACGACAAGTCTATGGACATACTGTTTTGGGGTAAGACCCGACGGGTGATTGTTACATCACCCCATAGGCATTAAGGATCACAGTTTGATTTGCATTGAGGATCACAATTGATCTCTCCCAATTATACTTTCAAAGAAAGAATTCCACAATCCACCACACACGGTAGTGAACAGACACACTTTTCAAGTTGATTCCAATCATCCTGTACACGGTTGACTATGTTGGTTACCGTTATCTGCTAGTAGTTGAGCAGTTTCTACAAAGAGTCTTACCAAGGGGTTTGACTACATAGAATCTAATCCAAGGGCTTGGATTGCAAAGGAAACACCCAGGGTCCTCAGTGCAATGCTGTTTGTTTTTTCAGGTAGGGGACGCGCTCCTCTCCATTTGAATACAGGTAAGTGTACATCACATTCAAATCTCCAGGTACGCATCTATTGATTTGGTGTTATTCCATTTTTAGTATGCTTTGCTTGGTTTTTCAAGACGTCTAAGTACGCTTGAATGTTACAGAGCCATGCCAAGGGCATGTCGGCACAAAGTGTTTTGGGCCAAGTGTCCAATCTATCTTTCTGTCTTATGCTGTTATGAACCTACTTGTAGGGTTCAATTTGGCACATGTGGTCACATGGGATACAACTCAAGGAGTTCGGTTTAGCCAGTGTGGAGCAAGATAATGAGGATTCCTCTCACTCTTGTCGCGGAGTGTTTTGCAGTTCCTCCACACACAAGTACATCTTGTACTTGATGGATGTCGCTTTTTCGGCCATCCTTATTTGAGACATATTCCACATGTGGTGAATATGAGTCTCTGGGACTGTCACTGGCACTTAATTCTTAACGATGTGTTGCGACGAAGTCCCTACGTGCTGGTTGCATCCGTTTATTAGAACATTTGAAGCACACCGTATTAGGAACAATTTCAGTGGCCAAAAATTGTTGGGTACTCAGTACAAATTTGTTGCGATGACAAGTGTTGTGAAACCACCTTAAAGGAGGGTCGTTTCTACATATAGCCAAGTATGCTAAGTTACTGAGAGTGTCTCATGGTTGGTACCTAGGTGTGACTGACCTTTCACATTCTGTTATGCTCCAACTCTTGTTGAAAGGCTTTCACTTACGTACCGTGGAAAGTCTCGTCATGGAATTGCGGTTTGGATAAATTTGTGTTAAATGCATGCACACTAGGTGTTATGGGCCCTAGTGTTTAACACTGATTTATTTGGAACGGCATGCCAATTCATGGACTTTATTCTCTCTGCACCTTTTTGCACTGCATGTGCAATCTCTCGTGCAGATTTATTATGAGTTTACACCCTGCCATACAAGGCACTGGCTCATGATGGGTGTCTATGGTTGGATGGTCTAAACTCTAGGAGCTTACTCCAGTCCACCCGCTTTCAACCTAGTTGGTTGTCTTCACTCCATATAAAATATATGGCTAGATACTCAATGATTGAGTCCTAGTTCATCAGCAGTTAGGGAAGACTGTTTGTAAGCGGTTGGGGAACAACACCTCACTCTTACTGCTGCTATTCATCTCGTGTTGGATGGGTAACTTACAAATATTTCTTTTGCTAAAGGATCTACTCAGAGCATACATTAACACAACGCATTTCTGAATAGATGATTTTCTCCCTATTCTAGAATTTGCTTAAGTACGGTTTTCAACTTTGAACACCTGTTGTGGTGGGGTTGGAGATTGTTTCAATAGTTTCATATGTCAAGGACTTACCATGTGTGCTGACAAAGTATCAATAAAGAAAACATCAGTATTCTTAAGAAGATATTACTACTGGTGTTTTCGAGGACGAAAACTCTTCCTTAAGGGGGGAGTAATGTCAGGACAAGGGTAAAACCTAAGGACTAGGGAAGTCATGGACTTCGGCTAGGGGTCGGGCTAGACCGTGTGGATAGGGGATCCGTCTCGGGCAAGGGGCTAGGAGCCCGCCTATATAATGGAGGGTTGGGAGGAGGATCCTGAGTCTAGTTCCCCTAGTCCTTACAATTTATGTGCACATAGCCTCAAAGAAATGTGCAACTTTATGGCATGCAATGTCTTCTTATCCTTGGCTTTCCAATGCTTTTCTTTGTGGTGATTTTAACAATGCCCCTGCTTCATCGGATAACACCACATGACAGTTGCACATGTTGGGTGTGGAAGAGCAGGCTTGGATAGATCTTGTTGCTTGCACATGGATGTTGGATTTGTGGATCCTTTTGCATCCAAATGTTTGTGGGTACACTTTTCAAACATAATACTCACTCGTCATATCGTGCACGACTAGATCGGTGGTACGTCCTCAATATGCAACAATATGATGAGTATGTATGCGAGATGAGCATTGACCACACCTTATTACTATTTGATCATGCCCGTGTTTTGATGGCCTTGCACTTTGGGAGAATGCATGGTGATCAGTCTCTCTCTAGGAAATGTTTACTACACTATACACATCAACAATGGCTATCTTTCGCATGAGGTATTTTTTGGCATGATTCATGATATTATTCCCCCACTGGTTGCCCATATGCATTTGGATCCTAATATTGCTTGGCATCGTTTCTTCATGTGTGTGCAAAGTGTGATTCAGGATTATGAAAAACACTATATGCTTCATTTACGTGGGAGTGTTGATGATGTAAAACATGTTTATCAAGAGCTCCAAATTTGGGTTGATACGTGTCCATTGATTGACTATGAGTTGACAGCACTTTGTTATGCTCGAGTATGTTTGCAACATAATGACAAACACAAACTAGATAAATGGTAGACTCGTGCTCGACATCGAGTGTTGTGGGACGCATGCCTAACCTCACCATCCTATCTTATTGCAGTATTAGTGAGAACCATAATTAATTTGTCAAACCATGGGATGAAGCTGATTCGACTAGTGCATACAGGCTACAAGAGATTGTCAATCTTTCGGAAAACAACTAACAACTCGCATCTAACTCAAGCTACACTCAAGTGACTGAAATCACCAAAAGCCAATCGCTCATCGGCAAGCAAATCACATTCGTTACAGCATCAAATGACATCCAAAAGTAACGAAACTTCTAGGACAAGTTTACAAAACCTAAGCATACATGCCTATGGTCTGAAACCCCACTTTAGGTCAAGTTCCAAAATCACGATTATTAACAATAGTGGATTTTTGACCTAATCGTTTTCGACCCAGAATGAATTTAAATGCTTAGCAATGATGCCCCAATACCCCGCCTATGCTTAGTTTTCGATTTAAAAGTGTAAATTCTTAGTTATGATGAAATTAGGCCGCGGGTCAGCGACGCCAAAAGCTACGAAATACTGTGAATGGCTTACGTCAATGCGCATAACAAGTAGCCATTACTATGTACTTGTTCTTCCTGGGAGTAACCTTCTTAAAAGGTCCCATAAAATCTAGTCCCCATTTCATGAATACTCCCAGTGGTTGTAGGCATCAAGAGAGTCATATCTGCAGCTGTTGGTCGACCCATTCTTTGGCATATGTCACAAGTTTTACAAAAACTTATGACATCAGCAATCAGTGTTTGCCACCACAGACCAGCTTGTAGAATCTTATTATAGGTTACTTCGTTGGAAAAGTGTCCACCAGATTCACCATTATGCGCTTCTAAAATTACTTGCATTCTTCCTTCCATAGGGACACATCGTCGAAGTATACCATCAACACCCACTCGATAAAGTAATCCTCCTATGATAGTAAATTTTAGGCCTTTTATGATCAGAGCTTTCTTCTGATTTTGCTTCCAATCCTCTGGGAAGGCACCTTGGGAAAGAAATTAATAAATATCATACCATACCAGATCCAGTGATTCTTCTGCCTCTAACTGAAATAAATGAGCATCCACTGGTTTGTCTCTTAAGGGTGATTCTGAATATCCGTCCGTACTTCTTGAGAGAAAATCAGCTCCACAATGGTTTCGGCCAAGCTTATGGAAAAATCTGAATTCAAACTCCATTAGGAACATCATCTATCTTATCAGTGTGCCTTGAATAATGACTTTATTAATAAAAAACAGAAGAGCTTGATGGTCCACATAAAAATGGAATAACTTGATGGTTCATTAGGAACATCATCCATCTTATCAGCGTGCCTTGAATAATGACTTTATTAATAAAAAAATAGAAGAGCTTGATGGTCCACATAAAAATGGAATAACTTTCCCAACAAGTAATGCCTGAACTTTGTAGCGTTGAAAACCATTCCAAGGGCTTCTCTCTCAGTAGTCGTATAGCCTTGTTCAGCTTGATGAATCTGCGATTGGCAAAATAAACCGGATAGTTTGTTCTTCCATCTGGCTGAGCTAATATTGCCCCCATTGCCAATCCCGAAGCATCTACATGTACGTGGAAAATAATATCCCAGTATGGCTGCCTAAGGACTGGTTTACTGGTAATAGCTTTTTTCAGATTCTGGAAGCTTTCCTCGCATTCAATAGTCCATTTGAACTTACTGGTCTTCTTTGTAAGATCATATAGTGGTACTGCTTGAGAAGAAAACTTATGTACAAATCTTCTATAGAAATTCACATAACCCAAGAAAGAACTCAACTTTGAAGCAATTCTGGGTGCTTTAGCTTGCTGAACACACCGAATTTTGTCATTGGCCATCTCTATTCCATTTTGGGAAACCACATGTCCCAGTAGCTCTCCCTTCCAGACTAGAAAAACAAATTTGAATGGATTCAAACAAATCCGCTTCTCCTGGCAGTGTTTGAAAACCATTTCTAGGAATAGGAGGTGTTGTTCCTCATTTGAATAGACAGTGAAGTCATCCATGAAAATGGCGAGGAACCGATGAAGGAATTCATTAAACATCTCTATCATACACCACTGAAAGGTAGCTGGTTCATTGCACAGGCCAAAAGGCATCACCAGATACATCCATGAAGCTATACATTTCATATCCTGCGATCTCATCAAGCAAAATATCAATAAAAGGCAAGGGAAATGGATCCTTAATAGTTTGGGCGTTTAGTTTCCTATAGTCGACACAAAATCTCAATTTTCCATTCTTCTTGGGGACGATGACTATGGGAAATATCCAATCACTGCTTGGCACTTCCGTAATGAACCCAGCCTTGAGAAGATTATCAATCTCCTCCTTGATCTTCTTTGCATAGTTGGGGTTCGTCCGGTATCTTTGCAATCGTACTGGCCTAGCATCTGGTTTCAGCTGTATTCCATGCTGGCATACTTCAAGATCTACTCCCTTCAGATCTGTATGTTCCCAGGTAAACACATCTTTATAGTTCTGGAACATTTTTCGTGCCTTTTCCTTCATTGCCGGATTGAGGTGCTTGTTGACCTTGATCATTCTAGGATTATCCTCTGATCCTAGGTTCCACTCTTCCACTTCCCGGTCGTCTGGAAGCAACCAGTTTGGCCCGTGTTGCCTTCTTGTATGTGGAATAACTGATTGCATTCACTCTAGCTCATGTGTCTACCAAAGCATTGGTGCTATGATTGTTGAGCTGTACTTTGATGTGCAGATCCATTCCATCTAACCAATTGTCATGTGTTGAAACTGCCTCTTTAGGTAATTCCCATTGTCGATCATCTATTTCCAAAGTGTTGGTGGAATCAGTATCTGTTGATTCTTGAGAGCAGCTTTACGCTTGAGTACCCGAAGCCTAGCTTTCTCTTGGGCTTCATCAATTACCTGCTGTCGTTTGATCTTCCTTTGTTTGGCTGCATGCATTCTTTCTAGCAAATCATTGGTTAGTGAAAAATTGTATTTCTTTAAACGACATCCACTAATCCAATTAGAAATTGGTTCATCATCTAGGGTGGACAATTTTACTGCTCCACTTGGAGATACATCTTCAATGAGAAATGGTCCATTTTCCTTTTTCTTAAACTTTGGAATGTGCTGCTTAAGGGAATAGACTAAAACTAAGTCCCCTTTTTTGAAGATTTTTGTGATTAAGTGGGAATCAAAAAACTATTTTTGTTTTCGCATTTTTGCATAGATTCGGCTATAGTAGTTAGCCTTTGCTCGTCTAGCTTTTCCAAATCTTCAAGTCTTTCTGACAATTCATGTCCAGTCCACTCAAGATTCTGTGCTACCCTTAATGTCGGCAATAGAAATTATACTAGTAATATGGCATCAAGACCATAAACAAGGTTAAAGGGTGTAGCATTTAGAGCTGTTTTGAATGAAACTCGATAAGCCCATAGAGCAGCATGGAGATTCATTTCCCAGTCTGTCCTTCCTGAACCAACCACTTTGGTCAGTACCGAGCTAAGAATTTTATTCGTATGCTCAGCTTGTCCGTTTTCTTGTGGGTGATAGGGAGCTGATTTGTTATGGATGACCATAAACTCATTAAGAAAATACTCGATTACCTCATTGAGGAAATGAGTTCCTTGATCATCACTGACAATCTCTATTGGCAGTCCATATCTCTTGAATACATACTCATATAAGAATGCAGCAGTGGTTCTGGCATCATTCTTTTGAGGTGCTTTAGCCTCAGTCCACTTAGTTAAATAGTCCATAGCTACAATGAATATTGAGCTTGGGTTCTATAAGCAGGTGGTTGTATCGGTCCAACAAAATCTATACCCCATTTTGAGAAGTCTCTAGCCCCCATCATTGGTCTTAAGGGCATGATGTCTACTCATGTTGGAATTTTTGCTCATTGACAAGCATCACACCTTCGAACATATTCTTTGGCATCTTCAAAAAGTGTTGGCCACCATATGCCTGCCATCAAGATTTCTCTTGCGGTGGTCTCACTAGAAAAGTGACCTCCAGCTAATCCAGCATGTGCTTGTTCTAAAATCGGAATATACTCATTTTCATTTGCACAAAGACACAAATATTGATCTTTACCTCTCCGATACAACTTGTTCCCAATAAGAGCATAGTCTCTTGCTTCAATTTCAATTGCTCTTTGACGGCGTTTACTCATATCCTCAGGAAATGTTTAGCTCGATAAGTAAGTAACCAGATAATTACTCCACTTAGGAACAGGTGACATTTGAAACAATGTTACATGAGGAATGGGTGGTTATTTTTGACTTTGAGGGCAATATTTTACAAAAGATCTAACATCTCTCCTCATAGTCGGCCAAAATACTCCAAGTCTCGAGATTCGTTGCATAGTTTGGTCTTCCGCAAAGTGAATTCCTACTATGGTAACATGTGCTTGACTTAGGTATTGTTCTTTTTCTTCAGGGTTAATGCATAATAGCAATATCCCGTCTGGATTTCTTTTATATAGCCTTCCAGCTAGTAATTGATACATAACCGATTGCTCAATTAAATCAATTGTGATAGGAAGTGGTATTTGTGAATGCACTTGAGCTATTGTCATCAATGACAGAATGTTTTCCGACCATCTAGGTATCATTTCCATGGAGAACAAATAAGCATCTAGTAAATCATCGTCTACCCCTTTAGGTAATTACCCTGAAATAATCCTTGACAAATGATCTACTCATTGATGTGTAGTGCCTTTTTTTACAACCACAATGAAATCAAATTTGAGAAGAATGATGAACCATCTCACGATTCTCCTTCTACTGCATGACTTGTTGACCAAATACAACAAAGCTTGGTGGTCCACAAAGAACACAAACTTGTTGGCTAATAGGTTATGTCTATACTTTTTAATGGCATAGATCATTCCTAGCCCTTCTCTTTCGGTGGTGGTGTAATTCTTTTCTGTCATGTTCAATTTGTCGAGCTAGAATAAGAAATAGGAAAGTCAAATTTTCCATCTCCTGGTTGGACTAGTATACAACCAATAGCAAAGTTTGAAGCATCTACATGTACGTGGAATACCTTATCCCAATCTGGTGCTTTCAATATTGGTGAGCTGAGGTGAGGAGCTGAGGTGAGAGCTTGCTTTAGCTTCATGAAGGATTCTTCACATGCCTTGGTCCATTCAAAGTGCGTAATCAAGCTATACATGGGTTTTGTAATTATAGCGTATATGTAGATGAACCGTCGGTAATATCCACAATGTCCCATGAAGGTTTGTACCCCCTTGACTGTTGTTGGTCTAGGCAAATCAACAATGACATGAATCTTCCCAATATCAATAGCTATGCCATTTTTAGACACGATATGTCCAAGAATTTTCCCTTGTCTTTCGATGAATGTGCACTTTTCAGGATTTAAACAAATCCTATAAAGTCTCCATTTCTCGAATACCTTTTTGAGGTGTTCAAAATGATCAGCCCGGATTGACGAATGTACGTATAGATAATCCATGTATACTTCTAAGAATTTCCGAAGATACTCTTTGAAAGCATGGCTCCTCAACCTCTGAAACGTGGCTGGAGCATTAGTTAACCCAAACAGCATAACCCGATAGGCAAATATATCCCATTTTTTTGCAAAAGCAGTTTTATGTTGATCTTTTGGGTCAACCAAAAGTTGATTGTATCCCGAAAAGACGTCTAAGAAGCTGTAAGCTTCTTTTCCTGCCACTCATTCTAAAACATGCTCAGTTATTGGAAGAGGAAAGTTGTCTCTAATGGTAGCTGCATTCACCCTTTTGAGATTAACACACACTTGTAATTTCCCATTCTTCTTAGGTACTACCACAATTGGAGACACCCAATATGTGTGTTCAATTTCGTAAATGAATTCAGCTTCCTTTAGTTTTTCAATCTCTTCTTTGATCTTCCTGGCAAATGTTTCGTTATAAGTGTATGGTCTCTGTCTACTTGGTTTCGCATCATCTCTCATGGGTATAGTATGTTGACAGATTTCTGGATCAACACCCTTGAGATCCTTGTAAGACCAAGCGAAGATATCCCGGTATTCCCTTAACAAGCTTAGCAAAAGATTTTCTTCTTCTTCTGTTAGGTCATTCGCAATGTAAGCAGGTCTAGGCTCTTCTCTTGGTTCAGCCAAGTCTACCCTTTTAGCGTTTTCAAGCCCTTCGTAAGATTCGCCTTGTTTCCGTAGTTCCCTAACAGGTTGTTCAATTATGCTTTTCCGATCTTGGAGAGTATACTTTTTGTAATGGGATGGAACATGCATTACATCCTTACCATCCTCTTCCATGGTTTCCATTTTGGTTGCGTAAATCTCCTTTAGAGTTTTTTTCAACTCTTGATCTTTTTTCCGCTCCACTCTGGTCATGAGTGGTTTCTTCTTCTGTGATTTTTCTTGAGTTTCCTTCCTTGTTTTTCTCGATGACACAATCATTAGCATCTATCTGCATCAAGAATTGTGTTTTACTTGAGACTGATGGCATAGGTCATGTTTTCACGATATTGGTATCTCTCTTTCGTTTATACCATTTTGTCTTCTTGATTTTTGGTTTGGAAAGTCAAAAAACTTTTCCTCCCCTCCGTTTAAGAGTAACTGAGCTCTCGTATTCTCTTTTTCTGACCCCGAATCTTCTGAGGTAGCTAAGTCTTCATCTAACTCATCAGTTGCATCGTAATAGAGGTAGAAAAGACTTGTTGAGCTTTCATTAAGTCCTTGGGTTCCTCATCTTTGTTTTCAATGTTAAGGACTGACATCATTTGGATGGGAATTATGTCGTAGCCATCCTCATTGCAAAATTTAGTAGGCATAGACTTATTAACACATACATCCATTGTTGCTAAATTTAAGTCCACCTGAATGGTTCAAATAAATGCTCTGGAAAGGGTTCAGGTATGTAGGCTTCGTCTGTACAGTCATTTTCTAGGATACATTCCTCTTGTCTTAAGCTCCCATTTTCTGAAGCCCCGCACATCCAAATAGGAGTGTCTTTGTTTAACCAGGATGGGAGTTTAGTTTTTGCCAAAGAGACTGGATCAAACTCTTGGATGGGTGTTTTCAAACCATCTCTATAAGTGTGGTCTTTCAGATTGACTCTTGTTATAGATCCCACCTGCTTCAAGTACAGATAGTTATTTCCCCAATCTTGGATAAGTTGTACCTGTCGCATGAAAGGTCTTCCCAGTATGATTCCATAGTTGAGTTTTTTCCCAAAGTCTACTATGGCAAAAGTGTGTTGATATTCAATTTCACAAGAATTGACTATCATTTTTTCAAGTAGCCCTAGTGGTCTCTCAATGTGTCCATCAGTCAACTACAATTTCAGTCACGTTTGTCTAATGGCTGGCCGTCCCCAGGATTCCCATACAGCTTTAGTGGCTATGGCTATGCCACCTCCACTATCCAGCATTGCCATGGTTTCAATGTCATTATATTTCATTGGGAGGGTGGTGTTTCCTTCTTCCCCTTCATAATATTCTCCGACCTTGTTCATAGGAACTGATCGAATCTCTTTGTTTTCCATTTCATTTTTCAAATTTCCCAAATTCTTCGAGATTAACTCTGTTATCCCCACCTTCTCTAGGATTTTTTGTAAATCGTTCCAGAAGTATGTCCTGAGTTTCAACAGTTCTTCCAAAGTAAGAGTGCATTGGGTGAGTGTAGACATGATTGAATGAATGTTGTCTACTTCTAGGGTCTATTGGGATCTTTTTACTTGAGTGGTCTTGCAAACGATGGATTCATCTTTGTTATCTCCCAAGTAAGAAGGTAATGTTTTTAATGTCAATGGTTTAGATATTCCTGAAGATTTCGATCCCCAATCCCTGTACAAGGATTGTAAATCCATGTTTATATGAGATGGTAGGTTAGCCAACCAGACTTCCTCTATAGGAGCTGACTTTCAAGTTAGGCTCCCATCATTGATCTCTCTTACCTTTTTCCATAAGTGTCCTGGCCAGTCTTTCTCTACGAATTGAATTCCGTCTAAGGCATCTTCGCTGTCTACTACTATAAGCTCTGGTTCATTTTTTTCAAGGTGGGGTTCTGCCATACATCGAATTTTGCTTTCGTTTCTTCTACCGCAAGCTCTTCAGGTTTTGCAATAACTTCAAGCTTGGGTTTTTGTTTATCCATCATTTCTTGCATGATTCTTACCAATTTTTGATAAGCCTCCAGCTTTGCTGCTTCCATGTCTGGAGATGGATAGTTTTTCCATTTTTTTTCCATGTCTTGGACTGATTTAAGTCCTACTTGGTAAGCTTCCAAGACTGCGTTAATAGGCTCAAAAATTTTATCTACCAGAATGGATCCCCAATGGATCCTCCAGATTTCACGGTTATTTCCTTGAATTCACTGCCAGTTTCTTTCAACTTGTCCTGGGCTAGCATTTTTGCTTTCTCTTCGTTTTCAACCCGTTGTTTTTGTTTTCTCATCTCATAACTTTTGCTTCTGCTCCTTTTGATTCTTTGACAAGAAACTTTTGTGTTCTCCGAATCATCAGAGGAGTTGTGTTTCTTTTTCTTTTCCTCTGCTCTAGTGATTAACTTGATTGGAACAATTGGTTCACTCTCTGATGAGCTACAAGGCATCACTTGGACTACGTTTACGACAATTTTTCCCTTGTTCAAAGGATTCTTAGGACAATCTTCCGGAAAGGCTTCAATTGGTTTGAGGTTTTTGTCAGGCTCTGGACATCCGTTCTTCCAATGGTCATCAACACCACAGTTATGACAGTTTCCTGTTCTAGGCTTCATTATGGGTCTTCCCATGGGAGGTTTGACATCTTGATTAGCTACATAATACATTGGTGCGAGCTGTGGTGGAGCATAAGTCATGGTTTCTTCCATTGGTGGTGTATGTGGACTATACCAATCTCCTTCTACCATTATTGTAGATGGACTAGGCTCTACATAGGGTGTAACAGGCACTAATGCTTGTTCATCTATGACTCCTTCCGAGTGCATGTACTTTACATGCCTGCATTATGTCTTGGATACGGAGGTTGTTGTCCCAACATAGGTTGAAGTCTTTCCATACCCATTGGTGGTCTTTGAGCTTGGGCCATATTAAGCTAATATCTGTACATGGGTTATCCTTGTGGCCTCATGGGCACATACTGAACATTCCCATCATACTTTGGTATGAAGTAGCACTCGTGGGTCTCATGGTTGGTCCATTTACCCTCGATTGCACACCATTTTTGTGGCCTAATTGGTTGTCCCTGTGGAGGTATCCCTTGTCCTGGTCCTCTCATAGGTGCTTTTTGCATATTGTTCATCATTTCGTTCATCCTTTTTAGCATATCTTCTATGGTTGAGAGCAGCAGCCGTTCTCACTTGTCCTGGTTTTGTGGATGCTGTTTTTTTGCTTTGGTTATCCTTAGGAACATCTTCTTCATTGAAGATCTCGCAATTGTGTCCTAGGTCAATAGCATTAGACACACACGCTTTTAGGGTGGTATGCTTTTTACTATAGAGTATAGCATGAAGTTCTTTGTTTAGCAGTCCCTCCAGAAACAAGGATACAAGTCGTTCTTCTACAGGTATCTCCATCTCTAGGCCACTGGCAATGTATTGTTTCATTTGAGCCGCACAATCCCTAACAAACTCACCATGTTTCTGTTTAAAGTTGTAAATTTGAGCTACCGTATTATGTTTAATCCCCGTTTTGGAACAAACAGCTACAAATCCTTGAGATAATGCGTTCAAGTCCATGATTGACCTTGGTGGAATTTTTTGGAACCATGTCAAATCTTTTCCTTCTAATGTCATTCCAAACCCCTCGAATTGAGTATGGAAATTGAATATACGCTCCGCTCTTAGCACTTGCTTAAAGATTTCTAAGTGGTCATATGGATCCCCTGATCCACTGTATTTTCTGATTCATTTTTGAAAATCAGTGTAACACGTCTATTTGGTTCCACTCCAAGTCTTCTAGGAGTTGGTCCTGTTCCGAGCCCTTAAAAGCAGTCTATTGGAAATAGTGACTCATGTAGCCCTGGACTGGTCTTAGTGTCACCCGGTTTTCTACGTGATGAGGTGGTTTCTGGTTTCTTCACATTACTCTCAGATGATCTCTCAAGATGTTCGTCTCTTGGAGTGGTTTCTGGTCCTTGATCCAAGATCCAATCCCGTATGGAATACCCTTGGTATTTGGTTTGTTTACCTCGTCGGGAGTCATCATAACGAACTTGTTGTTATAACAATCCCTAAACAAGTTGGTAGATCTGTAGATCCCTTATCTTTGATCTTGAAGATATAGATGATCTTCATGGTCGTTAATTGTCCTGGTCTGGCATGAGAAGTCCACAAAAGATCTTTTATGTTTCTATCTTCCCAACAATAGACTCCGATCTTAGGATTATTCGTACTAAGACGTTTCAAAGGCTTCAAATCTGCTTGATCATATCCCTCGAATTCCAAAGTTGGTGGTCCTTTTGCTGACATATCTAGGATTATAGTGTTTACTTCCATTTGTCTATCACGTCAGAGTCTTCGACCTGTAAATACTGAGTTCCGTTTCAATCCATGTACATTTTTCCTTGTTTGTTTGTCCTAACCTCTTCTTCAAACTCAATACCATGGTCATCAATGCGAACATCATACTCCTCGTTAGGGTCCAAGTAAACCTGGGCTCCATGATGGTTAGTCTTGTAAAAAGATAGTATATGCTTATAGCGCACTGTCGTTCAGGTTTCCGAATGAGTCGAGTAAGAAGACATTTCGGATGTTGAATCTGAAAGTGTCTGAGACTTCTTCAGGAATTGTGTGCAAGGAATTGCCTTGATTCATGCTTTCTTCGGTAGATACTCTATTGGAGGTTTCTCTGTGTATGCCCTGATTTTCTAGTACACGACCAGATCTAAGGTTCATATAGACTTATGAAGCCCTGGATAGAGTACTCACCTTTGGATTGACTTGTCGTCAATTTCCACTCGATTTAATTGCAACTTTCTGTCAAGCCACTGATTCCTCGTCTGCAACCTGATTCCTGTACAAATTTAATCAAGTTAGCTATTCTTCTATATAGACAGTCGAGCTCTTGAGAACTCTTGTGATTGGTCTCTGTGTATCACTTCAAATCAATCTATGGGAGTCAAAATTTGACTTTCAGATCGACTTCAACAGAATTCAAAGGTTTGATCTGCAATCTGAAAACTGAGTGTATCTGTATCAATTTTAATCTGATTGAACCCAGAATTGCCATGTGGCTTTATATTCTGTTGGTCTATCATTGCATAAGTTCAAAAGTAAAAATGATGTCTCTCGATAGCAAAAGTAAATAATCATGATTATTTACTTTTGTCAAGTTTTGACACTTTTTGGATTCGTTTGGCAAGTATTTGAACTTGTTAAAGCCCTTGGACAAGTTTCAATAAGTTTGGACAATATTTGATCAAGTTTATCAACTGTTCCATGTCCGTAGACTGTGATTTCAAGGATTTGACTTAAGTCTCACTTTTGTGGTCCAAATTTCACCAAAATTGATTTGTGAGGTCTACTTGATGTGCTTAACTTTGTGGTATACTCAAATTTGCAAAATCATCAAGCTTTGAAGCAGATGTAAATAATCGCGATTATTTCCTCTAGCTAAACTTTTGCAGGTTTTTGTCCCAACTTTGACACAAATCTTTTAAGCACCTCAAGTTAAGGTCACTAGCCAAGTTTCATCAAGTTTGGACAATTTTTGGTCAAATGGTCATCATTTATCTGTCCGCAGACTAACTTTGCAATTTCAGTCACAATTTTCAATCTAGTGATTCAAGTATTACCAAATTTGGTTTGTGGGCTTTTTACAACATGGTAAAGCTACTGGTATGCCAACTTGGTCAAAAAAGTTCAAAATAGAGCAGATATAAATAATCGCGATTATTTACATTTAATAATTTTTTACAATTTTTTGGTCAATTGAGCATATACACATGTTTATCACATCAATATAAGCCTATGGATCAATTTTCAACAAGTTTAGATAAACTTTTCTCCAATTTATAAGCAAGATTCAAAAAGTCAGTACAAACTTTAGTTTTTACCCAGTTTTTTGCCAGTTTAGTGATCCAAATCTCTTGGGCCTTTACAAAGATCGTTTGTACACATGCAATAAGTCAATGGTATGAACTTTGGTCAATTTAGAGCAGAAAGTTAAGAATCGTAATTATTAACTTGAGGCTTAAAATGAACACTTTTTTGCAATTTTCTCAAAGACAATCTTTATATGAGCTATTTTAAGGCTATGAATCAAGTCAAAACTTAATTTGACGTAAAATGTCAAGAAAAAGTAAATAATCTGAGTTTTGGTCAACTTCTTGAAACTTTTACCTCGAAGTGTCCTTGAGCTTACCCATTGGTTCAGAAAACTCTTAGACTTACTCTCCCAGTAGGATTGAGTGGATGCGAGTCTTTTCAAGCTATTTCTAGCCGTAGACCTGAAATTCTGCAACTTAATAGAACACTCACACTTGATTATTTTCAGAGAGAGCAACGTTTTGAAATCCACCTCGGATCCTACTTACCCTACTCCTAGATTCTCATGCAATGGGTTTGTGGAAAGTGTCAACAAACACTTGTTTTCTTGTGGTTTTTTATGTTTTTCAGAGTCTTGATTTTAAGACTTGTCTCGTCTACCAATCATTTTCAAAATCCTAATCTAAATCTACAATCCTAAAGGTACTCAGCAAGTACAATTACTTCCAAGCTACCTCTACACAGCAAAAGACAACACTCTTAAGCTATGCGGTTTCTAAAAAGAAATTTTTACTCTAGGTGAACCTAGAGGAAGTTAATGGACAAAGTTACACAAGACGCTCATGTTTTTTCCTAGTTTAGGTCTCTTCAATTCCCGGCAGCGGCGCCAAATGTGGGACGCATGTCTAACCTCACCATCCTATCTTATTGCAATATTAGCGAGAACCACGATTAATTTGTCAAACCATGGGATGAAGCTGACTCGACTAGTGCATAGAGGCTACAAGATGTTGTCAATATCTCAGAAAACAAATAACAATTCACATCTAACTCAAGCTACACACAAGTGACTGAAATCACCAAAAGCCAATCGCTCATCGGCAAGCAAATCACATCCGTTACAGCATCAAATGACATTCAAAAGTAACAAAACTTTTAGGACAAGTTTACAAGACCTAAACACACATACCTATGGTCTCAAACCCCACTTTAGGTCAAGTTCCAAAATCACAATTATTAACAGTAATGGATTTTTGACTTAGTCATTTTTGACCCAGAATGCATCTAAATGCTTAACAATGATGCCCCAATACCCCGCCTATGCTTACGTTTTGATTTAAAAGTGTAAATTCTTAGTTATGATGAAATTAGGTCACGAGTCGGCGATGCCAAAAGCTACGAAATACTGTGAATGACTTACGTCAATGCGTAGAGCTTTTACCTACGGTTGCAATGCAACAAATGCATTTGCAATGTGACAACCGGAGAGGGAGTAAGAAGCGCAAGAAGGAGAGAAGTGAGTGCCGTTAGCTCACGCTGTGTATTTCTTTTCCAAAAAACTTATAAAAAACTTACAAAAATTGGCTTTTATACCTTAGCCAAGGTTTTTGGGTAGTCAATACTAATAATTTAGAGTTCTACCAAAGCTGGGAATTGACTGGCTAAAACAATCTGGAAGCTTGTAGCGCTGGCTCATTAATTATAAGGTTTATCAGAGAAAATAAGAGTTACAATATTCCCGATTTATCAAAATAATAAATGTTTTACAAGGAGAACTCCGAAAAATGGTGTCTGCGTTAACTTGCTACTAACAAGTGTTTGTAGATAGGGATGTGCTTCAAAATAGTATTTTAAGCACCTACAACATTCAAGGGCATCTCAAGACATTAAGAGGGCGAAGCTCCAATTGGACTCATGGACAACTTCGAAACGTGAGCTTGCTCATGCCATGACGTTGCATTTTGGGAATGCATTGTTCCTTCTCTAGTTTCTAATGAAACTGGCCATGCCCGCTAACTTCTGTTATCTAAAGTGCATGCAATTCACTTGCCTCATGATGCGCAAGCGATGGAGGTGGATTTTAATGAAAATGAATTGCACTCAGCATTGATTGCTCTTGGTAGACGGCGTTCCACTAGTTGGGATGGACTCACTGTGGAATTTTTCATCTCCTTCCGGAAGCCCTTGAAAGGGCCTTTGCTCTATATGATGAATGTTGTGTGGAATAAGCAAAACTTGCCATTGTCTTGGAAAGAAGACTTGCTGAAATTATTGGCCAAGCAGGCGCTTTGCGAGTTTTTATCTCATTGGCCGGCTGATTACCCTCATGCTGGTCAAATACAAAATTTTGGCTAAGATGATTGTGCATCGCATCAAAGAGTCACTTCTTGCAAGTATCCATCCCGCTCAATATGGCTTCATCCCTCATTGCCAAATCATGGATAACTTGGCAAATGTCTTAATTGGAATGGAATATGCCAAATATACCCAGCAAGATGTACTCGTGATGCAAGTGACATTGAAAAGGCATTTGATACAATACAATGGGATTTCATTGCTGATATAATGTGAGCCCTTGGATTTGGTCCTAAGATAGCCAATGTTGTATATTTCTTGTATGCTCATAATTCGTCATTTGGCCTTCTTGATGGTGACCTGACCGATCCTTGGCCACTTGGATGCTCTATCAGCAAGGTTGTTCGCCTTAGTGCTTTATTGTATGCCATTGCCACCCACCCCTTGTTGTTGCATTTGGATCACTTCACTTCCGTTGGCCGTCTTCACGGATTGCAATTACCCTCTGGGAATGAATTTATTGGCCAGGATTCCTTATTCATGACTAGTAACAACCAAGATGAGATGTGGGAGATTATGCAAGCTTTGGATACATTTGTGCTTGAGGCTGGCCTTAAGGTCAATTTTTGAAAATCCAAACTACTGCCTCTTAATGCACGTGAATGGCATCATCTTTTGTGACCTGGAGACATAATTGATTTGCATGTGATTGTCACACACTTGAGCTTTCCTATTGGGTGGAATATAACCAACACCCAGCAAGTGATTGGAGTATGCCACAATAGCCCAATCCACTAGAGTTCATCTTCAAACTCAACACAACTTATAAGAAAACCATTGTTTGCACACAACCATAAGCACACAGTCAGTACACCAACACAAATAGACCCAATCATCTTGCACTATTCAATTCATAGCCTTCCACACGCACACACCTTGACCATCTTTCCATCCCTCTCTCTCAACACCGCACATGAACCACCTCTTTGAGCCCCATGGGATTTTCACCTTGCACCCTGAGGGGATGTCTCGGTGCCATGACAACCCCTCACCTGAATAAAAAAATTGGCCGCTTCGAGGCCCTATGGGACCAAGCTTATAACAATATGCCATGTCAACACTGTCTTGTGCCATCAACAACAGCCAACACACCCCTGCTATCTTCAACATCAACACAAAACGCCGCCTGGCGGTCGCCCTCGTGGGGACGACAATGCCCATAGGCTCCACACCATCACCAGAGCTCAAGAGAGCTCTCTCTTCCCACCTTGATACCCCTATGGCCTCCTCGCCTTGGCCTATATACCATGCTCGTATGCCTTTTGTCCACACATGTAGGTTTAAGAGACGCTGCCATGTGGCAGCATTTGTTGCCTTGGCCTTCAAACTTCAAAAGCTCATCCACTAAAAATCTCAAAAAAACTTCGATTTCCTGCCCTATTTGAACACCCCCCATTTCATGCTCAATGCTCTAGTTCTCGAGCCGACAAAACCCACCAGAAGTTGTTGTCCCCAAATTTGAGCTCCTCTCTCTCTACTACACTTTGACTTCCCAGGGCCACTCAATCGAGCCGACCAAAATTGGGAAAAATTATCTAGCAATGTCTCGGTATCATCTGGCACAAGCTTCAAATTATTGTACCTAGATGACCATGCATCAAACTGACAAGCATCCACCTCTTGTTGGCTTCATCTCTGTAAACCTCGTCGAGATCTAAAAAATATCAGATGACACATTTTCCAATGTGACCAAGTGGGCACATAACTAGCCCCCAACAAACATTCAATTGAACATATCTTGCACATTTGGGATCCGATTCACAATCCGGAATTGGCATGCTCCATAGATCAATACAATATTCTAGAGCATAAAAGTCATCATTTGAACACCTAAACCTTCCAACCCAATTGGCCCCTTATGGAGCCCATTTGGCCTAAAAGACCGCATAAGACATACACTTTTGCTGCTACCTTCCTGCCCATGACCTTTGTACCTGATTTAGCCCATTGTCATGCACCTGTTAGCCCATCCATACCTGCCTATTTCATCTTCTATGGTTGACACACTTTAACTGTACCATCATTACCCAACCCCCTTGTTGAACATTTATGCTCAACCAAAAACAAATTTATTGAACTTGAAACCTGCAACATTCTACTAGCATTCAAACAAACTTATAAAGCAATAACCATATGTATAGTATATACAAAGCTGCATGTTCTACATCTTATGTCTTGAATAGGTAGGTCCCCTAACCCCCCTGCATCACATCACAACTTTCTCTTGGGTCAAATACTTGGCATTGCTCACACCCATCAACCTGTAGCACCGCCACATAGTGCCACATCCAAGGACACAACCATCCATATATATAAGCTTCCCATAACATACCTTCACTTCCACCACTTTGAGCATCCATTAGTGCAATGCTTGCTCTAAACAAAGTACCACGATGTACACCAACCTATTGTACATACACACCATCCATACCTAGAATTCTTGGCCCTCCCTCCCATCCATATAAAGTGGAGCCTCCTCCAAGGACGACCCACCTTCATCTCACTTGTATGCACCTGGAAGTTATCTACTACCACTTCACCCACATGAAAACATCATAAACCTCTTACCTTAATGATACATGAAAACATCATAAACCTCTTACCTTAATGATATAGTGTCTATCTCCCATGTGTTGCTTATGTCCAAAGCACTGCTAGAACTCGAACAACCTTGGTGTTCTTCTGTGGAACTCGTCACTTTTGGCACTTCAATCGCTTTCTCTACTATCTGCTTTAAAATGTGCACCTTCTCTTTAAAATCCTGGGCCACATCCTTGCTCGAACCCTCTCAATCAAACACATTGGGTGGCACTTTGAACATCCCTCTTTGCAGTTTTTAAGACCTCTTAGGAACATCTCCTCTAATTTTCCATCATTTCTACCAGTTCCCACCAAATGCATATCAACACAGGGAAGATGTAGAAGGCGGGGACAGTCACAACATGCGGTAACTGCTCCTTAGAAGGCCGACCAACAGGAAGCGAGAACAGCTACAATGGCAGTAATTACTACGATGTTACTGTAGTAACTTTGAGAGCTATAAATAGGACCCACTACAATGTAACTGGGCT
Source organism: Adiantum capillus-veneris (assembly GCF_014529385.1). Lineage (NCBI taxonomy): Eukaryota > Viridiplantae > Streptophyta > Polypodiopsida > Polypodiales > Pteridaceae > Adiantum > Adiantum capillus-veneris. The sequence continues at coordinate 7,931,919 of NC_140938.1, forward strand.
TTTTGGCTTTTGGCTTTTTGGCTTACGAGCTCTTAGAGGTTCTCGGTCCACATGCAAGGCAGCTGAGGCCAAGGGTAGAAAAGGCCATCGTCACAATACAAGCAGGAAGGCCATGGAAGAGACTGAGACTGAGACTAAAGAAGAAGGACATTAGGATGCCGACAATGATCATTATAGAAAGTCATCCAAACGCAATCGGGCAACCACGTCCAGAGAAACCAGAGACGATTTAGACGGGCATGGTTACTCTGCTTTGTTAAGATCTCTTTTCCAATGTTCAAAGGTGGAAAGAAAGATGACCTGATGTCCATATTCAAGCTTTTGAGCAATATACTGAATTGAAGAATATTGATGAAGATGACTAGGGAGAGTATTTTCCTCAAGCGTTGAAGGATATGGCAAGAAAATGGTATTATCATTATCCAGCTTGCTAGCTCAGGTCTTACAACAAATTGATCAAGACTTTCAAGATTAAATACTCAGACAACAGAGGAGATGAAGACATTCTCTATGAGCTGGACAAGATCAAACAAGGGAAATTGTCTGTATTAAGGAGTTAACCACGCAGTTGCAGAAACCACCTTTAAAAAAAAGACTGCGTGCATGGTTTTTGAATGGGTTTTGCAGCAAGAAGCTGAGAGAGCAAGAGGTTTCTACACCCACGAATAAGTTCAATGACCTGGTGCAGCAACCTCTGAATCTCGAACAGCAAGCCAAGAAGGAGAGAATCCATAAGAAGCACAGGTCTAACAGCTTTACTACTGAGAATTCCAATTCTAGTGAGACTTCCAGTAGTTTTGATAGAAGTTCTGATGAAAAGAGCAAGGACAAGGCTAAGAAAGGGTCTTGTTTCAAGAAACTTTATGAAATGGCCAGGCAGATTGTTGAAATCAGCTAGAGGAGACAACCATTAAGGAAGATGGAAACCTGGTGCTCCAAATGAAAATCCAAAGATCATGTGTCCAATGAATGCCCACAGTGCACATACTGCAAAGCGTATAGCCATCTGTGGAACAGCTGTGGCATTCAAATCCATCATTTCAAGAAGGATAAGGATCTGTCTCTAGGTGCATTTACAAATGATGAACCATCCAAGGTAGAGACGACCAGTGTACCTCAAGAGGAAAAAATCAGGTACCAATGGGAATGGTACTGGGCGCAGCAGATACCAAGGGGGTACTGGCCGAGGCCAAGGTTGTGTTAATTTCCAAAACCAAAGCCTTAACACTAGGTTGGTAACCTAACAGGACATAAAAGTGTCCTTTCAGGGTTTTGAAAAAAACCTCCAAAACCATAGTAGATCCACTCATTTTGTAAAATCCTTTCATGAGGTTATAGTTCAAGGCCTACTACACATGGAAAAAATAAGAAACTTGTAAAATTTCTCATATTTTGGTCACACCAAGCCTCCAAAGTTGATCGACCAATGCATTTTCATCAAAACAGTAATTTCTTACGTTTTGTTGCATAAAAATAAGATTAGGGATTTTTGAAGGACTTGAGATAAATTCCCTAGTTAACTTCAATGGGTTGGTGATCAGAACATATGATTGCTTCTCACTCACTATTTTTTGTTTTTCCAAAATAAATAGGTACAAAAAATTTGAATTTTTACCATTCTGCAAACCTATCATCAAAGTTTCTATAGCCACGCTCAATACAAATAATATATGCATGTTTTCTTAGTTCCCTATTGTCCTTTATGTTCATAAGGAGCCATGGAGCATGTCAAAAGAATAATACATCTCTTACCAAGGGGAATCTTGGGGACAAAGATGAAGTGCTAAATACAGCAAACATGAAAAAACTGGGTTCAACGTTATGAGTTGTAGAATCCCATAAAAACTATTCAATATCTAGTGAAATTTGATCCTTATGACTAGATATGGTTACTACCTACAAAATGCATGTAGTTGTCACAAGAAACTAACAATATTGAAAAAGCTATACTTGATTTACTAGAATGTTTAGTTTTCTTCTATAATTGAAAAAATCAACCATCGTTGTATACTATGAAAAATAGGGTATTAGGTGCCCCAAAACTTTATGTTACAATATGCGACATAGAAAATAAAAAATGCATTTGGATATCATGAAATCCACCAAAAAAATCATAGAAGGGCTAAAATTGGCTTAAAAACAGGATTTGACAATTTTTGTAATTTGGTCATAACTTACAACTTTAATATTTATTTCTCCCTAGAAGCATTAGGACATGTTGAGGACTACTAAAGATAGTTCTCTAGCATTATAGACCTCACAAAAATGAATTCTAGAGTGGTATAGTTGCAAAAAGTTGAAAAAAGCCAAAAACAGGACCCGTTTTTTCACACAGTTTAGGTTGTGAAATGTTGTGCAAAGACAAGGTTAAAGATGGAATTGATATTCCAAAAAAATGTCGAGTTTTTTTCAGCTCATGAGACAACTTTCTCGATAGATAGCACCTCAAAATCCATTTTGAAACTCTTGATATAATTCAAGGAAAATGGTCACTTAACAGGACATAAAAGTGTCCCATTACCAACCTAGTGTTAACTGCTATACCTGTGGGAAATATGGGCACTTTGCAGCACAGTGTCCAGAAGCACCCAGTACTACCAGAACCAGTTCCAGTACGGACAGTCACTCGCAGTAAAGGAGTGATTATTGAAGAAATTCCAAATGAGCTTGTGAAACCAGTGAGTCCTGGATCCAATAAATAGACTCAGCAGCAGACAGAAGTCTAGAATGCTAAAGGCAAGGAGAAGGTAGTCGATGAATGGCAAGAGCAGCGAGAACTGGCAGCTAAGATCATAGAGGATCTAGGTAAGAAACTACTAGAGAATCCAGAGAGTTCTGATGCTCGAGTTATTCAAAAGATATAAGCCCAATATTTTGAAAAAAAGGTAGCCAGATTAGTCAAGATCTGGAATCTCTGAGACCATGCTTGTTGCAGTGCAAAGAGTGATGGATGATTTAGGGCACGTCAAATCAGAATTGACATCAATAGGAAACACTAGACTGGGGAACGCAGACACCAGAATAGAGGATTGGCACTGTGAAGATAATCCTGATTCCTCGAGTTTTGATAATAATTCTGACCAGGAAAGAGAAGAAATTAATGCCCAAATTTGTGCCTAAATTCAAAAATTGACAATTGAAAAAGAAGATATCAGGAAGACTTTGCCTAAAGCAGCAAAATTCATCAGATAGCGGAGAAAGGCTGAAGAAGATTCCAGAGCAGTTGAATTGAGAGCTGTCAGAGATGATCAAGTGTCGATAATCTAGGTGGACTACAAGGTTAGGAAACAATGGGAGCCGCTATCCAGTGTTATAGTGAATGGAGGGGCAGGTGTGAATATCCTGGGGACACATCTTCAACAAAGTCTTGGTATCACAGATTTGAAACCAACACAACCCTTTTAAGGTTCAAATGGCCGATCATAGAGTTGTTCAGGCAACTGGTATGATCAAGAATATGCAAATTAGGGTGGGTAAAGAAAAATTCAAAACGAGCTTTCTAGTACTGGATGTTCAAGGAGCATATGGTATGCTACTGGGAAGGCCATGGTTGCGGACGGTGTAGGTTGTTCATGATTATGCCAATCAGAACCTAACAATATAGGGAATCAATAATAACACCAGAATTTGGAAGAAGGCACTTCAACCAGAAGAGCTTTGCCAGAAGTATAGGGTTAAGAAGATTGAAAGGATGCTTGCAGCAATGAACATTTTTCCAATAGCTGAAATAGACTTAAACGCGGTATTATTCAGAAAGGATCAGGATGAGAAACAGAGGAGGCAATTTCCAGATCAGTTCACTGAACTGAATCCTGGAGAAAGACCATTTTAGTTGCCTCGATGGTTAGAGAAATCAGCTGACTACAAAGAAGAATGTTCAGATTCCAGTACACCAGCGCACACTGAAGAGGTTACTGGAGTTCAAAATGAGAATCCAAAACTAACTTGTCCGTCCTAGGATTATGATGAGGAGTCAACTAAAAGAAGAGAAGGTGGGCCAAATTGGTTGCTTCCAGATGATCAAGAAAGTGAAGAATGGAATCTAGGTTCTGAAGAAAGTCCTCAATTGATCAAAGTGAATAAGCATCTGAACCCATAAATGAAAGAAAAAGCTCGACTTATGTTCCAAAAATACAAAGATGTATTTTCATAAGAACATACTAATTCAAAAGATGTAGAGGTTTTCCAACACATAATACCTCTGAAACTAGGTGCCAGACCAGTACGTATGTAGAGGTACATAATGAATCCAAACTATGCCAAGAAGGTCAAAGAGTAAATTGACAACCTTCTGAAAGCCAGATTTATCACAGAGGTCACCAGTAGTGACTGGCTATTCCCTATAGTGGTGGTACCAAAGAAGAATGGAAAACTCAGAGTCTGTGTGGATTACTGAAAATTGAATGCTCAAACTATCAAAGATCCTTTTACACTACCCTTTACTGACATTCTTCTTGATGAGATTGTAGGCCATGATGTGTATAGTTTTATGGATGGCTACAATGGTTATAACCAGTTGAAGATTGCTCCTAAAGATCAACGAAAAACCACTTTTATTACTGAATGGGGTGCATTCATGTATTTAGTCATGCCATTTGGTCTCTGCAATGCTCCAGCAACATTCCAGCATTGCATGATGGAGATATTCAGTGAATACTTGCACATATTCTTAGCTATATTTATGGTTGACTTCACTGTATTCTCAATCGAGGAGAAGCATTTACTATTTTTGGAAATGGTTTTCCAGCGATGCAAGGAGAAGAGGATCTGTTTGAATCCATTGAAATCTGTTTTTCTGGTCTGGAAGGGACAATTATTGGAGCATATAGTGTCTAGGAATGACATAGAGATGGCCAATGATAAAATCCAATGTGTCCAACAAGCCAACACACCCCGCACAACATCTGAACTAAGTTCATTCTTGGGATATATAAATTTTTATACAAGATTTGTTTTCTTCCAAGGTGTTAGAAGCTGGACACACCCCACGGTATCTAACTACTCGGAGGATTATTATTTTTTGGAATTAGTCATTCATTGAGGAAAAGGTCCCGGTTTTTCACCTTGTAAATGTTGGGACTTACAGAAGTTTCCAGATTGTATCCCAGTTTTGATAGTTAGAAGGAGTAGATGGATGATTTTGGAACTTTAGGTTTTGAGAAGTTGTAAGGTATATATATCACTTTTTGACCTTAATGAAGGACCTTATGTCATTTTAAACAAGTTGAAGTTTGTGAGTGAGCGTACTGTGTACGTGAGAGAGAGTGTGAGCTTTGTCTTGACTCTACGTGTGCTACGGTGGTCGGAATCGAGTGCGGAGAAGTGCAGCGTGTTGCCCCCGACTAGAGCTACGAGCCGATACCAACATTGCGCGCATACGGTCCGGCTTCGGGAGCTTCTTCTACGAGCTTCATTGGTTGTTTGGGTGAGCATATGTTGTCCGATTTTGCATTGCAGCATATCCACACGTTCACATTGAGTAGAACCACACATTAGGCACTTCAGATTTCGGAAACGAAGACCTGCAGATTTCGGCCAGACATCCTACGTGTTTCTGCACCGGGTGTTTTGGGTCGTGACTTTGGTTCACAGACCTTAGGGAGAGTGGCCTATAGGTATTCGTAGGGTCTCCTTCAAGTTTTGTGGTGTTTTCGAAGTGTTTGATAGGTGTTCGGCTCTAGCAAGCGTTGTAGGAAGCATCCCCTTTTGTTCTCTTGAAGACTGTGACTTAGACATTTGGTAGGGGCCTCTGTAGGAACTAGTTAGGAGTCGGTCGAGTGTAAGTTGACACCTTATGCTTACTTCCACGTGCCTGCGGGTCGAGCTTCGTCCTTAGCTAACATTACTTGTTAGGTGAGTTCTCGCTGTGCTGACGTCTGTCGCGGCGTATCCGTCCAACATTGGCGCCGCTGCCGGGGACGAAAACCTTAGGTAGGTGACCGAGACTAATCCTTGAGGATTGGGATTTTTGGCTTGCCAAGAGTCTCGCTTTACATTTAGATAGGATCAGAGGGTGGAGGACTCTCTAGGTCTTAGAGGGAGTTTAGGAAGCGTGTGTCTAGCCTAGATCCTTCGACTGAGGTAGAGGAGGTACACTTAGGAATTTTTTTAGTTAGTAGTCGAGTTCTAGAGTAGGAACAGGGAGTGGGAGAAGCGGTGTGAAGAGAGCTTGAGAGTCTGGAGAGGCCAAAAGGCAACCAAAAACACCAATTATCACCATTTCTTCATGGTAGGTAGGAGTAGAGTAAGTAGAACATCATGATTCAGATCGAGCATCAACAGCATTCCTGTCAGGAAAAACTTTAATTTTAAGCCAGGAGACATCCTACGTGTAGTATGTCTACAGGCCAATCTGGGAGGAATTTTGGAATTTTGAGGTGACCAGTGTGTTCTGAAGGTAGGGTTTACCCTAATTTCAACTGCAAAGGGGAAATTTAGCCATCTCTTGACAGGATAAGGCCAGATAGACTGAAATTGCTAGACATCCTACCCAATTAGTGCAAAAGCATCAACTTGAAACCAAAACCTTAAGATGGCTGCATGAGTGTGCCTTGCATGATATATTGAGTGACTGAAAGGGTCTTCACCTCATTCGGGTAAGAGAATTGGGTTCAAAGTGGACTTTAGCACTTTTGACTGAAAGAAGAAAAACAGCAAAATTTTGAGACTTTTGACATCCAAACTGAGATCTAAGCATACCACTGGGATACTGACATCAGGGGGAAGCTGTGGAACAAATCTGGGGTCAAGCAGGCCAAAAAGACATTCTACGCGTAGGATGTCTACTGAGTGATTTAGGACTCCAAACTGAAATTTGAGTATACCAAGATGATCAGCAGCTCAATAAGAGCTGAAGTCTTGAGTTTAAAGCCATTTTGAAGAAAAAGACATTCTACGCGTAGTATGTCTAATGCAAGAAAGTGAAGCCATAATTGGACTTTGAGAATTGTAAGGGGTTATATAGCCTAAGGCAATCCTGCTAGTCAATTTTGGTCCAATTTGGAGTTGATTAGACTGATCAACACCATCATCAGGCCGTCGGAACAGATTTCTGACTCATTGACCAGCTTCTAGAAGTCCAAATCAAAAAGTAAAAACAGCTGTAAGCTCAGCACAACAAGGGGAAAATACAGTGCAAAAATCCAGGCTAAATGCAGCATGAGACATCCTACGCGTAGGATGTCTATTGGGCATTCTGGAGAGAAAATTTGACTTGGCCTAGACAGTGAGGTTCTATTTGGCTTAAGGGCTCTAGAACTTCTTTCAGAGGTAAAATTGGACCGTGATTGCCCATTTGACAAAGCAAATACTGAATTCAATCTTTTTCACGTAAATTGGCCAACATCAAGGAAGGGTACTGTTTCAGATTAAGAACCTAATCAGGAACATCAACAGTGTATAGAATACATTAGTGGTTGAGATTAACTCTCCAGTTATACCAATCATTACTAAGATCACCTCCAGCAGATAAATGCGTTGATCCAATTGCCGAAATTAAAACTCTTGTGTACAGGTATATTCAGCAACAAAGCAAGACGTTATGCAGAAACTGATCCATTGCCAGGTTAGTGGTTGAACTTGTGATCAGTTGCATTGATAAGTTTGATGAATTTAAAATCAGGAAGATACATTGTTAGAGACCAGAAAGTGGCAGGTGACCAAGTGAGCGTAGTGTCCACTGAAGAGAGTGTAACTCAGGCAAGGTTAGATTCGCTAGCACCGATTATTGAGGAAGGTAGTGATACTGACACGTCGTCAGACAAATCTTTCTTCATGATGGGGAGCCAACAGCCAGGAAGTTTCGCCTATGAGGGACCTATGCGAGGAGGAAGTACCTCCCAAAATCCTTCGAATGATTCCAGGCTTACTGTGATCTTCTTGGAGGGAACAAACTCAAGAGGAGCCCTAGTCTATTCTGACTGTCGAGGTCGCAAGTGCATTTGTATTGAAGAGAGGCCAGCACAAAGATTGGAGATAATCCACGTGTATGATGATGGAGATAGATTCTGAGACGAAAAGGGAAACCACTATTTAATAGTTAGCAACCCTGAAGATTACAACAGATATGGAGACAATGTGTCTAAAGGGAAAATGATTTCAGAAACTCAAGAGCCTCCACCAAACATTGATCAGCATGGAGCTATTTTCATGTACGATAAGAAAACAATCAGGGTTCCAACTTATAACGAGAATGTGGGAATCTACAAACACGAGAGCGAGGGTATTGTCTCTTACTTTCGCAGTAAAGAACCATACGTAGACGAACTAAGCAAAGACAAAGTTCTTTACTTATTTTCTTATGAAACTGCTACGGGGAAGGGCATAGTTTTTGTTGATAGATATGGGCGAGAATACCAACGTATTCTCCCAGAGGAAGTAGAAAGAGCAACAGGTCCAGGAGCATCAACATATGCCCCTGAGGAAATGCCGAGAGCCGTCCACACCCCAAGCAAGTCAACGAATCCATTCTCAGATGAGTATGACGCTACATCACATTCCCCCAGACCGCGAGCATTCAACAACCAAGACCAACCAGTAAACCAGCCATCATTGCAGGCATGGCTTAGACAAAGTGCGACAATGGAACCAGACGAAAACCGAGAGGGTTATCCAGCGGCTCGAGGGCTCAGGGATTTGCAAGAACCACCACACTATTCAAGGTATCAAGCAAAGGGTAATCCAAAGACACAAGGGTCGACCGAACTTGGAGGACCACCCATGGAACGAGTTCGAAGAGAAGGACCACCTCCGGCGAGAACCTTTAGAAATTATGGCTTAGGAGCACCGTTGGGCGAGGAACCAGCCTATTACAAAAGGCCTGAGGAGGGGTATAGACTTGGAAGGGGTGATCCCATGATGAGGTTTGTAGACCATCGCAGAATTAGACCTTCTCAAGTGCAAAAATGGGTAAACAGGAAATACACAGGAAACAGAGACCCAAGAGATCATGTAGCAGCCTTTGTACGTGTGATTAGAGCTGAAGAGGTGTTAGACTTTCCTACCCAATTCGCAGGGTTTGTACTAACCCTAGAGGATGATGCTGCAACTTGGTTTGACTCTGTAGAGCGTAGAGACTTTGAGTCGATGGAGGAAGTGTTTGACGATTTTATTGAGGAATTCTCTCAAAGGGGAATAGCTCATAATACCGTCTCACAAATCCATAAATTCAAACAAAAAGATGGAGAATCTGTACGGAAGGCAGCCCTAAGACTAAAGAGATATGTTAAGTTCTGTCCAGACTTATGTTGATATTCATCCAAGGACTAAGGAATGCAGATCTCCAAAAAGACTTACATATGAAGAGGAGCACTACGTTGAATGAGTTGACCAAGGAAGCCTTGTACCTTGTGGACAATTGTGCGGTTTACAAAGAAGGGGAGTTCAAGGACCTTGATGACGATTCATCTTCACAGCAAAGTGGGAGCAAGTCCTCCAAGACAACACTGAAAGGAGAAATAGCGGTAAACCAAGAACAGCTTGTAGATGAAGTGCTAAAAAAGATCAACTTGTACGCCAAACCCCAGGCTAAACCACCCAAGTGGTGTGCTATTGAACAAAAATGGACAAACCATGGGACCGAGGAATGTTACTATAACAAGGGATATGTGAGGGAGAGACCTTATGCTCCCCAAGCTCCTGTAGCTTCCCCTTAAGTTCCACCTATGCCTAGATATCAAGCAGGCAACTTGCCAAGACCTGTAGGTGTAGAGAGACCACAACCGGTGTTGGGGCAACAACCACCCCTACCAAGATTACGACCAGTTGGTGTAAGATACACCCCAACGGTAACTGAACCAGAAGAAAAGGCTTTGGTGCCTATGCATGCATGCATACTATGAGGATCCCAATGGATATGCGGCGAACCCTATCTATTATCCACCGGAGAAACCCTTGACACCAGATCCATGGAGCATGATGGGGAATCAAGGGCCTCCAACTGCTATACAGGCCGCAGGAGAAGGAAGATATAACTTAGATGAACGAACATTGTTGTTCATAGCCAATGGAGGCATGGGCGGACAGAGACAGGCTTACCAGCAACGGGGAGCTCAAGGAGCACCTCAACAACCCAAGGGCCCCTGTTACAAGTGTGGCGGAGACCATTGGCTGAGAGACTGTCCCCATGATGAAATCATTAGAGTCAATGCGTATTTCCCAGAATGTGGAATTACTCATTTGATTCCCGATTGCCCTAAAAACCCAAGTAAAGGAGAAAAAACCACCTTGAACCTGTTGGAAACAGTACCTTCCAGTGGAGTATCAGAAAGTGAAACAGTCATACCTGTTCAGGCGGTGACACGGGCCCAAGTCCAAAGAAGGACGAATGAACCCATAATAGAAGAACCAAAGACGGATGCCCAAAGTTCAAAAACGAAAAATCCGAGAAGCACTTGGAAGGCAAGAAAGGCGCGTAGGAAAGCCAGGAAAGAACGAGAGAAAACCGCCCTATCCGATGAGTTGAAACATACAAAGAACAGGTTGGAGAGGTTAGAAGATCTAGCCAGCCTAAGCTCACACACCACAGCAGCCATAGCACCAAAGGAAATAGCTGAGCCCAAAAGTGCAGGATCAGGAGGATCTGTGTTAGCAGACAAAGTAAACGAGCAGTTGGATGCGCTTCTAAGAGCTTATGAAGCTCGGCTTAAAAAAAACCAGACCCAGGAGCAAAGATGGATGACATATCCATATGCGGAAATAGAAAAACAAAGGTTGGATATGTGTAAAAAGATGATCGAGACGGCTCAATCATTGATGGAAGACCCATTGGGAAAACCGGTAAATTGCCATGATGTGCGAGTTCCAACCCCTATCCAACCAACAATAGAGAAACATGAGGAAACAAAGGAAAGACTCACTAATGAATATGAGTCCAGAGGAGAGCCTATCATAGTGCCCAATACCACCGAAGGGGCAAGTGACGGGGTCCGTCCTAGAATATCGGCAGAGATGGGAAAGGACGGTAATGGTCTAGATGATCTGTGGAAGCAAATCAGAGAGGCCAACGAGGCAAATAGAATGAATGACCACCTGAATAGCACGAGAAAAGGAAAGAATGTGATCCTACCTCCTATTGAAGAATTTGAGGCAAGATCACAAATAAACTTTGAGGTGCATTCACAAGGGGGAGACCAAGGATCTATTAGTTCGGGACAAAGCCAACCAGACTCTTTGAGAACTTTACCCTCTTACCTAGGAGAATACGAAGCTAAGTCAGAAGTGAGGGCAATTCCATCTCAAAGATTTTCTTCTAACAAGGTGATGGACTCACAAGGATTGATTGAGCTGTTAGCCACCCCGGTGGCATGCACAATCACGTTAGCAGAACTCCTAAAGCTAAGGCCAAACATGTGGACCACAGTAGGAAAATGTCTAGAAAAATTTGGAGTAAAAAACCCCACCTTGAAACTACAAGAAGGAATCAGGGAGTTGGACAGGCCTAATCTAAACACTAGGCCGGTACCATTGAATAAGGTTGGAGAATATTGTGAGGGAGAAGACGGAAACACAACGCTACCTGTAGAATTCCAAGGAGTGGTTTCCAAAGCTATTCTTGACAGTGGAGCGGGAGTTACTACCGCCACGAAGGAAGTCTGGAAAAAATGGGGAAAACCAGCTCTGAGGGCTACCCAAATGAAGCTGCAGTTGGCAGATGGTTTCATGGAGAAGCCTCTCGGACTCTTGGAAAAGGTAATTGTCACTTCGTGCGGGATCGAGTATGAGCATACATTTGCAATAGTCAATTTCGACAAAAAGAACAATTATGAGATAATCTTGGGATGACCATTCATGCGACAACTGAAGATGGTCCAAGATTGGGGTTATGATCACATATACCTCAGACATGGCGAGACGACAACTAAAATACACTTGAAAGACCATAGTTACAAGGATGTAAACCAAACACCTGTGGAAGAGTTTGATTCGGCTACAATAGCAGGATCAGAACTACCAGCATGGTTGGGGCAACCAAAAGAGCTATGGATGTGCGGAGCTTCACATTGTGGAAGCTTAAGAAAAGAGGATTGCATCTTAGAAAGAGCAATTGAAGACAAAGAGTATATTCCGGAGCCATTCCCTGAAGATGCCTTGGAGCCTCTAGAATGGGAACACATACTGGCAATGTTAGATGTATGTACCATTACCGACAGTCCAACAACAAAATTTTGCGATAAGGATGGTTACGATGTGCTACCCTATTACATGGTAAGCGTGATGCCAGAAAAAAGGACGGTAGCACTTCCAGAACAAGAAGAGTTTTACAACTCTTATGAGCAAGTGGAAGTAAATGATGAAGCAGATAAATCAGCACCATACCATCCACAAGCCAATGGGCAAGTGGAGGCCACAAATAAAACACTATGCACGGTCCTTACTAAAATAGTGTCACATTCAAGGACCGACTGGGATCAGCAGCTACACTCAACACTATGGGCATACAGGGTAGCTTACAAAACCTCAATAGGAACAACACCATACAACATGGTGTTTGGGCTTGTTGAGCCAACAGAGGATCACACCCACATTTTTGCTCACACTCATCATTTTGTAACCATTGATTGTAATAAATGTCTTTTCGACATTAATTTTGATTTGAGCCATTCATTAAGTAACGGAACTCAATTGAGTTTCCAACTTGTAATCCCGAAGTAATTTCACTTGCTGATGTAATTAGTTAGAGATGTTCTCACCTCCAAGGCTGAGGTATATAAGCCAAAGTTTTTGTAACCTAAAGGAGTCAGATTATTAATCAAAGTGAGTTTTTGAGCGCCGTGACTGTGTCTGAGAGAGAGTGAAAGAGAGAGAGTCTTATCTACTCGCTACACGAGCTACGGAGCCGCCATTGGAGAAGTGACACCGCCATTGTGTTAGCAACGGCGAGAGCTACGCACAGATACCAAGAGTGCGCGCTATCGGCTTCTATGTGTGGTAAGTTCCTACGAGCTTCGGTGTGAGTTTTCTTCCAACTCGTGTGTCGAAATGGAGCGTGCAGCATATCTATAGAACCACAACGAGTAGAGCTACACATTAGTACCATCGGGGTCAAGTTTCGATCACCTGTATTTTTCGGCCTGTCTTCATACGCGTTTACCGCACGGAGTGGTTATAGGTTGATTTTGCAGTTCAAGTCTTTAGGGTGTTGTTCTTACCTAGTGTATAGACTTCCCCTTGAGTTTGAGATCGATTCCATGATTCTAGATCCTGTTTCGTATAGCATTCGTTCGTAGTACGGATTTCAGTCACTTGCGTATTTTAGAACTTAGATTTGATTTCCTTAGTAGTGATTGTCATTAGAAGGTCGAGTAGGTGATTTGACACCCACCTAGTTGTTTCCATGCGCCTGCGGGTCAAGCTCCGTCCTCGTCTGACAAATTCTGTTGTTGGTTGAGTTATCGCTATTTAGCTTCCGCTAGCGGCGTAACCGCCTTAACAATTGGCGCCGTTGCCGGGGACGAGAGCCCTAAGTAGGTGACCTTAGACTAATCCTACGAGGTGATTCGTATAAACTACTTTGTACACTTTAGTTAGAAAAGATCTAGGAGTGGTGGACTCCGAAGATCTCGAGAGATACTAGGAAGTGGGGTATTCCTGGGTCTTCCGTGTTGACAGTATTTTTAGTTTAGCTTAGATTTGTTTGTTGTTTTGTTGGTGTTGAGTAGTTGTTGATAGAAGAAGAATTTGCTAGTCCGTGAGTGACAGCGGATCTCTTTAAAATCACAATTACCAAACCCATCTTATGATTAGGAATAGCTTAGGTAGGACTTCATTTGATCCTGATCTAGAGCTAGTAATCATTGGAGTATTTGCTTGATATGGTTGATTGCATGTTAGATCACTAAACCGTCGAGTTAGGAGTGAAACTTGCAATAAACAAAAGTCAGAGAAATTTTCTGTGTATTTGGGAGCTGCTGAGCACTTGAGAAAGCTTTAGGAAGGATTCTGTGCCAAAAAACTGGAAATCTGCAACTTTAGACATCATACGCGTATGATGTCTAAATGACCAAACAGAAACCAAAACAGAAATTTTGACTTTACCAGAGTGTTCAAAAGGGGGATTATACCCTAATTTCAACTTAAAACAAGAGCATTAACACTCAAAGAAACCCAAAAAGACAAGCAGGAGTCCAAGAAACGCAAAGAATAGGAAATTTTGGATTCAGATCTTGTTTTTACATTCAAACCTGACAAAAACACTTGAAACTCAATTATAAACATTGGAGAAGGCTTAAAACCAAAAATAGTCAAAATCTGGGACAAAAGACATCATACGCGTATAATGTCTTTTAGCACATCCACTGCTTATTTTTGATATCTGACCTAACAAAATTGTTACAAACACTGTAGAAAGCATAAATATCCAGTCTTGACCCAAATTGATGAAAAAGATATCATACGCGTATGATGTCTTTTACCTAATTTTGGACATATTTTGATACTTTGCCAACACAGATCCATTGTAATAGCTGTCTAGGGGTTATATTTCAAGTTTCATCCCATTTGGATCACAATTGACCCAAAACAAGTCAAAAGCGAAAAATTGCCAAGAAAAGCCTAAACTAGCCATAACTTGCTCAAACAGAGTTCAAACTGAATTTTGTGAGTGGACAGAGCATAAGGGGGCTACTGAGAGTGAGCATAACCAAAATAGTCCAAATCTGTGAAAAAAGACATCATACGCGTAAAATGTCTTTTTCAGCATAACTGCAACAAAATTCTCACGTGATGAAACAGAAGTTATCCAACTGACAAGATTAAACAATTGACCAAGTATCAATCAGTTTGGATCAATTCTGACCACAAAAACTTGGGAAAACAAATTGTCGAGACGGAAAAGTTAAAGTCCTTTAGGGGAATTGATGAATTTGAGATCGGACAGGAATCTCCAGAATAACCAACCAAAACAAGGGGAACAAGCAAGTGTCATATTAACCGAGGGAAGTGTAAACCAAAGTTGGGTGCAACCATTAGAGACGATCTTTGAAGGAAGGGTTTCTGATACTTCTTCAGAGAAATCTTACGAGATTTTCACCGAACACTTAGAACACTTGAACCTGAACAACAGAGAAAATATGGCAGCAGGATCATCAAACCCTTCCGCCACAATGAAGCTATTGTTCATAAAATATCAGTACGACAATGAGCAAGGTGCCAAGATCTACAAAGATGGAATGGACCGCTATTGTGTAAAGATAGAAGATAGACCTAGTGAGTTCAAGGACTTAGTGCCTGTGAGCTATAGCGGAGATAGATATCTAGATGACGAGGGTACCATGTACTTGGTAGTCCTAAACCCTAACATTGTGGACAAGTGGGGATTGATGGGCACCAAAGCCAAAGTAGATGAAGAACTCGAGGAGAAAGCACCAATAATGAACTTCCCTGATGCAAGGTTAAGAAGAGAGAATGAAACTACAAGGATCAACACTGATAACATCTATGTGGGGCTATACAAATATAATAATGGGGAGCAAGATCTCTATTATAGATGTGAAGAACCCTACACCGGAGAGTTGACAGACCAAAAAAGACTTTATGTCTTTACCTACACAGAGGGATTGGAAGTGAAAATTGCCGCTTACGACAAGTATGGGAGGCAATACTCAACAATGGGCAAGAAAGAATTAGAAGGATATACATACTTTGGGGGACCACTACATCAGTATTCTGTTACTTCTAGCTCACATAGACCAGCACCAACAAATGGAGTGCAAAACCCAATGACAACAGGAGGACAAAGAACTCAGGTTGCTGACTCTTTCAGTCAACCTCAGTACTCGAAGCCCTGACCAATGGGATCATTACATTCCAGAGAGTCAATGGATACGAATCGAGGTAGTGCAGTTCCAATCCCCACGTATACCACTCCAGGTCCAAGGTTCGAAGCGGAACCATCACATTTACCTCCTAGTAGTAGATTCAGGGCAGGGGAACCGACAAGGGTAACCCATGAAGTCCATGATGCTAGAGAAAGCTTTAGCCGGGACACAGGAGCAATGAGATTGGTAGCAAACCATAGACGTATGAGACCATCTCAAGTAGCCAAGTGTATGCCAACGAAGTATGGTGGTTCAGGAGATCCGTATGCACATTTGTCACTCTTTAAGCAAGTCTTAAGAGCTGAGTAGATAACCGATTTCCATACACAATACGAGGGATTTGGTCTTACTCTAGAAGGTACGGCATTGACATGGTTTCAACCACTGAACATAGGGGGATTCCATGACATTGACCATTTGCTAAGAGAGTTTGCTGAGGAATTCTCAAAACGAGGGATTAAGCACAATACGGTCTCACAAATATATGCTTTTAAATAGAGAGAACACGAAAAAGTGAAGGAAGCTTCACTTCGCTTCAAACAATACATTGAGAGATGTCCAGTACGTGAACAACCACAAGATGACAGACTATCTGTTCTCTTTATTGAGGGATTGAGAAACGACACTCTCAAGAAGGACTTGCACTTGAAAGCTTGTACAAGTTTCGAGCAAGTAACGAGAGAAGCATTGTACTTAGTGGATAACTGTACGTTTTATGGAGAGGTGTTAGCGGATACAGATTTTGCATCCAGTAGCTCTTCCTCCGTAGTGAGCGAGACTACCACTAAAAAGAATGTTCAAACAACAACCATGCCAAATGTAGAGCAAATGATAGAAGAGGCTCCAAAAAGGATGGCACCATACCAAAAACCATTGCCAAAACCACTGAAATGGTGTGCTATTGAACAAAAATGGACAAACCATCCAATAGAGGAGTGCTATTACAACAAAGGGTATGAAAGGGAGCGTCAGTATGCACCTCCTGCTCAATTAGCACCACCTCAGGTACATCCAGTACCTCGATACCCAACGGGAAATGTACCAGGACCTATGGGGATAGAAAGGCCGCAACCGGTATTGGGACAACAACCGCCTTTACTAGGAGCAAGACCAGTGGGCATTAGATATGCACCAACCTTAGAGAATCAGGAAGAACAAGCCTTAGTGCTTGTTCAAGCCTATTATGAAGAATCTGGTGCACACATGTCTCCAACTGTGTATTACCTACCAGAAGAACCCAAACAACCAGAACCGTGGGGCATGATTGGAAATGTTGGAATACCAACAGTTACAAGTGCTTCTGATGAAGAGAGATACAATTTGGACGCAAGAACATTGATGTTCATAGCTCATGGAGGGTTAACAAGACAAAGACCATCCTATCCACAAAGGACGAATCAAATGGGACCAAGACCAGCACTAGGACCCTATTACAAGTGTGGAGGTGACCATCTGATGAATGTTTGTCCACATACAGAAATCATTAGAATTAACGCTTATTGCACTGAGTGTGGGGTTACTCACTTCATTGAGGATTGTTCAAAGAATCCAAACAAAGTGCAAAAGACGACATTGAATATGCTAGAAACTATTCCTACCAGCAGTGGGTCTGAAAATGAAACTCTGATACCAACGCAAGTTGTTACTAGAGCTCAAGCTAAGAAAACCACTAGAGAACCTGAGAATGGAAAGTTAGCGACTGAAGTGGTTAGTCAAGGACCGCGGAGTCAGAGAAACACATGGAAAGCTAGAAAAGCACGCATGAAGTTGAGAAAAGAACGTGAAGAC